>NC_138776.1:78267360-79467360 GCF_965119305.1 Pelophylax lessonae | reverse complement strand
GGAATGATCCCAAAAGCAGCTAGCTCTTTTTTTTTCACCTTAAAGGGTCAGAGCTATGCTTGATTAGTCACAGTGGAGTGCAGAGGTAACATTAGGGGTCTAATAGCCCTTGATGTCACCATAAAAGATGCTGTCACCAGCATTATGTTATCATATAGAGGCTTGTCAGCTCCTTAAGGGATAACATGAACGTCAAGTAAAAAAAAAGTTTAAACAAACTGAAGTAAATAAAACACTCAAAAGATTCTAAACTTCTTAGTAAATGAACCCAAAGATTTCTCCAAAGCAAGCAGATATCTCCTCTCAGACAGTTGTGACCAGAAAGTGGCATTTGAGTGTTATACCGAGTCAGCCATCAAAAAAATAGAAGTTTGGATTTACTGTGATGCTGTCACATACCTGGGAGGAGTCTGAGTTGACGAGGTCGGCCTCTCTTATATCTCCGGCCCAGACCCCACTGAAGGTGAGGCCATGAGGGACACGAGTGCCTGTGGTTGTTGATGGATCAGGACAGGCTGCTTGTCCGGATTCCGGAAACTGGAATATGCAATGATGTATGGAACAGGTGCAGCAGATAGCCAGGCAAGCACTCGGGTAGCTCTGAGAGACAAGGTTTGAAACAGACTCAGAGTAGTAGGAAAGCCAGGGTCATCAACAGGCGGTGCAGCAGGGTACCAAATCGTAAGCAGAGCCAAAGTCAGGGACGGAGCCGGGTCAGGTTTAGCAGAGAAGCAGAAGCAGAATCCAAGTCCAAGTTCAGAACAAGCCAGGTCAGCAACAGGGAAGCATACAGGTATCATCAGGTCACAGGAAACAGCTGAATATCAGTCAGCACAGGAAACAGGATTGAACTTCCTTTAAATAGCCTGTCTGGCCCCACGCCCATTAGTCATTCTTCTGGGAATAGCCTGTGCACGGCCACGCCCCAGACGTCTCACAGGGATTCCCTGACATTGCCCCCCCCCCTTAAGGGCAGCCTCCGGATGCCCAAAATAGACAGTTTTTCAGGATGTTGAAGAAGGTAGGCTCGTACCAATCGAGGAGCATGGACGTTTGAAGCAGGTTCCCAGGAATTATCCTCAGGGCCATAGCCCTTCCACTTGATAAGAAGCTGTGTCCAACCATCCCTTCTTCTACAGTCCAGAATAGACTCCACCTCAAATTCTTCATTACCTTCGAACAAAAGGGGAGCAGGAACTTCAGATCCACGATCTGGGAAGGGGTTGGGAACTGCTGACTTCAGTAAAGAAACGTGGAACACGGGATGGATCTTCAGATTACTTGGTAAGATTAATTCGAATGCCACAGAATTGATCTTCTTCCTGATAGAAAATGGACCTAGGTATCTTGGGCCAAGCTATTTTGAGGGACACTTTAATCTCAGGTTTGCTGTAGATAGCCAGACCTTATCCCCCGGTTTTAAATTCAAATTCCCTCTCCTTCTTCTATCAAAAATTTTTTTTATTACCAGCCTGTGCCTTCAAGATGGTTTCCCGCAAAAGCTGACTGTTGGCATTAAGAAAATTTAGTCTTTCTTGTACAGCTGGTACAGCAGATTCCATAGGTAACTCAGGTAGGAAGGAGGGGTGATATCCATAATTGGCATAGAAAGGAGACTGCTTGGTGGCGGAATGGACAGAGTTATTATAAGCAAATTCCGCTAAAGGGAGGAGTAACGCCCAGTCGTCTTGAGAAAAAGAAGAGAAGCACTTTAAATATTGTTCAAGAGTTTGGTTTGTCCTCTCGGTCTGTCCGGTTTCTGTGTAGGTCGAGAGAACTGGAAAATACAAGGATATCATCCAAGTATACGATGATAAACAAATCAAGATAGTCCCGAAATATATCATTAACAAGTTGTTGGAATGTGGCTGGGGCATTACAAAGACCGAATGGCATGACCAGATATTCGAAATGCCCAAAGCGCGTTCGAAACGCGGTTTTCCATTCGTCTCCTTCACGAATTCTGACTAGGTTGTAGGCACCCTCAAATCAAGTTTGGAGAACACCTGTGCCCCTCGTAACCTCTGGAAAAGTTCAGGAATTAGGGGAAGAGGATAACGATTCTTGACAGTTATCTTATTGAGATCACGATAATCCACACAGGGCCTAAGGGTATGGTCCTTTTTCTCAACAAAGAATATGCCCGCTCCTGCGGGTGAAGTGGAGGGTCGGAAGAATCCCTTTTCCAGGCTTTCATTAATGTAGTTACGGAGAGTCTCTAATTCGAGCTCAGAGAGAGGGTAGATCCGGCCAAAAGGTATTTCAACCCCTGGCAACAGTTCAATGGGGCAATTGTATGTACGATGGGGAGGAAGAGAATCAGCGCTCTTTTTATTGAAAACATCCAGGTATTCCTGGTAAACTGTGGGTACCAGTTTCAAGACTTCGGAGTCCAGATGGATACCAAGGAGAGAGGTAACAGTAAGAGACTCCTCAGGAACACAGTGTGCCCGGCAGAAGGGAGAAGAGAAGGAAATCTCACCCATGAGCCAATTGATGCTAGGGTTATGGGCCTTCAGCCAGGGTATACCAAGAATGACAGGAAACATGGGTGATGTTATAACGTCCAGGCAAAGGAATTCTTGATGACCAGAGGAGGAAGAGCAGAAAATTGGAGCCTTCTCTTGTGTCACTGGACCAGACTTGATACCAGAGCCATCAGCCAGGTGAACAACAAACCCTTGTTTCTTGGTACAGAGAGGTAGATTGTGTTGGGCTGCAAATGTCACATCCACAAAACAGCTACAGGCCCCAGAGTCTACAGTAGCAGAAACAGAGATAGTCTTTTCAGGAAGTTTCAGATGACAAAGCAAGATGAGATGTGTTTGATTAGTCCCGGGTGGATGCATCATAGAAATCCAGTTAGAGGGGGTTCTGCAATGTGGTGACCGGCATCGCCACAGTAGAGGCAGAGATTGGAGTGATACTGTCGAAGACGTTCCGATGAGGACAGAGGGGATCTCTGGAAACTCCTTCGTGAAGGGTGGTGAGGTACCTCTGGGGGGTTAACAGTAATGAGAGGAGTATCAGCCCCGAACTCCAGGCGGACCAAAGGAGCCTTGTTAGTTCTTTCGGCTTGCCTCTCATGTAGCCTCCGGTCAATCTGGATGACAAGGTTCACCAGGTCTTCTAAGGCCGTTGGTACCCCCACCCTGGCAAGTTCATCCTTTAGGGCATCAGACAAACCAAGACGGAACTGATGATGGAGGGCCGAATGGTTCCACAGAGTATCGGCACTCCATACACGGAAATCTGTCACATAATCCTCCACAGGCCTTAGGCCTTGCTTTAACTTGCTAAGCTTTGATTCAGCAGTCAGATGACAAAAAGGATCTGCATATAGCTGGGACATGGCAGAAAAAAAAGAGTCCATGGTTGTCAAGGCTGGATCGTGTTGTTCCCGAAGATGGAAAGCCCAGGATTGAGGCTCATCCTGAAGGAGCGAGATAATGAACCCCACCTTGGTATCTTGTGAAGAGAAGGTTCAAGGCAACAGGGAAAAGTATAGTTCACAAGAATTACGAAAAGTCAGAAATTTTCTTCGATTTCCAGAAAAATGTTCAGGAATGGGAACCCGAGGTTCCGGGTGGAAATCCGCCGCACAGGATGTGCTGGGCTCCGTCAGAGAAGAGTCATTTTTGTGGGCCGATAATTGATCTTCGATGCAATCCAATTTTCCTTGCAGGCTTTGTACCATGTGGGATAGTGCAGAGATCAATCGGCAAATGTTCTCCAGTGGAGAGACCTCCCTTTCAGACTCCATAGTTGGCTGACTGATACTGTCACATACCTGGTCTGAGTTGACGAGGTTGGCCTCTCTTATATCTCCGGCCCAGACCCCACTGAAGGTGAGACAGAGGATGTCAAAGGCCAGGAGGGACACGAGTGCCTGTGGTTGATGATGAATCAGGATAGGCTGCTT
Organism: Pelophylax lessonae; assembly: GCF_965119305.1. Classification (NCBI taxonomy): domain Eukaryota; kingdom Metazoa; phylum Chordata; class Amphibia; order Anura; family Ranidae; genus Pelophylax; species Pelophylax lessonae. The sequence goes on along the minus strand of NC_138776.1, from coordinate 79,463,438 downwards.
GTCTGGATCCCAGAAACTGGAACATGCAATGATGTATGGAACAGGTGCAGCAGATAGCTAGGAAAAGCACTCGGGTAGCTCTGAGAGACAAGGTTTGAAACGGAGTCAGAGTAGTAGGAAAGCCAGGGTCATCAACAGGCGGTGCAGCAGGGTACCAAATCGTAAGCAGAGCCAAAGTCAGGGACGGAGCCGGGTCAGGTTTAGCAGAGAAGCAGAAGCAGAATTCAAGTCCAAGTTCAGAACAAGCCATGTCAGCAACAGGGAAGCATACAGGTATCATCAGGTCACAGGAAACAGCTGAAGATCAGTCAGCACAGGAAACAGGATTGAACTTCCTTTAAATAGCCTGTCTGGCGCCACGCCCATTAGACATTCTTCTGGGAATAGCCTGTGCACGGCCACGCCCCAGACGTCTCACAGGGATTTCCTGACAGATGCTATTTATTAAAGCTTGAAAAACACAATGCCAAATGGGACCTTTTGGGCACCACTATTTATTCTGAAATGCAACCAAATCTAAAATGTATAACTTTTATTCATACATCATAAAACTACAGCTACATACTGTAATAAAATCACATTACAGCTGGTAATTCCATTCAAAAATGTTTGAAGACAGTAAGGGCTCTTTCACACGGGCGGTCCGATCAGATCCGCCTGTCAGTTTTTTAGGCGGATCTGATCGGATCCTCCATGCAGCTCTATGGGGCAGCGGGTGTCAGCGGAGACACCTCCGCTGACACCCGCTGCCATCCGCATCCGATCCTGTGCTGAAATCTGGACAGATGGAAACCCTATTTTTCCATCCGTTCAGTAATCGGAGCGGAGCGGATCTGATGAGAGCGGACAAGCGGTCCGCTCTCCTCCGATCCCCCATAGAGGGCAGCGGGTGCTGAGACACCTCCCTCTCCGCTCTGCAAGCCTGCGGAGGCGGACCGCGTGAACGAGCCCTTAAACCATACATAGTAGTTTGATTCTTTCCAGGTGTAATTTCTATTATATAACTTATTATTATTTAACATTTTTCCAGAATCCAGAATGTTTTCTCGCAACATGTTTCATGAACATTGTTCACTTCCTCAGGAGATAAATTAACAATGGGTGTAGGTCTGGAATAATCTTCAGCCATTATAAAATTAAGTGTCGTATTATTATCTAGGTGTACAAACAGTCCAAAGGGGCCAAGAGGCAAGGGAAGAGGGGAAGACGCACAGAGGATATCACAAAATGGACAGACAAATCCATGCTACCACAATCAAAAGCATACTGATATGGCCCTGTCATAATCTTCCGAATCCTCCCCATATCATCCATCAAATGTCCTCCTAAATGGCTGTGTTATGTCTCCTTAGATAAATATGGATCACTGTCTCAGTGAGACAGGGGGTCTTCCATCTCACAGAGAAACCAACCCATATCTATTTATCCTAATATTCATCTCTTTGCTGTCTCACATACAAGTTGCATGTTTTTACTATCAGTGCACATTGTTTGAAGAAGAGGCCTTGAAAACTTGCACTACAATCTATTTAGTTACCATCACTCTAAATCCAAACTTTCAATTTTGATGATGGCTTACATGGTATAACACCCTACTCCTGTCCCTTTGACATAAGTCAAATAAACAATCAACTTCATTTGAGTAGGTGAGCCCGCACACAGACCAAAATTTGTCCAGTTCCTGCTAGACAAATTGTGATCATTGTATGGTCAGCCTAAATACAAACCTACTTGATGAAAAAAGAAATGGATTTCCCATATACAGTATTTCTATAATGGAGACAACGATCATCAGTCCTGATTGTGTGAGTGAATTTTGCCTGCAGGGCCATTATCAGTAAAACAAAGATTTTGGTTTTGCATAAACTTTACATCAACCCCACAAGTATTTACTTTCAGACCCAACAGGGATTCAGGGGAAAACCAAGTACCTATTCAAGAGAATAGAAATGTACAGCCTAGAGAACTCCCTAGGCCACAAGGTAGACCACCTTCTCCACCCAGGGACCGTTATAATAGGGTTAACACACAGAATCAAGGAATATTCAATCTTCCCACAATTAATAGGTTTTCTCCTTTAGCAAGGATGGATACTTACACCCCAATTAGGGATAATAGAGAAAGAACCCATTATAATGGACCAAGGGATTTTTTTTCGAGGAGGCCACCAGAGAAGGCCTCCTCCTTACAGACAACAAGGCTGGTACAGACCACAAGGGAGAACAGGATGGATAGGTTCACAGGGCCAACAGAACAGGGGGAATTACAACTATTCCCAGGACAGGAGACCCACCACATACAGAGGAGGAGATTATCAAGAACAATGGAGGGGACCACAACAAGGTGGTCACATGAGGCCCTATCACCAAAACCATTACTGGGACGAAGAAGACGCACGAGAGGCAAGAGAGGAGGGAGGAAGAAAACGAAGGCGAGAATTTTAGGTCAAGGCATTTTTAATCTTACAGACATTGTTTTTAATAAAGAAGAATTACAGGTTTTAGATCTTGGTCTTAAATTCGCCCCCACTAAGGATGTCGACCCTTTTGAAGTTTTTATAGATCTACACAAATTTTTAAGAAAGCTTAATATTAAAAAAATGTTTAAACTTAAAGGACCCACATCTACAGCACAGGATTCCATTTTCACACATCCAGGCCTCAGGAATCATTCTATTTTTAACCCACAAGTACCAGGTGGGGAATGTATTGGAGCATTCAAGAAAATGGTCGAGGAAGACCTACGCAAAATTAAGGTCCAACCTAAAAAGCACAATAAAATCAAACAAGCTATAAAAGAATTGGAGAAGAAGAAGGAAATAATTATCCACCCCGCAGATAAAGGAGGAGTACTAGTTATCCTGAAAAAAAATGATTATGAAGAAGAGATGACCAATTTATTAAGAGTAGAAGGCACTTATGAGAAATTAAAGAATAACCCAACTAAAACATACAAGAAGAAATTGAAGGACTACATCAATAAAGGCAAGACACTAGGAATATTGGACAAGAAAGAAACACAATATTTAGATCCCTGTCCTTTATTATCCACCCAAAATACACAAAGCCCCAGGTAGACCTATTGTGAGTGGGGTCAACTCGCTATTCTCCAGACTTGGAGAATACCTAGATAGTTATTTACAACCAGCAGTAAAAATGGGGAAGTCCTACCTTAAGGATAGTACGGATCTCATCAGGGCACTGAAAGAATTACATATCCCAGAGAATTGCATCCTAGCCACCATAGATGCCAACTCTCTCTATACTAGTATCAGACAATCAGATGGCCTTAGGGCAGTGGAGAAAGCTTTACATGAACGGACTCAACTTAAACAGACACAAATAAAATATATTTTAGAGGGTCTGAAACTTACTATGAGTAGTAATTTTTTCTGGCACAAACATGAATATTATATACAAACCAAAGGGGTCGCAATGGGAGCCCGCTATGCACCCAGCGTTGCAAATTTATTTATGGATCTTTTAGAAGAAGAGACTATTTACACACATAATATACCCGAATTGGCTTTTTATCAATGATATATTGATGATATTATCATTTTATGGGAGGGCACGGAAGAATCTTTAAGTAATTTCTTTTTAGAATTGAATGAGAACCCCTATGGGATAAAATTTACCGGAGAATGGAACCATAACCAAATTAACTATCTGGATCTACTTATCTTCAAAGAGAACCAACAACTCAAGAGTAAGACTTATTTTAAACCTACCGACAGAAATGGGTTCATACCCACAACAAGTTGTCATCACCCGATCAGGAAAGAAAGCATCCCAAAAAGCCAATTTGTTAGAATTAGAAGAAATTGTGACAACTTGGAAGACTATATCCAACAAACTGGTACCCTAATGGCTAGATTTGAAGAAAAAGGTTACAACAAACAGAAGTTATCAAACACCAGGAAGAAAGTACAAGATATGAATAGGGATGAACTCCTAAAGAATTCTAGAAGGTCAAATCATAAATCCAATGATGGGGCCTTTCTAACCGGATTTCATAGGGGCTTTAGACAGACTGAAAAGATTGTGAAGAAATATTGGCCTATATTAAAATCAGACAGGACACTATCTAAAATACAATCAAGTCAGCCCAAATTTATTTATAGGAAGGCTCCCACCCTACGGAACCAACTGGTCCACAATGCCATTGACCCCCCCTAAACCAGTCAAGATGTTCCCTGAACTTAAAGGCTTTATACGATGCAACAGATGCCTGCCATGCAAAATGGCTAAGATGCAACCAAGGAAAACACTACAGTAATCCCCCGCTCCATCGCGGTTCAGTTTTTGCGGTCCCGGTAATTCGCGCTATTTTAATTAGGACCCATTAATTCGGGTATCGCGGTCCCGGTAATTCGCGCTATTCTAATTAGGACCCATTAATTCGGATATCGCGGTAATATTTCGCCCTTTCGCGGTTATGTAGCAGTGAATCAGAGAATCAGAACGAGGCTGTGGTGGAACGCATGCCTCGCTCGTGGACCGCACCGAGCGCGGTGACGTTAGAGGGGACGATAACGCGATTTGGAGCATGTGCAGATGTGCTCCGTGCTCCTTTGCCAACCACAAGCAAGAATGCCTGCAAGAATGCCACCCAAACACCCATCATCTAAGGCTAAGGCTTCTGGTGAGCCAAAACAGAAGAGGAAGTTCCTTACAATTCAGGAGAAGGTGAAACTTCTTGATATGATAAAGGAAGGACAGAGTTATGCTGCTGTAGCCCGCCATTATGGTATGAATGAGTCAACGATTCGATACATCAAAAAGGATGACAAGAATATCAGGGCAACTGCTGCACTGTCCATAAACCAAGCTGCAAAAAGAGTTGTTTCTTCCCGCAATAAAACCATTGTTAGGATGGAAACTGCATTGGCCATTTGGATCCAAGATTGCAGAAAAAAAAGCATCACATTGGATGGTAACATCATCAGGACTCAGGCAAAGAAGCTGTACGACACTTTTGCCAATCAAGGAGGCTCTGAAGAAGGCTCTGCCGCAGCCAAACAGTCAGACAACGACAATCCTGATCAGCCTTCTACTTCTAGTACAGGTACATCTTCATCAGGAGACTTTTCTGCCAGCAAGGGGTGGTTTGACAGCTTCCAGAAACGCTATCAGTTGAAGAGTGTTTCATTGCAAGGTGAAGCTGCATCTGCCGACAAAGAAGCTGCTGCAAGGTACACCAATGAGACCTTCAAGAGTTTCATCGAGGAGGGTGGGTACAAACCAGAGCAAGTCTTTAATATGGATGAGACCGGCTTGTTTTTGAAGAGAATGCCCAAACGGACCTACATCATGAAGGAGGAAGCCAGAGCCCCTGGATTCAAGGCTTATAAGGACAGAGTAACCTTGGTTATGTGTGGAAATGCTGCTGGGTTTATGATCAAGCCAGCCCTGATCTACAAGGCCAAGAACCCCAGAGCACTGAAGCATAAAAACAAGAAACAGCTACCAGTCTATTGGATGCATAACCCTAAGGCTTGGATGACTAAACGCCTCACAACTGAGTGGTTCCATAATTGTTTCATCCCAGCCGTTAAGGTCTACCTTGCCGAACTTGGCCTTGATTTTAAAGTGCTTCTGCTGATGGATAATGCAGGAGGCCACGCCATGGATCTATCGTACGAAGGAGTGCAAGTTGAGTTCCTTCCACCCAACACCACGTCTTTAATTCAGCCTATGGACCAGGGTGTGATACAAGCATTCAAGGCGCTGTACACTCGCAACTCCTTGAATCATCTTGTTGAATCCATGAACAATGATGATAACTTCAATTTGAAGAACTACTGGCGTAATTACACCATTGCAACTTGTCTGGAGAACATACAAAAGGCCCTCAAGGAGATGAAGAAGGAGACCCTGCATGCCTGTTGGAAGAAGCTTTGGCCAGAAATTATTCATGAATATGAAGGGTTCTCTCCTGACGAAGTTCATCATTCAGCTGTGGACAAATCAATTAGGCTGGCGAAGTTGCTAGGAGGTGAAGGTTTTCAGGATATGACCCAGGACGATGTCAATGACCTAATTGAAACCCATTCAGCTCCACTAACCGATGAGGATCTGACTGAACTCACCAAGTCAGCGAGTGAGGAGGAAGTGGAGGAACATGAGGGGGAGGAAGAAGATGAAGGCTTGTCAATTGAGCGTCTTGGCAGGGTCATGCGTACGGCCAATGACCTGAAACAGATGTTAGCTGAGTGGGATCCTGACATGGTTCGTTCACTGCAGTTCCAAAACAGCATTGATGGAGCCATTCAGGTGTACAAGAACCTCCTCGCCCAAAAGAAGAAACACGCCCAGCAACTGCCTATAACTATGTTCTTCACAAAACAGAAGGCCACATCCACCCCAAGTACCTCCACAGGCACCTCTGATGTAGAAGTGGAGGTCATGGAGCAGCAAGAAGACGACCCACCTACACCAAAAGAAGCGCATGCTGAACCTGCGCCTTCAAAAGGACAGTAGCTGCTCTTATTTGCTGCTTATCGTCATCTTCTTTTCTGCTGAGTACAGTACAGTACTGTATGTACAGTACTGTACAAATACTGTACAGTACTCTTTTATTTACTACTGTACAGTATACAGTACTGTACTTTTAGCACAATAGTTTTGTGTTTTTACAATGCTCTTGCTCTCTCTCTCTATACATAACAAGGACTCCTTTTTTTACTACTGTACAGTATACAGTACTGTACTGTTAGCACAATAGTTTTGTGTTTTTACAATGCTCTTGCTCTCTCTCTATACTGCACAGTACAGTTGTACTGTACTCTTTTTTTACTACTGTACAGTATACAGTACTGTACTGTTAGCACAATAGTTTTGTGTTTTTACAATGCTCTTGCTCTCTCTCTCTCTCTTTTATGTGTTTTTATTGCTTAAAAGTTTGTTTAAAGACCTTTAAATGCTATTAAAAAGTTAACAAAACATGACTAGGGTGTATTTAAATAGGGTCTTTTTATTTCGCGGATTTTCACTTTTCGCGGGTGGGTCCGGAACGTAACCCCCGCGATGGAGGGGCGATTACTGTACATTTTAAGCCGAGATGGAGTGGTGAAGAGTTCGGAATTAATAAATGAATTACATGCCAGACCACCCACGTGACCTACCTTATAGAGTGTCCATGCCGATTTCAGTACGTCGGCAGGACTACTAGGCCCTTATTTGTACGTATTAGAGAACACATTAAGAATATAAAAAAAGGGTTCTCAAAGCACAGCCTATCCAGGCACTTCGCCGAAGTACATAACAAGGATCCGAGAGGACTTACATTTATAGGCATAGACTCTATTTCAGGACATTGGAGGGGCGAAAACAAAAGAATCAAGATTTCTAAAAACGAGACCAGTTGGATATATAGACTCAATACTCTCCAGCCCAAAGGGTTAAACCTGGATATAGACCTCAATTGTTTTATTTCTAACTTTTAAATATTTCACATATGCCTTCCTTTGCCTTATTTATTACTATACCAGACCCCTCACTATATATATTTTAATCGTACATTTAATTTTAGATTTTTACATTTTTTTTACATTTTTACGTCTTTTCATATTTATCATACTTTATATTCACATTATAATATCCACTGACATTTATTCTAATAGTCATATATTTTATTCTCCAATTCTAATAATATATTTTATGTACACTTACATACTAATTCTTGTACACTTACATACTAATTCTTCTACCCATTATATATACTTAACATTTCCTTAAGGTTTTATTTATTTATTATTAATTTCCTTTATATATACATATACACATTATATTTCTTGCCTTCTCCTTTTAGCCATTTACATATATAAACAATAACACATATTTATTGATGCAATACATATGTTTATTCATCTACCTGACCCCCTTTTTTGCAATACATATGTTCATTCATTTACTTGACCCATCCTTTTTTGCCTTCTTATTCAATCTATTTCATTTTTTTTATTATTTTTTTTACCACTCCATTTTCATTTATATGTACCACACATTCATCATGCAATACTCATTTTTATCCACTACATGTCCTTCTTTCGCTCGTTTCTTTTTAAATGATATAATGTCTTACATATTAATGTGCAATACATACGTAGTCTTGTTAATAAAATAGTATTTTTAATTGTAATTTCTCCCTGGATGTATTTATGATGGTTTTTTATATTTTTTATATGGCACGGTCAACATATACATATATTCACTAAGGAATGTCAGGTTCCGTTTGTGTATTACTTCTCCCTTTTCTTTCCCCTCTTTGGATCACAGCGAATTTCTAACAATTGGCATTATTGTTGTAGATTGGGATGTCTTTGTTTATCCCCCGCCATTTTTTAGAAGCCTTAGACGCATTACCGCCTTCTTTCCGCTGTTCAGATCCCGAGCGGCTGCCGTTGCCTGGTAACCATCACGTACATAAGGGAAGGTACAGGAAGTGATGCGAAGCTGCAGAAGACGTCTGATGACGAAACGCGTACAGCGCCGTCACATCACTTCCGGTTCCGATATTCTGGTGGAACGCATTGCGTTCCGGGACACTCGCTACACCGTTTGCTTACCGCTTGCTATTTACTGCTATATTGTGAGTACCTATTTACTGCATTACTTACCTTAATAAAACAGTTTAAACGGTATCACACTATTGAGTTCTCTTTGCCCTACACGACCCTCCTACCCCAATATCCCCGAGGAGATGGGACCCACCCACGGACCATCGGACAGATCAATTCCCCGATAGGAGAGGACCTTAGGAGCCTGCCTTTCTGGTTGGAATACCCGGACCCCCAGGGACGCCCTGAAATACCTCCCCCCCCCCACTATAGAAGGGAATCAGGAGATACTGAAAAGGAGCGCCAATTACATCTTTATACCCCTGTGTGGGGTGGGTATATCTGGTTAGTAGGTTTTTCTTCCTTAGGGGTCACCCTACACCTCGCCAGTCACCCACCACGGGGTCCTTGTAGAAGTTACCATCGGCGTGGGCACACATCAAATTTTTGGAACATTTTCTCTTCCTTTATCCATATATCACTGGACTCATAATTACGATTTGGACTTTATCCTTATCAGACACCACAATATATTTACTAATTAATTTAGTGCACCTTATCGCACCATTGGTGGTCACATTTTATATATTTATATCACCAGCCGCTGTTTATTTATTTATTTATTTATTTATTTATTTATAGTGCAATATTTCCAGCACTTTTTGTCACTGCCACTTTACCTTGATATGTACACTAGTATATTTTTACATATTTATTCATTTATTTTTAATCACTTGTGTGTATATATATATATTCATATTCACTTGGTCACTTTATGTGCACTTTATCACTGGTTTATTTATTATATTATATGTGATATGCTTATTTTATATTTATATATTTTTATTGTGTTTATTGATTGATCATACTGATCCATTGTACATCACATTTGTATCACACTTTTAGTGCACTTATTTTTATCCATCTATTTATTTATATCATCACCTGTATACAGGCAGCGCCACCACCCATACTTACATTTACTATTTCATACAGAATCTTTTGGCTGTAGTTCAGGGTAGGCTGCAGCCTATTTTCACATTTGCACATCCTTAGAATATCCTTAGCGCGGAACTCATTTCCTATCACTTTAAATCAATACTGTTATTTTGCGGTACCCTTCAATTGTTGTCATTTATAACCTTGCCAGGTATCAGTCGGCTTTTCACCAGATGAGGTCCTCCCAGGATCGGATGTGTCTCTCCAGGTTCAGGCTGCTCCTGGCTCTCTCTGTGGTCTCAGGGTGGTGGATGAGAGTGTGGTGTTAATGAAACCAGAAAAGGAGCTGACCGCAGACAAAGTGAGTGTTGAATTGATTATTTGAGCTAGACTACTGCAATTTTTTTTTTAATGTTTCCAAAAATACTAACAAAGGGAGTTCTGTAATCATTCAGCAGAAGGTTATTGTTGTATTGTTAAAAATTGCTACCTATACACTATATTGTCAAAAGTAGAGGGACGCTTGCCTTTACACGCACATGAACTTTAATGGCATCCCAGTCTTAGTCCATAGGTTTCAATATTGAGTTGGCCCACCCTTTGCAGCTATAAAAGCTTCAACTCTTCTGGGAAGGCAGTCCACTAGAGATGGACGAACATCGGCCGGGGCGGTTCGTGAACGTCAGCCGCAAATTTTCTCAAAAGTCCGCGAACCGCAAGTTCGCGGCAGGCCCCATTGACTTTAATGGGAGGCAAACTTTAAAAACCTTTAGGTCATATTTGCAGCCACAAAAGATGTACTAGCTGTGCACAAATAGTCCCAGCACATGGACAAAATCATAACAGAAGTATTGCAATTGTAATTTTTTTTTTTTTTCATAAATCAGCCAGAACAGACAGCAGCCGGTAAAACATTCACACATGTCCCGAACTATTCACCGGCGAACAGTTCCCGGTGAACATCGTTTGTTCGCGTTCGCAGCGGCGGGCGAACATATGCGATGTTCGTTCCGCCCCTATACATCATCATTGAGCAAACTTTGACCCTGTACCTCACAGTCAGCAGACACATTCCAGCCAACCAGCATACCCTCCCTCCCAGACTCCCCCCACCTCCTATAGAAAAGCAAGGACAGCATCCATCTTAGATTCATTCTGAAGCTGCAGTGTTAGTTAGAGCAGGGAGAGTGCTGCTGCTGCTGAATTAATAGGGAAATCGTTAGCTAGGCCAGTGTTCTGTGTCCACTCCTGCTGTAAGGACATATTTATATATATATATATATATATATATATATATATATATATACATATATATTGCAGTTGCCTGCCCGTGTGTGAGAGGCCACAGGCCCACAGGCTGTACTGTGTGCACACAACTTACATAGGGTGGCACAGCACATTGCAGATAAACTAGTCATTTAATTGTTACCCTTTAATATAATTGCAGTTGTCATATCGTGTGGCACAGGACCTTGCAGATAAAAAAGTAATTAATTTTTTTCTCTGTAATATAATTGAAGTTGCCTACCAGTGAGTGTCAGGTCCACAGACTGTACTGTGCCCACTGCCCACCACTCATATAGGGTGGCACAGCACCTTGCAGATAAAAAAGTTATTTCATTTTTTCTCTGTAATATAATTGCCATTGCCTGCCAGTGAGTGTCAGGCCCACAGACTGTACTGTGCTCACTGCCCACCACTCATATAGGGTGGCACAGCACCTTGCAGATAAAAAAATAATTGAATTTTTCCTCTGAAATATAATTGCAGTTGCCTGCCAGTGAGTGTCAGGTCCACAGACTGTACTGTGCCCACTGCCCACCACTCATATAGGGTGGCACAGTACCTTGCAGATAAAAAAGTCATTTAATTTTTACCCTTTAATATAATTGCAGTTGCCTGCCAGTGTGTGTCAGGCCCACAGACTGTACTGTGCCCACTGCCAGTGCCCACCACTCATATCGGATGGCACAGTATCTTGCAGATAAAAAAGTAATTTAATTTTTACCCTTTAATATAATTGCAGTTGCTTGCCAGTGAGTGTCAGGCCCACAGACTGTACTGTGCCCACTGCCCACCACTCATATAGGGTGGCACAGCACCTTGCAGATAAAAAAGTAATTTATTTTTTTCTCTGTAATATAATTGCAGTTGCCTGCCAGTGAGTGTCAGGTTCACAGACTGTACTGTGTCCACTGCCCACCACTCATATAAGGTGGCACAGCACCTTGCAGATAAAAAAAGTAATTTAATCTTTTCTCTGTAATATAATTGCAGTTGCCTGCCAGTGAGTGTCAGGTCCACAGACTGTACTGTACCCACTGCCCACCACTCATATAGGGTGGCACAGCACCTTGCAGATAAAAAATTAATTTAATTTTTCCTCTGTAATATAATTGCAGTTGCCTGCCAGTGTGTGTCAGGCCCACTGACTGTACTGTGCCCACTGCCACTGCCCACCACTCATATAGGGTGGCACAGCACCTTGCAGATAAAAAAGTAATTTAATTTTTTTCTCTGTAATATAATTGCAGTTGCCTGCCAGTGAGTGTCAGGTCCACAGACTGTACTGTACCCACTGCCCACCACTCATATAGGGTGGCACAGCACCTTGCAGATAAAAAATTAATTTAATTTTTCCTCTGTAATATAATTGCAGTTGCCTGCCAGTGTGTGTCAGGCCCACTGACTGTGCCCACTGCCACTGCCCACCACTCATATAGGGTGGCACAGCACCTTGCAGATAAAAAAGTAATTTATTTTTTTCTCTGTAATATAATTGCAGTTGCCTGCCAGTGAGTGTCAGGCCCACAGACTGTACTGTGCCCACTGTCCACCACTCATATAGGGTGGCACAGCACCTTGCAGATAAAAAAGTCATTTAATCTTTTCTCTGTAATATAATGGCAGTTGCCTGCCAGTGAGTGTCAGGCCCACAGACTGTACTGTGCCCACTGCCCACCACTCATATAGGGTGGCACAGCACCTTGCAGATAAAAAAATAATTTAATTTTTCCTCTGTAATATAATTGCAGTTGCCTGCCAGTGTGTGTCAGGCCCACTGACTGTACTGTGCCCACTGCCACTGCCCACCACTCATATAGGGTGGCACAGCACCTTGCAGATAAAAAAGTAATTTAATTTTTTTCTCTGTAATATAATTGCAGTTGCCTGCCAGTGATTGTCAGGCCCACAGAGTGTACTGTGCCCACTGCCCACCACTCATATAGGATGGCACAGCACCTTGCAGATAAAAAAGTAATTTCATTTTTTCTCTGTAATATAATTGCAGTTGCCTGCCAGTGAGTGTCAGGTCCACAGACTGCACTGTGCCCACTGCCCACCACTCATATAGGGTGGCACAGCACCTTGCACATAAAAAAGTGATTTAATTTTTCCTCTGTAATATAACTGCAGTTGCCTGCCACTGAGTGTCAGTTCAACAGACTGTACTGTGCCCACTGCCAGTGCCCACCACTCATATAGGGTGGCACAGTACCTTGCAGATAAAAAAGTCATTTAATTTTTTCTCTGTAATATAATTGCATTTGCCTGCCAGTGATTGTCAGGCCCACAGAGTGTACTGTGCCCACAGCCCACCACTCATATAGGGTGGCACAGCACCTTTCAGATAAAACATCTATTTCATTTTTCCTCTGTAATATAATTGCAGTTGCCTGCCAGTGAGTGTCAGGTCCACAGACTGTACTGTTCCCACTGCCCACCACTCATATAGGGTGGCACAGCAAATTGCAGATAAAAAAATCATTTCATTTTTTCTCTGTAATATAATTGAAGTTGCCTGGCAGTGAGTGTCAGGCCCACAGACTGTTCTGTGCCCACTGCCCACCACTCATATAGGGTGGCACAGCACCTTGCAGATAAAAATTTATTTTAATTTTTCCTCTGTAATATAATTGCAGTTGCCTGCCAGTGAGTGTCAGGTCCACAGACTGTACTGTGCCCACTGCCCACCACTCATACAGGGTGGCACAGCACCTTGCACATATAATTGCAGTTGCCTGCCAGTGAGTGTCAGGTCCACAGACAGTACTGTGCCCACTGCCAGTGCCCACCAATCATATAGGGTGGCACAGTACCTTGCAGATAAAAAAGTAATTAAATTTTTACCCTTTAATATAATTGCAGTTGCCTGCCAGTGTGTGTCAGGCCCACTGACTGTACTGTGCCCACCACTCATATAGGGTGGCACCGCACCTTGCAGATAAAAAAGTCATTTAATTTTTTCTCTGTAATATAATTGCAGTTGCCTGGCAGTGAGTGTCAGGCCCACAGACTGTTCTGTGCCCACTGCCCACCACTCATATAGGGTGGCACAGCACCTTGCAGATAAAAATTTAATTTAATTTTTACCCTTTAATATAATTGCAGTTGCCTGCCAGTGTGTGTCAGGCCCACTGACTGTACTGTGCCCACCATTCATATAGGGTGGCACAGCACCTTGCAGATAAAAAAGTAATTTATTTTTTTCTCTGTAATATAATTGCAGTTGAGTGCCAGTGAGTGTCAGGCCCACAGACTGTACTGTGCCCGCTGCCCACCACTAATATAGGGTGGCACAGCGCCTTTCAGATAAAACATCTATTTCCTTTTTCCTCTGTAATATAATTGCAGTTGCCTGCCAGTGAGTGTCAGGTCCACAGACTGTACTGTTCCCACTTCCCACCACTCATATAGGGTGGCACAGTACCTTGCAGATAAAAAAGTAATTTAATTTTTACCCTTTAATATAATTGCAGTTGCCTGCCAGTGTGTGTCAGGCCCACTGACTGTACTGTGCCCACCACTCATATAGGGTGGCACAGCAAATTGCAGATAAAAAAGTCATTTCATTTTTTTCTCTGTAATATAATTGCAGTTGCCTGGCAGCGAGTGTCAGGCCCACAGACTGTTCTGTGCCCACTGCCCACCACTCATATAGGGTGGCACAGCACCTTGCAGATAAAAATTTGATTTAATGTTTCCTCTGTAATATAATTGTAGTTGCCTGCCAGTGAGTGTCAGGTCCACAGACTGTACTGTGCCCACTACCCACCACTCATACAGGGCGGCACAGCACCTTGCACATATAATTGCAGTTGCCTGCCAGTGTGTGTAAGGTCCACAGACTGTACTGTGCCCACTGCCAATGCCCACCAATCATATAGGGTGGCACAGTACCTTGCAGATAAAAAAGTAATTTAATTTTTACCCTTTAATATAATTGCAGTTGCCTGCCAGTGTGTGTCAGGCCCACTGACTGTACTGTGCCCACCACTCATATAGGGAAGCACAGCACCTTGCAGATAAAAAAGCCATTTAATTTTTTCTCTGTAATATAATTGCAGTTGCCTGGCAGTGAGTGTCAGGCCCACAGACTGTATTGTGCTCACTGCCCACCACTCATATAAGGTGGCACTGTACCTTGCACGCATAGTACCACTAATCTAAAAAAAAATGACAGGCAGAGGCAGGCCACCCCTCAGGGGGCATCGTGGTTGTGGTGCTGTTATTTCTTTGGCCCTAGAATAATGCCCAGTGTTCAGAGGCCACGTACCCTGAACTCGAAAAATTCTGAGGACATAGTTGACTGGCTTACACAGGACACCCAATCTTCTACAGCTTCCGCTCAGAACCTTGACGCACCATCCTCCCCCAACACAGCTTCGGGCACCTCTCAAGTTAGTGCCCGCCGACACCACCAACACTAGCACCACAGCCGCTTAACTTGATCTGTCAGAGGAGTTATTTACACATCAGTTGGAAGAAATGAGTGATGCGCAACCATTAGTGCCAGAGGATGTAGATATGTCTCAGTCAGGCAGCATTACACACATGGACGTACGGTGTGATGATGATGATGTTGTACCCGCTGCTGCTTCCTTTGCTGAGTGGTCAAATACAAGTGAAGCGGTTGATGATGCCGATGTGTCCGTGGATCTCACGTGGGTGCCCGCTAGAAGAGAAGAACAGGGAGGGGGAAAGTTCAGATGAGACAGAGAGGAGGAGGAGACAAGTTAGAAGCAGGTGGAGGTCGTCGCAAGCTAGTGGCACAGTCAGACAGCATGTATTGACACCCAGGGTCAGCCAGACAGCACGCCATCAACGCATGCTGATGCCACCACATGCCATCATTGCAAAGCTCAGCAGTGTGGCATTTTTTTTGTGTGTCTGCCTCTGATAACAGCGATGCCATTTGCAACCTGTGCCAAAAGAAACTGAGTCGTGGGAAGTCCAACACCCACCTAGATACAACTGCTTTGCGAAGGCACATGATCTCACATCACAAACACTTATGGGATCAACACATGATGAGTACAAGCAGCACACAAACTAAAAGCCACCATCCTCCTCCTGGTCCAGCATCTTCAGCCACGTCAACCACTGCTGTCCTCCTTGCCCCCTCTCAACCACCCGCCACTCCGCCTCTCACCTTCAGCAGTTCCTGCTCATCTGCCCACTGTCAGGTCTGTCAACGAAATGTTTGAGCGTAAGAAGCCAATGTCACAGAGTCATCCCCTTGCCCGGCGTCTGACAGCTGGCTTGTCTGAACTCTTAGCCTGCCAGCTTTTACCATACAAGCTGGTGGAGTCTGAGGCCTTCAAAAAAGTTGTAGCTATTGGGACACTGCGGTGGAAGGTACCCGGCCAAAATTTTTTTTCCACAAAAGGCAATCCCCAACCTGTACTCTATTGTGGAAAAGGAAGTCATGGCATGTCTGGCACACAGTGTTGGGGCAAGGGTCCATCTGACCACTGATACCTGGTCTGCAAAGCACGGTCAGGGCAGGTATATCACATACACTGCGCATTGGGTAAACCTGCTGACGGCTGCCAAGCATGGAATACGTTGCTCTGCGGAGGAGTTGGTGACACCGCCACGACTTGCAGGCAGGCCTGCTGCCACCCCCTCTACTCCTCCTACTCCATCCTCTTCGCTAACCTCCTCGGCTGAGTCCTCTTCTGCTGCTACGTCTTGCTCCACATCAACTGCACCCCCAGCTCCCCAGGGGCTATTCCACATCCCGGATACGACAGTGTCACGCCGTCTTGGGGTTGACTTGCCTGAAAGCAGAGAGTCACACCGGACCAGCACTCCTGTCCGCCCTGAACGCACAGGTGGATCAGTGGCTGACCCCGCACCAACTGGAGATCGGCAAAGTGGTGTGTGACAACGGAAGCAATTTGTTGGCGGCATTGAATTTGGGCAAGTTGACACATGTGCCAAGCGTGGCACATGTGTTAAATCTGATCGTTCAATGCTTTGTGCAAAAGTACCCAGGCTTACATGACGTCCTCAAGCAGGCCAGGAAGGTCTGTGGCCATTTCAGGCGTTCTTACACGGTCATGGCGTACTTTTCCGATATTCAGTGGTGAAACAACATGCCAGTGAGGCGCTTGATTTGCGACAGCCCGACACGTTGGAATTCAACACTCCTAATGTTCGACCGCCTGCTCCAACAAGAAAAAGCCGTCAATGAGTATTTGTATGACCGGGGTGCTAGGACAGCCTTTGCGGAGCTGGGTATTTTTTTGCCATGTTACTGGGCGCTCATGCACAATGCCTGTAGGCTCATGCGTCCATTTGAGGAGGTGACAAACCTAGTCAGTCGCACCGAAGGCACCATCAGCGACCTCATCCCATTTGTTTTCTTCCTGGAGTGTGCCCTGCGAAGAGTGCTGGATCAGGCCATAGATGAGCGTGAAGAGGAAGAGTTGTGGTCACCATCACCACCGGAAACAGCCTTATCATCATCGCTTGCTGGACCTGCGGCAACGCTGGAAGAGGAGTCTGAGGAAGAGGAGTCAGAGGAGGAATGTGGCTTTGAGGAGGAGGAAGACCAACCACAGCAGGCATCCCAGGGTGCTCGTTGTCACCTATCTGGTACCCGTGGTGTTATATGTGGCTGGGAGGAAGAACAGACCTTCAATGAGATCAGTGAGGATGAGGAATGGGACATGAGTAGCTCGGCATCCAACCTTGTGCAAATGGGGTCTTTCATGCTGTCATGCCTGTTGAGGGACCCTCGTATAAAAAGGCTGAAGGAGAACGACCTGTACTATGTGGCCACACTACTAGACCCCCGGTATAAGCAGAAAGTGGCTGAAATGTTACCGAATTACTGGCAGTCGGAAAGGATGCAGCAGTTCCAAAACATGCTTTACACAGCGTATAAGGGTGATGTCACAGCACAACGGGAATCTAACAGGGGAAGAGGTGAAAGTAATCCTCCTCCTACCACGACCACGCCGGCAAGGACAGGACGCTTTACAGATGTGTTGTTGATGGAGGACATGTGGAGCTTTTTAAGTCCTACGTATCGCCACAGCCCTTCGGGGTCCACCCTCTGAGAACGACTCGACCGACAGGTAGCAGACTACCTCGCCTTAACTGCAGATATCGACACTCTGAGGAGCGATGAACCCCTTGACTACTGGGTGTGCAGGCTTGACCTGTGGCCTAAGCTATCCCAATTTGCGATATAACTTCTGGCCTGCCCCGCTTCAAGTGTCCTGTCAGAAAGGACCTTCAGCGCAGCAGGAGGTATTGTCACTGAGAAGAGAAGTCGCCTAGGTCAAAAAAGTCTAGATGACCTCACCTTTATTAATATGAATGAGGCATGGATTTCGAAGGGACTGACAGTGAGGGATGCATTTGACTAAAAAAGGCCTGATGAGATGCCTTGGGCTAAAAATGGTCCACACGCTTCTGTATTTAATCTCTGCATGCCGGATGACTTGCGTGACTTCTCCGCCACCAACTAGGGTTCAAGCCGCAATATTTTAGTGTACTTTCTGCCTGGAAAACATACATTTTTCCGCCCGCTGCTACAGCAACAGCTGCAACAATGCCTAATTTTTCAGGCATGTGTACATGCCTAATTTTTTCTGGCCTCCGGTGCTGCACTGTGGCTGCAAAAACAAAACACAAAAAAGGCACATACATGTGTCAACTCCCCTTCGTGATCATTACCTTGTTGTGGTGAAGGGGCTTGCGTATCACAATGAAGCGATCACCTCTATGAGTGTGTTGGCAATGTTGGCACACCCCAGATGATAAGGTCGTTGCTTCATTGTGAACAGACCAAAAGCGATCGGCTGGATAATTTTTCATAGAAAAAACATTAATTTTCTTTGTGATCATCTAAGGCAGTGTTTCTCAACTCCGGTCCTCAGGGCACACTAACAGGCCAGGTTTGCAAGAAAACTGAAATACATCACAGGTGATATCATTTACTGCACAGTGATTGCAGCATTCTAGTCTGCATCTCCTCAAGGTAAAACTTAAAATCTGGCCTGTTAGTGTGCCCTGCGGACTGGAGTTGAGAAACATTGATCTAAGGTGATCATTAAAGCCTACTAGGCCAACAATGGGCCCACACTGCAGAATCATTGTTTTCTGGATCGCTGAACTGTCACTGAACTACCTCAGCACGACCATAGGCTTTGAAAAACCGCCATCGTCTCCAATCTCCCAAACGTGCGCACGAGCACAGTCTTCACTACACCAAGATTGACGCATAGAGGAATAAAATTTATGTCAACTATTGACAACTCTTTGCGGTTGTCTAAAATCTATTCGATACACGTCCCCTGATAGGGGACATAACAGGGATTAAACTGATAAGAATAGTACTACTAAACACACCACTCATATAGGATGCCACAGTACATTGCACAGCGCACGTGCCGTGCCCCAAATTGGAAGTAAGAGGACCGACCAACCATCTTTTTCCATCTCCCGTTTCCTAAAATCTATTCCATACACTGGCCCTTGATAGGGGACGTAACAGGGATTAAACTGATAAGAATAGTACTACTTAACACACCACTCATATAGTATAGCACAGTACATTGCACGGCGCACGCGCAGTGCCCCAAATTGGAAGTAAGAGGACCGACCAACCATCTTTTTCCATCTCCCGTGATAGGGGACAAAACAGAGATTAAACTGGTAGGAACAGATTTTTTTAATTTAAAAAAAAGAGGACAGCCTCTGCGGAGCTGAGTATTTTTTGGCCGCGTTACTGAACACTCATGCACAATGGCTGTAGGCTCATGCGTCCTTTTGCGGAGGTGACAAACCTGGTCAGTCAAACCCAAGGCAACATCATCGACCTCATCCCATGTGCATTTTTTCTGGAGCGTGCCCTGTGAATAGTGCTGGATCAGGCCGTAGATGACCACGAAGAGGAAGAGTTGTGGTCACCATCACCACCAGAAGCAGCCTTGTCGTCGATTGTGGATCTACGGAAACGCAGAGAGAGGAGTCTGAAGAAGAGGAGTCAGAGGAGGAAGGTGGCTTTGAGGAGGTGGAAGACCAACCACAGCAGGCGTCCCAGGGGGCTTGTTGTCACCTTTCGGGGACCCTTGGTGTTGTACGTGGCTGGGTGGAGGAAGAAACCTTCAATGACGTCAGTGAGGACAAGGAACGGGACATAATAATAGGTATTATAATCAGCGCAAACCATATATATGAACAAATGCAGCGAATAAATGAACGCACAGGGCCGCACGCAATCAGTGCAATACACAAAACACTATTGAATAAAATTACATAAATATTGCTGCACCAAGTGAAAATTAATCAAACAAATAATAATTGTGCATATTATAGATAAACAATATTAAGCTATTAAAAGCAAATCAATGCAGATAATAGGTGCGATAAAGTGCAAAAAAAGTCCCAGTGTAGGTGATCAGGTGAATATTCAAGTAATAGTAAAAAACCCAAAAGCTCAGTGAATAAATAAGCAAAAATCAATTCATAAAGCTCTCAATCCTCATCTGTATTCAGTAATTAAAGTGCCACAGTGCTCCACACTCCACACATGTGCTCCTGGTGACTAGTGCCAAATTAGCAGCTCACTTCAAGGATAGACTCCAAGGAGTCATACACGCATAGATATCGTATAGATCAGCAGCCTAATAACTCCACTCCTTCCACTTTAACTGCCCTTCGAGTGCGATAGGGATCACAGCAGAACTCAGCAGAAACAAAGGGGAGATAGGATCTAATGCTCTCAGTTTTAAATGCTTTATTTGCAAAGAGAGATAAAATAAACTCACATTCCCCTGCACTTTAGCAGTGCGGGCTGGAAACAGCAGATAGATTGTGATGACAGGACTTCCTAGGAACAGACGTACTGTGAGTAGGCTCCTCCTCATCTGACGTAACGCGTACGGGGGGAGGAGCCTACTCAGAGTACGTGAGCAAATGGGGAGTTTGCAGTTGTGCAAATGGACTGTTTGCGGTGCGTTAAACGAGGAGTTTGGTCTGTCAGAGTTTGGTCTGTCACTGTGAAGCGGGCGTAACCCTTACACTACCTGATCGATACAACATCATACCTGATCGTATACACACACTGGATGTTTTAAAGCACGTTATTCCAAAAAATTTAGGAATGTTAGGTGATTTATGCCCTTTATGGATTAAAACCCGACTCTGCGTCAACTACATAATTTTCCATTGGGAGTTTTGCCATGGATCCCCCTCCGGCATGCCACAGTCCAGGTGTTAGTCCCCTTGAAACAACCTTTCCATCACTATTGTGGCCAGAAAGAGTCCCTGTGTGTTTTAAAATTCGCCTGCCTATTGAAATCTATGGTGGCTCGCCCGTACGGAAAATTTTATGTTCGCGACATCTCTAGTCACAACTCAATCACTCTCCCTTATGCTGCAGAGGCACTGCCATCATAGTATGTAGTATGGCAGTGACAGCTGAGGGTTTTACGCACTCCCAGTGGATAAAGCCATTGGGCGTGTGTGTAAAACCCCCTAGCACCACTGTTGTACTATGTATGACAGTGGCAGTGCCTTTGCAAAATAAAGGGGAGTGGTTGGGTGGTGGTAAACATAGCTCAGACATGCATTTTTACTGCCCTGAAAATGTAAATGAAAACAAGGCCTAAAAGAAAGCATCTCACTTACTGTGTATACACCTGATAAGCCAAGTGTTGCCTGTCATATGGAAACAATCCATTAGCAGTGTAGCCACCAGCTCACTTCCACACACCCCACACACACACACACACACACACACACACACGCACCTCAGCCATGTTTCCTGGGCTCCATGCACCCATTGGGAGACCTGGGACTGCCATGGCAGGTACCAACAGGTGGAGGTAAGGGAGATCAGCGAACGCCTGTTTGCTGATCTCCTCTTCCTGTTTGATGACAAATCGACAAATGTAGTACAGAAACTACTTTTGGGAATCGGTGCGGCGCCGCAAAGTCGGTATCGCACCGATTCGGCCGATGTCATTGCTGGCAATTGCCACTAAATTTACATGCAATTTGACATGTCAAATCGGATCAATGTGAGCATAGGCTGAGGCCGGGCTGGGGCAGCAAATGTGCAGGTGCAGCATTGAGAGCGAACAAGCAAAGTCTCTCCTCCTGCCTCTGGTGCATAAGCACCAATATCCCTAGGATTATATCCTTCAAATCAAAATTAACATGTCATGTGTGTCCCCCACCACTGGTCTCTGCCCCCATACTCCTCCTGCTGCCTCTGTCCTGGTGCATAACCCACCAATATCCCATTTCCTAGAATTAACATCCTTCCCTTCAAATCAACATCATTGTGACATAGAAAAAGAGAGAAAGGAGGCGCAAACACCTAGTGCATTACCCGTGGTCACTGTTTGCAAAATTTTTAATAAAATGCCAAATGCATACTCACAGACATGAAGATAATAAAATCGTGTTACAAGAATCCACCATGTGTGAACTGGAACAAGTCCTACAATCAGGACCTCTAACGCGTTTCGGGGGTCAAGCCCCCTTCTTCAGAGCTGGTCTTATCAGAAGCAGATCAAAACTATATATAACAGCTTATATATATTTTTTGATCTGCTTCTGGTAAGACCAGCTCTGAAGAAGGGGGCTTGATCCCCGAAACATGTTAGCGGTCCTGATTGAAGGACTTGTTCCAGTTCACACATAGTGGATTCTTGTAACACGATTTTATTATCTTCATGTCTGTGAATATGCATTTGGCATTTTATTAAAAATTTAGCAAACAGTGACCACGGGTAATGCACTAGGTGTTTGCGTCTCCTTTCTCTCTTTTTCTATGTACCCATGTTGGAGTTCCCTGCCTGAGGAGAGCAGCACGCCAGTCTTCCCCTTCAGAGTGAGCGCTAGGCTGAATTTTGTACTTTGATCATTGTGAGTCAGTGGCAGTGCCCCACTGTGCAGTCATGCAGATACACATGTGGATAGACTTCTGCCCTAGCATGCTGTTGGTTAGCCACCTGCCAACCACCCACCGCATATATACTGGGGCAGGCTGGCTCAGGAGCGGTCTTGGGGGCGAGCGCAAACCGACACCGGCGCGCTCCCACCCCCACTAGGCAGCGGGGATGCCGATCAAGAGGGCCAGTGTCCACGATTGCCGCGGGGCACCCATGATCGCTCCCACTGAGAGAGAACAGCGGTCAGTTGTTGTAAACATAGCTGACCGTTGTTCTCTCTCAAATGATCACAGAGCATCTGTGTTCCTTCTATATAACTTTTGCACAAACCAATCAAAATATGCTTATTGCGATTTTTTTTTTTCACCAAAAATTTGTAGCAGAATACAAATTGGCCTTAAAAGATAAAAACATTTTGATTTTTAATTTTTTTTTGAGAATGTTATATAGCAGAATGTGAAAAATATTTGTATATAGTGCAAAAAATAAAAATTGCACAGGTGATCAAACACCGCCGTTAATGTCCGTTAAAGTAATGCAGTGCCGAATGACAAAAAAAATGGCCTGGTCATTAAGGGGCAAATCCTTCCGGGGCTGAAGTGGTTAAAGGAAGAAAGCAAATGCGGCTTTACACTGCTATTTCACATTTTTGAATGTTCTCCTCTTATTAAATAAGCATGTTTACAAAGCCCCTCACTGACTAGATCAAGTTCTTCAAGACAAGTTTTCTGTGGCTTCTGTCACTTTGTTTGCTTACTTTTCACTGCCACCACCCGCTGGTGTATCCAGACTTCCGGCCGCTGCCTCTCTTCTCCAGGCTCCGTCCTCTCCTCTGCGGGCTGCAGCTCCACCCCTCCTGACTGACGTCAGCAGGGAAACCTTGGCCACGCCTGCCCCATGCAGCTATCAGAAGGGGAGAGGAGGACAGAGAGAGGAGGGAGCCGGCGGATGACGGATCACTTGGCGAAGATCGGCCACCACACGGGCACAAATACAGGAGCCTGAAGGTTGACATTCCAAGGTGGGGGGGGGGGGTGCTAGCCCCCCCTTGCGGACGCCCATGTGTGAATGGTTGATTACTGACAACATGTTGCTATAAGATCACCTATTTTTAGATCACCTTAGCGCTTAGTAGGAAGCTGCACTTGGTGTTGGTGTGGAATTCACAAGGCTGCTTATTGTCATTCATGAGTGAAAAAATATGACAAGATTTGAAATAACTTCTTTTTTTTTTATTTGGACATTTACATATAGGTGGTGAACTTACACCAGGATTTATGTTTATTAATTCATGAATTGATATTTTTTCTTTATTGGTGTGTCACTGTGAAATAGTGGTAGTGGTGTCAACCTCTGATTTTTTTTTGTATTGTTTTTTATTTATTTTTTTCATTTTTATGTGTATTTATGATGTTAGGACACATCACATTTTGGATAATATTATGATCCTTTGTATTGGGATACATATAACCAACACACATCAAATTTAGTTACACGGTGCAACATTTCCTTTTAATTTTACTTTATTTTTTCAAATATGAAATTTTTATTCAGGAATATTCATACAAAAAACAAAATACAAACATTACTTCAAAGTGAAATTTACAACATTTTTTAACACGTAATTTAATCTTCCTCTTCCACTTTTTACCTCTTATATTCCTACATTTTTTCTCTCTTCCCTCCCTCCCTCCCTATCAAAACCCAAAAAAAAAAAAAAAAAAAAAAAAAAAAAAAAAAAAAGGAAAACCCCCATAAGTTTTTCTCTCCTCCTCTCTCTCCCCCCCTCACCCCTCCATCCATAGCCAATGTTCAAGTGATCAAAGCAATCAATAAGTTTTTCCAGATTACTTTATCCTATTGTAAGTTGTTTCCCTTCTTCCGAGATTATGAATTGACTCCACTCCTCCCATATTTTCTTATATCTTCCCTGCCTATTCTGAGAGGATGCAATCATTTCCTCCATTCTCCTTATTTCCTCTACTCTATTTACCCATTCTCCTATCGAGGGGGGGTGTGCTTTTTTCCAATTACTCAGTATACATGCCTTTGCTGCATTTATCAAAAATGGGACGATCGAGTTTTCGTAACTCTTTGTCGGTATATCCGACAAGTGCAGCAGAAAAAGGGCTGGTTTTTCCTCTATTCTATTTTCAGTAAATTTCTGGATTACCTCCTTTACTCTTCCCCAAAAGGGTTTAACTTCTGTGCATGTCCAGAGAATATGGACTAGCGTACCTATTTCTTTTTTACATCTCCAGCATTCACTGGTTTCTCTTGGATACCAATTATGCAATTTCTCAGGAGTAATATACCATCTCATCATGAACTTATAGTTCATCTCTTGAGTCTTGGTACATCTTTCTGGTTTAAAAGTTAGTCTCACTATTCTCTGCACCTGCCCTTCTGTCAACTCAAACCCTAAATCCTTCTCCCACTTTCCCACCCACTGAGGTTTAACTTGCTCTTCTGGTTCCATCAGTAAATCGTAGGAGATTGACAGTGTACGTAGTAGTTTCCCTGGTTCTACACATAGCTTTTCAAATTTTGTTAATGCTCTACCATACTTCTCTGAGTCCTGTATGGAGTCCAGGAAATGATGTAGTTGCGCTGCTTGCCAGAAAGATAAGCTATATGCACCATCTCTCTCCAGCAATTCACTGATCGAAACCCAGTTATTTTGTATAAGAAATGATGAAGCCTGTTCCTGTTTCTTTTCTCTCAGCTGTATAAAGCTTCTGGAGTCTAAGCCCGGAGTAAACTGCGGATTCCCTAATATTGGAAATAAAGGTGATTCCTTCTTCGTAAGTTTACTATATATGCTCGGATGCGAGCATATCCGCAGTGTATTTCCTATTATTGGGTGATTTTTCAACTCCTTAGGCAACCACTGGTAGACCCATATCGCCCTCTTTAAGTCTATTTCTGTTTGAGTCTGTTCAATTTGTACCCAAAGTTTATTTTCTGAATGATGCCACCAATCCAATATCCTGCTCATATGTGCTGCAAGATAATAGACTCGGATATCTGGTACAGCCAGACCCCCATTCTTTTTCGGTAGGGTTAAAGTTCTACGTGCTATGCGGGGTCTTTTATGGGCCCATATATACTTTACAAAAAGAGAGTGTATTGTCTTGAAAAACGCGCTTGGTATCTTAACTGGCAAGGCACGTAATAGATATAAAAATTTAGGTAGTACTATCATTTTTAATAAGTTGCATTTACCGAACCAAGAATGTAGCCCGCCATTCCACTGTTTAAGTAGTTTCCTAGTCATTTCCAAAAGTGGTAAAAAATTAAGGTCAAACACCTGTATTAACCTTGCTGGTATATAAGTCCCCAGGTATCTCACTGCGTCCTTCTTCCATTTAAAGCCAAAACTGTCTCTTAATAGGTTAATTTGAGCTATAGATAATCCTACGCCCATTGCTTCTGATTTTCCATAGTTAATCTTTAAATAGGACAGGTTATTAAATTTTCTAAATTCCTGTAGGAGATTTGGCAGTGAGATACCCGGTTTAGTCAGGGAAAATAATAAATCATCTGCGTAAGCAGCTACTTTATATTGCACTTCTTTTACCTCTATCCCTTCAATATCCTGATTCAGTCTGACCCTGCACAGAAACGGTTCCACCGTTAAGGCAAACAGGAGGGGTGACAGGGGACATCCCTGTCTAGTACCATTCCTTATTGGGAAAGCTTCTGATAATAACCCATTGGCCTTTACTCTAGCTATCGGTTCCGTGTACACCCTAGTAATCTTCTCTAGCATATTTTTTCCTAATCCGATGTGTCTGAGTACGGAAAACAGAAACGGCCATCCCACTCTATCAAATGCCTTCTCTGCATCCGTACTCAGCACAACATAAGGGATCTTTTTTTCTTTTTCTACTTGCATCAAATTGAGGATTCTTGTTGTATTGTCTTTTGCCTCTCTAGATGGCATAAAGCCTACCTGATCTAGGTGTATTAATTTTGGAAGGAATTCTGCCAATCTACTTGCCAAGATTTTAGTCAGTACTTTTAAATCCACATTTAATAGGGATATTGGCCTATAGCTGCCACATGCCGCTGGGTCCTTACCCTCTTTTAATATTAACGAGATATGAGCTGTAAGTGTATCTCTCGCTAGTTTCCCTTCTGGACCTGATGCATTATACAGCTTTGCCATATACGGTCCCAAGATATGGAACAGTACCCGGTAATATTGTACCGTTAGGCCGTCTGGGCCAGGCGCCTTCCCGGGATTCATGGCTCCAATTGCCTGTTTTATTTCCTCTAGTGTAATCTCGGCTTCCAGACTTTCCCGGTCCTCCTCTGAGAGTCTAGGCATCTGTGACTGTACCAGGTACTGATCCATATCTTGCTGTTGAGGGGGTGCCTCCTGTAGATTATATAGAGAAGTATAGTATATCTCAAATTCTTTCAATATTTGTTTTGGCAAAGTCTTTTTAATTCCCTCTCTTGATGTGATAGATGGTATATAAGCTCTTGTCCTCTGCTCACGCACAGTTCTAGCCAGTACTTTCCCGCATTTATCTCCCGCCTCATAGTTTAATTTGCGGCATCTTTGTAATGCAGCTTTTGCTTTATACTGTAACAGGTCTGTTATCTGTTTCCTGACTAATTTTAACTCAACCAAGGTTACATCTATTGGTCTTTGTTTATGTTCTATCTCTAGTTCTCTAAGTTTTCCCAATAGCTGTGATAATTGCTCATTCCTTTCTTTTTTAATACGTGCTCCATGTTTTATAAGGAGTCCTCTCACAACTACCTTATGTGCCTCCCAGAGTATTCCTATCTTACAGTCTGGTTGTTCATTTATTTCAAAAAAACTTTTCATTTCTTTCTCAACTTCCCTTAATATCTCTTCCTTTTGTAGCAGACTTTCGTTTAGCCTCCAGAAGCTCCTCCCCTGTGCAGAATTCACCACCAAATTATACAGCAAGGATATAGGTGCGTGGTCTGACCATGTGATACTACCTATACTTGTTTTTTGAACTGATTGTAATTGTGCATGTGGTATAAGAAAAAAATCAATTCTAGAATAAGTCTTATGCGGCGTAGAAAAAAAGGTGTATTCTTTTTCAGAGGGGTGTTGTAACCGCCATGCATCTATAAGTTGAGCTTTATATATTGTCTTTAAAATTTTTTTATTCCTTCCCGCTGAAAAAGTCGATGTCCCTGTAGATATATCCAATGCTGGTGTTAATGGGCAATTAAAGTCTCCTCCCATAATTAACTGTCCCTCTGAAAACCTCATAGATTTCTCTATTACTTTAGCTATGAACCTTTCCTGTCTTTTGTTGGGCGCATAGATTGTTGCTATTGTTATTTGTATTTCTCCTATTATCCCCTTCACAAACAGAAATCTTCCTTCCGGGTCTTGCATTTTATCTTGGAAAGTCCAAGGGACAGAGTTTGCAATAAGTATGGAGACTCCTCTTGCTTTAAATTGTGTATAAGTGGAATGATATGCATAAGGGAAATTTCTGTTTTTAAGAAAGGGTAGTTTATCCGTCCTGAAATGCGTTTCTTGGATCAGTGCTATACTAGTATGTAACTGCTTTAGGTCAGATAATAGCATATGTCTTTTTTCTGGTACATTGAGTCCCTTGACATTATATGATACCACCTTTATATTTTCCATCCTTAGCTCGTGACGCAAAAACGAGCAAAAGGAGGAAGAGAGAGAGAGAGAGAGAGAGAAGAGAGAGAAAAAAAAAAAAAAACCCCTCCGCTTTCCCTAAACCCCCACCCCTCCCTTTACCCCCCTTCCTACGGGTTTGAGGGGGACGATCTCCACAAGAGAGCGACCCTCTCCCCCGTAGTTTCGGATAATAACAAAACTTATCCTTATTTCACACGGTCACTTTCGTGCCACTTGTGTGACTCTATAGATAGGGTCGTGCCCTGAAGTGATTCTCTGTGGACTCTCCTCCACCTCCTCCCGCCGTTTTTTATGTGCTTATTCTATCCTTTTTTTATTCTAAGATTTACCGGAGTTTCCTTTTCCCCTCATATTCTTCAGTTTCCCCCAGTAAATAGAGGCCTTCCCTTCTCATTAAATTACCAAAGGACATTAAAATGTCTAACTTATGGCCCTGGGGATAGGTGGGGGGGTAGCAGGTTTGTGAGTAACCTCCCTCTTCCCTTCTCTCCCTTCCCCAACCATCCCTCCCCCCGATCCCCTGAGCGTCATTCATCACATAATAAACATCACAACATTTTCAAATTCACTAATTCAATCCCCTCCTTCTTTCCTCCCCCCCAATTGTTAATCTATCAATCCCCCATAAGTTTAGTAATTAGAAGAATAGCTTCCATCATAGTTTCAAAATTAAAAAAAAAAAAAAAAAAAAAGGGGGAGGGGGGGGACCCCTCCCCAAAATCCCCCAAAAATTAGTGATTAGAGGAATAACTTCCATCATAGTTTCAAAATTATGTGAAAATCCCAAGATCCCCCGTAAAATTAGTGATTAGAGGAATAACTTCCATCTAGAATTTAAAAAATTGTGTAAAAAAAAAAAAAAAAAAAAAAAAAGGGGGGGAGATTATTAACCCTTAATTCCCATAAGGGGACCTCACTACAATCTCTTAATAGTTAAGTCTCTTTATCTTCTTTCTTCTCTTGATAGTATCTCTGATCTTTTCTCCCTTTGTTGAAGGTATGTTGACGGTTTTTCGCTGGGCAATCGGTTCAGCCAATTCACTATTTGAATAGGATCTGTTTCAATAAACCGGAAAAATGCCGTCTTGTCCTGATATGTCCTAAGGTTAAAATACTGTCCGTTCCTACGGAATGTTACAGAGAATGGGAACCCCCACCTGTATGTACATCCTGCTTTTCTTGCCAGATCTAATAGCGGTTTCAAAAGAGTTCTTCTTCTCAATGTTCCTCTGGCGATGTCTGCATATATCCTAACTATCCCTCCTTCCACTTTTATATCCTGGGATTCCCATGCCAGTCTTAAAATCCCTTCTTTATGTACGTAGTGAAATAGTCTGCAGATCACATCCCTTGGGCTTCTCTCATCCTTATTTCTGGGGCCAGTGGTTCTATGTATTCTTTCTATCTCTAGTTGTTCCGGATATTTGTCCTTCATGATCTGTTTAAAAATATCTTCCGCTACTTCTAATAATCTCTCTTTTCCCACCGTTTCAGGTATGCCTCTTATGCGTAGGTTATTACGTCTATTTCTGTTTTCTATCTCCTCCAACTGTAATTGTATCTTCTCATCTATCTCCCTTTGTATGTCTCTTGTTAATTCCAATGATGTTACTCTCTCTTCAATATCTTTTCTGGCCTTTGATTCCTCTACTAGAGCTTGCAAAATATTTTGTATATCTTTCTTAATTTCCTGCATTTCTCTCTGATGTGCTT
This sequence comes from Pelophylax lessonae, assembly GCF_965119305.1. Taxonomy (NCBI): domain Eukaryota; kingdom Metazoa; phylum Chordata; class Amphibia; order Anura; family Ranidae; genus Pelophylax; species Pelophylax lessonae. Next base: position 79,433,353 of record NC_138776.1, on the reverse strand, counting down.
CCTCTATTTTATGCACCATCTGTTCTATGTCTATTTTAGTTGGTAGAGCTTGTAGCATAGCTTTTAACTCCGCGCTGCACTCCAAGCTCTGTGTATAATTACAAGATATTTCATTCTCCCTTTGTCTCGTCTCCGGACTTTCCAGATAATTCTCCGAGGTAGGAGAAGTAGTCATAGAGCTCGGCACATCCCCTGACTCTGGGCTTGTTAGGGCACTGTTTCCACATCTTGCCATTTTTACTTCCCTTGGCGTTTTATGATTATTAGCAAAATATTTATCTATTTCTCCTTCTGGTTTATTTATCTTGACTTTTATCGTGTTTTTCTTTCCTTTCCTTTTTTTAGTTAATGTCATGCTTTCCTTTTTAGTTCAATAACCAGTTCTCTCCCAATTTCCAATAATTCCTCTAGTAGACTTTATTTCAATAACACCAAGAGGCAAACAGGTATCCGGCACAGAGGGGATGTAGTCCCTTTTTCTTCCTCTTTACCTGCTACGGATATCACAGTCTATGGCCATCCCACAAGCAATGGAAATAGGTAGATATAGGTAGAAAAAGAACAAAAAGGTATTATCTCACCCACGTTCGAAGCTGTCCTCTTTCGGTAGGTATACAGTCCTTTTTCTCTGGGGGAAACCCTTCACATTAAGGAGCTTTAAAATAATATAATGACCTGCAATAGGTATCTTGTGCTTGTTCGGGCCGGCTTTTCAAACCGGGTATCCCACCTCCTTTTCTCTACAGTGCGGGAGCTCAAGAGGTTGATGTCCTATTTCCTCCTTCTACTCTCCTTGTCTTCTCCACACCGTTACCCCGGCACGCTCCAGCAGCAAGGAGCTTGGCGGCGGAGACACCCAGCGGGAGGTCCGGGACCCGGTCCCCTACCCGGTCAGGCCGCCCACGCTCCAAACGGCGGGATCTAGCCGGGTTCCACCTCTCTCTCCACGCACGGGACAGCTGCTCCTCTCTCCCCTCCCGAGGCACGAGCTGCTCAGATGTCGGCGGTTGGATCACAGCCAAGTTCCGGCTCTCTAGCTCCGCTGTTTTAGGGCGTCCTCGCGGCGTCTCTGTCAGCTCCGGCGGGAGAGGTGTTCAGCGAGGAGATACACAGCCCACACTCACATCCTCACTTCCGGGCACGCCCCCTTTACTCAGCACCCTTTTAATTTTACTTTAACACTGGTATGATGTGTGGTTCATGAAGACAGCTATGGGAGTTTTGATTTAGATTTTTGTTAGATGCTGATCACCACCAAGTGCAGTTTTTTCTAACATTCAGTTAATATATCTCAAAAGTCTATGTCCCTGGGCATGCTCAATGCACATGGCAGTACATGCATAAGTACTGTACATATACTGCAAAAAATATATGCTCCAAAAAAAAAAAAAAGTTCTTAGAATATCTATGTTGGTGTTTCTGTGCATGTTAACAGTTCTATAGTTACAAGTATTGATGTATGCTGTTAAATATATATATAAATGTTAGCCTGATTAATAATCAGACTTTGGCAAAAACAGCTTCCCGCTTTCCAAACAACATTTCCAGGCTTGTGAACAAAGGCGTTTACTATGGCGCATGCCAAAAAACAACAGAGGAAAGGCACTTTTTCGGTTTCCTAGTCTGGGCATGCTCAGTTGTGTCACTATTGAGATGTTTGAACTAGAAGTCAATGCCTGTTTGGATTTGTTGAAATATATTACTTTATACAAACAAATTTAGAGTTATTTTAAAGCAGTTATTCTTTAAAATGCTCAACATATGTATAGGAAGTATAAATTGCTTGAGATCATGTTTTAACCATTTACCGCCCAAGGCTGTCATATGTCGTCCTGGACTTTGAGTGAAGATATCTAAATGATGTCTGGAACTACAGGCATCATTCAGATATCATTGTTTTCTGCTGGCAATTCCTTGCACTGTAAAAAAAATCATAGCGGCTGTTCAGCCATTTGGTTGTTGTTACAAGCGGTGAGAGAGGACAGCCCCCCTCCTGTCACCCTCCAGTGCTTCTATTGAGACTAACAAACAATTGGAAAGAAAAAGATGGGGCTTTGCAGGCCAGTGGGAGTAGAAGGATCAGACGCAAAACCAGTTTATAAAACCAAATAACATTTTATTGATATATGAGATAAAAAGCATGGACCACCATGCATTTGGGTGCAATTGGACTAAAATACAAATAATAAAATCAAGCAGGGTAAGTCATTTACAGCATAGAAATACGTCCCATAAGGGAAACAAAACCAAAGAGCCTGTGTAGGATGGAGAGTAGGTCTCACGATGGAATCGGTCAATGTAGGTCCCCAGCAAGCCGACGCGTTTCGCTCAAGGCTTCCTCAGGGCCCTTATTGATAATGACTCAGAGTAGATGACATGGTTGTGACGACACAGATACTGATTGGGGATTATTGCTTCCGTATTCAAAACATAAGCTTCATGTTGGCGTATATATGCATTCTACTTGTGCTGGATTCAAAATTCTGGATCCTTACAATCGCCACTGATTATAATCTCCTGGCACTTTCGACTAACCGCACCCTCTCCCTGATATATTCAGATTTATGAGTACCCAACCTTTAGGTGTGAGATATCTATTGTGGCATGGGGATAGCCTCAAGCAAACAGAAACAGGCATATTTTATATAGTCATAAGAGGCATCATGATCCAGACCCAAAGGTCCCGGGAGTTAGCGGTGAAAACCTATTTTTGGTACAGGAGTGGCTCCAGGCAGGAAAGGATATATAGATAGGTGTCAATATTTTTGATAGGGGGGACAATAGGTCCCGAGCTCCATAAGCCCTCAGTGAATATAGTATGTCAGCAACCTGCCTTTTCCTATCTCATTCTCATGTTGCTCTGGGATCACTGTGCTGTTTATGGCATTCACCTGGGCTTTTTCTTTCTCTTTCATGGTGTTGCTATAGTACAGTGGTGGCGGGCCTTGACGCCCCGGATGTTTTGGGGCTGCATTTTCTATGGTGCTCAACTGTATCGCAGAGTGCGTGAGCGTCGCGGGGCATCTGGGGTGCCAGGGTTTGCCATCGCTGCTCTGGGATCACTGTGCTGTTTATGGCATTTAACCTTGGCTCTTCCTATCCTCTTCTCAATGCTTGCTCTGGGATCACTGTGTCATGCTGTTTTTCATTTAGGTCTGCTGCTTTTCTCTGTTTCTATGGGGAACACTGCCCAGTCAGACCACCAATTGCTTTTAAGTTATAGGGATTAGATAAGTAGTGAAGATTGAGAAAAAGAGAGCCAATATCTACAGCCCTGTAAGGACCTCAAGATGGAGGAAGCCCTCTAAAGGTCAAGATAAATCGCCATCTAAGAGCAGACATCCAGGCAATGTTGATCAAGGTCATCATCTTACCAATCATTATCATTGCTCCCTGTTTACAAACATCACAGGCTACCAGCCCTAATAGTTGCTGCATTTGTGTTGGAGAGTCATTGCCTGCCAAGCTAATATGTCAAGTTTGCCTGGAACAAGCAGGATACAGCCCTGCAAGGACCTCAAGATGGAAGGAGCTTTCTAAAAGCCAGAACATTTACCATTTAGGCGCAGGCATCCAGGCAACATTGATCAGGGTCATCATCTCGCCCTTCGTTATTATTGTTCCCCGTTTACAAACACCACAGCTTACCAGCCCTAATGGTTGCCGCATTTGTGGTGGAAAGTCATTGCCTGAATAGCTAGTATGTCAAGTCTGCTTGGAGGAAGTGACAACTGACAAAGCAGGGGATGTCTTGAAAGTAGCTGCCTTGATTAAAGAATTGGCCAAGGAGTTGATACATGAAGCCTGTACTTCCTATGCGGTGGCTGAATTGCCTAGCACTTCCAACCAGAGCCAGTAGGTGGTGTTCAAATTGGAAAGCTTGTCGGAAGAAGGCATTCAAGGTTCCACAGGCTTTGACGATTGCCCAATAAAGCCTTTTCCAAGGGCAGTTAAGGATGCAATTGCCTTGAGTGAAGTAGAGGAAGCTCTCCACGAGGTTAGAAAGTACTCATTTCCCTTCACTGAACAACTCGAGGAGTTAATGCAGGAAGAATAGAAGGGGTCAGAGAAAAAGGCCTGTATAAACAGGTTGTCAAAACTGTATACCCTCAAAAAGCTAAAGGTCAACCTGCTGTGTTCTCCTCCGATGTCGGATGCATCATTAATGCAGCTGGCAAGACACGTCACCTTGCGGTTGTGTTAAAGGAGGCTTTAGTTCGAAAATTAGACCCAGCTCTGAAGTGCTCCTACATACTGTAGCAACTGCAGATGCCTTCAGACCAGCAATAACCAGTCCATGTTCTGAGTGAGTCTAATTAAAGTGGTTTTATAATTATCAACCAGGTGCTGCACCTGCAAGACTCTGAGGAATGTGGCATGGTCTGCATCCCTTTAGACGTGATTTCCTATTGGTAGTATCTTACCAAAAATTAAATTTTTGTTGCAGCGGATGCAAAAATCTGACTTGTATCTTCCTGCAGACTTCTGGAAAAATCAGTGAGCTAATCACTCAAGCAGGAAATTGTTTCGGGGGGGCATTCTGTGTACAGAACGCCTCCAGATAGCCATATTGCCTTGCATTTTACAGAAAATGACAGCCCTGCAGATTGAAAAGGAAAGTGGAGTTACCCTTTAAAGAAGTCCTTCTGGAGGTAGTGAAGAGAGACAATGTGGTAACAGCTTTGTAAGAGCTGAAATTGGTGGGAGACTCTGCGGCGGATGTGTCAGTAGACATCAATTGATGTTTTTCAAGAGCGGTGTTCCCCCGCATTCATGACAAGGAGGGCATTAAGGCTGAAGCCACTGTTGGTGGATCCTGCCTTAAAAATAATACTGGTGCAAGATACTAGACAATGGATCCAATCTATTTGGGAATAGACAGGATACAGCCATCTCAAGGGTGACAATAGCAGGTCAGGGTGAATATCATCTGACAAAAAAAAAACAGAAAAAATCTGAAAAGGTCCAGCATACAGGTGGCAACTCCCAAGTGGATACAAGGAGGCAAACTCCTACGGACCAGGAAAAAGATTATTAAAGGAACTGGAGAAGTACCCGGTCTTCATTGTTGAAGCCTTAAAAATCTAAGAAACCTTTCTTAGGAGAACAGTGGAAGTCCTTTTAAGGCTGCACGCATTCAGGGGGTGCCATTGTAAAGCTTTGCAAACACACCTGGATGGAAAATATTCAGCATCAGTGGGCAACATCAGCTAAATTGATGTGACATTGGTGGAAATTTAAGGGATGTCCACCTTTTTGATTTCTTCCTGCCAGCCAGGCTACCAGATTTGATGGAAAAGTGTAAAATTCTGGTCCAGTTTGTAGCTACATTCAATGAAAAATGAGCAACTGTAAAGGTTCCAAGTGCCCAGAGGAGATGAGGATTAGGTTCACCCCTCTTCCTAGCAAAAAAAAATCTAAATCAGGTAATCTGTGCACAGTGCTAAACTTGAAAAAACTCAACAAGCACAGAAAATTGGAGTAGTGTAAGATAGAGAAACTCCAATCAATTCTATTATTTATAAATCTGAGAGACTGGATGCTCTGTAGGTTTATCAGACACCTACTAACTTTTCCCAATCCATCCTAAACTCTACCAGTTTCAGTGCTTCCTAGGTCTGTACACCTCTCCTAGGGCATTCATAAAGTTCTTACTGTCTGCAATAGCGATGGAACAAAATTCAGTAGAACTTCCACAAGGGAAGATCCGTTCTCTGATAGAGAAAGTCATAGGTGATTTGGGAGCGAAGTCTCTTCCAGCAGAAAAGTGTTTAGGTATCCTTGGTTCTTTGTAACTGACCAATTGCTGTTTTCGAATGGAACATTATCACATCAGACCCCAGCCAGAAAGGTTGGGGGATGCATTTTCAAAGAGCAGGCTGCTCAAGGTTATGTGATGTTCAAAGTCCTTCTGTCATTCACTCCTTTTATGAGAGAAGCAAGAGTCGTACTGTGCCTATACAGCAGTGGAACAGTAGAATTATTAGGCTGTCAGTGGAACTTCCTGTATCAATAATTGCAATTATACCATTTTGGCTTAGGAGGCTCTAGTGTCTCTCCTATAGTTGAGCACTGAGTCACCACTGCCTCTGCCAGTTATGACGGATCTGCTCTCTCATGGCCAGTTTTGCCATCCAGCTCCAAGAGACTACTTTTGATGTCATGGAAGTTGAGAGGGGGAGGCTACCAAGTCAAGATTGCTCAATGCAGGTAGTGGCTACCTTGTGTCAAGCCAAAGAGGTCTCCATGAATAATACTTACTAGAGAATTTGGGTAAATTATGCAGATCTCACACAGCAAAAGCCTGGAGTCCTCTATTAACTAAACCAGCCAAGGTTCTGCAGTTCTTACAACTGGGACTGAACAGGGGCCTAGGTTCAAATATGATAACATTTCAGCCATGTCTACACTTACAGGGGTTTAAGGATTCCTTAACCCTTTAGTGATGCAATTCTTAAAAGGCTTGCATGATTATGGGATAGATTAATGAAACCACACAGCTTTAAGTCTCCTCATATCCCCATGGCTCCTCTAACCGCTAATCTGGACTTTACCCCGGACTAATAAAGTTTTAATTCGTATAGCTGATTGTTGTGATAATAGAGGGATCCTGACTAGAACTGCTCTAAGAGATAAATATCAACTTCCTAACTCTGAGTTTTACCGTCACATCCAAATTATGCACTTCTTGGAATCCCTGCAAATTATTTCTGACCTCTCTACTTAAATCTCAATGGAGTATTTGTGTGGGTCATACGATAAGCACACAGGCATGGTTCAAAAATGTATAGTATCCTGACCTCCAAACTCAGCAAAACGAATCTATTTGCAAAAATGGGAACAGGCTATCAATGTACGTGACATATGAAATTGATGAATGGTTTCAGATGGCACAACGTGCTTCACGATCATACATAAATACGGCATTGATAGAGGCTAATTATAAGGTGTTAATGAGGTGGTACATGGTTTCAGTGAGAATAGCAGCATATGTAGTGGGGGCTTCTTCTATGTGTTTCCGGGGATGTGGCATGCAGGGCACAGTACTGCACACGTGGTGGTGGTGCCCAAAGGTGAAACTCTTTTGGATCCAGATTTACAATTTTTTTTTATTGGCTAACGCAAATCAACCTGAGCAAGCCAACTATCCCGTTCAATCTGGTGAAACACAAACTTACATGGATCATGATAAACGAGTGCCTCTCGGCAACCCTCTTAGACGAAAGAGCTCAGTTTGATAAAACATGGGAAGCCTGGATCAGGTACACTATCTATCCGACCCTCTGTAATTTGAGGTAGCTCTGATAACGGAGTCTCATGGAGTGCACTCATCTCCTTCTGGGATTCTTCTCTTTCCTTTTACTACTACTCTCTTGTACTTTTCTTTCCTTCCACTTCCTCTCTCTTTCTTTTTTATTCTCTCTCATTTTCTGGATAATATTGTGGTTGGAGGGGATACCATGCCCCTTTGAAAACTTCAACACAGTTTCTTCTTTCCTCCTTTCGGACTCTGTTTTAGTTCTTCGGTTCTGGAGGTGGGATGGGGTACGTGATGTTCTGGATCGCCTTGGTGTCAGGTGACAGACAAATCACCAAGTGTATCTGGTATTTAAATGTATTCAGCTATAAAGTCCGCAATTGTGATGACTCAGTGTGAAAGATACCCTACTTGTAATATCACGTTTATACTGTCATGGACCCATGAAAATGTATGTTTTTACAATATGTATTGTTTCATTTTTTTTGTTAAAAACTCAATAAAAATCATTGAGAAGAAAAGGCTTGCGTGAAGTTATAGACCAGCCTGGAAACCATTGTTTCCGATGTGGTACATGCTTATAGTCCTCAACTCTATCAAGGCCTCATGTCTATCCTACAGAATTGACTACACTCTGCAATCTAACAATGAAGACCATATTTCTGGTTGCTACAACCTCTGTGAGAGGGGTGTCAGAGCTGCAGGCATTGTACTTAGGGAGCCTCACGTAACGTTCTTCCCAGACTGAACAGTTCTAAAACCCCAGACTGCTTTTTATCCATGGGGTATCTTTCTCCTTCCACTGTAACTAGGAAATCAATTTACCGTCTTTCTTGGTTAATTGAGAGAACCACATCCCCTAGATGTGGATCTAACTCTGATGACCTGCTTGGCAGCTACCTTTCCATTCAGGAAAGCTCAAATCTGTGCTTGGTTCTAGCATGGCTTAAGGCAGGGTAGGTCAGCATCAATACCTACAGTCATCTCCTAGATTGTTAAAACAATTAAAAGAGCCTACTCTTCGCAAGACACCCCTGTTCCGGAGGACTTAAGAGCATATTCAACCAGGGCAGTGCCAGCTCTGTGGGCAGAGCAGTGCTGAGTGTCTCCTGAGGGTATTTGCAAGTCAGCAATATGGTCCTCCTAGGACACCTTCATTACACTTTATTAGATGAAACCGACTCATGACAGTAAAATTTGGAAAAAGCATACTTACGCTACTGACCATTACAAAATTTTTCTTGCACCCTCACGTAAGGCGAGTTAATTCCCATTGTACGCTGCCATGATGCACCAGGAAAACAGAAAATTGTATACTCACCTTTCCATACTTTTCCTTTCCTGGTGCATCTTCATGGCAGCATAAAGATTCACGCCCAAATGGTGGGAGTTACAGAGAATGCTGTGAGCCAGGTCTGTCTTTGATTTATAGTTAACCAGTCCGATCAGTTTGTGGGGGCAGAGCCACATCCCATTGTATGCTGCCATGAAAATGTACCAGGAAAGGAAAATTACGGAAAGGTGAGTATACAATTTTCCGTTTTCTCTTCTGTGCACTTGATTCTAGGAGGGGAACTCATTTAGATGGTCGCTAAATTTTGTGACCATTAGTAAATTTGCATTAGTGTCTTGTTGACTGAGTGCTTTAGCAAATCTTTTCTCTGACTAAAAGTAGTCGGTAATGCACAGGTGTGACGCAATTTGCAGATTTTGTAAATCAACACCAATGTGATTGCCTGCATGTACTTAAAGAATTAGAACTAAATACGTGGAAACAAACATTTAAAACAGTGAAAAAAAATAATAAAAATGAAATAAAAAAATAATATTCTAGATGCCTTTTAACCTTCAGGTTGTTATACAAGTTAGTTGTTGTACTCCTCCCTATCCTAGAAAGTGATACAGGGTAACTCAAATGTAACACAGGGTGGATCCTCATTTTTTACATTATCTTTTTATTAATACATTTTTATATTTGTTGCTAGATATTTCACGATTCATTTTCATCATTTTATTTTAAGGTTTTTGATTTATTTCCATCCCAACAAAGTGGAGGGTATGACTATCGTATCAAGGACAAAAAAAATCGATGCAGATCTTTTAGGGATAGGACAGAGATACTATTTACTAGGTACTCTATCTACTCTACACGTCCAGGTTATTATGGTAACACAGATGTGGATGTACACAGCTTATTTGAGGTAAGAAAAACAATATCCAAAATATATAATGGTTAAAGGATAAGTGAAGTTGAACAGTACACTAGCCTTTCACTCCATTAGTCCTTCAATCTAATAACAATCTATGAAACAATCTAGAAATTGAAGGCTATTGCAAATCAACTTTAGTTACAGGACATGTTTACTTTAGTACAAAATAAGCCTGTTTAAACCTAAATGTACAAGCTGTTCTTAATTACTGTGAACTTTGTTTTTCCATGTTTGCTTTTCAATAAACTTTACGGCTGCCATCTGTATCAATCTTCACATGCCTCGATTGACATTTTCCTCCCAATTAAAGCGCTTGCACAGCCAATTCTTATGGCTTTCTATGGAAACAGAAACAGACAGGCAGAGGAAAGATTTTGGTTAAAGATGTGAAGATTGGGTCTGATGGTGGACTTGGGATGTAGAAAGTATATATCTAGGGAGGGGGAGTTACTTTAATTGTGAAGTGAGGCAAAAAAGATGGGTGCACTTATAATAGGACATCTCTCCAGGTTATACCATGTGAACAGGGCATATAGAAAACAATAGTTTTTACCTCTCTATATTATCATTTATACATTGTCAAAATGTTCTAAGAGAACCAAAAAAACAAAATGTTCTCTGTAACAGAGGTGATCAAATCAGTTTGATGTTACTTGGAGCACCAGAGGTTGGGTTCCTATAGGCTGCTAACCCCTAGCCTGACCCTCAAATAATTCACTGAGATGTACCTTTATGCTCATTATTCACACTAAAATGATAAAAATAATGTCCTCCAAGACCCTTAACCAGCCTATGAATATCCCTAGATATTAGGTTTTTGCTTGATACTGCTAATTTTCCAAACTGGGATGCCTGCAGGCACCTTTAGACTCTTCTTTGCTACCAACTCACAAAACTGCTCCTCTGGAATAAGGACAGTATTGGCAATACATACTGTATGAACAGATATGTGCATCTGTTGTTTTGTGAAGTCTCTACCTAGTGGAGATTCAAAAGTGATATACCATATAATCTTAAAGCTGAAACTTAATCCGAATAAGTTTTGCCTCCCCTGGTTCAACATGCTAATAAAATGTTAAAACCTTTCTGTTTTTCATTATATACCTTATTTAAGACCCAGTAATGTCCTCATTGAGTGTTTGTGCATCTCTATGCAATGCAGCCAGATTATGGCCAGTGGGAATAGCCAGCAGGGTGCTGCATATAGCTTCCTGAAAACATCACAGCACCCTGCCTCAGTTCTCCTTTATGAGCCCTTATCCCTGAATCGAGCAGGGGGATGGCTCTTTGGAAGAGTTATGCAAATGTCAAAATGCCTTTCTGGATGGGTGTCAGCCTGGAGGAGTGGGCATTCCTAGGCAGGTTGAATCTGCATGCAGACCACCTGAAATGAGGCCCATTTCCATGAACTGAAATTCAATGCATGAATGGGGCAAACGACAGTAAGGCGGAGGGAAGTTCTGGATGATGCTGGATGCCTTTCATCCAGGAAATGAATAGGGCTCTATATAACATGCTGCAGTTTCTAATGCACAATATGAGCTTCTCACAGTGTGCAGTGATATCAGAGTAAGCAATTGCTAGTTTCTAACTTGCTAGATTGTAACATATATATATTTTTTTAATAGTTAATATTTAATCAATAGTAGAAACTTGACTTGCCACCATGTGTCTGCAATATACCTGTATATGAGTGTAAATGTGAAAGCATCCAGGGAAGAACAGATAGTGATTCAGTGACAAAGCTGGAAGAAAGGGTATAAGGGTATAAAGCTAAACCATCAGGAAGTTAGACAGAGAATGGATGAAAAGGAGGAATGGGTGAAATAGAACTGTAATTGAGGTAAAAGATTACTTGGTAATATGACAGACTTCTCTAGAAGCACAGAAAACAATTAAAGTTACTGAATAGAAAAGATCTATCACAGAAGAAGCCTTTAATGCAAGAGCCAGCAGTGCTAATATCCAGATATCATTTTTTATAAAATAGGCAGAGCAAGATTTTCATGAAATGTAATTGACTCCAGGGTGCTGTTCATAATTTTATAGTTTTTAGGTACAGGCAATAATTGATAATGCTTGGCACGTAACATATTTTCCTAATGAAATCTAATTGTTTTTTTTTCTTTTATAAATTACAGGGGATAAGATTAAAAGTAATAACAAGTGCAGACATCATTAAACCTGTGAATTGCAACATGGATTTTCGAATGTATGAAAAGTCATTGAAAAGGCTCAGGACACCAGTTAGAGACCCATTTTTCAAAGAAGGGTGTAAGATTATAGAATAAAGCTGTTTATCTGACAAATATTTTCTTCACATTCAGGTTAGGTGTATTACTCGGGCTATAGCTGCCCATGCGGATCCTTTGGTGCCAGAAGATAAGAAGATCCCAGTACAGAACTTTCTTATCCCCTCACCTACTTGAACCAGCAATGCCTGAAGGACATTTAATAGCAAAAGGCCCACTTTTATTTAGGAATAATCAGCATTCCCTGTGTGTAAACCAGCCAAAAGCACTTTTACTTCATTGTGCACAAGAAGAGCTAAAGGAAGAATGTGGTTGACGTCGGTGCCTGTACAGTTTTCCTTCAGACACTTTGATAATAAATCTGTGAGGTTGGGTATATTCCAGCCTCTGTATAGCTTTTTATATGTTCTATACTGTGGATCCCAGAATCAAATTAATTTATTTACAAGGCTATCAAGACAGACAAGCCATGCACACCCCAGGCATCATTGGGGGAGAACATTGGTGTATTCAGGGTAGGACTGGGAACCTTTGACACAGGGATGAATACAACCAATTAGCTTTTCATGATAGGGAAATATTTCTAAGGTCTAGATAATGTGTGCTATGGCACCACATTTATTAATGGGCATAGTGAAAAGTGGGTGTTCAGAAAGGACATGGCTTATTGTGACACTGTTTTCACATCTACCAGAAATGACTTCCTTGGTAACGTTGGGTTACATGAAAATGAAGTGTTGAAAGTATTTCCTCTGGCAAAATCTCTGATTACAAGTCTAAACGGTGAGCAGGTAGACATTTAATGGCCACCATGCATTACTGACTGCAGATCTCTGATCAATGTCTGTATAGTAAAATCACTCCACCAGTGACCAGCTTACCATATAAAAATAATCCTGGCTCAGGTGCAAAGGGCCAGTTTACTGTCCTTCAGACTTTAGGAGGGCCGGACTGTGCTCAGTGGGAGTAAACAATGCTCAATCTTTGGTATTGGGGGGAGAAATAGTTGCCGCAAGAGCTAGATAAAGGCAAGCAGTTTGGATACCACTGATCTAGAACAAGCACGCAGTCAGTGATAAGTCTATCCCACATGCTTGTTCCTAGTTTGTGACTCACTAGGTAGTGATGCCAAGATAAGGATGACAGCCCTGAAGCCTGTATCTATTAAGTACAAGTCAGCAATGTTTCTACCCTCACAGGTTCTTTTTAAATCCCTTCCAGTTAAATTATCTCCTGTCAGTGTTAGCCTGTTCTGTCAAAGCCTCACCACATATGACCTTAAATATTGAAGGTTCTAAATAGACAGAGTTATTAGCAGCACTTTCCTTTTTTCCAGGGTAGGTTGTAAAGCTTAGAGAAGGACTCGGTTACCATGGATACAACAAACACTTTCCTTTCAGATATGTTTTATAATGTTTGGTCAGCTATGGTGCAAGGCATAGAGCATCACTTAGGACAATGGGCTGTGGGGAGGGAAAATATTCCTGTGGATTCCTGCAATGTCTGGTCACATTCTTTACTCAAAACTCTCAAAATATGTGTATACATGCATCACTGATGTACTTTTAAAACTGTTTTACTTTATCAGCTTTTTCTTTAGAAGAGAAAATGTCTGGAGCAATATTACCTGGAGAAAGCATGCCTAGCCTAAAAATAGAACAAGAGAAAGAAAAAGAGCCCATTCGAACGTATTTCCCTGAAACCTGGATATGGGAACTTCTGGCAGTAGGGTGAGTGTCAGTTTGCTCATCTGTGGACCTAATGCCCCGAGGTTTTCAAAGTTACGAAAATTCTCATGCGACAGAATACAACTTAGGAAGCGATGTAATGTGTTGTATTGTAATGTATGCTGTCTTGGTTTCCTAATTTTTTCAGACAAATATAGTACTTATTAAACGAAAATTGTACAATCTGATATCGTACAAGAGATTTTGTGCTTGTCTCTTTGGATATTGTTAGATAAACTGTCATGATCAGCTCTGGAAAGCGGTATACTAACGATAATAATGCATATTTTTGTCTGGTTTTTCCAATCGTGTGTACTAGGCATTACTCTTTGTACTGCTCCATCCATTAGCATTCTGGGTGCTGTTTTTGGCATAGAAGTCTGCTGTAGCATGCATACACTGCCATCTGGCTATTTAAAGTAATGATTAGCTTCTCTCTTGCTTTGGTGAACTATTCTAAAAAATAAAATTATCCATTACATAAATACTGGAATGTTAACCACTTGCCGACCGCCGCACGACTATCTACGTCGGCGGTCAGCCCCTCACAGGCAAACTAACGTAGGGCTACGTTGCTTGCTTGTGAGGGTCTAGGGAGCGAGCGCGCGCCCCCCGGGGCGCGCTCCCGCTCCCGCGTGGTCACGGACCCCCCCGCGCGTGTGACCAGCGGACCCGATGTCCGCCGGTCACTCGGCGATCGGCGGGGGAGAGGGAGAATGTCAGGCAGCTTGTGTAAACAAACTGCCTGTCATTCTCCTCGCTGCAAAGACACTGATAAAACGGATCTGGTATGTAGATCCGTTGATCAGTGTCCTTACAGCTAGAGCCACAGCCAATCACAGTAGAAACCACGCCCCTAGGGACACACACAGCCCCTCCCTTCCAAATAAAGTTAACCCCTTCACTACCAGTGTATTTTTACAGTAACAGTGCATATGTATAGCACTGATTACTGTAGAAATGTCACTGGTAACCCCAAAAGTGTCAAAAATGTCAGTCAAGGGTCCGATCTGTCCGCCGCAATGTCGCAGTACCACAAAAAAAATCGCAGATCGCCGCCATTACACGTTAAAAAAAAAAACAACAAAAATGACAAAAATCTTTCCCTTTGTTAGTAAACGCGATAACTTTTGCGCAAACCAATCAAAATACGCTTTTTGCGATTTTTTTTACCAAACATAGGTAGCATAAAATAAATTGGCCGAAAATTTTTAAAAATTTTGATTTTTACATTTTTTTTTGGGGGAATTTCATATAAAAAAATGTGAAAAATATTGCTATTTTTGCAAAATTGACGCTCTTTTTTTGTTTATAGCGCGTGATCAAAAAATCGCACAGGTGATCAAATACCACCAAAAGAAAGCTCTGTTTGTGGGAAAAAAAGGACGTCAAATTCGTTTAGGTACAGCGTCGCACGACCGCGCAATTGTGCGTTAAATTCACGCAGTGCCGAATCGCAAAATACCCCCTGGTCGGAATGGGGGTAAAATCTTCCGGGGCTTAAGTGGTTAAGCATTGTTATGTTAAATTCAAGAAATAAAATGTTTCACACCTTGAAGGTGTCAATATCACCCACTCGAGACCTTTCTGATACTCTTACAGACTATAAATACATTGCACGTGCAGACCCTTTCCAGTCTTTTCTGAAAGCAATTGAACAATCTGTTGTGCATTTGGCATATACAGTATAATAGAAAAATGCACCAATTTTATTAAACACGTCTTTTATCTTCTAAACAAAAAAAAAAAAAACACAATGCAGTAAACAGCATGCACTAATACACTTGCAATCCTATTAAGAAAATGGTACAGTGTTTTAATGAGCTACAAACACTTTGCAAACTGGAAGCATGTAAGGGCACAGTTTTTCTGGCATGTGTGGCTATGGCTGCTCACGAGTCTCATTTTAAATTAGCAAGACTCTTGAACCAGTTCTTCAGGACAGCAACAGCTGATCTGCTGTCAGATAACACTCAGTGAAGTTGCCTCATCACAGCAGACATGTTCTCCAACTCATGGGGAGGCACACTTTGGCATATTTACCTTAGGTGCTAGAGGACCTCACCTAGGCCTTTTGTCACATTTATTAGACGGATTTCCTCTGATCAAGTTTTAGGTTCACATTAAAGTATGTCTAAGCTCAAAAACAAAATGTAATGTATTGAACCTTATCAGTCAGTAGATGTGGTGGCTGCATTCATTTTCTTTTATTTTAGGCTTTTTATTTCCACTTGATGATCCTGCCATTATCATACTTTCTGTCCTATGGTGGCTATGCTCACTAATTACACTGTATCTATGGAGGAGCAATATTTTCACACTAGGCTATATTCTTTATATGGAATGTAATCACCTCCCATTTTCATTGCCTCTATACTATAGGGAGGAGTGGTTATGTAGTTCACAGAAGATATGGAAAGCTGATAGCAGTGTTTGAAATTTGCAGTTTAGTGCACAGAAAGGTAAAAGGACACTTGATTTCTGGCAGGGCCAACAGGCATTTTTCTTTATTTGCAGAAAATGTACTTGTTCTGAAGAAAACTAATGCAGCCACATAGAACAACTGGTATTTGCAATGTTACATTGCTGTTGTTACATTTAGACATATTTTATGAATCAGCTAATGTCTGGTAGAGTGTAGTTTAGCATGGAACAGTCAACTATTTAAATGTCAGTATAGGAATCAGGACATCTACTGTCATTAAAAAACGTTTGTATAATATGTTTAGACAGGCCAGTAAAAAAGGGCCATATAAGGATACAAAAATAAAAATTATAATCTTACAATATTAAAAATAAATGCATCATCATACTTAAATTTCTTTCCCCAGTGAGGTCCAGGTATATACAGTAATTGCAGACAAGTGATCCCTTTATGCAATATACGGCCAAAGGTTTGTAGACACCTGGCCATCAAACCTAAATAGGTTTGTTGGATGTCCCAATCCAAAACCATGGCATTATTGTGGAGTGCTCCCCACCCCCTTGTACCTGTAACAGCAAGATATTGGATTGTGCCTGTCAGCATTTGCACCCATTTAGACCTGATCACTAGGGTGTACCAATTCATGCACCTGTTTGAAGTGTCACCTTCACCATGTTAGATGCACAGGTATTCTATGCAGTCCTGTGCAGGCAGCCTGTTGAAATCAATGACAGCAGACCTGCATGGATCTCCAAGCGCATCCGGAGTGTACATACATGCAGGTCCGATACACGGATCTGAACACAGTCTGTTTGCTTGAAGCAACTGACTGCCTGCATCGATTTCAACAGGCTGCATATCCCTCTCAGACAGCATCGGTACACCTGTGTGAGTGAGGTCTAAGCTGGAAGTTTGAAAACTCTAAAAAAAAAAAAAAAAGTTTGCGAGGGCAGCTTCTGATGTTGAATAAAATCTTGCTCACAAAACCTGGTTCCAACCCATCCGAAAGGTGTTCAGCAAGGATCAGGTCAGGGCTCTGTGAAGGCCACTTAAGTTCCATTACACTAAGCTTGTCAAACCTTGTCTTTATGAACCTGGTTTTATGCACAGGGGCACAATCATGCTGGGAAAAAAAGACCTCCTCCAAACCATTGCTGCAAGGTTGGTAATGCACAATTGTGTAAAATGGCTTTGTGTGTTTCAGCATTAACAGTAAGCTATATTCTAAGCACCTAAACTCATTAATTTGAAAGGTTGTCCACATGCTTTTGGGCACATAGTAGATATGAAAGTCAAGTGTCCACAAACTTTTGAACATACAGTTTGTTTGAAGACAAGTGGAGTCAAATGATTCCTTTTTAAATCAAAGGAATCATTTGACTCCACTTGTGTTAAAGAAAAACTAATGGCAAATTGAATTTTTTATAGTTTTAGATAGAGTGGAGAAGGATTAGAACCCATGTCAGGTCTTTATTGCTGTCTGTGTACCTATTAGGGAGATTCATCCTCTTTTTGTCCTGTTGACCATTATAACTGAGAGCAAAAAAAAAAAAAAATGCTGTCACCAGAACAGGAATAGATGGTAAAACTTCTAATGGGGACACTAGTTCTTGAGACCCTGGTGATAACCAGGTATTCCCTCACTTTGGATAGATTTCCTCTCATTTCCTGTTTTGGCTGTGGATTAAGAAGTAAAAGAAATCTCTCCAATGGGCCACAGATGGCAAAAATACTGACAGGGGATGAACAGCCTTCCTCCTCAATTGAATTCCACTCTTATACACAGCTCACCTCCAACTAGCCTTTGGCACTGAGCATTGATCCTACCCCTTGTACAACTCGCACTGCATCTCCCATTGGGAATCCTTACAAAAACTATTCCACAAATGGTATTACACTCCATCCAGGCTGGCTGCCATATATCCTGCAGCTTCACCGCTATGCTGAAGAGGATGCAACACAATGGGAACTCTTCGTCATATTTGGTGGGAATGCCGATTATCAAGAAATACTGGCAAGACATTGCTTTCCTTGTCTCCTCCCTATGCAGCATATCCCACCCTTTGACCCCTCTGGATCTCCTCTTGGGTCTTTCAATCCCCACATGGCCCAACCAAACTAAAATTTTGGGGACCCACATCATAATAGCAGCCTGCCTAGCAGTGGAGAAATGTTGGAAATCACCAAGCCCCTCTACACCCACAGATGCCATCAGACTTCTAAATAATCACTTCCAGAGGGAATTTTCCTTTGCCAAAGCTAACTTGACCAATACATATTTCTACAAGAACTGGGCAGCATGGATCACCGAACACAGAAGCATAGCCCTCTAGGATTCGGGTGGGGGTAGGCCTCCTACCACTCGATTCCCTGCACCTCAAATCCACTCCTAAAGGCACGAACATTGCTTCTAAACTCTGGATACCTACCTTCATCACCAAAACGATAAATTCAATATGTACTCCACAATAGCATACTGGAGACCCCATCCAGCTACTTTCAAGACCGATACTCACATTTTATTTGGCTAACCAGTGATATGTCCTCACCATCATTAATAGCTCAATACTTTATGTTATGTAATGTCATGCTATATGACTTTGTGACTCGCTACCAGGGAACCCCCCCCCCAGGGTGATCAGACGTTTCTCCACCCGGGGGTGCCAATTGGCCATGCCCACATCCGGACACAGTTGGTTCCCACTAAGGGAGTCCGGATATCCGAGTGCCGTGGCTGGTGGTGCTCATGGAATTGGGATCTGTCTACCCACTTTGCTGGCATGACTTCACCCTTTTGCTTCTACAATGTTGAATTGAATATGTTAATTTATACTCACAATTACTCTGTGTACCGACGGGAAATATAAAATGTACTGTTTGAACATTTGAATATATGAAAATGTGAATTTTTTCATGTTTGTAATTATTCTTGAATTATTATGTTTGTAATTATTATTGAAAAACTTCAATTAAAAAAAAAAAGCATTAAAAAAAACTGATGGGTTATAATAGCAACCCAGCACTAATCTGTTATTTTATAATATCACATCTTTAAATTAATGTCTCTATTATACTGTAAACTCTCACACTGACTTACAAAATATTGCATTTCAAGAGGTATTTTGGAGATGAAAATGATTTAGTACCTTTTACTGTCAGAGAGAACTAAACACAGCCTATCAATTGCTTCTACAGCACACACTAGCATTAATAAGAAATGGAACACCCAAAAAAATAAGAAATTAATAGATGTAAAAATAGCTACACATATGTACTTGTGTGTACCTGTGTGTGTGATAGTATATATACACTCACTGGCCACTTTATTAAGTACACATATTCAATTGCTTGGTAACACAAATTGCTGATCAACCAATCACATGACAGCAACTCAATGCATTTAGGCATCTAGACACGGTGAAGACAACCTGCTGAATTTCAAACAGAGCATCAGAATAGGGAAGAAATGGGATTTAAGTAACTTTGAACATGGTATGGTTGTTGGTGCCAGATGGGCTGGTCTGAGTATTTCAAAAACTGCTGATCTACTGGGATTTTCACTCATAACAATATAAACACCTGAGAATGTTCACATGTGTTACTGTATAATGTGCATCAGTGCATGGTGCAACAATGTTGTGAAATGCATGTTCATTCATTTTTAACAGCATCCTAATTAACATACATTCACAACACAGGCACACCTAACCCCAGCACACTGCAATGCATAAAATGCAAATTACACACATTGTCATGTGGTGTGCTGGCAAAAAAGTAAGTCCAGAGCACTTTTTGGAAAGTAGACATACTTTAAAGACCCATAGAAAATTAATGGGCCTACACAACTCCATGCACATCCATGCATCACACATGAACACGCCATAAAACAAACACTATTGAATTAAGTGGTTTGCCTTTCAGATTTTAATGCTCAACTCCAAAGCAAGCAAAGTCATTTCTTGTATTAAGAAGGGCATGGACTTCAAAGAGAGAGAGAGATATAATTTTGGCCCTGCACAAATCATTAGAAAAACCTAATCTGGAATATGCAGTTCAGTTTTGGGCACCAGTTCTCGAAAAGGATATTGGGGAACAGGAGAAAGTGCAGAGAAGAGCAACCAAACTGATGAGAGGCATGGAGGAGCTCAGCTATGAGGAAAGATTAGATGAACTGAATTGATTCTCTCTTGAGAAGAGGAGATTAAGGGGGGATATGATCAACATGTATAAATACATAAGGGGTCCATATATAGTGAACTTGGTGTTGAGTTATTCACTTTAAGGTCATCACATAGTACAAGGGGGCTCTCTTTACGTCTAGGGGAAAAGATATTTTTTTTCTCCAAATAAGGAAAGGTTTTTACAGTAAGGGCTGTAAAAATGTTAAATAGTATCCCTCCAGACGCGCTTTTGGCCAGCTCAGTAGATTGTTTTAGGATTATTTCCTAGGTGTACATAATATAACTGGGTACTAATATTTATTGGTAAAGTTGATCCAGGGATCAGGAAGGAATTTTTCCCCTTGCTGTAGCAAATTGGATCATGCTTTGCTGGGGTTTTTCACCTTCCTCTTGATCAACTGTGGGTATAGGATTGTGTATATAGGATTGTATGGTTGTGTTTTCTTTGTTGTTTTTTATTGGTTGAGCTAGATGGACTTTTTTCGACCTGATTAACTATGTAACTTTGTAACTGGCTTTTCAGTTTATATTCTCTAAATACACTCAAGGCGCAAAAAAATCAAAAGTATTGCAAAGGTTTACAATTTTTGTAGCTACAGCCTGAGTAGGAAAACCTGTCCCCTGTAGTAGAACATGACCCATGTTCTCTGTGTGGAGGCAGTAGTTTCTCTGCAAAGATCCAGCATACCCTCTACTTTTTTTGCCAAGGGCCATTTGGATATTTATAAAATCATTCGGGGGCTGTACAAAATTATCAGCTTAAAAATGTGCCTGTTATATTTGGTCAAACATTTAATTAACTTACCCCTAATGTGATGGCTGGAACTGCTTCTCTTTGGTGAGGTGTGTGATGTCAGCTGGTATTGATGATGTTGCTATTCGCAACTGGTTTTCCAGGCCTGCGTCGGTCAGTCTGGAGCGCAGTTGACTATTTGCGGTGGTAATTTTTGAAAGAACTGCTGGTGGGTACTGCTGGCTGGTACTGCTGGTGGGTACAGTTGGCTGGTACTTCTGGCAGGTACTGCTGGTGGGTACATCTGGCTGGTACTGCTGGTGGTTACTGCTGGCTGGTACTGCTGGTGGGAAATGTTGGCTGCTACTGCTGGCTGATACTGCTGGCTGGTACTGCTGTGGGTACTGCTGGCTCAGGCTGGTACTGCTGGCTGGTACTGTGCTGTGGGTACTGCTGACTGGTACTGCTGTAGGTACTGCTGGCTCAGGCTGGTATTGCTATGGGTACTGCTGGCTGGTACTGCTGTGGGTACTGCTTTCTCAGGCTGGTACTGCTGGCTGGTACTGCTGGCTGGTACTGCTGTGGGTCCTGAGAAGGGCTGTAACAAAACCTCAACCCACACTGTACTTGTGGTCTTCGGTCAGTATACGGCTTCCTTGCAGTCATGAACATAGATATCAAATCCTAGCTGCCCCCATACAAAGCTAGCCAACAACTTAGCTTGTACTGGAATCTCTCTTTATTGAACAGTCACACAGAATTTATATACAGCATGGACCCCACCCCCCTCCTGATCAGATTACCACACACAGGTCAGGGGTTGCCTGATTACATTATCATATGCAGATGAAATTGTATACATAAATAGAATTAACATATCTAAATAACAACCAACACAAACAGTATACAATTTCCACTCAGCAACTAACAGAGGACAATGATTCAATCAACCTGAGCCAATTAACTAGCAGGCTTTCCGTTCTCGAGCTCCTGCAATACAATACACATTATTTCAATACACAAACAATAGACAAAGCCTGTCTCTGACATTGAAGGACATGGAACAGAAGCCAATGTGATTAGCTCTTTCAATGAACATGTTCAGAATCAAACAGGCATAGTCCTCACATATTTCTCAAGATACATGGCTGACAAATATTACTGTCCCACTTGAAGCAATCCAAACCATTAAGTATCTGTCTTTCACTCCCAGTAACAGTGAGTACCATCACAAGGGCTTTCCACTTTCCTCACTTTTTCAGAAAATTAATTTTAATTGTCATTTGTATCTTTATTTGGGGGGAGGGGCACTCACTTTCTTTTCTGTCTGACACCCATTTAATGAATGAGAAGTGGGAAAGTTTCCTATTTATGCAGTATGTCATTTTAATCTAGATGCAGTTAAGGGGCCTGTAGCAAAATTTTTTTTCAAAGTCATTGGAAGAAAGAATATGGCTACTTTAAGTAAATGTTTTGTTTACTCTCCAGCTTTTGACTGCTTTGGTAGTGTAACTTTATATTCTTGTTTTTCTCTGTCTTGTCTAGAGACTCTGGCAGTACTGATTTCCATCGTAAGACCCCAGACACCATCACAGACTGGAATGCCGGGGCCGTATGTTTGGGTCAGAGTGGATTTGGCCTGTCTTCTCCTGTCTCTCTTCAGGTCTTCCAGCCATTCTTTGTAGATCTCACCCTCCCGTATTTTGTAGTGAGAGGAGAAACATTTACTCTTAAAGCTTCTGTGTTTAACTATCTCAAACAGTGCATCAAGGTTAGTCAGACTGAAATAATGTGAATGTTATTAATTCAATTATTCTCAGACTTGCTTTCATTAAAGCTTTGACCATACAGGCTTCTACTTGAATATTATAATATAAGGAGCAATTTACAGAACTTTCAGCAAGCTTCAGCCCTGGTTCACACTGATGCAAATATGACGTGGTTCAGATGCGTTCCAGAATGCATAGATTTGCATGTCAAATGAAGTAACATGTATAATCTCACAGTGCAGCAGCAAAAAAATGTCCAAATCATAGGTGTCCAAAAAAGATAAATATATCCAAAAAGATAGAGAAGAATACCATTAAGACGTGAATACCATTGAGATGAATTATAAGTGCCTCTCGAGATGGTATACAACACCGGTTATAGCACATCGCTGTCAACCGGAGAAGTCAAACTTCTGTTGGAAGGGTTTGTCAGTTGGTGGGCACAATGATTCGTGTATGGTGGAAATGTCCCAAGATTTGGAAATATTAGTTAAGGATACAACAATTTATCAATCAAATCACGGGTGAGAATGTTAAGGATGATCCCTGGACATGCCTATTTCATAAAACAAATAGACCCCTAAAGCACTATAGAAACTCGATAGTTCCAAACCTGCCTAATGCTGCGAAGGGGACAATACCAAAAAGATGGCTTGAAATAGAAGCCCCTACTGTAGGGGAATGGTGTGGCAGAGTTGAATATATACACAATATGCAATATCTGTGTAGCAGAGATGAAGAGAAAGTTGACAGTTTTTCAAATAAGTGGAGAAAGTGGATAGACTTTAAAAAAACTAGAGACTATATGGAAAGACCAGCGGAGTTAGTAAGATTATGGTATGTCAGAGCTATATAGAAAAGATGGGCAGGATTGCAATGGTGGGCTGGGGTAAATGTAAGGGGGTTGGGGAGCAGAGGGAAGAGGGACTTGGGGGGGGGTTGTAATATAAGGAAATCTTGTTTTTTACTTCTGATGTTTGTAGAATTGACAAATTAATATTAAAAAAATTATAAATTAAAAATTATATAAAAAAAAAAAAAAAAAAAAGAGAGAGAGAAGAATACCAACACCGACTTCAGTGCAAAGATAAAAATTTTAAGCAGTATCACAGTGTAAACTTTAAAATCTACTTTCCAAATCCTGCTGACCCTCAAATTATAGGGTAGTCAACTGTGCCTTTAAGATATCTCCTTTACATAACCCACACTCTCAGATCCCAAATGCATATAGGTCTATCAACCCACAGTGGATGTCCTTGTTTTCAAATGGCAGAGAAAGAAGAATAAGCCCCAAGTCTCTTTACTGCCAGAAATGCGGAACACCTTGGGGATCATCCTCCTTTTTCTGCCATTTGAAAACAAGGACATCCACTGTGGATTGAGAGACCTATATGCATTTGGGATCTGAGAGTGTGTGATATGCAAAGGAGATATATGGTTTTCGTTAGTGCAATTCAAATTGGAAGGTTCTTAAAGGTAAGTGTACTAGTAGACCAAGTAAGACATCAAAGCGTCAAGATAGAAAACTTAAAGCAATATGCTTTGAAAACAGAAAATGCACAACAAGACAAATGAGGAATAAATGATCAGAAACTGAAGACAGTGTCTGTGACTGAACTGTAAGACATTGCCTAAAGGAAATGGGATTTACATACAGAAAAGCCAAACAAAAACCACCATTAACATCTAAGCAAAAAAAAACAAGGTTACAGTGGGCTAAAGAAAGCAATCATGGACTGTGGATGACTGGATGACAGTGATATTTAGTGATGAATCACAAATCTGCATTGAGCAGGGTGATGATGCTAGAATTTTTTCTTTGGTCCCGTTCCAATGAAATTTATGAGGACCACTGCCTGAAGAAAACATGCAAATTTCCACAATCATTGATGATATGGGGTTGCATGTCAGGTAAAGGTACAGGTGAGATGGCAGTCATTAAATCTTCAAAAAATGTTGAGATTTTGGACACTTTTCTTATTCCATCAATTGAAATGATGTTTGGTAATGATGACATCATTTTTTTAGGATGCAATCTGATGCAGATGTTTATTTTAGAACTGCAAAGTACATGGTGAATCCATAATTTTTTTCTCAGAATTGAGTGATTCCATATTTTTTTCCTCTGCTTGATCTGCAAAAACAGTTGCAATTGACAACAGTTTTCTTTCTTTTTTTTTTTTCTTTTTCTTTTTTAAGTGTTTTTTCAAGCCAGAAGGATGAAATGTTAAATGAAAAAAGTTTTGAGGCATGTCTTTGTTTAGTTTTGAATGAACATTTTACAAGAGTGGTGATTCCATACTTTTTGCCAGGGGTTGTAGGTCTTTTATTTGGTTTAATAAAGTCCCTGTGAGTATTTCTATTATAAACTGATTAACTGACAATCGTTATTTAGGTTGAACTCCAGGTGAGCAATTTAACAAATGAAATACACATACAAAACCCCATATTGTTAGTAAATTGCCAGATTTCCAGAAATAACTATCAGCTTTGGAGTATTAGTGAAGTCACCAATGTGTACAGTTTAGTTTACTATAGTTTTTTTAACATACCTTTTGTTGACAGATTCAAGTCACGCTGGGACCCACAAAGGAGTTAAAGCAGACACCTTGTACAGACTGTACCTACAGCAGCTGCCTGTGTGCAGATGAGAGCAAAACCTTCTACTGGAACCTGAAAGCCACCAAACTGGGTGAGAAGGAATTTTCCAATCCAATATTAGACGTTGATTGTTTTACCAGTATTGTTGATATGGAATGGGCAACAAATTCTACAGTGAACCATAAGTAAACAAGCATAAAGGTATTTATTTTCATTCAAATGAATCTACCAGGCATTCTACCCATGAGCAAGAAATGGTGGGGGATATTTATGGAGTGACAGACAATATTTTAGAATAGGATTTTGTGGACATTTTGGTTTCAGTGGGTTCCTGTAATTTTTTAAAAGTGTTTCCAATACTAATTACCATGCAATTAATGCTTGAGGTGATTGTAGCCGTATTAGTGCACTTGTGATAGAAACAACTGAGTACTGTCTGTGATACTTTTTTTATTTGCACCTACATACAATTTTTCAGGACAAGGTTTTGTAGTATGTCCCCTTCTTCAAGGTCCAATTAGTACGAATTCACAAAATTTTAGCAGAATGTTAAAAAGACAGATAGAGAGCTATAGACAGAGGATGAGCTTTAGACTGGGGGTTGACAGTTACAGAAAAACTGTTGGATAATGAGTAAGAAAACCAAGACTAAATTTAGGCCATTATCTTTTGTGTCAAATAGAAATATCATTCTTAGTTCAAAATTGTTCCTTTCCTGAATAGTTTTGAAATTCCCTTTAAGAACTAAGACATTGAGATCTCCCAGTGTGTGGTTCGGTTGTGAGAAATGATGTCCCACAGGTGTGCAGAACTCATCTTCTTTATGTTCTTTAATGGTGTATCTATGCAAATTCATCCTTGTTTGCAACTTCTGTCTTTTTTCACCAACATAAGATCCTTTGTTATATTTTTTGCATTGGATGAGGTACACCACACTACTTGAGGTGCAGTTGTATGATGCTATGATATTGAAGGTCCCTTTTGTGTGTGTGTGGCACTTTTAGATGGATTGATTCGGATGCACAGTTTGCAGTATTTTTTATTGCAGGATTTGCTTCCACTATTTGTGACTTCATAATCAGAATGAAGTTTCTACTTATTACTTTATATCTGAGGTTGGATGGTTGTCTGAATGCCCAATACTGGCTTGTGAACCACAAGTACAATGTACAATACTTCATTAACAAAATGATTGGGGATCCCCACATGGGTTACAGTTCAATTCCACTGGCAGGCACCCGCAATTCATAACCCTTTTTATTTACACATGATAATTTGTTAGCAAATTGTGCATGGTTTAACATGGGGGTTCCCTGGAACACCAGCCAGCCACTTTTAAAAATAAAACATTATTGTTTTTCATAAGTCAAGCAAACAAACAGCTTTCTTCAGCAAAAGTAAATGTAAACAGTACATCATTCTGTAAATATAAAAGGGCCCCAAACCAACCCAAAAAGAACCCAAAAAACCGTAACCAGGGACCTAGTTCACTAAGAATAAGGAGAAGAAATAGTAATTCTACATTTAATTATTCACAATTAAAGCAACTGAGATCTCAACTAGGTGAACAAGTGAACGGAAAAGTAGGAGCACAAATAGTCAAATATGCATTAGGAAATTCCAAATTGACATAGTCACGGTTCCATCACTGGCAATTACCAACGAGTTTCCTATATGAAACTGGACTGCAATATTTAGCTATGATTATGTGTGTACATGTATGCTAATAAATATGGGGTGTGCTCTACCTCCTGTGTGGCTATTTTTTTATTTTACAATTACAGTATTGTGCATAGCTTGTTTTCTTCTTTTGCTAACGAATGCTGTTCTGAATGATTATTACAGAGTAATGTCTGCTATTCCATGAGGTTACATGTATTTATTATTTACAGTTACATAGCTGTTATATGTTAATTTTTTTTTCATGTTACATTTATTTTTTAGGCAACTATAGAGTTCTCATTTTCTATGTTCTTTCTTTAATCATACTAAACTATTATGCAAGTCTAATGCCATATTGGCTTAGTGGTCTGCGCTCATGAGCAAAAAGCTCTTAGGTCATGAGTTCAAACCCTAACCATGCTAACACCCTGCATGTTCACTAGTTTGATTATTTTATTTCCACACAGTAATAATTTTGCGAAATAACATACCATAGCATGCAAATTACCATGCTGATGTGGCAATTAGGTGTTTGCTTATTTTCAGCATACTATGCTGCTTAAAGCAGGTGATACCATGGTTGGGATTTGAACCCATGGTGTGAGTCTTGCTAAGTAGGTGTGCTACCCACTTAAGCCATTGAGATGAGCACAAATGTGGTTATAAAATACAGTAGTACCATGATTAATGGATGAACATAGATCAAGAGAATCTATATTCCCCTAAAATACAAATGCAATATCGTTGCTAAATCGTCAAAAATTAGTAGATGTTACTTGTTTTGCTTCTTTTGCTGATATTTATATTATTATCATTGATGTAAGAGTTATATCTCTACTTTTATATATGTCAAAGTCTAATTCATTCAGTTCTATTTACATATGTTCATTCTGTAATCATGGTACTTCTTTATATTCTGGGTAATTCTCTATCGTCCGTCGAAAAGACGCAGCCTCATCTCCATGAGCTGAGTGGGTTTATGCTCCTCCCATCAGGCATAAAAAACATTTGAATACACACGCCCAGGGGGCTATCCCTCTCAGCATAAACCCCCACTGCATGACTCAGCACATCCGTTTGTTTCTGCCTAGAGAAGCAGTAAGAACTAGGTTTCCTGCTGTGACCCTGGTCTCAGTTTTTTATTCTTTTCAGAATATTTTCTTTTATTTCTCTTTACTTACTTGCTAGCTAGTGTTCAGGGAAGAATTTTCCTGGTGATCTACAAGCAACGATACCTGGCTGGGGCTTCATACTGGATAATCTAGATCCTTATGGTCTCCCCAGTCTGGCCTACGAGCGTGAGCAGGTTATAGCCACGACGGTGCCCCCTGGTCCGGAGGGGGACAAGCCAACGAGCAGATGCCTCAACGGGATGCATCGACCTGGACCGCCCTGAGTCGCAGCGTACCCATCAGCTGGCAGCACCCCCACTTCGGGTGGGAGGCAGTCTGCCTGGAGCAGAACCCACCCGGTCCATGGTATGGTGAGTAAATGTACCCCCCTTGCCCCCGCTGGCCTTGGGGGGATGTGGGCCCTCCCCTGGAAATAATGGGATTTGTGCCTCCCAAGAGATCCCCCTGGTCTGCCCGGTCCCCGGTTTTGTGTGTCCTTCCCTCTCCCTGCGGGGACTGTGTGTCTGGAGTGCTCCGGCATTCTGGGGGGGGGGGGGGAGGTAAAAGGATACCTTGGGCTTGCTTGTCCCTGTTGTTCCTGAGGCCTGTATGTGTCAGTCCCTAGCTGCATGGTAAGCCATGGGCGCCGCCATCTTAAGTGTGGGCAATGCATTTTTTCCCTATAGACTTGTATGGGGCAGCCATTTTCCCTGCGGCTTCCTATTACTTTGTATAGGTGTTCATCTTTGTGTAGCTGTGTTGCTATACTCAGCAGTACTTCCCTATCAGGCGACATCACTTCCTGTGTGGTCATTTCCTGCTGCAGTGCAGAGGTCACTTCCTGCTTTTCTCTCATGCTGGGATGGATTCTGGAGGAAGAGTGTCTGAGGTGGTAACGTAATTGGGGGGTCCTTGGGGGCATAATACACACCCTTTTTGATATCCGTTTGGGTTAAAGGGGTCCCTTGCAGAACGCTGCGCTTGGCGATGGATACCGCGATCGGCGCTCTTAAATTGACAGTATTCCATTTTTTTTGCGATTTGCATAATGGAGTCCCAAGCTGGAAAATCACCCTCAGACCCACTTTGCGCGACTCCCGGACAGTCTGGATCACAGTCGCTGGCCTCGATTTTAGCTGCACTGGAAAGCCTGGTGACTAAAGTTGATTTAGTCATGAAAAAGGTTGATAGCCGTAAATGATCACTGCCTTCTCCTTCTAGGAAGTTGTCCTCTGATTTAGAGGCTGATGGAGTCACCCTGGACGCCTCCCTACCTGAGGGGTCGCTGTCCTCGCAGCCAGATGGTGAAGAGGACCTGTTTTCTTCAGCTGCAGCGTGGAAGCCCTGATTATTTCAATAAGGGATACTTTAAAATTCGTTGATGAGCCCACACCGGCAGGGATGGGTTTGGCTTTTGGCTTCCAAAAGTCCCAGAAATCTGGCAAGGTTTTCCCTTGTCCTGACACCTTTCACAATATCGGTAATGACCAATAGCAGGAGGTTAAGCACATGTTAGTGGTGCCAAAACGCTTTAAACGCCGGTATCCTTTTGCTGAAAAGGTCTCCAAATGTTGGACGGTGCCACCTAGAGTGGATCATCCTGTTTCCAGATTGAACAAATCTACCCTTCTGTCTTTGGAGGATTCCCCAGTTTTTACAGATCCAGTGGACAGGCGGGTGGAATCCCTTTCCCACCATCTTCACTTGCTGGCGAGTTGCATTTTGAAACTGGTTTCGCAGATGGTGACGGAATGGATTAGGGGGTTGCAGGAGTCTTTGGACCCCGAGACTGTTCCACTGGAACTCAGTGGCAGATGGTGTATATGGGGTGCAGGGGCGCCGCCCCCCCCATCCATGCGTCTGGCCCCCTAATCTGCATGCAGGGCGCCGGACGCATGGAGCTTAATGGGGATTTTGTTTTTTACATCACCTGATTAGAGCCAGAGGCTCTAATAGGGCGATGCAAAGGGTGGAGCCGGGGCGCAGAGCACTGCGTCCCGAGCCCACCCATTATGTGACAATAGCGAATGAAAATTCGCTATTGCCACACCGATCCTCCTCCTGGCCAATCAGGAAGCGCGTCCGATACGCGCTCCCTGATTGGCCGCAAGGCAAACCCCTTGCCATTGGCCGAGGAGGACGCGGGAGCGGAAGGACTCATGGAGACGCGCCGGGGGACAGAGCGAGGAAAAGCTGCCGCCGCCGGGACTGAAGAGAAGCCACCGCCAAGTGCATTGGTCTGGGGGGAGCCCACACTGCATTGAAGCGGGCACACTGTGGCGCTCTGCAATGATTGTGGACAATGCTGTGGCGCTCTGCAATGATTGGGGACAATGCTGTGGTGCTCTGCAATGATTGGGGACAATGCTGTGGCGCTCTGCATTGATTGGGAACAATGCTGTGGCGCTCTGCAATGATTGGGGACAATGCTGTGGCGCTCTGCAATGATTGGGGACAATGCTGTGGCGCTCTGCATTGATTGGGGACAATGCTGTGGTGCTCTGCAATGATTGGGGACAATGCTGTGGTGCTCTGCATTGATTGGGGACAATGCTGTGGCGCTCTGCAATGATTGGGGACAATGCTGTGGCACTCTGCATTGATTGGGAACAATGCTGTGGCGCTCTGCAATGATTGGGGACAATGCTGTGGCGCTCTGCATTGATTGGGGACATGCTGTGGTGCTCTGCAATGATTGGGGACAATGCTGTGGCGCTCTGCAATGATTGGGGGGCATGCTGTGGCACTCTGCATTGATTGAGGGGCACGCTGTGGCGCTCTGCATTGATTGGGGGGCACGCTGTGGCGCTCTGCATTGATTGGGGGGCACACTGTGGCACTCTGCATTGATTGGGGGCAATGCTGTGGCACTCTGCATTGATTGGGGGGCAGGCTGTGGCATTCTGCATTGATTGGGGGGCATGTTGTGGCACTCTGCATTGATTGGGGGGCATGCTGTGGCACTCTGCATTGATTGGGGGCAATGCTGTGGCATTCTGCATTGATGGGGGCATGCTGTGGCACTCTGCATTGATTGGGGGCACGCTGGTCACTCATTTTTCTGTTTGCGCCCCCCCGAAAATTTTGAGCACCAGCCGCCACTGCTGGAACTGTTGGACCAGGTGATCCAGGCTCTGGTGTTCCTGTGTTATGCGTCTATGGATGTGGTTTCCCTGGTGGCCAGGGTTTTGGCTGTGGGTATTGTTTTAAGACGCATGGTTTGGTTGACGAACTGGTCGGCTGACCAAGCTTCTAAAAAAACCCTTAGCTGATTTCCCCTTTTTGGGAGACAGGTTGTTTGGCGACTCATTGGATGAGTTGATCAAAGGACTGACTGGCGGGAAGAGTACTCTTCTTCCTCAATCCTCCAAGGGTAAGCTGCCCCGTGCTAAGCAGGGTCCCTCCTTTTCTGCTCACAAACAATTTTTTCATGCCTCGGGGGCGCAAGAAAAAAGTTCTGAACTTCTGAAGAATCCCTGGGGCAAGACCAAGGCCCGTCAGTCCGATGCTACAGACAAGTCCTCTTCAGCATAAAGGGGTGCCCTCACCCGTCTCAGGGGTGGGGAAACGTCTGCTCTTCTTTCATGAACTCTGGACTTCTTTCATTCAGGATGATTGGGTTCACGACCTGGTTTGTTCCGGGTACAAGGTCGCATTCCAGTCCCGGCCAGGGAACAGGTTTTTTCAGTCAAATCTTTGCCTGTCTCCGGGGGGGTTGGATGGATCTGTGGGAGGCTGTGTGAGATCACCTGGCTCAGGGGGTGAGGGTGCAGGTTTCCCAGCAGGACAAGGTTTCTATTCAAGCCTGTTCACTGTGCCCAGAAAAGAGGGCAAAGTGCGTCCAATCTTGGACCTCAAGGCTCTGAACCGCTTTGTGCGGGTGCAAAAGTTTTGAATGGAGTCCATTTGGTTGGTGGTGGCATTTTTGAATCAGGGGGATTTTCTGGCCTCCATCGATTTTAAAGATGCGTATCTCCACGTCCCCATATTCAAGCGATTCCTCTGCTTTGTGGTGGCAGAGGAGAATTTACAATTTGTGGCGTTACCCTTTTGTCTTGCCTCTGTTCCCAGAGTTTTTACCAAGATCCTGGCCCCTGTGCTGGCCTTGTTGAGTCGCCAAGGTATTTCCATTGTGGGGTACCTGGACAATCTCCTGTTGCGTGCAGGTTCCCATTTGGACCTGCTGGACCACGTCTCCATCACCATCTGGACCCTGCAGGAATTTGGGTGGATTATCCATGTCACCAAATCTGCCCTGACTCCGTCTGTGCGTGTCACCTATTTGGGGCTGATCCTTGACTCTGCGATGGTGAGGGTCTTCCTTCCCTTGGACAAGCTTCAGAAGTTGCAAGGGGCGGTCATGTTGCCGATGGAGACCGAGCAATCCTCTTCGCAGGTTTGCATGAGGGCCCTGGGTCTGGTGGTCTCGACCTTCAAAGCAGTCCTCTTTTCTCAATCTCACACAAGACAGCTGTAGACAGAGATTCTCGGTCCTTGGATCGTAAGATTCGGTTGAGCCATCTCACAAAGTTGGCTCTCTTTTGGTGGCTCCAGTCACCTATCCTATGCCAAGGCAAGTCCTTCCTGCCGGTGTTATGGTCGGTGATTACAACGGACGCCAGCCTATCTGGCTGGGGTGGAGTGCTGGGGAAGCTCTGTGCCCAGGGACCTTGGGGGATGGAAGAGTCTTCCTTGCCATTCAATATCCTGGAACTGTGAGTGATCAAGCTCTGTCTGCTTCACTGGACGAGTTGGCTACGCGGCTCTCCAGTTCGGGTCCAGTCGGACAATACCACAGCCTTGGCTTACATCACTCATGAAAGGGGCACCAGGAGTGCCCTGGCAGCCAAGGAGGCGGCTGAGATCTGTTATGGGTGGAACACAATGTTCCGACTCTTTCCACGGTCCACATCCCGGGTGTGGAGAATTGGCAAGCGAATTGGCAAGTCGTCAGGTGTTGAATAAGGGGGAGTGACCCCTGCATCTGGAGGTGTTTCATCTCCTGTGTGCCCAGTGGGGGACTCTGGAGGTGGATCTGTTTGCGTTTCGCCTCAACAGGAAAAGTTCCAGAGGTTTGAGGCCTGGTCTCGGGATCCTCTGGCCAATGCCACAGACCCTCTGGTGGCTCCTTGGAGTCAGCATTGTCTGATTTATGCTTTCCCTCCGCTCGTTCTCCTGCTGAGGCTTCTTCGCCAGGTGGTGATGAAAGGCATACCGGTCATTCTAGTGGCTCCAGACTGGCCTCAACGGTTTTGGTACGCAGTGCTGGTAAAAATGGTCGTGGATCTTCCATGGCGTCTTCCTCTGCGGGACGATCTGCTATCTCAAGGACCGATCTTCAATCCTGCTTTATGATGACTGGCTTTAACAGCAAGCAAAGTGTTGAGGGATAGAAGTTTCTCTAATTCAGTGATTCCTACCCTTTTGAAGGCCAGGAAATTGACCT
The DNA here is from genome assembly GCF_965119305.1 of Pelophylax lessonae. NCBI lineage: Eukaryota > Metazoa > Chordata > Amphibia > Anura > Ranidae > Pelophylax > Pelophylax lessonae. Next base: position 79,399,977 of record NC_138776.1, on the reverse strand, counting down.
CTAGGAAGATCTATCATCGTACGTGGAAATTGTACATTTCATGGTGTGAATCACTGCGGCTGCACCCTCGCTTGTTTTCTATAGCTCGGGTTTTGGCCTTTTTACAAAAAAGGAGTTGAGCAGCTTTGACTTTCAAAGGACAAGTGTCGGCCTTAGCTTTTTATTTTCAACGTCTGTTGGCTACGCATAGTCTGATTTGCACCTTCATTCAGGGGGTGCGTCATCTGGCCCCTCCAAGGTGATCCCTGTTGCTTCCATGGGATCTTAATCTAGTTTTGTCCATTCTCCAAAAGCCTCCTTTTGAGAATGCTTTCTTTGTCGCAGAAGGTTGCCTTCTTAGTGGCTATCACTTCTGCCCGCAAAAGGTTGAGTGGGCGGCATTGTCCTCTCATTCGCCTTATTTTGTGGTCCACAGGGAAAAAGTGGTCCTCCGACCTAATCTGTCCTTTCTAAGGTGGTGTCGGATTTTCACCTGAATGAAGACATTTTGTTGCGTTCCTTATGTCCTAAGCCTAAACATCACAAGGAAGTTACCTTGGACTCTCTGGATGTGGTTCGGGCAATTAGGGTTTATCTGGCGGTTACTGAGCCCTTCAGGAAGTCGTCCTTCCAGACGGTCCTTGCAAAGGTTTGGCTGCATCCGCCGGCGACCATTTTGAGATGAATCTGGCAGACGGTTGTTCAGGCTTATTCCATCAAAGGTCAGGTTCTTCCTTTCCCTGTGAAGACGCATTCTACTAGAGTGCTAAGTGCCTCTTGGGCGTTTTGCCATCAGGCCTTGGTTGTACAAGTTTGTAAGGTGGCGACTTGGTCGTCTGTACACACCTTTACCAAATTTTACAAGGTGGATTGTTGGCATCTTCGGATGCCTCCTTTGACCGCAAGGTTTTACAGGCTGCTGTTTTGTGAGAGAAGGTTTTTTTTGCTATTCTCTTAGGGGTCCTTTACCTTGATGAGCTCCTGTTATTTGGCTGAGCTCCATGTTGCCCGGTTGGCTACATTTAGCCTTTTTGGAGTTGACATTACTGTCTGGTTGCATTCTCCCATGCCTTTACTGCTTTGGGACATCCTACTCAGTTCATGGAGATCACCGTAAAATCTTTTTCTCTGATGTCCATCGACAGAAGCAGCACCCTCCCCTCTGCTTGTGGTTGGTTCTTTGTTCTCACTGCTATAAACTAAACTGATGTGCTTACTCATGCAGTGGGGGTTTATGCTGAGAGGGACAGCCCCCTGGGTGTGTGTATTCAAATTTTTTTTTTTTATGCCTAGACTCCTGATGGGAGAAGCATAAACCCACTCAGCTAATGGAGATGAGGCTGCGTCTGTCGACGGACTTTAGAGAAAAAGATTTTACTGTAAGATCTTACAAAAATCATATTTTTCTCCATCAGCTCATCCCCCACAGTTATTGCCTGCTGTTTCACTTGACCTTCTAGATTGTAAGCTCTAATGAGCAGGGCCCTCTAATTCCTCCTGTATTGAATTGTATTGTCTGCCCTCATATTGTAAAGCACTGCAAAAACTGTAGGTGGTAGTAGTAGTAGTAGTAGTAGAAACTTTAGGGAGGTAATAGGTAGGATTTGAACCCATGCGCTGATTGTGGCTAGAATCAGAGCACGAACCATTAAGCCACTGTGTTGATTAGATTTATTCCTTGAATATATAGTAATACCATGATAAAAGCATAAACATATATAACTAGAAGTCAACATTCTAATAAAATTATATTTAGACATTGACAATTATTTATCATATAATAGAGACCTAAGAGCCTGGTTTGGATTGGGGAGACCCCCACACTAATTTTTTTCCGATCAAAGTCGTGTTCTTACACCCACTTGTGGCAGGCAGCACAACTCCACTCCGCAAAGCTACGTAGAGTTCCCTGGAGACAATTAGGAGCTACCCCTAACTTTCTATTCTAAATGTTACTGAAGTGGATTTGTATTTTGAAAATGTTGTTGCAAAGTGTACAAAGATTAGAAGTAGGCCACTGTGCTGCCACATGCATGGAGCCTTCATCTCTGTGGTGTTAAAGAACCCTAAGTTCCTGGGTTGAAAAAGTTAATCAATGCAGAAGTACCCTGCAAGTCCTGAGTGCCATTGACCAACCTGTTTCTGTGATATGCCATCTAGTTCCAAGGCTGGATATGGCTGATTACTGTCAGCATGCTCCTATAGGACCATTTCTATTTTTAGGGCTTTTTGCTTTGTAAGAGGCTGCAATTGGTGCTGGTGTGCAATTCACAATGCAGCTTCTTGCCCCCTTCGAACACATATGGCAAGTTTTGCAATGGTAGTGAAACTCTCCTACACCTAAATACTGCATTTCTTTAGGCATTTACAGTACCTATAGGTGGTGGAATTACATCAGGCAGAAGTTCTGTTTCTTGATTTATTCTGTGATATTTGGTGTTTATTCGTGTGTGAGTGTAGACTAGTGATGTCACCCTCTGAATTTTGGTAATGACATTTTGATTTGGATTAATGATTTTGGTACACAGGGATTTGTCCCAACTTCTGAAGGAAAGCACCACTTTACGTTTTAAGTCCTTTGAATATAGCATAGCAGTCCCCACCCGCTTCTGTAGACATAGAAGGGAGAAAGGGTAATGAAAGGGGGTACATGCCCCAACAACAGCAACTTGGCTGATTTGGTGTACTCTGTGGTAAGGCTAGCCAGCCATTTTTTTTCTGCAAATGAGTCCCTTTTTAGATGTAATAGTCTGGATGAGGGGTTCTAACAAGGTTCACTTGACTGTCTGACACGGACCGACCAAGCCTGGCCTGATCCGTCATGCTGGAGACCTCTACTTGATCCAAATAGATAGACCGCCCAAAGTTCCACTGGGTTTTTACTGAGACAAACTTTTCCCAGAGATCCCCCCTGGTGGAGTTCCGATGAGGCTTAGTCATGAACAGAAAGTCCCAGATGGCTTCAACACACCAAGCCTCTCGTTTTGCCTCTATTTCCAACATAATCTCCCTTGGAGCATATGGGTAATCGTACCCGTATTCCGTAGCAAACTTCCTCTGCAGCCACTGCTGCAACCTGGAAAATTTGGGAAGGGTTTTCCGGTTCCCTCTCCTAGCTGGAGAAAATTGGGTCTCTTCACACCTTAACAGGGAGCTGTAGGCCTCATTTTGATCCCTAGCCTGGGCATAGTTCGTGGGCGGTTTTAGACCTGGGTCCCTACTGGCATAGGCCTCACAGAACCCCAAACTTTTGGCCAGCTCCTCTCTCACCACAGAGTCATTGGTTTCCTCGTCAGGTGCCTCTACTGTGTCAGGACATGGCGGACTGCTCCGAGCCTCAGATCCCTAGTCCCATTCCCAGTCTTATCCTCCGATTTCCAATTATCGATCCCTTCCTCTATGGATCCTTATCGGTTCTGAAAACTCGGAGACCCCACATCAATGGCCCCAGCCTCCTCCTGACTACTCACACTTTCTGAAGGAGCCCCAGCTGCCACTGGCCATCCTTCCTCCTTGATAAGTATTGGAGCAGACCTTGTTCCTGCTGCGGTGGCCTTCGGCACATCAGGTGGCCACTTCCCGGCCCACACTACCTGCATGCCCCCTTTGTTTGGCAATCGGGTTTTCCTTGATCCATAAGCTGATCCACTGCCAGGTTGCATGGCCTCCAGCTGCATTAACACTCTGAAGACTCCTCTCCCACCTTCGCAGAGAGGCCTCAAATCCAAAGCCGTCATGGCCCGAGTGATTCCCGTCTCCCAGGACACACACAGCTGTCTGGGCCGACCCTCACTCTTCTCCACCCACAGCAGCAGATAGCCGCAGTGCCCACACTGGCTCCACGCTTGCACCTGCATAGCCACACTCAAACACTGGGGACATACCAGGCCTAAGTGCTCTACGCCTCCTCTGGTGCACAACGCCAGTCTTCCATTTTGCACCATCCGCACTCCGGTATCCCACAGGACAGTCGCTTTCGGCCCTCCGGTCTGCTCCCAGGTCTGCTCAGCAGGTTCTCTGCCAGCGGGTGGTACAGTCGCTGGTACGCTCTTTCTCTCTCCAGTAATCTCCATGTTACTTCTCCGCACACCTGTCTCCCTCTTAGCCACACCCAAAGAAGGAAGTAATTTATGGACTTCCCTTTTCACTCCTGATTGGCTGGGCACGAATGACGTCTCCACCCACATTCCTTGTTTGGCCGTGGCTCCTCCTGCTAGGCAGAACTTTTAAGCACACACTTTTCCACGCGGTGCAGTAAGCCCTCCAATGCTGCTCTCTCTTACCTGACATGGAAGTTACTGTAAAGGGGACCATGTCCCTCGCCAGACATACATCCACTCTTCATGCTTGTGGCAGGGCCCCAGCTGTGCCTCCATCATCTTAAGCAAGCTGTCACTCTTTGCCTGTCCAGAGAATTGTCTCGCTGTCGTTTGCACGGTCAACAGTCCTCTTCCCAGCACATGTACAAGCAAGGCCCATCACCATACTGTCTCCGAAGAAAGCTCCACTGCCCTTCCCGGCATGGCCAACAGCTATCTTCACAGTATTGACACTGTCACTATATAGAATTAATGTCCCGCTGTCATATGCACGGTCAACATCATTCCATGTAGTCTTGACACACACGTGGCCCCCGGCACACAGATCCATGTGTCCTTGGCCGCCATTTTCTCTGTCCACACTTGCACCTTTTCCTGTTAAGCAGACACAGTCCTTTTTAACGAACAGAGGCCCTTTTCCTGCCTCCCAAGACATTACAGAGCAATACATTTGATAGCTCAAATAAAAGATCTCCATCCGCAGTAGACACAGATTGCAGTTTTGACTGAAATCTTTGCGTTGCCATGGGCAACCATTGTTGTGCACTTCTATCTTCATTCCACTCTCCCTATCTCCTGTAGAGCAGACCTCACACTTGGATTGAGCATTAGAACAAAGTCCCGGAAGCAAAAAAGGCAGTTTTGAAAATTTTCTTCGGCTGTTGCCATGGGCAACCAGGCCGGTAACCCAGGGCGACATCCCGGAAGAGCCCCCAAATGTAGCACTACTCCCATGGGAGCTGCTGGTTATGGGTTCCCATGGGTTACCATTAGCAACAGTAGAATAATCTGGCATTTTTCTAAGTGTTTTACCTCAGACAAGAAACAATCCAGTATCTTTGTTTTTTTTATGTTTATTTGGAACTTGGATAGGAGAAGGGAATGAGTGGGATACTCCAACTTAACAGAACTATGCACAATAGGAAGGGACGACTTGAATAATGCTGTTTAGTGCTGAGTAACAATTAGTAATGCTGAGTAACGCTGAATTGAGCTTGTCACGGCTAGGCCGCTGCTTCACATTGCCCTTGGTTGTGAAATTAATTAGTTGAGCTTCCTGAGTTAACTGTGTCCTAAGGTAAGCTGTACTCTGAGGTAGACTGTACTGCTGAACAACTTCAGGGTCCTTCCTGGCACCCCCTTTGTCCCTAATCTTCAGGGTTCACTACACGGCACAAGTACTTTATTGAGAAAAATACAATGTAAAAAAGCCAGTCACAGTAAATACATAAGACTGAACAGAAGACCTGTGAGATCTCCACCACTTATACCCACATTTTCATACACTTTAAAAACTCTAAGAGCTCAGAGACACTCCACCCCTCACTTAGGACCACCCCGATCCACATTGATATCCCCAATTCCCCACCAATCTTGCATGAATATTTCCAGTTCCCTGGAATTTGAGCTCCGGTCTGATGCTCACGCATAGAGATTACATGTGATTTTTCTTATGCTGAATTGCTTTACACTTACAGCAATTTTCAAGAAAAATTCACCAAATGATCCATTACTCTATATTCATGCAAGATTGGTGGGGATGTCTCTGTGGATGGGGGTGGTCCTGAGTGCTGGGTGGAGTGTCTCTGAGCTCTTAGTATTTTAAAGTGTATGGAAATGTGGGTATAAGTGGTGGAGATCTCACAGGTCTTCTGTTCAGTCTAATGTATTTACTTGTGCAAATGGTTGGAAAAAACTGCGCTAAGGAATAGGTCAGGACCATCTCCGCACCCCCCCAGGATAAGAAGGTCACAGAGAGGGTCCGGGGAGGGGAGCGGAAAGACGGAAAGCACCGAAACCCGGCCATCTTAAGCAGTATTGTGCAATGCACGTCCTTCATCCGAGAAAACAAACATGTTCCAGCAGCTCCATGTCTTAGTGTATTGTTCCCTCCTGCCCTGCGAAGTCAGCACCAGGTCCTCAAAGTCATTGATAAGTTTAACCCTGGATAGCCAGAGTGGGATGGAAGGAGGGGTGGTGGATTTCCAACAGAGGCTGATACAGATTTTGGCAGCATTCAAGAGGTGGCGTAGGATAGACTTTTTGTATCGCGCAGGGGGGATAGTCGTGCTGTGTAAGAGAAAGAATGCAGGATCGTTCGGGAGAACATAGTCTGTCACCTTCTGAGAGATTCTCCTCACGTCCTGCCAAAAGTCCCTATAATTATATTAATTTAACTGTCAGCACATGTAATGCACTTTACGGATGATACCCACTCACTTAGTTAACATTTGCACTACAATTATTGATGGTGACATTTTTGCTGCTATATGTACTTTAGTTATTAATTAATTTTTTCTGTGACACCTTTTTCACACAGTATATATGATTTATATGGGTATAAGGCACTAAATTTTAATACAGTTTATATTACAGTATATCAAGCAGTGGGGTTATACAGCCCCCTACCACCAGAGGTTAGCGCAGTTTTTTCCAACCATTTGCACATACCTAACTATATATATAGTTTTGAACTTGCGGCTTACCATTTTATAAATTATATCCCAGAGGTGCGAGTGAGAACACACACATATTGCTAATGTATTTACTGCGACTTGCTTTTTACATTGTATTTTTCTCAATAAAGTACTTTTGCATTTTTTCACAAACCAGTGATGAGCTCTATTATTGCAACCTCTTTGTCCCTTTGGTTTTTTTGTCACAATTTGATTGGTTGCTGGGCCCCCCGGTCTAATACTGACCATTTGGTATGAATTAAGGCAGGTGTTACCCCTACCTTGCATACTGTTTGGGGGTATTGGTACCCTGGGACACCCTATTTTCTGTTTGTCTCACTACACAGGACCCCTTTACTGTTCCTTGATCCCCTGACTTCTCTGGAGTGGTCCCCTTTCCTAGGCAGACCCTTAGGCAGACCCCTTGGTACTCACGATACTGTTTTTCCCAAAGTCTCTACCAACAGCTCCACTGGTAAGCTCTCTGGATCCTCTGCAGCCCAGCTCCACACCTGGTTCACACCTGGTTCAACAGGCCAACCGCCTGAACCACCTTCCTCACACCTGCAGGAGGAGAGACAGCCATCCACCTCCTCCTGGGACTTTGCTCCCACCAAAATCCCAATCCCAGCATGCATTGCAGCAATGCCCACCCACTGGGACAGTCATAGACCCTGGTGTGCTATTGGTTAGGTTTCCTCCACTGTCCAATGAGCTCCCTCATTGGATACAGTGGGGAGACTCCCCTAGACCCAATAAATCACACCTGGAAACATGAAAGGCTAAACTTTCAGATCTAGCTTTCCTGAGAAGCAGAACAGAACCACAAATGTGTTTTCCTAGCACCTACCTAGGAGAGTGCTACATACATATATATATATATATATATATATATATATATATATATATATATATACATATATACAGTATCTCACAAAAGTGAGTACATCCCTCACATTTTCGTAAATATATTATATCTTTTCATGTGACAACACTGAAGAAATGACACTTTGCTACAACTTAAAGTGGTGAGTGTACAGCTTGTATAACAGTGGAAATTTGCTGTCCCCTCAAAATAACAAACACACAGCCATTAATGTCTAAACTGCTGGCAAGAAAACTGAGTACGCCCCTAAGTGAAAATGTCCAAATTGGGCCCATCTAGCCATTTTCCCTCTCCGGTGTCATGTGACTCATTAGTGTTACAAGATCTCAGGTGTGAATGGGGAGCAGGTATATTAAATTTGGTGTTTTTGCTCTCACTCTCTCATACTAGTCACTGGAAATTCAACATGGCACCTCATGGCAAAGAACTCTCTGAGGATCTGAAAAAAAGAATTATTGCTCTATGTAAAGATGGCTTAGGCTATAAGAAGATTGCCAAGACCCTGAAACTGAGCTGCAGCGCGGTGGCCAAGACCATACATCGGTTTAACAGAACATGTTCCACTCAGAACAGGTGTACAATTAAGAAGTAGGCAACCGCACACCAACTTCAGAGTAGAAGATGATAAAAAACATTTATTGAAAAAACATAAAATTCAAAACGACAAACCAGGGACAGGAGGGCAGAAAACAGTTGACGCGTTTCACGAAACTATATTCGCTTAGTCATAATCGTCAGAACAGGCCTTGCCATGGTCGACCAAAGAAGTTGAGTGCACGTGCTTAGCATCATATCCAGAGGTTGTCTTTGGGAAACAGACGTATGATTGCTGCAGAGGTTGAAGGGGTGGGGGAATCAGCCTGTCAGTGCTCAGACCATACGCCACACACTGCATCAAATAGGTCTGCATGGCTGTTGTCCCAGAAAGAAACCTCTTCTAAAGATGATGCACAAGAAAGCCTGCAAACAGTTTTCTGAAGATAAGCAGACAAAGGACATTGATTACTGGAATCATGTCCTATGGTCTGATGAGACCAAGATAAACTTATCTGGTTCAGAGGGTGTCAAGCATGTGTGGCAGCAACCAGGTGAAGAGTACAAAGACAAGTGTGTCTTGCCTGCAGTCAAGCATGGAGGTGGGAGTGTCATGGTCTGGGGCTGCATGAGTGCTGCCGCCACTGGGGAGCTACAGTTCATTGAGGGAACCATGAATGCCAACATGTGCTGCGACACACTGAAGCAGAGCATGAGCCCCTCCCTTTAGAGACTGGGCTACAGGGCAGTATTCCAACATGATAACGACCCCAAACACACCACCAAGATGGTCACTGCCTTGTTTAAGAAGCTGAGGGTAAAGGTGATGGACTGGCCAAGCATGTCCCCAGACCTAAACCCTAATCAACATCTGTGGGACATCCTCAAACTGAAGGTGGAGGAGCACAAGGCTTCTAACATTCACCAGCTGCGTGATGTCGTCATGGAGGAGTTGAACAGGACTCCAATGGCAACCTGTGAAGCTCTGGTGAACTCCATCCCCAAGAGGGTTAAGGCAGTGCTGGAAAATAATGGTGGCCACACAAAACATTGACACTTTGGGCCCAATTTGGGCATTTTAATTTAGGGGTGTACTCACTTTTGTTGCCAGCAGTTTAGACATTAATGGCTGTGTGTTGAGTTATTTTGAGGGGACAGCAAATGTACACTGTTATACAAGCTGTACACTCACTACTTTACATTGTAGCAAAGTGTCATTTCTTCAGTGTTGTCACATGAAAAGGTATAATAAAATATTTACAAAAATGTGAAGGGTGTACTCACTTTTGTGAGATTCACTATAGCACCTAGTTGGCAAATGGGCGAACAAATGGTCACAAGCAACTCAAATCCATAGAAAACAACTAAAACTAGTCAGAAACAGTATTCACTATAGCACGTGGTGAATAAATAGTCACAAAATCAAATTCACTATAGGTCACATAATTCAGTGTCCGTCTAAATCCATAGTCATGCTAGAAGCAGGTGAATTGCACATGGAAATAATGTTTAGAGCCTAATCTCATTGATTAACCACTTTACCACCGGAGGATTTTGCTGTCTTGCGTCCAGGCCACTTTTTGTGATTCGGCGCTGTGCAACTTTAACTGACAATTGCGCGGTCGTGCGACGCCGTACCCAAACGAAACTTACGTCCTTTTTTTCCCACAAACAGAGCTTTCTTTTGGTGGTATTTGATCACCTGTGCGATTTTTAATTTTTGCGCTATAAACAAAAAAATGCGTTTATTTTGAAAAAATAACAATATTTTTAACATTTTTTTATATGAAATTCCCCCCAAAAAAATGTAAAAATCAAAATTTTTTTAAATTTTTGGCCAATTTGTTTTCTGCTACCTATGTTTGGTAAAAAAAAAATCACAATAAGCGTATTTTGATTGGTTTGCACAAAAGTTATTGCGTTTACTAACTAAGGGAAAGATTTCTGTCATTTTTGGTGGGTTTTTTTTAACGCGTAATGGCGGCGATCTGCGATTTTTTTTGCGGGACTGCGACATTGCGGCGGACAGATCGGACCCTTGACTGACACTTTTGACACTTTTGGGGGTACCAGTGACATTACTGCAGTAATCAGTGCTATATATATGCACTGTTACTGTAAAAATGACACTGGCAGGGAAGGGGTTAATTTTATTGGAGAGGGAGGGGTTAATGTATGACTGGTGCTTACTGACGTGTGGGGGGGGAGGTGACTGAGTGACACAAGGACAGATCGCAGGTTCAGCTATGCTGAACACTGCAATCTGTCACTCCTTGTCACTTAGGAGATCCGCCCGCTCTGTTTACACAAGCGGGCGGATCTCCAAACTAGATTCCCTGACGATCGGGTAAGAGCAGCAGCGATCGCCGCCGCTCCTCCCCTGGCCCGACTCCCGCTGTGACTGAAAACAGCGGGAGCGAGCGGGAGCGAGCGGGAGCGCGCGCCGCCCACAAGGGGCGGAGTCCAGCGACGTGGGTCTACGTCGCTGGACGATAACGAGCCACATTGCTGCAGTAGCAGCAATGTGAGCAGTGGTGAAGAGGTTAAATGGTTCCTAAACATAACATTGTATACTGTAATGTATATTGTTTGGAGATGATCTGCTTTTACATTTCTTAAAATATTGTTGTGAAAGCAGATATAAGCTTGAAAAGTCAGAGAAGAGATAAATTCACCCTGTTTTTAGAACTCTGTACTGACACAACTGAGCATGCCCAGACTAGAAAACTAGTCACAAACCTACTCTTATTTCATTTTAGCCCCGTGCTATAGTGAATTCAGAATTGTGTGAATGCCTAACAAGCGTGAATTTGTGGGAGCTAGCAAACTATGTACTATTTATATATAAATGCAAGTGTTAACCATTGATTCTCATTGTACAACTGTTACTTCCACAAAAACATACATTTTAATTTTGGGATGAACTCTTTAATTCCTAAAATAAATTGTCCTTGCTGGGTTTTTCTGTTGTTTCTAAGTCCCCGTTCACACTAAGGCGACCTGTGAGGCAACCTGGTCGCCTCACAGGTCGCCTTCCATAGGGAAGCTGCGGACCCGTTCTAATAGGAGCGACACAAGTTGCTCCGACTTAGAAAAAGGGTCCGGAGCTTCTTTGGGGCGACCCGGAGGTGACCGCCATAGACTTCAATGTTATGAAGTCCGTGGCGGCCGCTCCGAGGTCGCGGCACGCTGCTCGCACCACGACCTCGGAGGTCGCCACCCCAAGTCGGATCGCCCCTATGTGAACAGGGCCTTATTCCTTTCTGTTTTTAAACAATGCTACTAATGTGTAATGATTTCCTGTTTTTGGAACAGATACTATTCTCTCTCTCTCTCTCTCTCTCTCTCTCTCTCTCTCTCTCTCTCTCTAAACACACACACACACATATATATATATATATATATATATATATATATATATATATTTTTATTTATATATATATATATATATATATATATATATATATATATTATATATTGTGCTCAAAATAATGAAAGAAACACTTTAATCAGAGAACAGCATCAATTAGTCAATTAAAGTCCTGGGATATGTATCTGCTGGTCAGTTAAGTAGCAGAGGGGGTTGTTATACAGTTGCAGCTGCTTTGGTGTGAATATACTTAACAACAGGTGCACTAAATGGGCAATAATGAGACAACCTCCAAAACAGGATGGTTTTACAGGTAATGACCTCTGACAGTATTTTACTAGTTTTTATGGCTAGGGTTAGTGTCACTACTGGTAACATGAGGCGATACCTGGACCCTATAAAGGTTGCACAGTCAGTCCATCTCCTCCAGGATGGCGTATATATATAGCGAGAGAGAGAGATAAATATATATATAGATATAAGGGGGGGGGGGGATTTGCAGCGCTTCAAAACGAAACTAATATAATGCAACAAATGTGTACATTATAACAAATTATAACAAATCGTGTAATAAAAGTTAATTGGTAAAATGTAGTAAAGTTCATGAGTAATCCCAGGGCAGATGATGAAAAACAGGGTTCATAAACGTTGCTGTGTCCACCACCAATGAAAGAAATACAAACTCACCAGAGCCAGGTGCTGTCTAAATTATAGGACAGCATTAAGGTATGATTCAACAGGCCTGGTGATCTTTGGACATCTAGATATTCAGCGACATCCGGCCTCAGGAACGATCTCCAAAAGGTTTATCAACTCAGCAACGTCACATGAGAGTTAAAAATGAAAACAAGGGAAGAGGCTCATGGTGTAGTATGAAAGGGTGTTAACATTTTTATAAAAATAAAATTTAAGTAACACTGACCTGAAAAACAGTGTACATAAAAAATGAAAAATATACAATCAAATCAAACAGTATAAGGACTCACCTCAAGAGCCACCACTGCAAGATGAAGTGATGGCTGGACCTTAAGCGTTTGAGATAATAGCTCTACAGCCATTTCGCTTTCCACGTGTCATCGGGAGCTTTGCATCTATCATCTCAAACAGATCTATATATATATATATATATGCATGTTAACCACTTGCCAACCGCTCACGTTGCTGCTACTGCATACTGCAGCAGAGCGGCTCGGCTGGGTCCAGCGATGTAGACCTACGTCGCTGGATTCCTCCCTCTCTCGGTGGCACACGCGCGCCGCCGAAAGCTCGCTCTCGCTGTATTCAGACACAGCGGGAGTCAGGCCAGGGAAGGAGAGGCGATGATCACCGCCGCTCTTCCCCGATCATCAAGAAAAGAGTGAGGAAATCTGCCCGCTTGTGTAAACAAAGCAGGCGGATCTCCTCTGTGATAATCAGTGACAGATTACAGGATTCAGCATAGCTATTCCTTGCCCGCTGGGAATCTGACCTCAATACCACTTTCACGAAAACCCAAAGAGACAATATCCTTCTCTTTGCACATAAACCCTCTATCGCCACTAAGATCCAGGAAAGGGGATACAAGGTCCTCACGCGAGGGTATAGGGTGCCCACTTTCTTGCATCGTTGTTTCCCGCAGGTATCGGATAAATGCTGGCACTGTAACGACGCCACGGGGACGATGTTCCATAATTTTTGTGAATGCCCGCTTGTCAAACCGTTTTGGCAAGCGGTAGCCGGCGTTATCAAACAGCTTACTAATGTGGACGTGGCGGATGACCCTGTGGCATGTTTACTGCACCTCACCTGACCCCTTAGCAAAAAATACAGGTCCTCTCTGACTAATCAGCTTTTAAATGCTGCCAAAGCCTGCATACCCCTCTGCTGGAGATCGCCTGATCCACCCACGAGGTCGCTATGGTTTTCTAAGGTGAAGGAGCTTTGGGACATGAAAGACTTGTCGGCTATTCTGTATAACCCGGGAACAGGCTTTTCAATACATATGGGGACCGCGGGGCTACTTCACATGTACGGACGCTTACCTGCGAGAGCTCTCTGTCTCCGGCTAGGGTTTGGGGGGGTGTGAGGGATATGGGCCTGGGGATTCGGGTCTCACCAGCCCCTTTAATTTCCAACCCTGCTCCCTTCTTCCTTGCCTCTTTTGCTTTTCTCCTCTTCACTCTATGTTTTATGCCACCTTCCCCCTACTCTCTCATCTGTATATATCCGCACTTTCTCCCCAAGTCTGGGGTCTTATGTAGCTTATATCCCATCTGCTTGTTTATTCTCTGACTGACTCCATGGTTAGGAGTTATGGTTTCTTACTCCTGCCCTGTACAGGAGCCTGTCCGTCGGTACTACATTGGTACCTGACACGTTTTTTATAACTGAGGTTGTTTACTTGTCCCCTAATCTGCCAATCTTTGTTACATTTGATAAGTCAGTTGCTATGCACACCCCGGAGGGGACTGACCCCACCTAACTGGTCCAGTTGACTGTATTCATTTCACAGCTACTGTAACCTTTGACGAAAGTTTATGATTTATGAAGCTGTTGCACTGTTCCATTTTTACCTGATGTGTCTTAACTCTGTTTTTATTGCAACTTCTTATTAAATAAAGACATAAAAAAATGTACTTGGCAGTATCTCTCTTGATATATATACATATATATATATATATATATATATATATATATATATACAGGCCTTTTTTTATCAAAGAATAGGTGCAGGTACTCCCCCTTTCACCACTTGTCTACGCCCCCCCACCTCTGAGCACTGTCCTTTGATTCGAACCCTTTACCTAGAGAATACAGAAAAGTATATTTTTTTCTTGCAAAGTAGTTTGTATTCAATTTCCTAATAAAAGGCAGTAAAATAGGCCCCCTGCAGCCAGCAGCAATAGAACCCTCATAGCAACAATAGATCCTCCAGCAACAGTAAATCTCCAACAAAAATTACCCCCCAGCAATATTAGATCTCCCAGTATCCAGCAGCAATAGACTCTCCAGCAGCCAGTAACAATAGACCCCTTCCTCAACAGTAGATCTTTCCCACTTTCCCATCAACAATTGACCCCACCCCAGCAACAATAGATTCCCCTAGCAACAATAGAATCCCCAGCAGTCAACATCAATAGATCCCCCAGCACATCCCAGCACCATTGACTGCGTTCCCCCGCGTTCCCGCTGAAAAAAAGCCCTATATATATATATATATATATATATATATATATATATATATAATATCGAGAGAGAGCAAGAGAGATTAATATCTGTTGCAAAAACTCATGAAAACATTACAGCTTACTAGCATTGTTTAACATAAAAAGGAATAAGAAGCAAAAGAAAAATCATCAAGGACAATTGTCTATAATAATTCAACAATTCATGCCACAATTAAAATGTATGCTTTTGTGTAAATAATAGAGTTGTACAATTTGAATCAATGGAAGACACTTGCTTTCATATACACTTATGCCTATTTTTTTACGGCCGAGTACTCGTATTTGCATTCGTGAATTCCGGAATTCACTGTATTGGCAGCTTACGATTTCCAAGGCGTAGGTTTGAAACTATTTTCAAGGTCTGGGCATGTGCACAAGTGCTGCTTCACAGTCATAGGCTGTGGGAGAATTTGTTACTTCTCACACTTTCATTGAAATTTCTTTTTAAACATCACTTTTTGAAAAAGTTTCAAAGCAGATCATGTCCAAACATTATACGACATCCTTCAGAGCCATTTCAGCTATGCTATCACACTTAAAACATTATTTCCAGGAAAATAGTAGAACTTTTAGCACGACTACTTTTTTACTCCCTCGCTGCCGTACAACGCTTCCCGGATGATATAAAGAATTTGGTTTGGTAGTGTATTTACGGCAAGTTTGCCGTAAAAAATAGTAAAGTACGCCATCATAGCGTTATAGTAAATTAGGCCCTATATGTCCTCTCTTGCTGTCTTTTTTGGATTGCTTAGTCCTTGTGATTGAGAACGATTAGACTAATTATTGGAGAAGTTCTTGCTCAAAAACCCCCCATGATTTGGAACTTGTTTATATATTTCCTGATGGTGACTTTTTTGGCCGTAGTGTTCTGGTGAGTGCGGAGTGTATATGCATGTGGTGGAGCACACAAAAGGAAGATTTTGGCACTTAGCACTTAGAAAGCACAGTGTTCGACAACAAATTATTGCAAGTTTTTACTTTTTAACATATATGATATTTGAATATGGTTTGGATATGAATTGTTTGTGGACTTAATGGGAGATTTTTTTTCTTATAAGGTTAGTGCCTACTTTCATTATTTACATATTATATTTCTGACATCATGAAAAACAACACAATGGCTCACCACCAGTATACCCATCCCATACAGGGGTTTAAGGTTCCTAACTGATTTAGGGTGCAGCAACGGCCACGGGGACTCAGCAAACTATGTCTTAGTCACCAGCTAGATCACACTTTCTTACAGCTGTGACCTGCATCACGTGCCACCTCGCTGGCAAGGGCTGACCTCTGAGCCTCTATATTTTGGATCCCGAATAAGGACTTACCAATCCTGGGAAAACCACAATTCAGTTTACCCCTTTCCAACCAGAACCCCTCACCCTGTATGCGTGAGAAGGCCTGGGTACTCCAAAATGCATCCAAGTCACTAGGGCTGAAACAAGTAATGGACATAATCGATTTTGGAAATAGTGTCAACTATTTTCATCATCAATTAGATGGTCAGCTGATTAGCTGGCCTGCAAACTGAATGCAATATTTGTTTTTATAACAGAAAATACAGTGCAGCACACATACAGCTCAGTACACCATCCATATATGTTAGTAAGTGTCTAAGAACTTCTGAATGTGTAAGGAGCAATGCCTTGTGGGACATGTAGTCCTGTAGTCCTGGGCAGGAGAAGGAAGTGATTTCTAAGGCAATTCTAAAGGCAGAAGGTTTTTTTTACCTTGCTATAGGGGCACTCTATACTATACTTTGCAGCTTGCTATTGGGGCACTCTGAAGGCAGGAGGAGCCAGAAGCGCTGGTGGGGGACCCCAGAAAAGGAGAATCAGGGCTACTCTGTGTAAAACCATTGTACAGAGCAGATAAGTATGACAAGTTTGTTGTTTAAAAAACAAATCCAACATTTACAATAACTTTAAGAGCTCTGTGCAGGGAAGATTAGCACCTGAACCCAGAGAAGATGAAGACTAGAGGTAATATAGGTCAGGGCTTGACAAATTTTCTTTGACTCTAGGTGCCAGCTAAAAATGTTAGGAGCAAGTTTTTTTAGCGAAAAAAAAAGATTTGATTTATTTGGGGGTCAGGCGGCTGTCTCATTGGGTTGCGGTTCTGCTGGGTGGAACAGCTTTCTCACTGGGTGGTTTTGGGGGATGCGTGTCCCTTTGAGGCTCTTAGGGTGTGGGAAATTGTCATTTGAGGTTGTTGGGGCTGGAGTTTTTGGTGTGCATGCATTGTGGTGTGTGGCATGCTGTGTGGGGTGGAATCTACTCACCTCTCTACTTGTCTCCAGTGCTACGCTCGGGGACTGGCGGGGAGTGGGAAGGGTGAGCCATGGTGCAGATTGGCTGGTGCCGAGGGGGGAGGGAAGTGTGAGGGAGCCTTTCCACACAGTGGCAGCGGGTCTGCTGGGAGAGGGGGAGGAGGATGCATGGGTTTCCAGTGTGTGGGGAGGAAAGGGGAAACTTTGGCTCTGCTTCAGGTAAGCAGCAGAGCTGGAGTTTTTCCCTTCTGTTTGTTTTTGGATGCTGGAACTGGGTTGGCTGCCTGGCATCCAGGCGTCGGGCAGTGGGGATTGCTCGTGCCTGGTGCCAGGACACGGTTTCTGGTCGCCATGCAACCTGGGATTTGTTGATCCCTGATGTAATGTGTATTGTAATCTATTTTTTCATGCATAAGCGTCCCGATGCATGCATTTACGTTTGTACATGCGTATATGTGGGGGCTTGAACATTTGTTTTAGGGGGGGGGGGATTTCATGTGCTTGGGGGTAACTTAGTTATTTTTTTTTTTCATTACATAGGGGACAAAAAGTCCTCTATGTGTTAATTTTGGGGTGACAGGTTCTCTTTAATGACCCTTTTAGACCTTGGATGTCTCTGCTGTACTCCACTGAATGTAATGCAGTACAGATTGCACTGAATTACATTCTTTCCTGCCCTCAATGGCCATGGACACTGACAAGGAGGACCCCAAAGTGACGTCATACACGTACTATGGTTTCTGGGTCAGGAACAAGATGGGTAGGAGAGTGGACGTGTGTCACTGAGTTGGAAAAAGGATCATCCCTCTTATCTCAGTATTTTGTTGAACATTGCACATTTAGACTTTGCAATATTTGCCCACTTTTCTTTGCAGAACTACTCAAGCTCAGTTAAATTTGATGGTGACCGTTTGTGGACTGCAGTCTTCAAGTCATTCCACAGATTTTCAATGGGGTTTAAGTCTGAGCTCTCACTAAGCCAAACAGGGCGTGTTTAACCACTTGCTGTCCACCCCATAGCAGTTTTATTGCTACAGGGCAGCAGCTGTGTGCCAGATCACATATACATGTATACACACAGCAAAAATTACCACACAGTGGTTGAACGACAAAAAAGTAAATGTCCTGCTCCTTTGAATTTTCCAAAAATTCCACTGTGGTCGAAAATGAACCTCAATTTAACCCCACGAACTATTCGAAAATCGCGCTCAGCTGGTTTGCATGGACTGCTGCACCTGAAGTAGTGAATACGCTACTTTAACAATACTAGATAAAGATTAAAACTGTGCTGTCACTTGTCACTTGTTATTTTTGCACTTGGCACTTTATATTGTTGCCTTGCAGTATCCAGCACTTTGCACTTTACTTATGTTTCCTTGATATGATTATCATCATCACAGAATATTTTCAATTGTATAATACTATAAGAGATCAATGAGCATTGTTTTAGAAGTTTTACACATATTTCATATATGATTTTTATGTTATAAACCGAAATGTCCTGGGGATAGCGCACTTTATATCTTTATTTCGTTTTCCTAAAATGAACGTTTTCTAAGCAAAAGTTAATTTGTGTATGGCCAGTATACAGTAAGTGACAGCAGGAGCAGGTAGCTTGTATCAGGCTACCTGCCTATGACAAAGGAGTCTGTCTTGCATGATTTTTTTTTTTTTTAAAGAAAACTTTTGTTTTAGATATAACCTCTAATAATATATATATATATATATATATATATATATATATATTATATGTATGTGTATATATATATATCTTCTGTCTGTTTTGAATTAGATATATAGATATTCAAGAATAAATTGTCTTTTTTTAAACTCTGAGGTTTTTATCCGATTCATCAATTAATCAAAACAATAATGGGCCAACTAATCGATTATAAAAATAATCATTAGTTGCAGCCCTACAAGTCACCCCTTTAGGGGGCACATAACATATTTACCATTCAGGACCCATCCCTGGTGTCCTGTTAAATGGGTTGCTCTGTGCCATGCCTGACAGCCCTGCCAATCCAAGCCAAGGCCCACGTTGCCTATGGCAAAATCCCTGCAATGGCTACTAATGCTGAGATTTTAGATACAGTTCAATTTACTGCCCATTGTTCAATAAAATAAATGGTAATTATGAAGAAGTGTTATATGCTTTTGATGTGTCATGATAGAATGATTTTGAAGATGTACAAAGCAATATTGCACTGCTTCAAGGGAGCTTGATCAATATACCCTCCCCCCCCCCCCCCCTGCCCCATATCCCCCAGCTAACAGTAGCTTTTTTTGTCATTGGTAGTGACAGCTTTTTCTATAAAGAACTGATTTTGGTATTTGTATCAAGGACAGGAGAATTATGGTATATAATTGCATTAAATGTCATGTTCATTTAAAGTGAACCTTTACTTTACTAGCTATATGCTTATATGTGATGATGACTTCATCTTCTCCCAGGAGAAGTAAACATTACAGTGAGAACTGAGGCTGTGAATTCTGAAGAGTTGTGTCAGAATGAGATACCCATTGTTCCCAAACAAGGGGCTATTGATACCATTGTGAAACCCTTACTTGTACAGGTAAGTGCTTAGAACCTATGCTACATTACAAATACATAGCATGGTTTAGTTTAAGCTTATCTAAAATAATTGATTATTAATAGGGAAGAGACTGGCCAGAGATGGATGACTTTGATACACTGACCACCTTGAATCTGTACTGCAATATAGAAGAAGCAAAAATCCCTGTATTCTATAGGTGTGCCATGGTGTTTAGCATTTTAACATACTTTAGAGAATACTATTAAGCTCTGAACATTGTTCCTTACCTAATATCATGTACACTTATAGAGACTGAGTAGATGAGGGAGCTTCTCTTGCACCTCTGCCCAACACACTTGAAGGTGTTGACTGAGTGTGAGAGCGTAAAGAGTCGCACGAGTGCCGGAGTTGCATGCTATAGCAGATCTGTGTCGCTGCCAGGTGTGTGGAGCAGAGAACTGAGGAATACAGAGCAGGAACCAAGCACAGAAACACCATAATACTGGGGTAGGTTATAGGAACTAAGTTGAGGCCGTTCATAAAGAAGGACACATTCAGGCAGTGAGGTACCAAATCAAGGGGCAAAGGCAGAAATGGGACACAAATTGAGGTCAGGAACAGTTGAGCAGCAAAGTACCAAATTGGGAACCAAAGACAAAGTTCCCGGAAACAAGCCTAAGTCAGTAACTGCCGGGCAAACAAAGTACAAGTCAGAAAGCAGAAAGTCTAGTCCAGAAGGCAGGTTAAGGTCACGGCAAAGAGGCAAAATCTCAGAGGCAGGTTGGGAGGCAGGCCGGGTCATCCATGGTAAGGTAGAATCAGCAGATCGGGTCTCAGGTAAACAGAAACAAGCTACAGACAATTAAGTAACTTCCTTCTGCATTGCTTCACTTTATATAGGCCACTGGATGCCAATACCAGTGCCAATGGCGCATGCTCATTTTTGCACTAGTGTGCCTTCCTGGTAATGTGCATCTGACAGTTACCCTATGCATGTGCATTTGCATAAGCCTGCACTGGTTTCCTTAAACTGAAGGGAATCCATCCCTCCTTACACCCAATAATCAGCCAATAATAATAAAATTAATCAGTAGTATTCAATGGCAATCAACCCTCTATTTTTCAGAAAGATGAGATGTAACCTGTTCTTACTATGTCTGTATATGTCCTGGTTTACTCAAAGATAGATCGAGACTAATTTTCTGAAGTAGGAATAGACTTGGTATGTTCAGTCCAGTGCACTCGTTACAAATGATCTTCAAAGATGAAGGAATTTTGAAAAAACAGGATAGCCTGCTAGATTTAGCTTCCATTATGGGATTTGAAAACCTACATCTATTGTACCTTATTCCGGTACTGTAGTATCCAAATAACACTCTAACTAATACAAAAAGTTGCAGTGAAAAACAAGGTGTACCTGTAGTCTGTATCAGTTCAGTAGCAGCGTGTCTTTTTCAAATGCTATTACTGTTATGTAACAGTATCAGCCAAATGATCAGACCAGAGGTGATGTGCAATTTCTACTTTAC
Source organism: Pelophylax lessonae (assembly GCF_965119305.1). Classification (NCBI taxonomy): domain Eukaryota; kingdom Metazoa; phylum Chordata; class Amphibia; order Anura; family Ranidae; genus Pelophylax; species Pelophylax lessonae. The sequence continues at coordinate 79,378,892 of NC_138776.1, read as the reverse complement.
TTAACAATGAAAATCAACTTAGATTACATAGGAGATCATGTGAACAGGGGTTTCCAATACAAAACGATATTATGAACAGTATGGAAAAAGAGTTAAAACATATGAAAACAATTCTACCGCAATTCTACTAATGGCCGCTGGATGGCAGCAGAGTGTTCTGAGTTCAGTTTACTGATAAAATAGAGAGTTAAAGAAATCTCACGTGTCCAAGATATTAATCATTCATTCATGCTGACTTTGGTCAGGAGACTCTGGGGGCTGTAGATAGGACCACCCCACTGCTTGGTGTAACGCTCCTGCGTTTTATGTATGATGTGGATTTTCAGCTGCAGAAATATTCCACTTCAGTAGTCATGTAGAGAAACGCCGAGACACCAATCCCAACTCTCAATGACTCATCATGTGTGGATGATCTCAATTCAGCAAGTAAATACACACACTCAATAAGATGTTTCCTAGAGTGACTTATGTATATAGTAACACAGTGATGATAGGCTGAAGAGACAGGTTGGGTAGAGATGGTAGATGACAGACACTTGAAAGGAAATGTTCTTGAAAGTAAGATAGTAGCAGATGGGATGCAGATAGGTTTAGCAATCATGTATGGTAGCAGATGACAGAGTAGCAGGTGGACATACAAGAGAGATCAACCCAGTGCAAGAACAGGTGGTAGTAGGCTCAAGAGCTAGCAATCTTAGATAATGCAGATGTACTAATAGTCCTTAGTATGCAGAGCTAGATAGTGTAAGCTTTAGTATGAAAGTTATAGAGGTTTCCCCTGTGGGGTACTTATCACTAATAGCAATGTAGTAGAGGAGAGGTTCGGCAAGAGCGGATGATCCGGTAGCGGGATACAGGGATCAGCGCAGCGTGGTTCCGACAGCAAGGTATGCTTGCAAGCATGAGAGCTTCAAGACAGGTTAGCATCAAGGCACAAAACAGTTTGAACGAACACATGTGAGTGAGAGACGGCGATCTAAATAGCCATCCAGTCCGGCGCTCAGTGATGACAGCATCAGTCTTAAAGGTGTATGCGCACCTTACCAAAAGTGAATGGTGGGGCGCATACACTTATGAAAGAGTAATTAGGGTACCCAAAGGTACCAGAACATTACAGTACCCCCCCCCCTTAAGGCCGGCTCCTGAAGGCCTCTGGAGCTGGTTTGTCTGGGTACTTCGCATGAAAATTGCGGATTAATCTAGAGGCATGTATGTCAGAGGTGTTTAGCCAGGTGTCGTCTTGGGGCCCATAGTTCTTCCATCGAACCAAGTACTGAAGTCTTCCTCTGTGGATACGAGAATCCAGAATCTCTTTTATCTCATATTCTTCTCCACCTTCAACTTGTACAGGAGGAGGAGGTGGGATAGTAGGCCTTATTCCTTGGTCAGGAACATGGGGCTTCAGTAGCGACACATGGAAAATGGGATGTATTTTGAGGTCTATTGGCAATGTAAGCTGTACTGCAGCTTTTCCAATAAGTTTCTTGAATGGGAAAGGTCCCAAGAACAGAGGTCCAAGCTTTTTGCTAGGGATTTTCAGTCTTAAATTTTTTGTTGAGAGCCAAACGAGGTCCCCGATAGCGTACTGAGGAGAAGGTCTTCTGCGAAGATCATAGTACTTCTTTTGTTGACTATGAGCGTGTGCAATGGTAGTATTAAGCAAACCCAGAGAGTCCTTTATTTGGGTAAGATAGTCTGAAGCTACTGGGTTATTTAAAGAAAGGATGCGTGGTGGAAGAATAGAGGGATGAAACCCATAGTTCAAGTAGAACGGACTCTGCTTGGTCGTACTGTGGGTTGCGTTGTTGTAGGCAAATTCTGCCAGAGGGAGAAGATCCACCCAATCATCCTGTTGGTAAGAAGTGTAACAACGTAAATATTGCTCGATGCATTGGTTGACTCTTTCAGTCTGTCCGTTGGTCTGCGGATGGTAAGGAGAAGTGAGCTTCCGCTCGATCCGTAGTATGTGACATAGTTCTTGCCAGAACTTGGAAATAAATTGTGATCCACGGTCAGACAGAAGAGTTTTTGGGATACCATGTAACTTAAAGACATGTTTCATCAGGAGTTCTGCCATTTGTTTGGACGAAGGTAGTCTGCGAATAGCAATGAAATGTGCCATTTTTGTCAGATGGTCCACTGACACTAAGATGGTATTAAATCCTTTGGAAGGAGGCAATTCCACTATAAAGTCCAAGGACACAACTTCCCATGGAGTTTGGGGTATTGGTAGACTGCATAGTAGACTGGATGGCCTCGTAGTGTCAATTTTGGACCTGGCACAGACATTGCATGAAGAGACGAATTTTTGTATAGATGTTTTCATGTCAGGCCACCAGAATTGCCTGGTAATCAGATTAAGAGTCTTTGTCATACCCATATGTCCTGCCATAGGCACATCATGCGATAATTCCAAGATCTTGGTGCGTATGGTAGGTGGTATGTAAAGTTTGTCGTTGTAGTAGAGGAAGCCTTCTGCATCAGTATTTAGTTGTGGTGGGGGTGAATCCAAACTTATACCATGCAAAACCTCTTCCTTCAAGGAACGGACAACTCCAATAATGCGTTTGTGAGGTATTATAGGAATAGAAGGGATTTCGAAGTAGTTTTCTTCAGTTAGTCGTGATAGTGCATCCGCCTTTTTGTTCTTATCTGCAGGTGTGTAGGTCACTAGGAAGTTAAACCTTAGAAAGAATAGTGACCATCGTACCTGTCGGTGCGAGAGAGTTTTGTTAGTCTGAAGATATTGGAGATTTTTATGGTCCGTGTATATAAGTATTGGTAATTGGGTGCCTTCGAGTAGATGTCGCCAATTCTCCAGAGCCAATTTTATAGCAAGCAGTTCCTTTTCACCCACGGGGTAATTTATCTCGGGACTGCTTAGGGATTTAGCAAAAAGGCGACTGGATGAAGTGGTGAAGTGTGAGTTGGTCGTTGGGAGAGTATTGCTCCTACTGCCATGTTTGACGCATTTACTTCCAAAATGTATTGGAGGGATGGGTCTGGATGGCGTAGTATGGGAGCAGAAGTAAACCTTGTCTTTAACAGGTGAAAAGCTTTATTTGCTTCATCTGACCATTTGAATGGTTTTTTAATGCTAGTGAGCTGTGTGAGGGGTCTCACAATGGCAGAGAAGTTTCTAATGAACTTCCTGTAGAAATTCGAAAATCCAAGGAATCGCTGTAGCGCCTTGCGTGTGGTTGGTGTAGGCCAATCCTGAATGCAGGATATCTTACTCATGTCAATCATGGATTCGAATGAGATTGTATGCTCCTTTCAGGTCCAATTTTGAAAAATAGGTAGCTCCACGCACCTGCTCAATGAGCTCAGGGATAAGCGGTAGAGGATAGCGATCTTTTATTGTAATAGCATTCAATTGCCTATAGTCGATGATAGGTCTGAGACTTGAGTCCTTATTGCGGACAAAAAAGAGTCCTGCTGCTGTGGAAGAAGTGGAAGGTCTAATAAAACCTTTTTCCAAGTTCTCATCCAAATAGGTTTTGAGATGGGAAAGTTCATCCTGTGAAAGAGGATAAACATGACCGAACGGCAATTTGCTATTTGGGAGTAGATCAATGCTACAATCATAGTCTCGATGGGGAGGTAGTGCTTGAGCATTTTTCTCAAGAAAAACCTCAGAGAGATCCTGATAACATAGTGGTGCAATCTCATCTGTCACCACAGACAGGATCTTCCCGAAAGACGGGAGGTTACACGTACCCTCGCAATAGCAAGAGAGGAAGGTCAGGGTCCGTTCCTTCCAATCTATGGTTGGTTGATGTGTGTGCAACCAGGGAAGTCCCAAAACAATAGGAAAGTGGGGTGAAGGTATTAGATCGAAGGTAGTGGTCTCCATATGAGACCCGTTAGTAGTGACTAGGAGTGCCTGTGTCTGATCAGTGATCGGACCAGAGGATAAAGGAACACCGTTAATAAGACTCACTGAGACAGGTTTAAGTTTAGAAATAATAGGAACTTTATTTAAAGCAGCAAAACGTATGTCAATATAATTTCCACAAGATCCTGTGTCAATCATGGCCTTAGTAGTAATCCTGTTCTGGTCCCACTGTAATGTTAAGCAAACAGAAAGATAAGGGTTAGTGATTGAAGTTGTCAATCCCCCTAGGAGGACATGGGAACACTCACCCTTCTTTTTGTAGACTAGGGGACAGACGCCCATCTTGTGATCCGGGAATGCACAGTACAAGCAGAGATTACCAGATCGTCTTCTGGCTCTTTCCATAATTGATAGTGGTGGGCGTATGGTTCCTACCTTCATAGGAACGGGGTCAACGGCCGAAATTCGAGAAGAACTGGATAATGGCATTCCCATTTTCTCAGCCTTTCTTTCTCGTAGTCTTCTATCTATGGTGATACTGAGTTGTATCAATGCATCCAGGGTTTTTGGCAGATCCGCTCGGGCGAGCTCGTCTTTAACGGCCTCTGATAGGCCAAGCCTAAATTGGGTCTTCAGAGATGCATCATTCCATTCTGAATCAAGGGTCCATCTCTTGAATTCTGCGACAAAGTCTTCTACAGGTCTCCCACCTTGTTTCAAGGATCTTAATTGAAGATCGGCAGTACTCTGCCTATTGGGATCATCATATAGGCTAGTGAGTTCTGCTAGGAACAAGGCATAGGAGTTGAGAAGCTGATCGCTTTTCTCAAAAAGAGAGTCTGCCCAGGCCCGAGGATCGCCTGTTAGGTAAGAAATAATAGTACAAACCTTAATGTGATCAGTAAGGTAGGTACGGGGTTTTAGCAAGAAAAGTAACTCACATGCGTTTTTAAATTCGCAAAATTTTTTGCGATCGCCTGTAAATACCAAAGGAGGATTTATTTTGGGTTCAGGGGACTGAGCAGTGGTAAGTTGTGTCAGTCTAATTACCTGCTGCGACAGAGCCTGATTGTCTTCTTTTAATTCAGCAAGTGCGTGTATTAACGCAGTTACTTGCTGTTTTAATTGTGTCATCTGAGTGGTTATTTCTGCTGAATCCATTTGTGGTTCGTTCAATCTGTAACGCTCCTGCGTTTTATGTATGATGTGGATTTTCAGCTGCAGAAATATTCCACTTCAGTAGTCATGTAGAGAAACGCAGAGACACCAATCCCAACTCTCAATGACTCATCATGTGTGGATGATCTCAATTCAGCAAGTAAATACACACACTCAATAAGATGTTTCCTAGAGTGACTTATGTATATAGTAACACAGTGATGATAGGCTGAAGAGACAGGTTGGGTAGAGATGGTAGATGACAGACACTTGAAAGGAAATGTTCTTGAAAGTAAGATAGTAGCAGATGGGATGCAGATAGGTTTAGCAATCATGTATGGTAGCAGATGACAGAGTAGCAGGTGGACATACAAGAGAGATCAACCCAGTGCAAGAACAGGTGGTAGTAGGCTCAAGAGCTAGCAATCTTAGATAATGCAGATGTAGTAATAGTCCTTAGTATGCAGAGCTAGATAGTGTAAGCTTTAGTATGAAAGTTATAGAGGTTTCCCCTGTGGGGTACTTATCACTAATAGCAATGTAGTAGAGGAGAGGTTCGGCAAGAGCGGATGATCCGGTAGCGGGATACAGGGATCAGCGCAGCGTGGTTCCGACAGCAAGGTATGCTTGCAAGCATGAGAGCTTCAAGACAGGTTAGCATCAAGGCACAAAGCAGTTTGAACGAACACATGTGAGTGAGAGCCGGCGATCTAAATAGCCATCCAGTCCGGCGCTCAGTGATGACAGCATCAGTCTTAAAGGTGTATGCGCACCTTACCAAAAGTGAATGGTGGAGCGCATACACTTATGAAAGAGTAATTAGGGTACCCAAAGGTACCAGAACATTACACTTGGACAGCTTCTGCAAATGAACTGTAACAGAGTCCTCTCCAGTGACAGGGGCTTGGACAGATGCTGCATGCTCTTGTTCTCATTGCTGGTGGCCCGCACACCAGACTTAACAGGGGAGGAACCTGCACCTGGGGACAGCTCATTTGCCCAGTCACTATTGTCCCATCAGGCAGGATCTTTCTGAGCACAGGAAGCTGGGAGGAGTTGGCATCTATACTTCCTGGGTGTGTCCAGGAGCTCAGGGGATGCTGGGAGCCCAGAGAATTGTGGGCAGTTGAGTTAAAGGGCCTTGCACCTTAATCTGGATAAAGGGGCACACTAATACATTACTATGTGTTCTTATATTTTAACCTTTTTGTCTAACTTACTTCTTCTGACAGCCTGGAGGAGTCCTGGTGGAAAAATCACACAGCTCTCTGCTCTGCCTCAAGGAGGAAGGAGGTGAGGAGATAATTATGGAGAATAGCGATCAACTGTAAATTCTTACTAAAGCAAATTGTTGATAGTTCTTACAGTGAAGCAGTTGACACACTTGATCCTTTCATACTGTATGTCAGGGCTAATCAGACTTTCTTACCTGCTGCAACATGTCAGGAAAAAATGAGGGGCTTTGTGGAAAGGGATGGGGTCTAATTTGCTCACCATGTAGATGAAATGTCATCTGGCCCTAGTCTACTATCATGTCAAGTTACAGTGGACACAGTCAGTGGTAAAAACCTAAACAAAAAATAAAGATGAGCGCTGGTATTAGTGTAAAACAATATGTGATAAGTGAGATATATAGTGATTACCAATAGTGTTCATAGATCTATATAAATGAGTGAAATGCACTAATATACAATATTGTGCCTTAAAAACTCAACACAAAAAAGTGCTTTAGTGTTCACAATATAGAACAAAAATTGTGACTATGGATACGTGAATGAATCAATCAATGATGCAGATATAAAGTGCAGTACAGTGATTCCAGGTGTCAACAAAAGTCCATATAATCTTCCCAATATCAAAGTGTGAACTTGAAAATATCCACCTCGTGAGCTGTAAAATAAGTATGTGCTCACCAGAAATGAGCAGGTCGCACAGGCCTATAACGCTCAATCACCACCTCCTCCTATCTCCTCCTTGGATGGTTCCCTGGATCACTCATTCATATCCATACATGGGTATACATGGGAAAACACAGGAAGCCAAAAACAGTGTAATCCTGCTTTATTATACTTGTAAAACAAAAGAAATAAATTGAGTGCTTACATAAAAAATACCCACCTGGCACAGGAAGAAGCGCTGAAGTTGCTAAGTATGCTAGTAGCAATGCAGAGTATTGCTCCCTCTAATGCCTGGTAGCGTGGCAGCGGTCGGCGTGCATTCCACCGCTGTAGAGGAAGTGATGTCAATGGTATCTGGTTACCCAGGCGATGCTTAGACCACAAAGCATTTTGCGGATTGTGTCATCAGGAAGTCCCTGTGGAAGTGGTAAAAACCTGGCACAGTGTCCAACCCATCACCACTCTAACCAAAGGTAGAAAAAAGTATTGACAGGAATTTCAAGTAATTTTGTTGTAAAAAATTGAAATGGTCTAAAATGCTAATTTTTCTCATATTTATATTTTCATCGTGAATATGGACGTGTCATATTCTTTTTTTTTTTTTTGGTCCTTTTATCTCTCATGTTGATTTTGCAGATAACACTAAAACAGAGGAAGTCTCTCTAAAGGTTCCTAAGAACATTCTGAAGGACTCTGAAAGAGCTTATGTAACTGTATTGGGTGAGAAAAAGAACTTTATTTTTTTAGAAACAGACCAACATTTTAGAAGTATTGTACCTCAGGCTGAGACTTCAATAGTGTATTTTTTAACCCATCATCAGAGATGATACTGATCCCAATCAAACCTTAGAATGAAAAGTAACTGCAGAATGTCTGTTGTCTTGTCTAGAATTCCTAATTTGGAAAAGCCACAATTACATTCCATATATCAATTTTTTTGATATTTAGCCTAAACATCAAGCTGGTGTTCGTGTTGATATTTGTCGACTAACTTAAATGTACTTCTTGCCTATACATTAACCTTACAGGGGATATAATGGGCACAGCATTGCAGAACCTGGACCGTCTCCTGGCCATGCCATATGGGTGTGGAGAGCAGAACATGGTCCTCTTTGCCCCCAATATCTTCATTCTTCAGTATCTGGAAAAGACCCATCAGCTGACTAGTGAGATCAAGGGCAAAGCCATCAAGTTTCTGGAGAGTGGTGAGACTTTATTTGTAGTGCAGTAACTTATTTATAAAAAAAAGTAAAATTTTTCCAATGTAAGTCTAAAGTATCTAATAGTGTAAACCATTTTTAATGCTTGGCATGAAACCACACCATAAAGCAGATATGGTCAAACTGGATAAATCTGTAGTGAAGTGTAATTTTCAAAGATTATTCAACTCAAAACACCAACACTCAACGACCATACAGCAATCATATCAATGGGAACAATTCAGCAACATACAGTATAAGTGCTTGGCCACGAGGAATATTACAAATTAACTACTTTAGCCCCGGAAGGTTTTACCCCCTTAATGACAAGGCCATTTTTTTGTGATACGGCACTGCATTACTTTAACTGACAATTGCTCGGTTGTGTGACGCTGTACCCAAATAAAAATTATGTTCTTTTTTTCCCCACAAATAGAGCTTTCTTTTGTTGGTATTTGATCACCTCTGTAGTTTTTATTTTTTGTGCTATAAACAAAACAAGACTGACAATGTTGAAAAAAAAACAAAAAAAAAAAACAATATTTTTTACTTTCTGCTATAAAACACATCCAATAAAAAAATTTTAAATATCAAATTTCTTTATTAGTTTAGGCCAATTTGTATTCTGCTACATATTTTTGGTAAATAAAATCCCAAGAAGCGTATATTAATTGGTTTGTGCAAAAGTTATAGCGTTTACAAACTATGGGATAGATTTATAGACTTTTTATATATTTTATTGTTTTTATTAGTAATGGCGGCGATCAGCGATTTTTTTAGTGGAACTGTGACATTGCTGCGGACAAATCTGACACTAAGTGACACTTTGGGGACCAGTGACACCAATACAGTGATCAGTGCTAAATAATATGCACTGTTACTGTATAAATTACACTGGCAAGGAAGGGGTTAGCATCAGGGGCGATCAAGGGGTTAAGTGTGCTCCCAGGGAATGCATTCTAACTGTAGGGGCACTGGACTGACTGCAGTAAGAGAGAGATCTGTGTTCCTGATTAGTAGGAGCACACAATCTCTCTCTTCTTGTCTGACAGAACAATGGTCTGCCTTGTGTACATTCTTCTGCACAATCGCGAGTGGCCAGTGGATATCACGGCCGCCGGACCTGCTGAGTGGCTCCTGCTGTGTCTAATCACAGTGGGAGTGCGGCTCCGGAGGCCCCCTATTGCCCTTTACCAAAATCACGTATAGGTACTTGATTTTGCGCTTAGGGGGCCGCCCTACCACAGTAAATGTGCGTAGGGCAGTCCTTAAAGGAGTTGTAAAGTCCGAAAGTTTTTTAACCTTAATGCATGCATTAGGATAAAAAAACCTTCTGGGTGTAGCAGCCTGCCCAGCACTCCCTAATGCTTACCTGAGCCCATCTCTATCCAGCAATGTCCATGGGTTCCTAAACCATCCGGGACTCTCCCTCCTGATTGGCTGAGACACAGCAGTGGTGCCATTTGCTCCCGCACCTGTCAATCAAAGACAGTCAGCCAATCAGGATAGAGAGAGGTGGGGGTTGAATGGCAGCTCTGTGTCTTTTTTTTTTTATTATTATATACAAATCCGATTCCAAAAAAATTGGGACACTGTACAAATTGTGAATAAAAACTGAATGCAATGATGTGGAAGTTTCACATTTCAATATTTTATTCAGAATACAACATAGATGACATATCAAATGTTTAAACTGAGAAAATGTATTATTTTAAGGGAAAAATAAGTTAATTTTAAATTTCATGGCATCAACACATCTCAAAAAAGTTGGGACAAGGCCATGTTTACCACTCTGTGGCATCCCCTCTTCATTTTATAACAGTCTGCAAACGTCTGGGGACTGAGGAGACAAGTTGCTCAAGTTTAGGAATAGGAAGGAATGTTGTCCCATTCTTGTCTAATACAGGCTTCTAGTTGCTCAACTGTCTTAGGTCTTCTTTGTCCATCTTCCTCTTTATGATGCGCCAAATGTTTTCTATAAGTGAAAGATCTGGACTGGAGGCTGGCCATTTCAGTACCTGGATCCTTCTTCTACGCTGCCATGATGATGTAATTGATGCAGTATTTGGTCTGGCATTGTCATGTTGGAAAATGCAAGGTCTTCCCTGAAAGAGACGACGTCTGGATGGGAGCATATGTTGTTCTAGAACTTGGATATACCTTTCAGCATTGATGGTGCCTTTCCAGATGTGTAAGCTGCCCATGCCACATGCACTCATGCAACCCCATACCATCAGAGATGCAGGCTTCTGAACTGAGCGCTGACAACAACCTGGGTTGTCCTTGGCCTCTTTAGTCTTGATGACATGGCGTCCCAGTTTTCCAAAAATAACTTCAAATTATAGGAGTTTTAGCCGGCAATGGCGAATGGCACGGTGGATTGTATTCAACGACAATGTTTTCTGGAAGTATTCCTGAGCCCATGTTGTGTTTTCCATTACAGTAGCATTCCTGTATGTGATGCAGTGCCGTCTAAGGGCCCGAAGATCACGGGCATCCAGTATGGCTTTCTAGCCTTGACCCTTACACACAGAGATTGTTCCAGATTCTCTGAATCTTTGGATGATATTATGCACTGTAGATGATGATAACTTCAAACTCTTTGCAATTTTTCTCTGAGAAACTTCCTTTCTGATATTGCTCCACTATTTTTCGCCGCAGCATTGGGGGAATTGGTGATCCTCTGCCCATCTTAACTTCTGCCACTCTGAGAGGCTCTTTTTATACCCAGTTATGCCAATTGACCGAATAAGTTGTGAATTGGTCCTCTAGCTGTTGCTTATATGTACAGTACATTTTACTTTTCCGGCCTCTTATCTGTCCCAACTTTTTTTTGGAATGTGTAGCTCTCATGAAATCCAAAATGAGCCAATATTTGGCATGACATTTCAAAATCTCACTTTCAACATTTGATATGTTATCTATATTATATTGTGAATAAAATATAAGTTTATGAGATTTGTAAATTAGTCCATTCCTTTTTTTTACTCACAATTTGTACAGTGTCCCAACTTTTTTGGAATTGGGTTTGTACATTTTATTTACTTTTCCATCATACATTTATCGCACACATTGGTCAGTTAAAAAAAAAAAAAAAAAAGAGAGAATAAAAAGCCTTCACAGACCTCTTCCAATTGTTACATCTTTACCAAATAACATTTATACCATTTATTATCTGGAACCGCTAAACCTCCTTTCATTTTATCCTTACTTATCATAGCATATTTAATTCTCGGTTTTGCGTTGCCAAATTAACCCACTAATTATTTTTTAAAGTGTATTAAAATAACCCTGCGGTATATATATCGGGAACATATGCAATTTATACAGAACTTTTTGTTAAATTCACCCTTTTAATCATATTAATACGTCCCATCCAGGATAACAGTTTATTCAAGTTTTTCCTCAGCTCTTCTTTAATTTCGATAAGTAACGGGTTATAGTTTGTATAGTGTAAATCTTTCAATTTTATTGTTAGTTTTACACCCAAATACCTAAATTTTTCCTGACATTTAAATGGCAATTCCACCTGTAACTTTTTCCCTTCGGCCTTGTCTATATTTATGTTTAAAATTTCAGATTTTTTTAGGGGTTTATTTTAAAATTTGACAGTTCTCCATACCGTTTCAGGATCTTACTTATATTTGGCAAAGTTATTCTAGGGATGGAGACATAAAACAATATATCATCCGCATATGCAGCCGCTTTCTGTTCTACTCCCCCTACACTTACTCCTATCTATACTATTCCTAATAGTTACCAACAAGGGTTGCCAACAAGGCCAACAAGGTCAGAATAAATAAAAGGGGTGATAAAGGTCCTCCTTGTCTCGTACCATTCTTCAGCTCAAACTCTTGTGACAACGATCCGTTTATCCTAACCACTGCTCCTGGTTCTTTATATAGCATTGTGATTAATTTAATCATTCTTGGTCCTATACCCAGCTCCTTCAGTGATGTTATTATAAAACCCCAATCTACTCTGTCAAATGCTTTCTCTGCGTCTACTGACAAGAATAGAGCAGGGGTCCCTTTTCCCTTTTGATCAGTAAATTTAATCTGTACTGTATAGTGTGCACTGTGACAGGGAGTGAAAGGGTTAAAAATGGGTTGAGACTTCCGGTTCCGGCGCCCATGGAGAAGGAGTGATCTCCTCGGCTCCCGCTGCACCCGCCGCTAATCTATATATAAATCCACGGCAGGAGGCCGTTCAGAGGGCGCCTACACACACCGTGACCCCCCCTACTGATCCGGGGACCGGAATGGACCGCTTTATTGAGCGCCAGCGCTCCCAGACAGGAACTGTTACGGAGCGGCCGGAGACAGCCACCTCACACATAGCAGCTGACATGGCTGCGGCTGCACGCGCGGGAAGAGAGGAGGGGGGGAATCTCTCCCTGCCTCTCTCGCTTCAGCCTTGTCCCCTTCAACCTACCACTGCTCCTGGAGGTGAACCAATGGACCCAGCCTATCTTAAAATGGCTGAGGCAGTGGCGGCAATCCTATCACCCACCATTAAAGCAACTATTGAAGCGGCAATGCACCAGGGACTGACACAATTACAAAAGGAGCTCTCAGCTCACAAGCACCAGATCCAGGAAGCTGAGCAGCGGATTTCATCCTTGGAGGAAGAAACCCTGATGAACAGCAGGGACTTAAATTATCATGACAAGGCTCTCCAGGCACTGCAAGATAAAATAGAGGATTTGGAGAACCGTTCCAGAAGGAACAACCTCCGTATTATAGGAGTTCCTGAGTCGGTTCAAGGGGAGGCGATCCACTTACTGTGCACTGAAACTATCCCGCAGGCTCTGGGCATGCCATCCCCATGTATTGTTGAAAGAGCACACAGGGTGGGAGCGCCAAACGAATCCCGGAAGAATCCACGACCCATCATAGCCAGGTTCCTAAACTATGCGGACAAGAACACTATCTTGCTGAAATTCAGACGGCAGCGTTCCCTGCAACTACATGGTTCCTCAATACTACTTTTTGCAGATTACTCCGCCGAGGTCTCAAAGCAACGCAAAGCTTTCTCAAAGGTATGCTCTTCCCTCTTCGATCAACAACTTAAATTCACCTTGGCGTACCCAGCAGTGCTTCATGTCACCTCCCCTGATGGAGAACGCCTGACATTCCACTCTCCTTCTGATGCGGAACATTTCCTCTCATCCCTCCCGTCACCGATGGAGGACACCACCACCATCGCCAGGAAAGCTTCGCTCTCCCGCAAAGCGCAACTGACACCTCCCAAAGACTCCACTAAAAAAGGACGCTTTGGTGATCCATCCTCTCTGAGAGCCATCACCTGATCGCTGGACAACTCGCCCTCTTGAGGGACTTCGTCCACCTTCCTTGATCTCAACGTTTCCCTTTTTCTCCCCGGATCATAAGTTTGCCCGACAGCTGCACGAGTTCTGACTGCCTACGCTACTACATCCCCTCGAGCAGCTATACCCACCCGATTACGGGCGAACTGGTTTGACTAAAGTTGTAGATTACTGTTATTCTGGTTTGTGTATCTGCATTGTTGATGGTGACTTGTATACTGTCACCAATGTTTTCCATTCATGGCCTCCTTGCACTAACAGGCAGAGCATGATAACTAGCCCCCTAGCGTGCCTCCTTGCCTTCATTGTTTGGTAACTTAGGCATTGGGGTTGTGGAGCCACCCTTGTTCACTCCCTTCCACATGGTGAAAAAAGTGAAGTCCTTACTTCGCGCTCCCCCGCGGGGACCCCGAGTCCCCTACTCCCCTGTTGTTCACTTCACAGCCCCTTTGCACTGGCACCCCCCTGTTTCTTCCCTTCCTCTCTCACCACCCCTGGTACCTACCCTATATCTTGACGAATACGCTATGAGACTACCATTGAGATCCCAAATGCTTAGCTACCGATTTCTGCCCATACGGCTGCTATGGCCACCCTAAAGATCATATCCTGGAATGTCAAAGGCCTTCGCTCCCCAAATAAGAGGATGATGATCCTCCGCCATTTAAAGAGATTAGGGGCAGACGTTGCACTCCTGCAGGAGACTCATCTTGCGGAGGGCGACTTGCGCTTTTTGAAGAAGCTCTGGGTTGGCGAGGCAGTGTGCTCTCCGGTGGTGGGACGCAAAGCCGGAGTAGCCATACTGATACACAAAAATCTCCCCTGCGTAATGTTATCCACGGTGCATGATGACATAGGCCGCAGAGTGACGGTCTCACTCAAACTGCCATCCCGCACCGTGCAAATCTCCAACATTTACGCCCCTACACCTCCTTCGGCAGAATTCAACAGAGACACCTCGACCTGGCTGCTCCAAAATCCTGCACCTTTTCATGTCATTGGGGGAGACTTCAATGATGTTATGAATTTACAGGAGGACCGGAAGCAACGCAGGCCGAGACCTCCCACACATGTTCAGACACGGTCCACGAGAGAAACCGCACTCAACTCTATGTCAGCTGCCCTACATCTGGTAGACTCTTGGCGCCTTAGTCACCCCACTGACAGGGAATTTTCATTCTACTCCCCCCCACAAGACTCCATGGCAAGGCTGGAATACCTTTTTGTTACTCCGGAATTGGTAAAGTCCATCCATCACACCGATATCCATAGTATTGCCATTTCCGACCACTCTCCGGTTTCATTGACCCTACTAGTGGCCCCCTCTACTGCCCCTTCTAATTGTTCCTGGAGACTCCCTGGGTTTCTCTTAGATAATGACGATTTCCAACAACATGTTCGTAAGTCCTGGGAGGACTATGCTTCACTGAACCAGGGTCATTTGGATGACCCTGTTCTATTTTGGGAAGCGGGTAAAGCGGTCCTCCGGGGCGCCATCATAGCGTACACGGCTTCATATCGCAAGTCTCTTACGCAACACTACAGCAAAGCCAGTGAACGTCTCCGCATGGCACAACTAGAGCTCACCGTCTCCGACTCCCCCGATCGTATTGCTGACTGGCATTCTGCCAAGAGGCAATTTGATCACTGGGCTGAACAAATAGAGAACACCAAACGCTCGCGATTTGCAGCAACAATTTTCAATTCGGCAATAAACCCGGCAAATTGCTCTCCAGACTGATTAAGGGCCCCCACCGACCAACGCACATCTTAGCTCTTAAAGATAGCTCTGGGACCCTGACACACACCCCACAGGAGATAAGCGACATATTGGAGGATTATTACAAAGCACTTTACAGTAGTGACCCCATAAATCACGAGTCTGCCCAAGCCTTCTTAAATGCCTTGTCCCTCCCCTCCCTCTCTGTCACACAATTGGAGCAGATTAACGCCCCAATCACTTCAGAAGACATTAGTAAAACCGTTTCTAATATGGCATCTCACAAAGCTCCGGGGCCTGATGGATACCCACCTGAATTTTATAAAACGTTCAAGGACACGCTCTTGCCCACGCTCACTTTGCTCTACAGCGATATGTGGCAGAAGGGCACGTATTTGCCATCGGGCACTCAAGCATACATAAAGCTGTTAGCCAAGAAGGGCAAGGATCCTACCCTACCCGGATCGTACCGCCCAATATCCTTACTGAACGTTGACGCGAAAATCCTGTCCAAAATCATAGCATCCAGGATTGCCCAAGTTCTCCCTATGCTCATCCATCCTTCACAGGCAGGCTTTGTCAGGGGCAGGTCAGCAACGGCAAACATCCGCAAAGTTATAGCGGTACTGGAACATGCTAAAGCCAACCCCACTGCTCAACTCGCTATAGTTACACTAGATGCCGAGAAGGCTTTCGATAACATCAATTTTGACTGGCTGTTCCTATCCCTGACAAAGCTGGGCTTCTCTGGTAGAATTTTGAGCTTTCTGAAAGCCCTGTATGCATCCCCCTCTGCACGCATCCTCACCTCATTAGGCATGACGAACCCCATATCACTCCACAAAGGGACGCGTCAAGGGTGCCCCCTGTCCCCCGTACTGTTCAACATGGCCATGGAACCTCTTTCCAGGTTTCTACTCTCCTCGGCCCCCATTCATGGGATCACTTTGGGGGAGGAAGAGTTGAAGACCGCCCTCTTCGCGGACGATCTTTTACTTTTTACGTCGCAGCCCAGCGGTGATCTCCCTAAAATCTGCTCCCTGCTAGAAGAATTCAGGACCATAACAGGACTGAAAGTTAACTTTGATAAAAGTGAAGTTCTCCCTCTAACCCAACCAGTAATTGATCATTGGGACCCCTCTCTCCCCTTCCCGCTTACTCTCGACCACATTACCTATTTAGGTATCAAGATAGGCAGACTCCCCTCTTCCTTATATCAACTCAATTATGTCCCTCTGATAGAAAAGATTGTCAGGGAACTTGAGATGTGGATGACTCTGCCCCTGTCGCTCTTCGGAAGGTGCCACCTGGTCAAAATGGTTAGCTTTCCACGCTTGCTGTATCCGCTTCAGACGATCCCTATTCTCCTTAAACATAAAGATGTCCGCACTTTAAACAGAGCCATAGCCTCATTTCTTTGGAACAAGAAAAGATCTCGCATCTCCATTGCCAAACTGCACCTTCCGAGGAGCGAGGGGGGAGCTGGCCTACCCAATATCAGGCTCTACAATTTGTCATGCCTCCTACGCTATGGCCTGGACTGGCTTGCGGAGTCCTCTACCTTCTCCAACTATGCTCTTGAAGCCAATGTGGTGCGACCGTTGAAACTCTCTGGCATACTCCATAGCAAACTGCAATCTCTCCCCGACTCTCTCCGGCACCATCTACTCATCCGGGATACCTTAATCGCTTGGAGAGAAATTAGGAAGCACCTCGGAGTACCGTCCTCTATTTCAAAACACCTACCGCTTCATGGCAATCCATCCTTCCCCCAATCTGGAGTCTACACTCCGTACCAACTTTGGGCACACAAAGGTCTCACCTCAGTCTACTCTTTTGTCCGGCCGCCCGACTCTTCCATCAAACCATTCTCAGAGCTTGCTGCGGAATTCAACCTGCCACAGTCTCATCTTTTCTATTACCACCAAACTGTTTCCTTCATCAAATCTTGCTCCTGTTATCCTTCGAAGAGTTTTCAGACAACATTTGTGGATGACTTAATTCACCGGAAACATTACTCCATCTCTCTCATCTATGGCCAGCTTGTGATGCACACAAATAAGATTACGGTGGAAACGTTGTTCGATAAGTGGGGCTCCGACTTCCCTCAAACGGACTTGGCACAGAATATTCTGAACGGTTACCTAAAACTGAGGAAATATGTACTAGCCGAAACATGGAGAGAAACCCAGTTTAAGTTAATCCACAGGGCTTTTATACCAGCCTTCTACAAGTCTGACCCGGGCACTACTGCTACCTGCCCCAAGTGCAATGACAACAGGCCGACCCTGGCTCACAGATTCTGGCATTGTCAGGTGATCTCAGTGTTCTGGGACCTTGTGTTGGACTTTATCCATTCTGTCCTAGACATTCGCCTGGAGAAGTCTCCACATTTTCTGCTTTTCGGTTGTGAAGCTCCGAGCTTGGCTACAGGGTCCTCTAAAAAGAAGAATGCACCGACCCCTCAATGGGCCTACCTCTGCGCTTTGGCAGCCAGGAAAGTCATACTAAAGACCTGGATCTCTAATGTCTCCCCCACAATCTCTATGGTATGCAACGACTTGAAAGCCCTACTCTATATGGAAAAAACTGACCTTGAGACCAGGAAATTTCTCTCCACGGAAACATTTTTTGCTAGATGGCGGTCATTCATTGAGCGAAAATTTCACGAAGATGAAAGGAGAACTTTAATGACCTCATTCCAGTATACGAAATGGTATCTGCAAACCTCTATTGCAAACACTTTGGGTAATCTGAAGGTCTAAGACATACATAGATCCACGTGAATCTCAGGAATGTAACTTAACCCTTCTTCCCTCATTTTAATCTGATTCTCATGGTTGTATTCCAACTCCCCCCCCCCTACACATTCCTATATCCTCTTTCCTCCCCACCCCCAATACCACTGTTATAGCTTATGTCAGGTTACGTGGCCAGTACAGAGTCATCCGTATCTGTCTTTCTGATGTTTATTGGTTGATGTTCTCCTCCCGTCCCATGCGAGAATGTTTCAACCCCTTCCCCCCTTTGCTACTTTTCTTCCCCGAGGTCCTTTAGTTTGTATTTAACGTTTGTACCCTCATATATGTGAACTTTTGGGCCCATATTGTTTCAAAATAGTTTCAAAATGCCTCATGATTTTGTGGTAAAACGTACACCTTATTGTTGCCTTACTAGATTATGCACTTTGTTTGTACAACATGTTGTTTTTTCAATAAAAATATTATTAAAAAAAATAAAAAAAAAAAAAAAAAATGGGTTGATCAGGGGGTTAAATGTGTGCCAATGTGTACTGGTTGGTGTCAGTGTGCTGCTTCTGTACTCACACATGATGATATCTCCTCTCACGCTGGAACCGAAAAGGACTCCAGGAGAGGAAATTACATCATATCCTGGGCCTGTGTTTACATTACACAGCACAAGATGTTCTGCAATTGGCCAGAACCGATCAACAGGTCCAACAGGTCCTGGACCTGCTTATTAATCGGTTCTGAACCAAATCAGAACATCGAAGGGAACAGCAGGGGCGTGCGCGTGACCGCCATACAGGTACGGTGATTCATGCAGCTGAGCCAGCCTGCCACAGTATATATGCGGTGGGCGGTCGGCAAATGGTTAATACATTTATTCTTGGAGCAGCCATTATTAGAAGGAATAATACAATCTGAAACCATTTGATAACATACCATTGTGTTAAGAACCTCTTTGCTATGTGAAATGGTTACTTATAAACCTTAGTATGGTGGAATTTGGGAACACTGTCTTCAGAAATCATCTGAGCCCAAGTCCTTTTTATAATGTGCATTAAATAAAATAAAAAGTTACCTTATGTCTGTTTTCTATACAGACACTTCTACTATACATAAAAAAACCAAACAAACAAAATACACACAAATAGTAAACCTCTATATACACTATCATATACCCAAAGTGTAGTATTAGCTGGCCTATAGTGTGTTGAATTAGTTGGAATATACAAGCTAGTAGTAGTATTTGTAGACTCTTAATAGTTACATACCCAATGTTTTTTTTTTTTTTCTTGCTGGTGTTACAGATCACATTATATACAGTACATATACAGTACATATTTATAATAAAAATTTTTTTGAATGAACAGTATTCATTATGTGTGTATTTTGTTTAGGATATCAGCGACAATTGACATATAAACGTGATGATGGATCATACAGTGCCTTTGGAAAAAGTGACCCCGAGGGCAACACATGGTAAATGCTATACCCAAGATAAATGTTTTCCAGTAAAAAAAAAAAAAAAAAAGATTAAACACACACACATATACGTCTTATATTTTATACCGTTTCATCACATGAATTAGAATATCATCAAAAAGTTAATTTATTTCAATAATTCAATTCAGAAACTTAAACTCATATATTAAAATATATATATTTTTTATAGATGCGTTACACTCAGAGTGGTATATTTCAAGCATTTCTTTCTTTTAATTTTAAAGATTATGGCTTAAAGCTAGTGAAAGCCCAAAATCCAGTATCTTAGAAAACTAGCATATTACATAAGACAAATTAAAAAAAAGGATTTTTATGCAGAAATGTTGGCTTACTGAAAAGTATGTCCATGTACAGTATAGTATGCACTCAATACTTGGTGGGAGCTCCTTTTGCATGAATTACCGTATATACTCGAGTACAGAGGCGTAACTAGAACCTTCAGGGCCCTGATGCAAGAAACCATGAAGGGCCCCCCAGACCCCTGGCCGGGGCCCTTACCTTCAAGCCCAGGGCTCTTCCCACTAATCCTGGGGCTCTTTACACTCGTTGCATGGCCTTTTATTATGGTCCCGCAGCAGGATTCTTTCACAGGTTCTGCAGTGGGCCCCCTTCCTGCAATCTTGTGGGCCCCCTTCCTGCAATCTTGGGGCCTCCCCACAGTGGTGCAATGCCAGGGTCCGGTCGCAAGTGTGACCTTTGCGATCCTGGAAGTTCACCCACTGGTTTGCTACCGGGCCCCCTGGAGCATGGGGCCCGGTAGCGATTGCAACCCCTGCATCCCCTGTAGTTACGCCCCTGCTCGAGTATAAGCCGACCCAAATATAAGCCGAGGCCCCTAATTTTACCACAAAAAAATGGGAAAAATGATTGACTCGAGTATAACCCTAGGGTGGGAAATGCAGCAGCTACTGGACCACCACAAGACCCAAAACAGGGGCTGCGAGCATGGTACAGGAGAATGCAGGGCTGTGGGCATGGTACAGGAGAATGCAGGGCTGTGGGCATGGTACACATGATACAGGGAAATTCAGGGCTGTGGACATGGTACAGGAGAATGCAGGGCTGCGGACATGGTACAGGAAAAATGCAGGGCTGCAGACATGGTACAGGAGAATGCAGGGCTGCGGGCATGGTACAGAAGAATGCAGGGCTGCGGGCATGGTACAGGAGAATGCAGGGCTGTGGGCATGGTACACATTGGTACAGGGAAATGCAGGGCTGTGGACATGGTACAGGAGAATGCAGGGCTGCGGACATGGTACAGGAAAATGCAGGGCTGCGGGCATGGTACAGGAGAATGCAGGACTGCGGGCATGGTACAGGAGAATGCAGGGCTGCGCGTATGGTACAAGAGAATGCAGGGATGCGGGTATGGTACAGAATGCAGGGCTGCGGGCATTGTACAGGAGAATGCAGGGCTGCGGGCATGGTACAGGAGAGTGCAGGGCTGCGGGGATGGTACAGAAGAGTGCAGGGCTGTGGGCTTTGTACAGGAGAATGCAGGGCTGTGCGCATGGTACAGGAGAATTCAGGGCTGTGGGCATAGTACAAGAGAATGCAGGGCTGCGGGGCTGTGGGCATACTACAGGAGATGCAGTGCTGTGGGTATGGTACAGGAAAGTGCAGGGATGTGGACATGGTACAGGAGAATGCAGGGCTGCGGACATGGTACAGGAAAATGCAGGGCTGCGGACATGGTACAGGAGAATGCAGGGCTGCGGGCATGGTACAGGATAATGCAGGGCTGCGGGCATGGTACAGAATGCAGGACTGTGGGCATGGTACAGGAGAATGCAGGGCTGCGGGCATGGTACAGGAGAGTGCAGGGCTGCGGGGATGGGCCCGCGGCACTGCATCTCTTGTAGTATGCCTGCAGCCCCTCATAACGGCAGGTAGTGCGGCTGTGGAGGAATCTCACCTGTTCCTGAGGCCCCTTAGGTTTAAAAAAGGCGCCGCCTGTCGCCATCACCTCATTGCGCATGCACCCCCGCCGCCGCTCGGGAAAGCTCGTATATGTTCGGCTATTCCCAGAAATAGCCGAACGTGTACTGCCTTTCCCGAGCGGCGCTGGCTCATGCACGGTGACATGTTGGGGCTGGGCGGTGCCATTTTTAAATCTAAGGAGCCTCGGAGCACGTCGGGTGCGGCGGTCGGGAACTTTTTTTTTACTCGAGTATAAGCCGAGGGGGACGTTTTCAGCACAAAAAAATGTGCTGAAAAACTCGCCTTATACTCGAGTATATACGGTACTGCATCAATGCGGAGTAGCATGGAGGCGATCAGCCTGTGGAACTGCTGAGGTGTTATACAAGCCCAGGTTGCTTTGATAGCCCATCTGCATTGTTGGGTTTGGTGTCTCTCATCTTCCTCTTGACAATAGGCGAGTTTGCTGGCCAATCAAGCACAGTGATACCATTCTTATTAAACCAGGTAGTAGTACTTTTGGCAGTGTGGGCAGGTGCCAAGTCCTGCTGGAAAATTAAATCAGCATCTCCATAAAGCTGGTCAGCAGAGGAAAGCATGAAGTGCTTTAAAATTTCCTGATAGAGGGCTGCGCTGACTTTGGATGTGGTAAAACACAGTGGATCAAGCCAAGCATGAAGTGACATGGCTCCCCAAATTATCACTGACTGTGGAAACTTCAAACTGGACCTCATGCAACTTGGATTCTGTGCCTCTCCACTCTTCCTCCTGACTCTAGGACCCAAATAAAATGCAAATTTTTTCACAATCCGTGATGATTTAGGGAGCCATGTCATCTGGTGGTGTTGGTCCACTGTGTTTTATCAAGTCCAAAGTCAGCGCAGCCCTCTACAAGAAAATTCTAAAGCACGTCATGCTTCCCTTTGTTGACCAGCTTTATGGAGATGCTGATTTTATTTTCCAGCAGGAAATTCTTATTTCTTATCTCTAAATTGAAGACACAATTGGGGCAAATTCAGCTTTCATTTTTTTTTTTTTTACCAAAGCACACATTGATGACCTTTCTGCAGGTCATCAGTTTAATTTAAATTATCGTTCTTGAAGAGCCTCAGAAATCACTCTGGTAGGTCCTGTCCAATGGATGTTGAAGAGTAAGAAGTTTTTTTGGTATGGTCTTTACCATCTTCATAGACGGTCCTTACCTTAGCATCCATTGGAAATACTGTAACAGTTTTACAAAAAATGTTTTTCAACTAAATACTTTGTTTTATAAGATACAAGAGACAATTCTCCTGAATACACTTATTGCATTCTTCTACAGGCTGTCGGCATTTGTAGTGAAGTCCTTTAGCAAAGCTCGGCCTTATATATTTATAGATGAGAGTCACCTAAACCAAACCTTCACCTGGCTGAAGAATAGTCGTGATGGGACTGGCTGCTTCCGCAGTGTGGGAAGACTCTTCAATAATGCTATGAAGGTGGATACCATTCCAGTTAATTCATATGAACATGGTGATCCTATGTTTATCACACAAACACACACACATGCAGTGTAATAATATCCCTCCTTGTTCAAAATATGTGAATGAACAGAGCTTGGTTTTTGTGTTTGAACTATAGGTTTACCATAAGTAACTCTATTTATCTATGGATCTTAAGACTAGTTCTCATTATCACCAGTTTTTGAGAGTTGAGATCATATCTGTCACCAGTTGGAGCCATCTCTCTTCATCACCAGTTTCTTGAGATCTTTTCTATCACTAGTTTCTTGAAACTGCCTCTCTTTGTTACCAGTTTTTTTAGGCCAACTCTACCACCAGTTTCTCAAAACATCTCTCTTTATCACCAGTTTCCTTAATCCTTGGGATTGATTTACTAATACGAAATAGGCTGCTCACTTCTGAAAGGTAGTAACAAGGGAATTTGTACTTCAGCTTTGTAAATGTGTTGAATTTTCAACTTGCAAAAAATAGTCAACTGTGCACAAGGAAAATTAAAATAAAAAAAAAACAGCATTTTTGCTTGCACATGCTTGGATGATGGAGGCAAGTAGAGTTTCACCTCATTCACTAAACTCTAGGGCAAATTCCTTTACAAGTGAACAGCCTATTTGCTCTTAGTAAATCAGCCCCATCTCTCTTAGGCTTCATGTACACTACAGCTGCTAAACTGAGGTATAGGAGCAATTGAGTGTTTTTTCAGCAGCCCCTGAACTTTCCTCAATGTCATCTTATGTGTACGTGTAGGCTTAGCCGTTTATAGTAATTTAGGGGCAGTTGAAGTTACAGGCATTTTTTTTAATGCAGAAAAATCACCTTCAGGACTGTAGTTTACCGACATTTCAAACGCCAAATGCATGCACCTCGCATATTCATGGTAAACTGCGTTTATGCGTGCTTGCGTTTATAAGCGTTTTTAAAAGTGAAAAACATTTGGATACTTTTTTAATATATAAAAATGTTAAAAAGACACAAATTTCAGCACATGCTGTTGCCTGCATCAATGGATGAGTCCAGTAGCGACAAACTCTGGTCCTCTCATGCAATTTTTTTCGGAGCCTCAGCAACAGCAACATCAGGAGCATTTCCTCACACATGCTCATGAAGGGATAGCGAAAACACAAAAAATAAGACAGCTATCTACCAGTACACACTGCTCTCTCTGCTGTTCTCTCTTCCCTCACAGAACGGCTGAAACAGTTATTAATTTACTTGTTTTTCATGCATTGTGGGCATTTGGGAGGGTCTCCTGAAGTCTTTAAAAAATGCTTCTAGCCTCAAATGCTCATAACCACTGCTAAACTCACATAAACTCGGTATGTAAAAGCTGTAAAACGGACGTTTTTTTACTGTCGGTTTCCAGCTCTCAAGTTTCCAGTGTTCAGAAAAGGTTTTCAGCTGCCCTGTGTACATGAGCCCTAAACCACTTCTGGGCCACCCTACGTACATATACTGCAACAGGGCAGCCCTTCTGCGTGAAATCACGTACCTGTACATCCTTTTCATTTTTGGGTCTGGGGCGGGCACGTGCGTCGCCGGCCACTCTCTCCCGCTGTAATTGGACACAGCGGTAGCCAATCAGCTGGTCCTGCATGCCCGATGTCTTCTGGCACCTGGCGATCATTCCTGAGAGTTGCGGAACGGCAGTCTGCTTATGTAAACAAGGCAGATCGCCTTTCTGTCAGAGGGGATGATAAAGATCCTGTGTTTCTGCTAAGCAGGAACCTGGATCTCTTGTCTTCCCACAGTACAAGCACCTCCCATACAGTTAGTAACCACTCCCTAGGAATATATTTAATCCTTTCATTGCCCCTGATGTTAACCCCTTCCCTGCCAGTGTCATTAGTTTAGTGACAGTGCAAATTTTTTATAGCACTGATCACTGTATTAGTATCACTGGTCCCAAAAAAACTTTCAAAAGTGTCCCTTAGTGTCCAATTTGTCTGCCACAATAGTCCCGTTATAAGTCGCTGATTGTAGACGCTATAACTTTTGTGCAAACCAATCGATATACGCTTATTGGGTTTCTTTCTTTTTTTACCAAAATCATCTAGCAGAATACATATTGGTTTAAACTGATGAAGAAATTCGATTTTTTACATTTTTTTTATTGGGTATGTTTTATAGAAGTAAGTAAAAAATATTGATTTTTTTTTTTTTTTTTAAATTGTCTGTCTTTTTTGTTTATAGTTCAAATAATAAAAACCACAGAGGTGATCAAATGCCACCAAAAGAAAGCTCTATTTGTGGGAATAAAAGGACATAATTTTTCTTACACGTGATTGGATATTCTTTGCAAAGTGAAACTTCACTACAGTCATTAAGCTCTGAAGCAAATTAACTTGCAACATGTAACGTCCCCTGCAAAGTGAAAAGCCTATTTGTCTTTAGTAAAGCAATCCCTATCTTTCTTACCAGTTTTTTCAGACCATTTATTTTGCCAGCTTCTTGAGGCCACCTCTCTTTATGACCAGTTTATTAAGACCATTCCTCCTAATCACCAGTTTCTTGAGACAAGCCCTATCATGATTTTCTTGAGACCACTTTTTATCACTAGCTTCTTGAGATCATCTATCTTTATTATAATTTTCTTGAGATCGCATATCATTATCAGCTATTTTAACATTTTCTTCCTCTGTATCCACATTTTTCTCTCTCTTTATAAGTTTACAGCTAACCTAAAGATATAAAAGAATTTAGATCTGTGAACACAGAATGCTAAGTAAAATACTTTTAATGAATGGCTTTAAAAACAGATGCATGCAAAAAATATTTAAAAACGCTGAGGAAAAGTTATTGAAATACAAACTACAATGTGTATCAAAACAGTAATAAGTTTACCAAGTCCCCCAGACGAAAAAACTTTTAAAAGGGATTAAATTGTTATAGTTAGAAGTTCAGTTGGGGTAGCACTCCAGTGTTCATATAACACATATCCAATATGGACTCTCCTGCTAAAGCTTAGTACTGTGTGAACTATAACATAGAAATAAATATACAAGCAATAAAGCGATAAATGACCAATAAATTGATAGATTATGACCAAACATTTGTTGCAGACCCCATGAAACACACAAAAACTATACTTCCTACAAAGTGGGGTAATGATGGTGTGAAGTACACCCCAGGGGTTTATAGCACCTAGTGTGATGTATCCCCTCAAAGGTATAATTAACTATTACAATACCTGACACTTTCATCCCTTCATGCCCAGGCCATATTTCAGATTTCAGCGCTGTCACACTTTGAATGACAAATACTAAGGCATGAAACATTGTACTCAAATATATAATATAATACATTTTTTTTAGACATATAGAGCTTTATTTTGGTGCTATTTAATCGCCACTGTTTTTTTTTTTTGCTAAAAAATAAAAAAAAATGCTGAAAGTTTTGAATAAAAAGGTTTTTCTTCGTTTCTGTTATAAAATGTTGCAGAAAAGCCATTTTTCTTCTTCACGGATGTGTGCTGATGAGGCTGCACTGATGGGCACTGATGAAGCTGCGCTGATGATCAGGGCACTGGGTAGTACTGTAAAACACTGTAAAAGCACTATCAACTGTCAAAACTCAGTGCTCCAGCACAGATCCGGCTCTACTTCCTTCACATGCAGTCTTTGTGGGAGGGTAGGAGAGCTGTTAACAGGCAAAGATTTTTTTATTTACATCTGTGGTCGCTTGTGACTGGACACAGCGACCATGTGGTAAAGGGCTGCTGTTTTTGGCCCTTTATCCACAACTGTGATGTGCTGTGTCCAAGGCACAAAGTGTTCAGAGAGAGTTACTAATGCGCACTCCAGGGGGCACATGGGTGGCGTGCACACGGGAGGATGTCTAATACATCCTCCCAGAACTAGAGAACAGTCATGAGGCTGTATATTAAGCATAGTGTGGGCAAGAAGTGGTTAAAGTAGTGAGACAACACTAACCATGAAGTGAGCATCTAAACATCATTAAAGCATTGTCAGGAAAAAAACATTATGTGAGGGCACCAACTGTGAAATCAGGAACTTGGTGTAAAAAGTTGTGTGAAAAAGTGAGGAGAGCAGAAAGACAGGGAACACAAAAGGAGGGGACTGGGTGAAGGGTTGGAGTTGAGCCTAAACGGGCCTCTGTGTGGAAGGTAAACCTTCAATATGTTAGCTTCAGAAAGTAAAAGTGGCCATGATGATTCATTGAAGTTTCCCCTCAGATAGATATCCATAGATTACATATTTTTAAATTTTGTGACTTTATTATGTAGAATGTCAGTTAACATGACAGTCGGAACACAGAAGGCCCTTTTCAGTCTGTGCTTGCATGTACTCCAGTGCTCAGCTCCTCCTACTGCACTACCTCCCGTCTGCACTTGCACAATAGACATTTGTGCTGGTGGTAATTATATGTGAAAGCACAGTCTTTTTTGATGTTTCCGCAATAGCTATTATGATTTTCATTTGCATCAAGCCAGCATGTTGTATGATCTGACCAGGTTTTGCAGTACATTTTCCCTTGTCTGTGCTGCCATGAACTTGAGTACTTTGTTTCCATTCATCATTAGAGACGATGCAGCACATTTTGTTTATACCTGCTCCAACATATATATTTATATGCTGAAGTACACATGTGAACGCACAGACCCTTTGGATGTCTTTGCCCAAGCAATTATGAAAACAAAGGACATTCACCTATTATCTGCCATTTTTCTTGCTTAACTGGCTCTGTGCTTGATCCATTTTGATATACCACACAACACGATCTAAGACAGTGAACTCTTGGGCCCCATTTAGCTAAATGTGAAGCTCATCATTGTAGAACTGTGTATACTTTATAAAACATGTTCAGAGGTATTCATCCTGTGACACTGCTTTCACATTTGTTCTGTACAAATTGGAGCAAAATCAACTATTAGGCTATCTTCTCTTCAGGTCTTATGTTCTACATTCATTCTACAGAATACAGTAAACCAGGAAATGGCACTAGATGGAGCTGACAATTATAATAAATAAGTATTTATTTCCTATAATCATCAAGTCCATCTAGTGGCCATAATGCGTTATTTTCCTGATTTACTTTATTCTGTATGAATGAACACCATTTGACATAGAGGGAAATGTAAATTCAGGTTCACAGGATAGATAGCTTTGCATTTTTTTTTATAAATATACCCCATCATTTTGAGAGAGATACATTGTAGAAGTTCTATGCTTCTTTTGATATACACTTTAGGAGGTCTATTGTGTCATTGCGGTCTCCAATTTTCACATCTCCTATTTTACGCTGGATATATATGATCAGTCCTCTAAAGTACTTCTTCGATATTACCAGAGTCCATGATCTGCACGTGGAGCTGTGCATTTCTCACTTTTAAGTATATATGATATACTGCGTAGGAGATGCTTGAGAATGCGGGTGTAGCACCCTACAGGTAGGTGCTAGGTAAATGTATAGTGGGCCTTGTCTGCCTAACAGCAGGGCTGTGAGTTGTTTAGTTAGGGTGTCAGGGCTTCCAGATGTGCCTGCTGAGGGGGGAAGTCTCCCCACTGGCTCCTGTGAGAGGCTTCTCATAGGGCAGTGTGGGAAGCCCAATCAGGGGACACATCCAAGCTTGTAACTACCCCAGAAGGCAGAATATGCTGCAAAGGATTCTGGAAGTGGGTATTAGTTTGGGGGAAGTGCGTGACACGGTGTCTTTGGCGGTAGAAGAGTCCCAGGAGGGAAAGTACGGCTGTCTCTCCTCCTGTCTGAGGAAGTGGATATCTTGGGGTGTCGCCTGAGAGTCCAGAGAGTGCTGAGTTGAGCTGAGGGGATCCGGTGTGCCGAGAGCCTGCGGAGAGTGAGAGGGGTCCAGCCCCAGGAAAGCCTACACAGTTCGTGAGTACTGCGGATTGCCCCTGGGGGTCTGCCTGAAGTCAGAGGGGACCACTCCGGAAGAGGTTCTGGGATACAGTGTCAGCTAGCTGTAAAGGGGGTACCTAGGTTGAGGACCCTGAAGTTACAGAGGGGGGTACATAGTCAGTGAACCCCCAAAGAGTTCAAGGTTAAAGGGGGCACCTGCAGATGGCCCCTGAATTGTACAGAGTGTGTCAGTTGAGAGTTGCAGCTTTACAGAAACCTACAACGTACTACCTCAAGCCAGTGAAAGGCAGGAGGGGAGTACTCAGTGACTTTGCAGTACAGCAGTGTCAGTAGTTCTACAATTCACAGTCCTGGGTCTTCTGGACTTATTGTCGAGGATCCAGCATTTCTATCAAGCTACAGTGTGTTCTTAGTGTCCGTGAGTGTTGGCAGGCGTCGGCTGGCGTCAAGAAATCGCCAACGGGCATTTTTCCTGGATTAAGTCCGCAGTGTATTTAGTTAAGCCAAAAGATTATCCCACTCATTCCCTTCTCCCATCCCTCAAATACAATAAAAACCACAAAACCAAGATGCCGGAGTCGTCCATGTCTCAGTTCTCAAACCCAGGGCCGCAGCTCACATGGGCTGGAGAGGTAATCGGTAACAATGGCAGACCCACATCAGGCCCAATGCCTTGAAAACCTGCTACACGGGCGTTTGTCTATTTTTTAAATTGTTGTGGCTGGAAGCTGGGTCAAATGTAATTCTGCTTTCATACACTATTGCAGTTTGTATTTCAGTCCTTTTGTTCTGAAAGTGCTGAGACCTCTATGTTTTTCTAAAATTATTTGTGCACAACTAGCTGTTTTTAAAGTAATCTATTAAAACTGATATTTTATTTTGTATTATGTTTTATCAGAGCTCAATTATTTTAAATCTTTCTATCAGTGTGGGTACTATCTATTCAAGCAAGCATATAGAAAACTACTGAATTTATGAATTAGATGTCATATGCTTGAACTGCTGAGCTAACCCCTATGCCAGGGATCCTCAAACTAGGGACCTCCAGCTGTTGCAAAACTACACATCCCATGAGGCACTGTAAAACTCTGACATTCACAGACATGACTAAGCATGATGGGAATTTTAGTTCCTGAACAACTGGAGGGCCATAGTTTGAAGACCCCTGCCCTATGCAAAAATGTTGGGAATGAATCTCAGCTTACAAAGACCTTGGGGTTGATTTACTAAAGATAAATAGTCTGTGCACTGCATGTGCAGTTGCTCTAGCTCATAGGGGAACGGAACATGCAAGGAAAATAAAAAACTGTGTATTGGCTTGCATATGATTAGATGATAGAAATCAGCAGAGATCCCCCTCATTTAGAGCTTCACCTCATATCTAGAGCAACTGCACTTGCAAGTGCACTTGAAGTGCACTTCTAGTGCACAGCATATTTGCCTTTAGTAAATCAACCTCCCTATCTTTTTATCAAGAGTTTTAAAACATCTTTGCCTGAATTTTGTTTTTTGGAAATAAATTGTAGATCTTGTTTACAATAACCAATCAAATGTCATCTTTTATTCTCTGGCAAAAGGAAACAAGAAATCTGTTTGTGTGCAGAATATAAGAAAGGAAAAAAAAAACCTCCTAAACAATCTTCCGGGAAGCATGATCATGTTAAAGTAAAATAAAATGAATCGTTCTACATTTTTCTTTGAACTAAACCTATCTGAATAGTTTCAATCAGTATAAGTTAATTTGAAGCCATGGTCTCTATTGCAGGGAGGAGTGGAAGATGAAATTTCCCTTTCCGCCTATGTAACAATTGCTTTGATAGATGGAGGTGTGCCCCTGGACGTAAGTGATCATTATTTTGATAACCAATTTCTTAAAATATTGTAGTGTATTATAAAACACTTTATGATGGTATTAATAGTATAACTTGCTCTAGGTTTCACATTTTGTAACTAGATTAAAAAAAAATATGTATACAAAAAGGTGGTCTTTTTTTTTTATTCCTTTGAATAATAAATAATATCTGTTCCTGTCCAGATGGGAGTTGTAGGTGATCCCCCCATCAGTTCCATCCAATCTTGTTACATTCTCCATAATTTTAAAATAAATAATAAAAACATCAGGAAGAGTGAAAGCTCCTCATATTGGCCACAAGTGTGCATATCCAGGAAATTGATCACAGAGATCTTCAAAATATTCGAGAAACCACAAGTTTTGTGTGGACTGAAAATGTTTTGGAGATTTTTAGTCCTGCTGCCAGAGCACCCATTATCTACTAATTAGGAATGATCAATATAGGTTATTTTTTTTTTTTAGTAAAAGCTTTTTATTGATAAATATCTGTGGGGGAGAGCAGAAATATCATGTAGAATGCAGTGTCACAGCAGAAGAAACAATGAAGCATCATCACCTTAGTATAATGTAACCAGGTTACATTGTGGTACAGTAAAATACACTTCAGAAATAGGCACATTTAAGCCCTGTACACATGACATGGGCCGAATGTTGGCCTGGATGTAAAGCAGGAAAATCCTCTGGTCCTAAAATGGTTAAATATGGAATAATTTATTCCACTCAACTGCCAACTGGATCGCTCCTCTAAAGCAAAAAAAAAAAATTACTTTTATTCTTTACATTGCAGATAATAACATATTTAGTAATTAGCTTTCTCATCCACCTTTTTTTTCTCCATCTAGGATCCTCTGGTCAGGGACGCAGTTTCCTGTCTACAAAAGGCACCTGTGGATGTGACCAATGTATACACTCTGGCTCTGCTAGCTTACACCTATACACTCTGCGGAGAGACAGAGCTCAGAAAAATTGTATTGGAAAAATTGGAGGAAAAGGCTGTTCGAGGAGGTGAGCAATTATGTAACTTAGAGAACTCTAGGCATATGTAAATACCTGCATGAGCCAAATTTATTTAAAAAGAATACTTGTTTTAAATAGCATGCAATTAATTACAGTGGGGTAGATTTACTAAAACTGGTGAACTCACATTTCTGATGCAGCTGTGCATGGTAACCAATCAGCTTCTAACCTCAGCTTGTTTAATTAAGCTTTGGCAATAAAACCTGGAAGCGTGTTTCATTCTTTCCTATACACCAGCTGAAATGCGGAAAAAAAAGTATATCTACAGTAAATCCAAACACCTGAAGCAAAACTCCAGTTTTTTACTTTCATAATGTAATTATCAAGGGTCCAGGGTTATTAAAAATAAAAAATAAACTTTTGTTGCAATACTCGCCTTCAATCATAGATCCTTTTTATTGCTAGATATCTGCAGTCTTCCAGGTTATAAGATGGCCAGCATCATTGAACCTGCTTTCTATTAGGATGCATTTACATTTGCAAATGCACCCACAGTCCAATCACATTTGAGAAATCCAGAAGAGGTACCTGCGATTAGCTGCAAGAGGCAGCCCTGATGAAAGCAATGGGAAGCTGTTGGCTCCAGCAGCTAGTTGTGCCTACTTGCATGTAATTACTGCTTGAGCGATTCCATGCGAGTGGACATGATCAGCTATGGGTGCAAACAGCCTCCAATTGTTATCTATAGGGATGCCTCTCATAGCAAATAAAAGGTATTCCCACTGGGGGACTCGAGTTTAGTCAGACTGTAGGTGCAGTTGCAAGTTAACTATTTTCTCTTGACCTGATTGAACACTATGTCTATGTACTGACAAGCCCGTAGTGAGGTCAAATAAACAATCTTTGAAGAGAGACAAGACCATAGAATAAATATATCTTGTTTTTGTATCTACAGATGGACAGCTCCACTGGAAACGTGATTCTCTTCCTCCTAAGCAAGATTCATACTGGTACCGAGCTCCATCTGCTGAGGTAGAGATGAATGCCTATGTGCTCCTGGCTGTACTCTCTGGTCCTGAACCTGACTTGGGCAAAGCTACAGAGATTGTGAACTGGCTAAGCAAACAGCAGAATCCCTATGGAGGCTTCTCATCTACACAGGTAAACAATGGACTAAATACAGACTGAATACAGAGATTCAGCAAGTGATATTCAACAAGGCTCATCTGTTAACTTATAACCTGCAGCATATCTCAGCTGTTCTGGTTGGTCTGGGTGGTAGGTTACATCACCTATCCCTGTGCTGAATTATTCGACATGCTCCTGTCCAAGATCCTATTTTCATTATCTACAAAAGGCATGAGAAGCGCTAACTTCTTTTTTTGATCCCCCCACCCCCACAACTTATGGCGACTTCAAAATTGAAATATGTAGAAAGACCAATCCTAGAAATATTCCTCTTAACAACATATGGGGAAGGTAAAAGCGTGCAGGCAGCTGAACTGGGATTTCAGGACAGAAGTCAGGCTTGGGATGGGGGTTGGGAGCAAGAAGTTTTCATGCATGTTGTCCATTTTTTTTAACATCATGTGCTTTATATGATGGCCTTTGTTTAGTAACACATGCAAAGACCAACACAACCTGGAATCAGAATTTACTCCAAGACTTTGGTTTAGTTAGACCAGTGAAAGGTGAATTCTGTTTGTTTGTATGCTACATGTTGGGATTCCTTTTAGCCTCATTAGCTGAAAGTGTTCATCTCTGTCCCTTGTGTACACTTGTACCTTTACTAACAATCCTCTTATTCCATGTAGGACACAGTTGTGGCTCTACAAGCTCTGGCCAAGTATTCCGAGATCACATTTAGTGACAAGGGCAATGTGACTGTGACTGTTGGTTCCAGCTCAAGATTTCTGGAGAAATTCCATGTAGACAAAAACAACCGTCTCCTCCTCCAGAAAGCATCACTACCGACTGTTACCGGAAATTACACTGTGACCGCCACAGGGAATGGCTGTGTATTTGTACAGGTAAGAGGAAACTAAATTTCTGCCTTCTTTTCTCTTTTTCATAATCTTTCTCTAACTCACTTTTTGTCTTCATTCCACAGACAGTCCTAAGATACAATGTTCCACCGCCCAGAAGTGACACCAGCTTTTCATTAAAGGTGACACCACATTCAAACAGAGAGTGTCTAGGGGATCCAATGACAATGTTTGAGATTCTTATCAGTGCTACGTGAGTTTTATTATTGTTATCTATTTTATAATGCTTTGGGGGACACAGCAAGATCTTCAAGTTTTAAGCTCAGCCGATACTTTTTAGAACATTAAAAAAGTAAGTTTTTCTCTATGTGCTACATCAGCCTCCTAATAGTGTCCCCTTATATCTGAAATGTCTGTTTTGGGTGGACCGACCTTACATTGTCCTGTTTCTGTGCTCAGTACACAATCAATATTGAGTGTGCCATAATAACCAGGTTCTTTTGAAAATTATTACAATTAAAGTCACATAACATTTTTTTATATCAAAATCTTTATTATATGTCCATAGATGTGCCCTACCTTACTCTCAAAAATGCAAGAATCCTCATCCTAATAAAATAATGGTAATTGTACTTGTCCATCTGATCCGTAGCTACAGGAGTAAAATGGGTGCTGCATTTTCTTAGTCACCGCTATACCTTCAACTTGTGATTTGACTATACAATTACCGTTAGCACATTGATAGTGTTTTTTATCTACTCTTTCCTCATGTATAAACGTTCAGTGTTAGGCTTACCCTA
Source organism: Pelophylax lessonae (assembly GCF_965119305.1). Taxonomy (NCBI): domain Eukaryota; kingdom Metazoa; phylum Chordata; class Amphibia; order Anura; family Ranidae; genus Pelophylax; species Pelophylax lessonae. Next base: position 79,344,646 of record NC_138776.1, on the reverse strand, counting down.
GAGCTCTGATTAGCTTCTAAAGCTGACCCCCACCTTCGCTAGGTTGAGTGTTTTCCTATGGGTTACTGTTCTTTAGAGAGATTCAGCATACCTCCTAATCTTCGGAGATGAGGGACACCTTTGTATGTAGGCAAAGGATGCATCCCTGCCACATCCCAAATTATGCAGAGCCTAAAGAATGAATGCACAGAAAATGACTTTTTCCTACTCATTCTCCTACAAATCAACAAAACAAATTATTTTAGATGGTGGTTGAAAGATTTAGCATTGAAGAATAGTTTTGGTAGGTAAATAATACATTGTTTAACGAGGTATACCTTTAGTACAGTGGTCTCCAACCTGTGGCACTTTGCTTGCCCTCACCTTACCCTTGGAGCACTATTCCACCTACTGACACCGACGATGAAGCACCATTCTTTCCACTGACACCAACAATGTAGAATTATTTATAAAAGGGATATAAAGGAATGCATTTTTGGTGTTTGTATATTTGCACTAATTGAACACTGCTGTTTTCAGACCATTTAAGCGCTGACATACTGATTTACTGAATGTAGTATTATTACTTTCATTGACACCAATGATGTGGCACTATTTTTTCCACTGACAACAATTAGGCACTATTCTTGTCACTGTTAGCAATGATGGGTCACTATTCTCCTCGTACTAACTACAAGCACTAAGCTATTTTTTTTACTGCCACTGATGATGGGCCATTTTTATTCTCCCACCGCCCACATTCTGGACCCCCTAACATCTTAAAGACAGTACACTGGCCCTTAGTTTCTAAATTGTTGCATTTTCTGTACTAGAACAAAGAAAAGTGGATATTTGAAGAGGAAAAGGGACAAAGGACCCATCTCCTAACTGTTTATCTCTACACTTTTAAAATGCTTAGCCTACAAATGTCTGACCTCTTACCTCACTGAAAACAGCTTTCTTGACCCCTTACAGTCCGGCTTTTGCTCGCTGCACTCTACTGAAACTGCCCTACTAAAACTTAATAATGATTTATGAACTGCTAAAACCAATGGCCAATAAAAAGAAATGGACCTATGCGCTACCGATGGGGTAAAGGAATGTAGAAAAAATAAGAAGGAATAAATGTAATGTACTGGAGCACCAATTCAGCAGCTAATTCACTAGTGTCACCACATACTAGACTAATTGAAAGAGAGGAGAGAATCAGCGCTAGATATCTAAAATTGGTGGACCATAAATAAATCACTGATGGAAAAGTATGAACATATACATTCTGGATGAAGACAATAATAATCTTATGTGCAAGATAGTATAGCAATAAATGATGTATAAGGTGCAGTGGCGGTGATCAAAGAAGTGCTCTTGTGCTCAATCATAAATACGGATAAATTAGAGAAAGTGCTACAAGTGATAGGTATAAGTGGTGATCTTCGATTCCTCGTATAACAATATAAAAATGCTAAAATAGCAATGTGAAGATGAAGTGATCAATGCCCATACAATTAGAAGAAAATAAATAAATAAAAAGAAGAATGATGGACTACAACTTCCAAGTTGCTTTGTGATAAAAAAAAGTGGAAGGCTGCAACTCCAGGTTGCAAAGTGGTTATCTAAATAACAGAATCAGGTGCAGGTGAAAGTATCAATAGATTATTCAGTGAAAGTAAGGATCACTTAAAGTGCCTAGTAATATCCAATAAATAAATACCATAAAACCTTGGATTGCGAGCATAATTCGTTCTGGAAACATGCTTGTAATCCAAAGCACTCTTATATCGAAGCAAATTTCCCCATAAGAAATAATGGAAACTCAGATGATTCGTTATACAAGTCCTTCAGTTTATAGTCTATATACAAAGATTATAGCAATGTGATAGGTTGTGTAACCATAAAATGTCCATCCACAATATGCAGCCTTCCCAAGGGGATTAGAAGCAAAATCTAGCAGAGCTACAGAATATAAGAGAGATGAGAGTGTAGCAATGTGGTTACATTTAATGAAGGTTCAACATTTAGCAACTCGCATGGTTGATGATTAAAATAGGCACACCTAAGTATGCAGGCATCCGGGGTAAAGCTGTCCACATAGACCATCTTCTGAACCACCGACTCTCACCACTGTCCATCTGCAATCATGACCGGGAAGAATAGCCTGCAGTAGAGTGATCTGAAAGTGAGGCTTTGAATCACTCGTGGAGTGCAGCGGGGGAAGGGATGATGAAGATGGCTGTGCAGAGGATGGTGTATGTGGACAGCTTTACCCCAGATGCCTGCATTCTTAGATGTGCCTGTTTTAATCATCAACCATGTGAGTTGCTAAATATTGAACCTTCATTAAATGTAGCCATATTACTACACTTTAGAGGCTCCTCTCTTCTTTTTTTATACATGACGCTACTTGTATATCAAGACATCGCTTGTATATCAAGTCACAATTTATTTAAAAAATGTGCTTGTCTTGCAAAGCGCTCTCAAACCAAGTTACTCTCAAACCAAGGTTTTACTGTAAATGAACAAATGTGAAAACAATGGTTTTGGATATTAATCGCATAAAATCGCAAAGTCCCAAAAAATGTGCAAAAAGTGCAATAACGCAATAAATGAAGATGATAAAAGTTCATATGTGATTAAGGGACACAAGACACTTCCGGTGACAACCCAGTGCGATCTTTCGTGAGCTTGGAATCCAAAATTATGTGTAATGGCCGCTCACCTCCCTTCACACTCAATAGAGCATTTTGGGTTTGATAAATCACCCTGAGAGACCTCCGGAATAATCTCCAATCTGCTGAGAGGCTTATGTAATCGCTATGCAATCCTCATATGGATCTCCAAGATGTGGAAATACCCAATGGATAATCAGTTTTCTTCTATAGGATCATCATGTAAGCGGCAACAAATGCAGTGTTCCTGGGATACTCATTCACCAAAGATAAACAGGGGGGGGGGGCTCTCATAGTGTAGTATATCAGATAATTTTAATACATCCAAAATAAATCACACTTACAGTTAAAATCAGGAAAGAATGCGTTCAGCAGGATACCGCCGATGCAGTCTGCTCTGATACTTTCGGTCTCGGCCGTAGACCGGAAGTGACATCACCATGGCTTCTCCCGACGCGTTGCGTCACAAACTCACGTAACTTTATCAAGGGTGACTTTATCAAAACTAATGGCCACTACTCCATACTCCTACTACTAGACCTCCCTGAAGCCTTTGACGCTGTAGACCATCCCCTCCTTCTCAAAAAACTCCACTCTCTTGGCCTTTAATACTCTGCTCTCTCCTGGTTCTCCTCCTGCCTATCACAGCCCTCATTCAGTGTTACCTTTAACTATATCTCCTCCTCTCTACTTACTCTTTCTGTAGGGGTCCCCAAAGGTTCTGTCCTCAGACCCCTCTTATCCAACTATACCTCCTTTGATCACTTGATAAACTCCCATGGCTTCCAGTATGCTGATGACACACAAATCTTTCTACTCCTCACCTCACTCCTTCAGTCTCCTCTCACATTACTAACTTACTAACTGACATATCAGCATGGATGGCACACCACTTCCTCAAAATCAATCTTTCTAAAACTAAGTCTGTACCCCCTCCCCTGAATTCTCAATCAAGATTAATAATACAACTAGAGATGGGCCGAACACCCCCCTGATCGGTTTGCAGCAGAACTCCCGAACAGGGTAAACGTTTTCCCCCTAACTGCACCGAACTCCATTGAAGTCTATGGGTGCCGAACATGAAACAAAATCAAGTCCCCATTTTGAAGGCTTATATGCATATTTTTGGCCATAAAAAGGGTATTGGCGCCCAGGAACTCCCCTGGGGGACATGTATCAATGCATTTTTTTTCAAAAAATAATGATTTTTAAAGGAGCAGTGATTTTAATCACTTTAAGACCAGAAGGATTTGCCCCCTTCCTGACCAGGCCCTATTTTGCGATTCGGCACTGTGTTACTTTAACGGAGAATTACGCGGTCGTGCAACGCTGTACCCAAAAAAATTTGATGTCCTTTTTTCCCCACAAATAGAGCTTTCTTTTGGTGGTATTTGATCACCCGTGCGATTTTTATTTTTTGCGCTAAAATTTTTTTTTAGAGAAATTGAGAAAAAATGAGAAAAAAAAAACAATATTTTTCACATTCTGCTATATGACAGCGATCTGCAATTTTTTGCGGGACTGCGACATTGCGGCAGACAGATCGGACCCCTAACTGACATTTTTGACACTTTTGGGGGGACCAGTGACATTACTACAGTAATCAGTGCTAAAAATATGCACTGTTACTATAATAATGACACTGGCGGGGAAGGGGTTAACATTGTGGGTGATCAAGGGGTTAAATGTCAGCCTAGGGGAGTGATTCTAACTGTGGGGGGTGTGGCTTCTGAAATTACCATAGAGACATGTGATCCTATATAGAAGGATCACATGGGCTCTATGATCATTCCAGGGAGAAGAACGGTCAGCTGTGTTTACAACAGCTGACCGTTCTTCTCTCTCAGAGGGGAACGATCGTGGGTGTCAGGTGGCAATTGGAGCCACCTGCCCACTGCATCAGCTTCCCCGCTGACGAACAGGGGCGGGAGCGCGCTGCTGGCGGCATGCGCTCGCCCCCTAGCCTCTTGCTCGCGAGCTCCGTACATGTACTGTGATTTGCCTGGGAGCGGCTGCCTGCCGCCATATAACTGTGGCGGGCAGTCAGGAACAGGCTAATTATGCTTAAAGTAAAACAATAAAAATGAAAAGTTCCTTTAAATATAGTGAATGGAGGTCCCTTTAGTCTGCCTGTAGAGTGGCGCATCTGTAGCATGTATAGAACATGCTGCAGCAAAAATTACATTTAAAAAAAATCTCCGCCCACTAGGAAGGCAGACCACTGGATGCCTGCTCCACCATCTGACAGTTCCTAAATAGGTAAAGGGCAGGGCTACCTGGTCCCATCACCTGGTGACCCCACCCCCTTGTGACATCACTGATCGGTGCATGCTGGGTCAGTGACATCACCCGCAGTGCGGCGGGAATCGTGATTGATGATGGATCTACATAGGGGGACTTTTTTTTTTATAAATTTTTTTAAGGAAGGACTTTTCAAAAACCCTTGTAGTGTTTTTATTTATTTTTGACAGTTTTTTGGGTGAATGAGTAGGGGTACAATGTACCCCATACTCATTCACATGGGGGGAGGCCAGGATCTGGGGGTCCCTTTATTAACCGGGGGCTTCCAGATTCTGATAAGCTCCCTGCCCACAGGCCCCCCACAACCACAGTCAAGGGTTGTCGGGAAGAGACCCTTGTCTCCATTAACATGGTGCTTTGTTGAGAGCATGTGGCCTAGTATAGTTCAGGAGGGGGGGCCTTCACTCCCCCCCCCCCCTCCACTTTCCTAGCCTGCCAGACTGCATGCTTGAATAAGGGTCTGACATGGATGTTGGGGGGACACCACGCCGTTTTTGTTTTTTTTTCATTTTGGCATGGGCCCACAACGTTTTTTAAATGATTTTGTATTGCCAGTGAACTTTTGCTCGGCCTGAACCATCAGCCCAAACATAATACAACCATCAGTCCCTCCCCTCATGCCAGGGTGCTAGGTGTAATGTTGGACCTTGACCTGTCCTTTCATGCCCAAATCCAATAACTGTCCAAATCTTGCAGACTTCACCTCCGTAATCTCCAAAATATGCTCCTTTTTAACCATTGAAACCACTAAGAAACATATTCACTCCCTTGTTATCTCGTGCCTTGACTTTTGTAACTCCCTTCTCATTGGTCTACCTCTCTGCATGCTATCACCCCTTCAGTCTATCATGAATGCTGCTGCCAGACTCCACCTTACCAACCATTCAGTGCCTGCCACCCCTCTCTGCCAATCCCTCCACTAGCTTCCCATTACCCAACGTATAAAATTCAAAACACTAACAATAACATACAAAGCCATTTACAATTCTGCCCCGAGCTACATCACCAATCTTGTCTCAAAATATCACCCAAACCATCTCTTAAGGAAAGCCTATCCTGCCTTCAGCTAATAACCAAATCTTCTATTTCTCCCATAAATTCATCCCTCACAGTTATTACTTTTTGTTCCACCAACCCCTCCCTATTAGATTGTAAGCTCGCGGGAGCAGGACCCTTCTAACGCTCTTATATTTAATTGTATTGTCGCTTTATCGTCTCCCTTTATATTGAAAAGCGCTGTGCAAACAGTTGCTACTAAATAAATCCTGCATAATAATAATAATAATTTTGTTCAGAATGAGGGTCATATAGATTCAGTACAAAACACTGAATTACATGTTAAATTAATACATATTAGATTGAATTAGGATTTTTTAAAGAAATCTTGACTCTTATTTTTGGCTGCAAATCAGAGTATTTTAAATCAAGCCCTATATTTGTATTTCTACAGATACGTTGGAGCCCGGGAGAAATCCAACATGGCTGTTATAGAGGTGAAGATGTTATCTGGTTACATCCCGGTCAAGAGTTCAGTAAAGAAGGTAAAGACCTGTATCCTAACTGATCCGTAGGTCAATTGTCTAAAGCAGCTTTCTCAATTAGGGTTCCTCCAGGAATTGCAAGGGGTTCACTGAGAAATTAGCATTTTCTGCCTCGCAGATAGGTTCCCACTGACAACAAGGATCTGTTTAGCTGTATGTAAGAGGGGGATTAATCCCAGTGACCACAAATGTAACAAACATTCTTCCCACTGACCATTACTCTAATGTCCTGTAAGCTGTAGATATAGTAATTATTAGTGGGGATTCCCTAAGGCTAGAAAGTTATTTCAAAGGGTTCCCTCATGTTTAAAAGGTTGGGAAACGCTGGTCTAAACATTAGAAAGAGTTTAGTGTGTCAGGCCACACACATCCAATAGCAAACTTTAGGCCTTATGCATACTGGATGTTATCAAAACGTCAGTAGAAAGCTATAGCTGTAGATGGAGTTTTTCAGCTTTTTTGCTGTAGCGTTTTTCAGTGGTTTTTTTTTTAGCTTTTTTCAGCTGTAGCCTTTTTAGCTTTTTTTTTTTTTAGCAAAACTATACTCCTACAAAAGCTTATGGCTCAAAAACGTTGATAAAAGCCGCGTTTTTCTGTGTTTTTAAGCTTTTATCAGAGTTAGAGCATTTTTACAGCTGAAAAACACCTCTTAAAACCCACTAGTTCTGGGTTTTTTTCCAGCCAGAAAACGCCCCTGCCAAAAAATGCTGATAACAGCCTATGTGTGCATGGACATATAGGATAACATGCTGGGGAGTTTACTGGCTTCAGAAAAAAATGTCTGACACCAAAAACAGCCGCTTTAAAAACGTCCAGTGTGCATGAGGCCTTAAAGCTGACTTCCACGTAAATAGGTAAATAGGTAAAAACTCATATGGGAACTGATTTATCTGCTAAAGGAGTTTTATTTCTATCCTGCCAGTCCTGAGATTTACGCTGGCCATACACTAGCCAAAAGATTGTTCGAAAATCTGTCATTTGGTCCGATCGTTCATTTTTCGTCCAGTTAATGGGCACAAATTGAAAATCGTTTTTAACTTTTAAGAGCCGAAAAATCGAAGGAACACTTTTGAAAATCCACCGAACGATAAACGAGCGATAAATTGAAAGGTTAATGTGTTTCTCGGCCGACCTGTTTGAACTAGGCATATGTGACAAACTGAACAAAAAACTGATTCATTTATGTCCATTGAACAATTTATCATTCGAAATTCAGTCATTACACGATGGTGCTCTCACGGACGATTTTTTCGTTTTTCGAAAATGAGTTTGCCTGATATTTCGGGTAGTGTATTGCCAGCATTATAGTACACAGCCATGACCATGCAGCAGAGCAAGGCTGGTGAATTGACTTTTCCCAGCTGCAGTTAAGCAATAAATCCTGGTCACCCCTCTGTCCTCAGGCTGTAGTTGGATATTGAGTTAGCAGCAGCAGAGTCATTCCTGAGCACTGCAACATACCTGAGCAGCTTATAGTACTGCACACACAGTCCCAGCTTAAGTACTGCTACTAAGGGGATTATAAAAGACTGATACCAAGTAATACACAGATACTTATAGTACTTGCTTTTAAGAAAACACTGAAGGATTTAATTGGTTAACAGAGAGATGTATTCATTTTTTTCATTTGTCGTCTCTGTATGTTTAATTTTTTTAGGACTCCCTTGGGGGGGGGGGGGGGATTAGAAAATCTGTTCCATTTCTATTGTTATCTGTGGCTCCCCATTGGGAAGATTTTATTGTCACTTATGGCACTTTTCCACTGCAAGTACCGGCTCGGCTCTACTCGGCCCTGCTTGGCCCGGCTTGCTTTTCCACTGCTGGTACCGCATGGTACGGTGTTGGAACGGTTCGGTACGGTACGGTATGGTTTGCTTTTCCACTAAAGTAGTACTAAAGTTAAGTGGGTGGGATAAAAACGGAGTGGTGGGGTTCTCTGACCAATCAGTGGCTAGTAGTGACTGCATGCAAAGGATTGTGGGATATGGTACCGGTTATGGTACCTCTTGGAACCACATTCGAGTAGGTACTGTTTTTGAGAGCCGTACCGTTCGGTTCCATGCAGTGGAAAAGCACCGCCGTACCGTACTGTACCGAACCGTTCCTACACCATATCATGCGGTACCAGCAGTGGAAAAGCACAAAAGCAAGCCGAACCGTTCGGTTCCATGCAGTGGAAAAGCGCCATTAAGGTCCTTAAAACAATGTTTTCACCAGAACAGAAAATGAGATTCAGTCTCCAATATGGACTGTTCTGCTTTTACAATTCAAGCACTAAAAGTGTGATCTCTGTAAATGATACAGTCCAACATATCTACAGTGGAACCATGCACTGTGGTGAGCTACATCAGAGAGTATGGCCCTATCCAGTTTAAGGTGCATTGGCAGCCCATCCCCATAGATGGCCTGCAATAATTCAACACAAGTTAATGCACAATTATGCACCCCCAATGAACCAGATAGATCTGAATGAATTGTTGAATTTCTTGAACAGCCTTCATAGATTTGGCAGTTTATGTGCAATTATTCTTTTTTATTAACAGCTGACAAAAGACCAACTTATACAGAGAAGTGAAATCCAGATGGACATGGTCACTTTATATCTGAATCAGGTTTGGATAACTTTCTTTAGAATAGTGGAAATCTTTCACACTTGTATAGTAGATTTGTTGATCTCCCTCTTACTGACATGCATGCTCATTTTAGCTGGGAATATATTGTTTATAGAATTGGAAGTCACTCTGCAGAGCTCTTGATGCCTTTAGATATACAGTATGACTGTTTACCATATCTAGCAGGAGAGAGCGGTGGCGGCTTAGTGTAGCATAAATTTATTGATACAAAATGAATGTAGCAACTTACTCTGAGGTAAGGATAAACTGGTACGATGGGTATGGCGAGATCATCTATCTTCTTCTCCTATCGAAGTGCAGTGGAAGAGGGTGGCTTGGTACCGGTAAATCCGCAGGGATTTTTTTTTTCTTATATACCCCTTCTGCCAATTTTTCATATCTCCAGGATTATGCTCACGCCCTCTTTTCTTTCACATAATTAACCTAAATAATTTTGCTTGTTCTTCATAATCACTCTTTACATTTATTTCTGTTTTATTTTATTTTCTGTCATCTCCACCTCCATCTATTTTTATTTTTATTATCAGTTTTATTTCTATCTGTACCCCCATGTATACCATCTATATTTATATATATATATATATATATATATATATATATGTATTTTTTTTTTTCTACTTATGGACTGAACATGCCCCACTGCCATGTTTTTAGAGACAATCATTTTTAACCTGTTGCACAAAAAGGGAAATAACTGAAGCCACGCTGCTTAAGCATCCCAGCCTACATGTCTTCTTGGCCCCGCCCCCTCCTCACAGATGTCTTAGCAATCATTCCAGCAACAGGGTATAAATTCCCTGCCCTGAGAGGGCCACTCCCACTGCCTGACGAAGGAGCTCGGAACGCGTGCAACCCGTATCTTCCTACCAGGAAGTGACGTTGGTCAGATCGGAAGCAGGTAGCCGGAGCCCTGCTGAGAACCCTCCGCCACCGATCAAACCCAGGGACAAGCTGCTGAACAACAGCTTCCCCATGGATTCACTGGTACTAAATCACCCTCCTCCACTGCAATTCCCTAGGAGAAGAAGAGAGAGGATCTCGCCATACCCATCATACCAGTTTATCCTTACCTCAGAGTAAGTTGCTACATTCATTTTGTATCAATAAATTTATGCTACACTAAGCCGGCGCCGCTCTCTCCTGCTTTTTATTCCTCAGAGCCCCTCCTTGCTCCAGCTGGCAGCCGCCAAACGTGGCCCCCCCTACCATCTATTGGATTCCTTTCTCTGCTGCTCCACACCCCCCCTCCTCCTTTTTACCCCCCCCTCCCCAATCTTGCCCCCCCCCTTCTTACTTTGTACTACCTACCAATACTAGAGAGCGCCATGACATCACCCACATTCATGTTTACCATATCTGACTGTAATCGGCTGGATTAGGAGATGCTGGTCTCTCTATCTGACTGTAGGCCATGGGCATATTAACATATAATAAACCATAACTGTAATGAATATTCCAGCCCTTTCCCCAAACCAATGAAATACTTAAAAAGTTTAGGTTGTGACCTGTAGGCATCTAATTAGCATAATGGAGTATAAAGGCCTATCCTTACTGTGAGTTCAGGACAGACCTCCAACCAGAGATGTAACTAGAACCTTCAGGGCCCTTGTGCATGAAACCTTGAAGGGCCCCTCTGACCACCCCCTCCTTTCCATCCAAGTCCCAGGATTCCAGTTCTAGGAGGGCATTCATGGACATCCTCCCAGAACCCTGCCTTCCGTGTGCCCTCTGGGGAGCATATCCAGCAATCTCTGTAACTGCAGTGTCCTTCAGCCACAGCTGATCACAGATCACGATAAAGGGCTATTCACAGGGGCCCTTTACCATGTGATCAGATGATCATATGTAAACAGACTTGCCGGTTGTCGGCAGTCCTTTCGTCCCACGCTCTATCTGTGTGGGAAGGGGAGCCATTAATCAACAATCTGTGTTGCTAGCTCTTCCACACAAGCATGAAAAGAACCAGGGATTGTGGGTTATATACAGTAACTTCTTTCTGGAAGTGTTGATATTAAAAACAATTCCAAAGTCTGTACATCAAGCCAAAGAGACGTCTTCCAAGTTTCGGAAAACCTGGTCTTGTTGGCATCATTTTATGACAACAAATAAATCCTTCCAATTGCTATCTCAATAAAGATTGTTGACACACAATACTCGGTCGTCGTCGGAGGAGGAAAAGGCCACGCCCCCATACCCTCTCTACTTCGGAGAGCAATTGTCTCGCTCAACCCTTCTCCTCTCCTCTTTTGCTATTTCCCTATCCTCCCTTTCCCACTCTACCAATGTTTTCTTCATATACCCCCTCACCCTTTCACACATAGCAAAAACAGTTTCTACCGTATCGTCTTTGCTACTTATCCATGGTATAGGCCTGTTAGTAACCCCCTCCCCCATACTGGTTCCAAGGGGTCCGTTGACCACAACCACACGGGAAACAGTCAGGCTGAATATCCACCTACCTACCACCTAATAAAAATACAATAGACATCAATTCTAAAATATAACCACATTAGGTAAGCATATATACTGTTGTGTTCTGATCTCTAATTTGTTACATGCCATCTATTCCAGATGTTAATATACAATTTAAGCAAACTACATTGCCTTGAGGCTGTTTAATCCTCTGCTTATAATGTTTTACCCACATGGAAACAATACAACACTCAGTTTTTCCAATATATCTGTAACAATAATGCTTGTTCAACCTGTGTTTTTTAAATGTCTTCAATAAAGCTTTTTTGGAATAAAAAAAAAACAATTCCAAGATAAAACTAAAATGTTTAAAGCTGAAGTTTAAGCAAACAGCGTAATCAAATACATATATTGTATGAGAGCTGTTTAACAGTAAAAAAAAAAACATATTTCTGTCCATCCATTTCTGAGCTATACAAATCTTACCATACAGTACAACAGAGCAGGAGACCTGATTTTTCTCTACTGCAGCTAAAGTGGTATTAAATCCAAAAGCAAATATTTATTATATTGCAGCTTACCAATTCGTAGATGTGATGGCTGCATTCATTTTCTTTTTTAGGCTTTCTTTCTTTCTATTTTTATCTGGTGATTCAGCCAGTAAGAGCGTGTTTTTCAAAAGAACAAGATTTTCAGCAGAATGTATCGGTTGCAGAGCTGAAACAAGCCAATTAACACTAGCAGGGGTGCTTGCAATGTTCAGCTTTTATTTATTCATTTAAAACCTTTATCACAAAAAGAAAGAAAAAAAAAGTTTCCCATAGCTGTTAATAAAGTGTTAGCTGGAGTTTGTATTTAAATCTGCTAGTGCATCTAACACTCCCCTCCCCCTAGACTGACAATGCTGCTGTCCAAAGGTGCCCCCTGTGCTCATTTATCCAGAGTGGGGGCACTCTAATACAGGAGGTGTGTTACTGGCTAGATCCTCAGGTGAAAGCAGAGGGGAAAAAGTGCCTTAAAAAAAGAAAATGAGTGCAGCCACCACATCTAATGATTGGTAAGCTGCAATATGTTACATTTCTGTTTTGGGGTTTTATGCTGTTTTAGGTAAGGCAGTTCCTACTTGAGTCTTTTTTTTTTCAACCAGCGGGTTAAATGAAAAAAAAAAAAAAAAAAGACTTGTGTGTGTGGATGGGGGAATCCTACCTGCTCATCTATTGTATTCTGACCATCAAAGTACATTGGTCAGCATTTCTGGCTCTATATGTAAAGATGAAGTTCTGCAGTGTGTTCTCTCCAGACTAAATTTCAGGCATAGAGCGGGAGTCTTAAGGAAACAACCTCCTCTACAGTATCTCACAAAAGTGAGTACACCCCTCACATTTTTGTAAATATTTTATTATATTTTTTCATGTGACAACACTGAAGAAAGTGACACTTTGCTACAATGTAAAGTAGTGAGTGTACAGCTTGTATAACAGTGTAAATTTGCTGTCTCCTCAAAATAACTCAACACACAGCGATTAATGTCTAAACCGCTGACAACAAAAGTGAGTACAAATTGGGCCCAGTTATCCATTTTCCGTCACCATTGTCACGTGACTCGTTAGTGTTAGAAGGTCTCAGGTGTGAATGGGGAGCAGGTGTGTTAAATTTGGTGTTATCGCTCTCACTCTATTATACTGGTCACTGGAATTTCAACATGGCACCTCATAGCAAAGAACTCTCTAATGATCTGAAAAAAAAGAATTGTTGCTCTACATAAAGATGGCCTAGGCTATAGTAAGATTGCCAAGACCCTGAAAATGAGCTGCAGCACTGTGGCCAAGACCATACAGCGGTGTACCAGGACAGGTTCCACTCAGAACAGGCCTCGTCATGGTAGACCAAAGAGGTTGAGTGCACGTGCTCAGCCTCATATCCAGAGGTTGTCTTTGGGAAATAGACGTATGAGTGCTGCCAACATTGATGCATAAGTTGAAGGGGTGGGGGGGTTAGCTTGTCAGTGCGCAGACCATTTGCCGCACACTGCTTTAAATTGGTCCGCATGGCTGTCATCACAGAAGGAAGCCTCTTCTAAAATGATGTACAAGAAAGCTCGCAAACAGTTAGCTGAAGACAAGCAGACTAAGGACATGGATTATTGGAGCCATGTCCTGTGGTCTGATGAGACCAAGATAAACTTATTTGGTTCAGATGGTGTCAAGCGTGTGGCAACCAGGTGAGGAGTACAAAGACAAGTGTGTCTTGCCTACAGTCAAGCATGGTGGTAGGAGTGCCATGGTCTGGGGCTGCATGAGTGCTACTAGTACCTGGGATCTACAGTTCACTGAAGGAACCATGAATGTCAACATGTACTGTGACATACTGAAGCAGAGCATGATCCCCTCTCTTCGGAGACAGAGCCGCAGGGCAGTATTCCAACATAACGACCCCAAACACACCTCCATGATGACCACTGCCTTGCCAAAGAAACTGAGGGTAAATGTAATGGACTGGCCAAGCATTTCTTCAGACCTAAACCCTTTTGAGCATCTGTGGGCATCCTCAAAGGTGGAGGAGGGCAAGGTCTCTAACATCCACCAGTTCAGTGATGTCATCATGGAGAAATGGAAGAGGACTCAAGTGGCAACTTGTGAAGCTCTGGTGAACTCCATGCCCAAGAGGGTTAAGGCAATGCTTGAAAATAATGGTGGCCACACAAAATATTGACACTTTGGGCCCAATGTGGGCATTTTCACTTAGGTGTAACTAACTTTTGTTGCCAGTGGTTTAGACCTATGTTTCTCAACTCCGATCCTCAGGGCACACTAACAGGCCAGATTTTAAGTATTACCTTGTGGAGATGCAGACTAGAATACTGCAGTCACTGAGCAGCAAAGGATATCACCTGAGATGTATTTCAGGTTTCTTGCAAACCTGGCCTGTTAATGTGCCCTGAGGACCGGAGTTGAGAAACACTGGTTTTGACATTGATGGCTGTGTGTTGAGTTATTTTGAGGGGACAACAAATTTACACTGTTATACAAGCTGTACACTCACTACTTTACATTGTAGCAAAGTGTAATTTCTTCAGTGTTGTCACACAAAAAAAAGATATAATAAAATATTTACAAAAATGTGAGGGGGTGTACTCACTTTTGTGACATACTGTGTATTATATTTTCATAAAACCCATAATGCTCTAGGAGTTGTATACCATGGATACACCCTATATTAAAACTTTAATCAAAATAATTAAATTTGACCAAAAATCTATTAAAGTTTATCCTTAAAGGCTATGTAAAGGGCATTTCACCCTGCACTTGATTTTGCTCAGTGTTTTTTTTACTTTTAGTTACATAGTTAATGAGGCTAAAAAAAGACACCAGTCCATCCAGTTCAACCCATAATGTGTGTGTGTTTGCTGCTAACCATACATTTTTGAAACTATCGATACTCCCTGCTGATACCACTGCTTGTGATAGAGAATTTCACATCCTTACCGCTCTGACAGCAAAGAACCCCTTACGTAGTTTAAGGTTAAACCGTTTTTCCTCTAGTTTTAGTGAGTGGCCATGTGTCTTATTGTATTCCCTTTCTTTGAAAAGTTTGTTCCTTATGCTATGGTCACCAGTACAGTATTTGTACATTGATATCATATCCCCCCTCAATTGTCTCTTCTCCAGAGAGAATAGTTAAATTCTTGTAGTCTTTCCTCATAGCTGATGTCCTCCATTCCCCTTATTATCTTTGTTGCCCTGTACTCTCTCCAGTTCTAGCACATCCTTTCTTAGGACTGGTGCCCATAAACTGGACGGCATATTCAAGATGTGGCCGGACCAGAGTCTTGTAAAGTGGGAGAATAATCTCTTTATTTCTGGGGTGAATCCCTTTTTTTAATACATGCCAGTATTCTGTTGGCTTTGCTTGCAGCAGCTTGGCATTGCATACCACTGCCAAGTCTGTTGTCCATTAGGACCCCCAGGTCCTTTTCCATCTTAGATTCACTAAGATTCTTTATGTTTCTTCTTTGAATGCTTTTGTTAATAGTTGATATAGTCCTCCACTACCACTGTTGGAAGCCAACCTGTTACCATAATTTACTTTATATTCTTTTTACCTGTCATTTCAGCCTGCTCTGTGTGGTTCTGAAGCACTTAGCTGCATTTATTTCAATCACTGTAATGTTATTTTCCTCATAGGTGGGACATGATCCTGTAAATCTCTCTTTTATGGTGGAGCAGGAAATTGAAGTCAGGGACCTGAAGCCAGCCACAGCAAAAATCTATGATTACTATGAGACAGGTAATAGCCTTCTCTTGTACTAGTGAGTACAATATGCACACCTATAGATGGTCTAGACTTAGTCCAGGTGTTCTATTACACACAGAAAACAAAAATGTAATCTGTATACCTATAAAGGTATTCAGATGATCTACCCACATCTTTTGCTTTGTGTCCAGGGGGTGCTTTTGGGTACCAGACCAGCTGATTATTTTAATAAGGTTGCATTCACACTTTTTTGAATTTTGGTTGGGCGATTTGCATGCTATTTAGCATGTCGCACATAGGACAGCCCAATAACTTCATGGGCTGCCCTATGTGTGTTTGTTGCCTGAAAATAAGCTCAATCTCTTTTTTGGGTGACAAACCTAGCACGTTTTTAAAGCATGCTTTTTGCCATGATATTGGCAGAAACACATCACATGTTGGTTGTCATTAAAGAATAATGACACCCAAAACCTTGTGATGCATTCTGCCAAAATGTGGGATCATGGGCAGAATCCTAGTGTGCTGTACTGAATGGCACCTCAATGCAGCAGAAGCTGGGTACTTGTGATGCAGCACAGCACTAACGTTTGCATTGCTGAAAATGCTGCCTGCACATTTTTTGGTCCATTGTGGTGTGTTGGGCCCTATTTAAGTTAATTTAATTCATCACAGAGAAACGGTCTTGGGAATGAATAAACAATGAGAAACTAAGCTGGTTTTTAGTGTTTTTTGAAGATGCAGTGTGATTTGTGAAGCTCCTCTCAACCATCCTGGATCTGTTCTTGTACCAAAACAAAGTGGGGTTGTTTTACTAAAACTGAAGAGTGCAAAACCTGGTGCATATGTGGATAGTAGTCAATCAGCTTCTAACCTCTGCTTGTTCAATTAAGCTTTGACAAACAAAGAAAAAACCTGGAAGCTGATTGGTTTCTGTGCAGAGCCGCACCAGATTTTGCACGCTCCAGTTTTAGTAAATCAAATCCAATGCCCTCATTAACCTTATTATTTGACATTCAGACAGTAAACAAAAATGTAAATCAGCAGCACACAAATAATGATTACATACACTGAATAAAATACACTATGTTATGTGTTGTTGTTTTATCTTTCAGATGAACAAGCAGTGACAGAATACAACCGTCCCTGCAACACTGGTAAAGATTAACATAAACTCAGTAAATTAAATTTAGAAATCTTTCACTTTTTTTATATAAACTTGGCCTGATTGACATATAAAGGATGTTATTATTGATCGATGGCTGAAACTGCCATTTGTTTGGCAGTTCTGTGATCCTCCAGCTTTTGTACTTTCTAGTTGCTGTCCAGAAACAAGTATACATATCTCCTGGTCTGCATATTTGTTGTGGGTTGATGACTCAAAGTGTTGAAATGTGGTATAATATGATAGTCAAGTAACTAGCATTTTTAGAAGATGTATCCAACACCCTATGTTTCTCTCCTATAAAGTATTTTTCATAATTAACCACTTTAGGACCTCTCACTGTGCTGCTACTGCGGCACAGTGGCAGCCCTGGGTCTAGCTGTCTCGGCAGTGCGAGCGCACCACTGGAGGCTCTCTCCTACTGTGTTTAGACACTGTCTCTCTTCCCCGATCGTCGGGGAAAGTGTGAGAAAATCCACTTGTGTAAACTAAGCAGGTGGATCTTCTCTGTGACAGACAGGGAGAGATTACAGGATTCAGCATAGCTGAACCTGCGATCTCTGTCTCTGTCACAGAACCCCCTCTCCCCACACATGTCAGTAAGCATTAAGCATACATTTAACTCCTTGTTTAACACCAGTGTTAACCCCTTCCCTGCCAGTGTCATTATTACAGTAACAGTGCATATTTTTAGAACTGATTACTGTAGTAATGTCACTGGTCCCCCCAAAAGTGTCAAAAATGTCAGTTAGGGGTCCGATCTGTCCGCAGTCCCGCAAAAAAAAAAAATCACAGATCGCCGCCATTACTAGTAAAAAAAAACAAAAAAACAATGAAAAATGACAAATATTTCCCGTAGTTAGTAAACGCGATAACTTTTGCGCAAACCAATCAAAATATGCTTATTGCAATTTTTTTACCAAAAATATGTAGCAGAAAACAAATTGGCCTAGAATGTTAAAAAATTTTGATTTCTAAATTTTTTTTTTTTTTTTTGGGAATGTTATATATCAGAATGTGAAAATATAGTTTTTTTTCAAAATTGTCGCTCTTTTTTTCAAAAATTAAAAATCACACAGGTGATCAAATACCACTAAAAGAAAGCTCTATTTGTGGGGGGGGGAAAAAGTATGTAAATTTCATTTGGGCACAGCGTCACACGACCGCGCAATTGTCCATTAAAGTAACGCAGTGCTGAATCTCAAAATATGGCCTGGGCAGGAAGGGGGTAAAATTTTCCGGTCTTAAAGTGGATAAAAATATGCTCATTGAGAATTTTTTTGTCAAAGACATGTAGCTAAATACATTTTGGCCTAAATATAATATATTGGATATTTTTTAACAATTTTTGCCATTTTTTTATTAATATCGCAAAAAATAAAAAGCGCAGAGGTGATCAAATACCACCAAAAGAAAGCTCTGTTTGTGGGAAAAAAAGGACGTAAATTTTGTTTGGGTACAGCATGGCATAACCGCACAATTGTCAGTTAAAGTCATGCAGTGCCAAGTTGAAAAAAGTGGCTTGGTCATTGTGCAGCCAAATCTTCCGGGACTAAAGTGGTTAACCTGTACTTCATTTTAAAGTTTTTAAGTCTAGGTATTAATTAGTTAGTAGTAGTATGTATTAGTTAGAAAGGCCTCCTATGTGTTCTGTGGTTGTTACTGGGGTTAGATGCTCCCTGGCTTCACAGATAAGCTCCACCAAATGCCATCTCTCTGTTAAGTGAGACTACCTCTGTGACAAAGTTAGGGTTGCTGTCTCTGCACATAAGGACTACAGCTTTTAAAGCCTTAATGAAGAGGGACTTTGGAAACCCCCAAAATATGTTGGCAGGAACATCTTGTGTCCTGACTAAGGACTAATACATTTTAATATCTGTAATCTACAATATTTGGCGTGGCACTTACTTTGTGTTTCTAAATATGAATACATTTGATGGTTCCCCTGTATTGTAATGTCTTGTAGTTCCTGCCTGAGACAGTTTTTAAATGTAACTTTTCCTTTTTTTGCTTCTGTTTTGCTTTGCAGATGGCAACTCCAGCAATTCAAGTTGAGAACAAAATAACACTGTGCGCCTATATGGAAAACTTATAAATGAAACAGATTCTGTGAAATTAAAATTAGATTACTAAATGTCTCACAGTTTCCTTGCATCATCAAGAATATTGCTTCTTTAAATGTATCATAGAGGAAAATACAGCTACTTACATAACAAGCTTTGCAGTCTTCTACTGGAATCCCCAACCTCAACTAATATGCTCTTAAATTAAAGGGAAATTAAAGTCTGTTTTCCATGAACATATAGTCTGTGTGATTATAGTAGAGTGTGTCTAAAAGTAACTTTTTTATATGACACTACAGTTTGTGTTGTTTGTATTTGGAAGAACGGGAGTTAATTCGAACACCAATGTGTTGATTTTTCTTCCTGTTAGCTGGATGGAGGCTTTTGCTCTGATTCTTTGAGCACCAGAACTTTACAATCAACTGCACACAAAAAAATCAAAGTTCCTTGCGTAGATCTTGTTAACACCTTGGTATTATATTAAACAAATTAAAATTGACACATACAATATATCAGCCTTCACACCCAGCGCCACTAGAGCTCATGATATGTAGTAAAAAAAAGTAGTCCATAAAATAGTCCACAATTGATCACCACATTAGTAGTGCTAAAAAAGATTTTTATAATGTAAAAAGTTCATATATGGGTCCACCGTGTGCTTTTAGAGTGACTTCTTTAGGAATCAAATAATGTGTGCTGCTTCCGCCACACCTCGTGCTTATCCTATCCCCTTCAGCATACAAACTCACCAGCAGGTGATGAATCAGGGCTTTTGGATATAACCACACATCTCTCTCCTCCAATTCAAGCCACAGGGATAACTTCTATGTTATATAAGCGCACACAGACCCACTCGTCATGATAATCCTCTGCCTAAGATCCTAAAGGGGCTCCCTCTATGATTAGGTGTACTTGCCTCCTCCTCCGATCCTCAGTGCTCATAGGAATTATATACAGCAACACATAGTGTAATCCTGTTTAAGTTTTATGTACACTGCAAACAATGAATACTCACTTACATATTTAAAAACAACAACCGCATTCTCTTGTATGACCTCCAGAACCCAGGTCAACCGGCACCTCTCACCAGCTAAACAATGAAAACTCAATGAAATGTAACTCACTTACATATTTAAAAACAACAACCGCATTCTCTTGTATGACATCCAGAACCCGGATCAACCGGCATCTCTCACCAGCTGTCCGGTGGTGATTCCTGGGTGGTACCGAACGATCCGGCATATCCTGTGCTAAGGTCGAGTGGTCACGCTCCGGACGCGTTTCGTAATTCTAGGTATTATATATATCTGATCTGAAATCACAATAAAGAATTACAAGTGGAAATTGTTGTTTGCTATATTGTCGTTTGCTTATTTTCAGCAATGATAAATAGAAAATAACAAATGTCATGACACATTAGCCACTTCTGGACTGGAAGGATTTATCCCCTAATGACTAGGCCATTTTTTGCAATTTGGCACTGCATAACTTTGCAATGCTGTACCCAAACAAAATTTACATCCTCCCCCCCCACAAATCAAGCTTTCTTTTGGTGGTATTTGATCACCTCTGCAGTTTTAGTTTTCTGCTATATAAACAAAATATTTTCTACTTATTCTTATAAAAAATATTCAATAAACGGAATGTTTGTCATACATTTATGCCAAAATGTATTTAGCTACATGTCTTTGATAAAAAAAAAAAAAAAGACCTCAATAGGCGTATATTTATTGGTTTGCGCAAAAGTTATAGCGTCTACAAAAAAAATGTGTTGTCTTACTGACCCCTTCCCCTCCTGAATAAACACAGTGAATGATTGGTACCAATCACTTTTGTGTTCATGCATAACTTAAGCATTGTAAACTATGTTTACTATGCTTTCAGCTTGTGAATGAACATAAATCCTCTCTACAGAGTATTTGCTATTTGTTAATTGTTTCACTACAACTGCGACTGCAGAAAGATCTCTGTGTCCTCAATCTCTTTCTCCATCTTAAAAGCGAAATATCAGGGGACATTTTTTACCCCCAATATTTCATCAAAGCACCCCCCCCCCCCCCAACAAGCCTTTAAAAAACATAATCACGATATACACCATTGCAGCACACACATGGTACTGTGATTCAGTTTTGGCTAAATACATACTGTAGGTGCAAAGCCAACCTCCAGATTGGTAATTACAGTTTTTTATACTTTTGGGGAGTCTTTTGCAAACTCTGGAAGCTGTGAGTGAATAATAAAAAAAAAATGATAATAAACTGAAAAGAAAGAATAAACACTTCTCTTTGGCAGCCAATTTTTTTAATTTTGTCATTCATTTTAGAAGTGGCTCTGAAGTCCTAAGCATTTTTTTCTACTTTATTCAATTTATGCATCAGGGTAAAAAAACACTCCACTGCCTGTTTCCCTCCCCTGTCCCTAAATACTTACCTGACTCCTCCACTGATACAGCATTGTCACATCTACAGACCCACTCTCCTCTCCTCCTCTTCTCACAGTGAGAGATATAGGCTCCTGCTGCTGTTAGTCAGAAAGGGTGTGGCTGAGGAGGAATGTGGCACGTGGCCGAGCCACACTGTGTGTTTATGGACACTATGTTTATGGATTCATACAGCCCAGCTCCCGAGAGCTTGCTGAGGGGGCACACCTAAAAAAAAGGAGTAGACAGTAGGACTCCAGAAGAGGAGGTAGGGATTGCTCTGTTCAATAAAATTGCACAAAGCAGGTAAGTTTTACATGTTTTTTATTTTAAATGTAAAAAAAAATATGGTTTACAACAACTTTAAAGAGGTTCTAAAGGCAAAACGTTGTTTACCTTAATGCATTCCATGCATTAGGTAAAACATTTTCCTTTTCTCCCTTCTCTTGCCCCTAAATATTTACCATCCATCACAGTCTTCATCTGCAGTAGCACTCCACTGACCTCCTGGTCCCACAGCTATAGGCTCCTGCTGTTCTCAGTCAAATCTTGTGAAGAGGAAGCAAGGGGGTATGGCCAAACAGCACTGTGTGTGGCTATGGACGCACACAGCCCAGCTCAGGAGTACGCTTGGACATTTTCACTTAGGGGTGTACTCACTTTTGTTGTCAGTGGTTTAAACATTAATGGCTGTGTGTTGAGTTATTTTGAGGAGACAGCAAATTTACACTGTTATACAAGCTGTACACTCACTACTTCACTTTTCACTTCATTGTGAAAAGTGTAATTTCTTCAGTGTTGTCACATGAAAAGATATAATAAAATATTTACAAAAATGTGAGGGGTGTACTCACTTGTGTGAGATACTGTATATGCAACTATCATATTTACTTGCTTTTCATGATACCTTTGTCATTTTAACTTTTGTTCATAATTTATTCACAATATTGCACATGCATGAATTTCAGCAGGTTTAGATTTATTTCTGGCAAGGTATCATTTTTTCACACACTTATAATATTTACATTAGCGCCCCCTATATTTCTTTTTTATCATCAAGTGTTGTGGCAGCAGTTATTTTTTGATTCATTTAGCATTTTTTTCTGTAGCGCACAAGTTTATTGGATAGTTGGAAAGGGGGGCCCTGCTGGGCACTTTTGAATGTAAAGGGGACTCTGGTCGGCACTCTTGAATGTAAAGGGGGACCCTGTTGGGAACTGCTGGATGTATGGTGGGACTCTGGTAGGCATCCCTGGATGTAAGAGGGATCTCTGGTGGGCACTCCTGGATGTAAGGGGGACTTATTCATTAATTTATACTTTATTAATTTATTAATAAAACTATGTTTTTTAGCCTGAGAATATTTGTAAAATATACAGTGTGTCCCTTGTAATGAAAAGATTAAGACCTTCTCTACAGTTCTTCCAAAGTTGAAAGTTTCCCTTCAGTTCCCCAAGGTTGTTATGTTTGACGGTAACCAGTTCCCACTTTGCGTATGTGGAAGGTGAGTCTGAATATCAGTCTATGCAAATCCTGCATAGTGACTCGAAGGAAGGAAATGTGACACGTTGCGCAAAATTTCCAAATAATCCTTAATGAATAATAACACTTTCTATAACTTACATACATTAGAAATGTGTTACTGTATGTCTTTTAGATACACTTATGTCAAGCCAGTTTAAGGAAACTGTGTCACAAGCATTACAAATATTGGTGGGGAGGAAACAATGATAGCAAAACCGATATCTGTGCTAATTTCACTGGAACGGTAAATGCAACAGAATGGCCATTAAATCATGAGAAGATAATGACTACTGATATAAGGAGACAGCAAGTCTAATATAGGCATGTCCGTACAATTTTAAAGTGAGTCAGTAAGTCAGAATACCTGTGTAAGAATACTCAGATGGATACAGCCTTTCAAAGTCCAGAATTTATACAAATTGTGTGAGCTTTCAGAAAGCAGGGGCTGGGGAGCTGATTGAGTGGGGACTGGGGAGTGAAGTGACTCATGCAGATAGCAGCGGAACAAGGCGGCAGAGAGAAATGACACTTAAGAGGAGATTTACTAAAACTGCAAAAATCTGGTGCAGCTGTGCATGGTAGCCAATCAGCTAGAGGACATTGGGGATCTGACAGCTCCGTTCTTTGCACACAGAGCGGAGACGGAGCTGTCATCTGCCTGCTCAGCGGGGATCGGCGGATCGATCCCCCGCTGAGCAGAACGGACTCCGTTGGGCAGTGCGCCTGTGTGAAAGGGGCCTTAGTGTTCTGGACTGGAACAAGTACACACTTTTGAGGGATATGCTTTGTTCATATTTCATATCTTAGGTTTACAACCGCTTTCAATATATATGTTTCCAGCTGTAAAGTCCTCTTCCTGTATTCTTCCTGTTTGTGTTTCTCTCTCTTAGCTGGACAGATCAGGATGTCATATCATAGAAGTTAATTCTATATACCGTATTTTCTGGCGTATAAGACTACTTTTGAACCTCAAAAAAATCCCCCAAAAATGGGGGGTCGTCTTATACGCTGAGTATAATATCTCCAAGGTAACCTAAGTATAAGTATTACCGGTAGATGTAATCTCTCAAGACGCTGGCTGTGTGGGAATCCTGTACCGGTATACCGTATGTACCGTAGCTTTGACTACATACAGTGTACTGCGCTGAGCTAATCAGGGAGAGCGATGTATTCTATTATTGAATGCAAAGCCTGCTCGGATTGGCTGAGTAACATCAGCCCACCTCTCTGACTCTGCCAATCTGAGCAGGCTTTGCATTCAATAATAGAATACATCGCTCACTGTGATTGGCTCAGCACGGTATACTGTATGTAGCCGAAGCTGCGGTACATACGGTATACCGGTACAGGATTCCCGCACAGCCAGCGTCTTGAGATTACATCTACTGGTAATACTTAGGGTACCTTGGAGATATTATGAGAGATTACATGTATTACAGTACTAGGGTACCTTGGAGATCTATGAGAAATCTGATGTTTTTCAATGATGTTGCCTTGCTTCGGAAGGGGGGTAGTCTTATACGGCGAGTATAGCCCAAAACCTATGTTTTAACTTGAAAATTAGGGGGGTCATCTTATACGCCCAGTCGTCTTATACGCCAGAAAATACGGTATATATATTCTATAGTTAATTCTATATATATAGTATCTCACAAAAGTGAGTACACCCCTCACATTTTTGTAATTATTTTATTATACCTTTTCATGTAACAACACTGAAGAAAAGACACTTTGCTACAATGTAAAGTAGTGAGTGTACAGCTTATATAACAGTGTAAATTTTCTGTCCCCTCAAAATATCTCAACACACAGCCATTAATGTCTAAACCGCTGGCAACAAAAGTGAGTACACCCTTAATTTAAAATGTCAAAATCTGGCCCAAAGTGTCAATATTTTGTGTGGCCATCATTATTTTCCAGCACTGCCTTAACCCTCTTGGGCATGGAATTCACCAGAGCTTCACAGGTTGCCACTGGAGTCCTCTTCCACTCCTCCATGATGACATCATGGAGCTGGTGGATGTTAGAGACCTTGCGCTCCTCCACCTTCCGTTTGAGGATGCCCACAGATGCTCAATAGGGTTTACGTCTGGAGGCATTCTTGGCCAGTCCATCGCCTTTACCCTCAGATTCTTTAGCAAGGCAGTGGTCATCTTGGAGGTGTGTTTGGGGTCGTTATCATGTTGGAATACTGCCCTGCAGCCCAGTCTCTGAAGGGAGGGGATGAAGCTCTGCTTCATTATGTCACAGTACATGTTGGCATTCATGGTTCCCTCAATTAACTGTAGTTCCCCAGTGCCGGCAGCACTCAAGCAGCCCCAGATCACGACACTCCCACCACCATGCTTGACTGTAGACAAGACACACTTGTCTTTGTACTCCTCACCTGGTTGCTGCCACACAGGCTTGACACCATCTGAACCAAATAGATTTATCTTGGTCTCATCAGACCACAGGACATGGTTCCAGTAATCCATGTCATTAGTCTGCTTGTCTTCAGCAAACTGTTTGTGGGCTTTCTTGTGCATCATCTTTAGAAGAGGTTTCCTTCTGGGACGACAGCCATGCAGACCAATTTGATGCAGTGTGCAACGTATGGTCTGAGCACTGACAGGCTGACCCCCACCCCTTCAACCTCCACACCAATGCTGGCAGCACTCATATGTCTATTTCCCAAAGACAACCTCTGGATATGACACTAGGCCCGTGCACTCAACTTCTTTGGTCGACCATGGCTAGGCCTGTTCTGAGTGGAACCTGTCTTGTTAAACCGCTGTATGGTCTTGGCTACCTTGCTGCAGCTCAGTTTCAGGGTCTTGACAATCTTCTTATAGCCTATGTCATCTTTATGTAGAGCAATAATTGTTTTTTTTTCAGATCCTCAGAGAGTTCTGAGGATCCATGAGGTGTCAGGTTGAACACCAGTGACCAGTATGAAAGAGTGAGAGCTATAACACCAAATTTAACACACCTGCTCTCCATTCACACCCAAGACCTTGTAACACTAACAACATGACATTGGGGAGGGAAAATTGCTAATTGGGCCCAATTTGGACATTTTCACTTAGGGATGCACTCACTTTTGTTGCCAGTGATTCAAACATGAATGGCTGTGTGTTGAGTTGTTTTAAAGAGGACAGCAAATTTACACTGTTATACAAGCTGTACAATCGCTACTTTACATTGTAGCAAAGTGTCATTTCGTCAGTGTTGTCCCATGAAAAGATATAATAAAATATTTAAAAAAATGTGAGGGGTGTACTCACTTATGTGAGATACTGTATATATACATATATATATGTGTGTGTGTATGTTTATTACATATGTTTTTAGTTGGTATTCGTATACTTTATTATGTTTTACTTTTTCATAACATCTGTTTTACAAAGGAACATTTATTGCAGGGTGAGCCAATGGTACAGAATTCCCAGAGAACTATGAGCTATCAAAAGAAATAAAACAGAACAAATGAATAGCAGGACCCTGCAACACATAAAAAGTAGACCCAAATCAAGTCCACATTTTAAAAAGCACTGGTACTGTTTAAGATTAGACCACATTTTTAGAAATGATCATGTATCACACACGATTTCTAATCCCCTGATTTGCTGAGGAAATATGTGATCTCTTGCTTATTTATTTTTGGCAGGAATTGTGTTATCTACAACAAGTCAAACTATAGTATCCAACATTATTAAAAGGTGTCATTTGTTGTTGCTGTAACTACAAAGCTAGGATCCCCTACAAAGGATTGGTGAGTTCTAAAATAATTTTGCACTAACACAAACAGACTTAATTTATTAAGTTCTAAAAATCATTATTATGGTAGCTTGATGCACCTGATGATCATAGGAAATAAACGTATTAGGCAAATTACAGTGGTACAGAGTAGAGACTTACATTTTTTTTACTTACAAACATTTTTAGTGTATTTATGTGAAAAGTTGTGTTACAATAAGCTGTGTTCTTTAAGATGTCAAAAGCCTATCACCGTTATCATCAGTCACTGTAGCACCACATTAAATTTGTGTGGTGACTTTCTTTAGTCCACAGGAAACCACCACACTATTTAGGTACCATTTAGGTCTAATGTCCACTCAGGGCATACGTTCCCAATCCTCCCAAGGCCATGGGGAGTTAAAAGGACAGTCCACCAGAGATATTTCTGTTTTTTGGTAGATGCTGGAGATTAATCTTTTTTTCCAATACTAATATCACTCCCAGGAACTCCACTGCTGAGCAGGCCTGGATTTAGGGGGGTGCCAGGGTGTAATGTGCCCCCAGTCCCCCCACCTCCAAGATTTTTGTTGTTTCCCCAGGTCTTTCAGAGTGCATTCATTGATATATTAACCAGTTTGATGTGGACAATTGATGTAAGGTGGCACTCTGATAGCGGCAATTGATGTAATGGGGCACTCTGATGGGGACAATTGATGAAAGGGGACATTCTTATGGGAACAGTTGATATAAGGGGGCACTCTGACGGGATCTGCTGAAGTAGAGGAGCACGCTGATGGGGATAGTTGATGTAAAGAGGCACTCTGTTGGGGAAAGCTGATGTAAAGGGGCAATTGATGTAAGGGGGCACTCTGAGGACAACAGATGTGAGAGGCAATATAAATGGGACCATGATGTAAAGGGGGACTCTGATGGAGACCCTGATCTAGAAGGGGATTCTTATACGGACAGCTGATATAAAGGGCCACAGGTTCTGTTGTTTCATCCTAATGTAATGCCAGCCCAATACATTCTAGAGCTGGGAAGGACATGGCTGGGAAGGACAAAAATCCCTAAAGGTACTAATATTTCTGTTTAAATATATATTATGTGTGTCTCCAGAGTCTGTTTAGATCAGGCTTCCCATAGAGCTTTCATGGATCAGTTTGTGTCCGCAAGGCACAATTTGAATGGGCACAGATATCAAAACACTGATGTCTGTCCAATTCAGTTCCAGTTCAGTAGGGGATCAGCTCCACGTGAAAGGTGCTTTATGGTAGCTTTTTTTCCCAAAAACTAGTAAATACAGTTATACTTTAGGAATATTTAATTCCATAAGAGTTCACTTGTTACATAAAGGAGACAAGACAGAGCATGCCTTCCTTGAAGTGTACTTCTACCTTGGCGGCTAAATTGGGATAACACCTACTTCATATTTGTTACATGACCCGATCACATAGCATAACTTAACTGAAAAAAATGAAAATTGCTTATCTTTTTTAGATGCTTTATTCTGGACCCCCCAGCAAGGAAAATCCTATACAGTTCTCTGTTTATGAGGGTGTTGGGCTGCTGTGTTTGCCATAATTAACCCTTTCTGCAAGCAGGCAGATCTTCATTATTAATTTGTAAATCTGTCTAAAATTTGTCTTAACAAAGGGTTAAAGGTTTAGAGGTTAAGCTTCTTGCATTTTATGTTAATAAGAATAGACTTGGGACAGAACCACTTTAATATTGTTCAAAAACCTTGCAGTCAAACATGACACCTCCTAAGAAACATCGACAAGATTAAAATATATATATAAGTAGACATGCTGTGTGAATGGGAACATACATTAAAACAAATATATAGTAGGTCTGTCTCAAATTCGATTGCAAAAGTGAAAATACACTAAGATACTAAAGTTATGTTTTTTCTTGCAGGAAAAACCCCTCTGTAATTACTGTATGGCTCATCTGGCAACACAGATGGTAGCCATATCTTCTCTTATCTCTCCTGAGCGCAATATTCCCATACATATTCACACATACAAGAAACTGGCTGTTTAGGAGTGCTGTGTGCTGTAATGACCATAGGATGGAAAACAAAGTAAAGAATTGTCATCAGCACACCAAGGATTCCTCAAAAGGGTCCAAAGCTTTATTATCATGGTCACTTCTTGTCTGATGAAGGAGCCCTGCGTGACTCTAAAACGTTGCTGTATATTTATCATGTGCCCACGATAATAAAGCTTTGGACCCTTTCGAGGAATCATTGGTGTGCTGATAACATTTCTTCACTTTGATCATCCACGGCTTCCAGCCTATGGCCATTACAGCACCCAGTACTACCGAATAGGTAGTTTAGTTGGACCCTTTCGAGGAATCATTGGTGTGCTGATGACATTTCTTCACTTGTGCAAACTCCAACTGTCCCTACCACATGAGTTCATACCCCTGCTTACACTTCTCCAATCCAAGGTTTCCACCGAGATGTAGGTTGTCCTATATATAATAAACAAGCAAAAAGTTGGGGGGGCAAACCCTGAACAAGTATTTCTAAAGCTGGTGCAGCTATGAACCAAGCGACATGCATATTAAAAAAGATTAGCGCACACATGCAAAAGAAATGACTATCAAATATGAAGACAATCCATAAATAAAAATGGGGATTTGGTCCCACCATATGGCCATATCGTGCTCAAGCCCACCACTACATCAAAGTACCCCATTGTCAGTGGGTCCTACACTATCCATAAAAAAGGGGTGAATCCAGCCTCTCTTACCCTTGGAGACAACACTCCTTGCTGGGAGAGATGTGCTAATGCACTGCAAGGGACTACTCCTATATCTACTTGATAGTGGACACTGATAGAGTACAGGTGTGGGGGGGGGGGGGGGTGGTGTGCTCAACCTCAGAAGTCTGGTCCGACCGAATACATAATAAACAAGCAAAAAGTTGGGGGAGCAAACCCTGAACAAGTATTTCTAAAGCTGGTGCAGCTATGAACCAAGCGACATGCATAATAAAAAAGAATAGCGCACACATGCAAAAGAAATGACTATCAAATATGAAGACAATCCATAAATAAAAATGGGGATTTGGTCCCACCATATGGCCATATTGTGCACCAGCTTTAGAAAATACTTGTTCAGGGTTTGCTCCCCCAACTTTTTGCTTGTTTATTATGTATTAGGTCTGACCAGACTTCTGAAGTCATTTCTTTTGCATGTGTGCGCTATTCTTTCTTTTTTAATATGCATGTCCTATATATAGCACTTCTGCATCCCAAAATGGCAGCTGAAATCTCCTGAGAATTTAAATTCATTTAAAAAATACATACAATTTTAATGGTTAATGAAACCATAGCTGCATAATATGTTTATTTTATATTTGCCTGGAGTTCACCTTTAATCTAAACAATATTAAAATTAAAATTTTACTTATTTGTCTTATTTTTAAAGATAAATCAAACCCACAGTGTTTGACATGGTATCCAAACTGCAAGGTACCTAGATATGGTGGTGCTGATCTGAATCTTAAACCCTTCTACTCCCATTCTAAGAGCTTCCTGAAGCTCCACTCCACGAACAAAGTTCTCCCATGTGACGGGCAGCAGGAGGTGCAAGTGGAATTTATTATTAAACATACAGAGCTGGAGAATGAAACTGACCATTTAGACCTCCATTATATGGTGAGCAGTTTGTTATAATATTGGAAATGTGCAACCAAATCTCTAAATGTATAGCTGAAGTAAATGGGTAAGACTTGTGCTAAAAGCTTTGTGTCATACAACAAAAGGAATGACCGCACTTCCGATGAATTTCAAAAAGGAGTGTCTTTATTCCACATCAATCGGCAAATACAGATACACACTGTGAGTGCAGGACAATCGGTGGACTAAAAAGCTTTGTGAATGCCTATAGTGTTGTGATCTGACGACTCCTTTTATGGATAGCATTTGGAATGTAAGTACTTTACACACCCATTACCCAGCCTCTCTCCTATGTGGCATACTAGTAAACATCATGACTAGTTATACCCATCCTGTGCAATTTCTCTAATCCAAGCCCACCAAATCACCTCCTCTTACTGACCGACAGATATTTCCCTTTTTTGAAAGGGTCAACCATATCTGCTGAATCATTTTCTGTGAAAGACTACCTGGTGATTAAAGATGGGCCGGACACCCTCCTGTTCAGTTCGCACAAGAACATCTCATACAGAGAAAAAGTTCTAGCGAACATGCAAAGTCTTTTAAAGTCTATGTGACAAGAACATGAAAAATCAAAAGTCCTCATTTTAAAGGCTCATAAGCAAGGTATTGCCATAAAAAGTATATTGGGACCCGGGTACTGCCCTGGGGGACATGTATCAATGGAAAAACATTTTTTTTTAAACAATCGTTTTTACAGGAACAGTGACTTTAATAATGCTTAACCTCCTTAGTGGTATTCCCGAGTGTGGTTCGGGGTGGAATTTTAGTGCCATTAGCGGTAACCCCCGAGCCACACTCAGGGTACCACCAGGGAGCATCACAGGATCCTGGTAGAGGGTACTTACCTTACGATGTGTCCCTGCAGCATACAGCGGCTGGATCTTCCGCCCGATGCTGTGAGCCCTGGCTTCCGTCTCCTGCGACGTGACGCTCGCAGGGGGGGTGGAACCAGCGGCAAATTTGAAAAGTAAAACACACTGATATATTGTAATCCTATTGGATTACATTACAAAATAAAATAAAAAATAAATTGACATTAGCTTGCCCCCCAGTGCAGTTTTACTGTACTTTTTATATATATGTATATATATATATATATATATATATATATATATATATATATATATGAATATGTACGTGTATATATATATATATATATATATAAATATATATTTATATATATATAATATATATTTATACACACATATATATATATATATATATATATATATATACTTTAACTTATTTATAGTTATTTATTATATTATAATTTATGATTTTGTGTTTCAAACTTTATCATACCCGAGATGTTATAAAGAAGAACGCACAGTAAAAAAAAATAAGTAGTTGGTTTGGGCTGCTTGACCTTAAGAATTACTAGCAAAATAATTGTACCGCTTTCAGCAACTAAAATCGGAAACAATCATACCACCGGGGAGGTTAAAGTGAAACAGTAAAAATTAAAAATTCCTTCAAATATTGTGCCGGGGGGGGGGGTCCCCTTAATGTGCCTGCAAAGTGGTGCATTTGTACAATGTATGGAACTTGCTGCAGCAAAACTGACATTTCTAAAGGAATAAATGTAATTTAACCTCACTGGCGGTGTGATTATGTCAGTATCGAATGTCAAAGCAGTACGTTGTTTTGCATGGAAATCTGTTGTTTTATATTGTAGGCCTGTAATTCTTAGGAATACAAAGTTTCAAACACGAAATCATAAATTATAATATAATAATAATACATTTTATTCAATAATGTAATCAAACCAAAAACACTGAAATTTGTCCAAACAAGGGTGCAATATTACTTATCACTGTAATACTAGACACTGCATAATGGTTAATGGTTTAGTAAGCATCCCGGGTATGGAAAGTTTTGAAACATGGGACTGCACAAAGTCCGACGTCACAATAGAACCTGGTTTCCTTTCTGATTTTCCTTCCACTGTCATCTTGCTTTGAGCAACAAACCTCGCACATCCTTGTAGGTGCTGACTTTTTCTCGGTTGGTGGGACGTAGTACATGAAGTGACGAACAGTCAGGCGTTCCGGGTTGACCACGCCAACAGCACAATTTCCAGCTCTGTGCACAGCCATTGATGGTAGTTGGTGGTTCATTTATTAAAATTAAAAATGATCTGACAAGAATTGCATGTTCATAAGTATTCACAGCCTTTGTCATGACACTCAAAATTGAGCTCAAGTGCATCCTGTTTCCTCTGATCATCCTTGAGATGTTTCTACAACTTGATTGGAGTCCACCTGTGGTAAATTCAGTTGATTGGACATGATTTGGAAAGGAACACACCTGTCTATACAAGGTCCCACAGTTAACAGTGCATGTCAGAGTACAAACCAAGCCATGAAGTCCAAGGAATTGTCTGTATACCTCCGAGACAGAATTGTATCCAGGCACAGATCTGGGAAAGGGTACAGAACATTTCTGCAGCATTGAAGGTACCAACGAGCACAGTGGCCTCCATCATCTGTAAATGGAAGAAGTTTCGAACCACCAGGACTCTTCCTAGAGTGAGCCGCCCAGCCAAACTGTGTGATCGGGAGAGAAGGGCCTTAGTCAGGGAGGTGGCCAAAAACCTGATGGTCACTCTGACAGAGCTCCAGCATTTCTCTGTGGAGAGAGGAGAACCTTCCAGAAGAACAACCATCTCTGCAACACTCCACTAATCAAGCCTGTATGGTAGAGTGTATATTCAAAAAACAAAACCTCCTGCGCTCAAGTGCTGTTTGGTGGAGTAGAAAGAGGTGCACTACAAGCTCAGATGTAGAGAGAGCTGTCTGGTCTTGCTGCCCCCTTCAGGATCAAGGGTATCCAGAACCACTGGTAGAAAGGAAAAAAGAAAAAGAGGGGCGCACCGACCTAGTGCATTACCATAAAAACATTTATTAAAATATTAAAAAGTGTACATAGTACTCACAAAACTGGTGTGATACAACACACATCAAGAATAGCATATACAGTTTCCAAGGTAGCCAGGTCCCGATTGTGACGCATTAGCATGCAGATGGTCGCATGGGGCTGCTATGGCTAGGCTGACGCGTTTCAGAGGCGAACCCCCTTCCTCAGAGCCAGATAAAGTGCTTTATCTGGCTCTGAGGAAGGGGGTTCGCCCCTGAAACGCGTCAGCCTAGCCATAGCAGCCCCATGCGACCATCTGCATGCTAATGCGTCACAATCGGGACCTGGCTACCTTGGAAACTGTATATGCTATTCTTGATGTGTGTTGTATCACACCAGTTTTGTGAGTACTATGTACACTTTTTAATATTTTATTAAATGTTTTTATGGTAATGCACTAGGTCGGTGCGCCCCTCTTTTCCTATGTATGGTAGAGTGACCAGACGGAAGCCACTCCTTAGCAAAAGGCACATGATAGCCCACCTGGAGTTTGCCAAAAGGCACCTGAAGGACTCTCAGACCATGAAAAACAAAATTCACTGGTCTGATGAAACAAAGATTGAACTTGTTGGCCTGAATAGTAAGTGTCATGTCTGTAGGGATCCAGGCACCGCTCATCAACTGACCAATACCATCCCTACAGTGAGACATGGTGGTGGCATCATCATGCTGTGGGGATGTTTTTCAGTGGCAGGAAATCAAGGGAAAGATGAATTCAGCAATGTACAGAGGCATCCTTGATGAAAACCTACTCTAGAGTGCTCTGTAATTCAGACTGGGCCAAGGTTCATCTTCCAACAGGACAATGACCCTAAGCACACAGTCAAGATAACAAAGGACTGGCTACCGGACAACTCTGTGAATGTCCTTGAGTGGCCCAGCCAGAGCCCAGACTTGAACCCGATTAAATATCTCTGGAGACATCTAAAAATAGCTGTGCACCGACGCTCCCCATCCAACCTGATGGAGCTTGAGAGCTTGAGAGGTCCTGCAAAGAAAAATTGGAGATTGGAGATTGCTTCAACAAAATATTGAGCAAAGGCTGTGAATACTTATATACATGGGATTTTTTCGCCATTTATTTTTAATAAATTTGCAAAGATTTAAAAAAAAACATCTTTCACATTGTCATTATGGAGTATTGTTTGTAGAATTTTGAGGAAAATAATTAATTTAATCTATTTTGGAATGAGGCTGTAACATAATCTGGAAAAAGCGCTGTGAATACTTTCCGGATGCACTGTATGACAGTTAGTGTGGCACTAACTTTGTGTTTCTAAACATTTATACATTTGATGGTTCTACTGTATTGCAATGTCTTGTAGTTCCTGCCTGAGAAAATTTTAAACATAACTTATCCTCTTTTTACTCTTATTTTGGTTTGTAGATGAGAAACAACTCGAGTTGGGAACAAAATAACACCATGCTCTTATAATGAAAACTCGGAATTAAAACTGATTCAGCAAAATTAAATTGAGTTTACCAAATGTCTCTGGGTTTCCATGTTTCATCAAAAATCTTGTTTCTATAAATGTATCAACAGATTGCATGGGGAGATAACAGCTACTTGGATAACAAGCTTTGCAGTCTGGAGCTAAAATCTCCAACCTCATCTATTGTGTTCT
Source organism: Pelophylax lessonae (assembly GCF_965119305.1). Taxonomy (NCBI): domain Eukaryota; kingdom Metazoa; phylum Chordata; class Amphibia; order Anura; family Ranidae; genus Pelophylax; species Pelophylax lessonae. Next base: position 79,309,736 of record NC_138776.1, on the reverse strand, counting down.
TAAATAAAAAGAAATTAAAGTCTGCTTTACATGAACATATATTCTGCGTGGTTATTGTAGACTGTGTAGAGTGTGTCTCAAGGTCGTTTTTTGATATGACATTTTACTTGCTTGTTGAACAAATTCTTACTTTTATTTTTAATAAACCGATAGTGGATCCTTTTAGCTATTGGATTGTCAGACAGTGCAAATAGCATCCTTGGTTAACAATCCCTGAGATAAGCCCAAAGGCACTGGAGTTTATTTACTAAAGGTAAATGTTCACTTTGCAAGGGAATTTGCCACAGAACATGGTGAAGTTTCAATTTGCACAGAATACCCAACCATGTGCCAGGAAAATTAAAAAAACAAATCATTTTTGCTTGCACGTGGTTGGATGATGGAAGTCAGCAGAACTTTGCCTCATTCAGTAAGCTTGGGTGAAAATTATATTGCAAAGTGCATGGCCTATTTGCCTTTAATAAATCAACCCCCAAATTTTAAATTTAGTGAATTATAGTAAATTATGTTATAAGTGTCAGCTTATTCGTATGCTCATACAGAGACAGCAGCAGCAGTGAAGTGCAATCATCATGTGGAAAGCACTGGTATGAGCATGGCAGCAGAACTAGCACAACCGACTTGAGTTTAAATGAAAAATACTTTTTGTTTATTACAGTTTTTGCTTCTCACAAAAGTGCAATGTTGACTAAATATCCCAAAGCTGCTACTTTGCAGGTCAAGAATGGGCCTTTTTCAAGCAGAAATTGAAATGCACATTAAAAGAACACGGTTAAACATCTATACCCACAACTGCCAATTAGAAATAGGTGAGTGAGGAGGCATCAAACAATCCAGGGATCCTAATATGATGGACCTAATGAAAAACTTTGTACTGCAAAATCCACTTGATAAGAAAAATTGTAATAGGAGTATGTAGTATGTAATAGGTGTTTCTAAGAAATTCAAGGTTGTCAGGAAAAAATGTAAGTTTTGGGGGTCTTTGGAGGCAGGCATACTTCTGTACTTCTGTGTAGGGGTATATATACACACACACATGTATGTATATATACACATACACATATATAGGTGTGAAAGTAGCAGAACACTATGCTTGCGCTAATGAACTATTTAATACCCATATGGCTTCTCTGCTATAACACCTATATATGTGTATGTGTATAAATACATATAAGTGTGTGTGTATATATACCCCTATACAGAAGTTCAGATGTTATGCCTGCCTCCAAAGACCCCCAAAAAATGCCCAAAAAAACGCCAGCTACAAAAACGCCCAGGTGTGTTTTTGCAGCAGGCGTTTTTTTGGGGCATTTTTTGAGGGTCTTTGGAGGCATGCAAAACATCTGAAATTCTGTATAGGGGTATATATATATACACACACACTTATATGTATTTATACACATATATAGCAGAGAAGCCATGTGGGTGTTAATTATTTCATTAGTGCAAGCATAGTGTTCTGCTACTTTCACACCTATATATGTGTATGTGTATATATACATACATGTGTGTGTATATATTCCCCTACACAGAAGTTCTGATGTTATGCCTGCCTCCAAAGACCCCCAAAAAATGCCCAAAAAAACACCTGCTACTAAACCGGCAAGGTGTGAAAATAGCGGAGCCACTATCCTGTTCTATATTAATTCTAATACAAACAAACTTTTTTTTTCTGGTTCTGGACATGCTACAGAGCTGAAATTTCACAGGCACACTTTTTAGACCGTCCAGACACTAAATCCAAAGAAATCTCATTTTCTTTTTTCAATAATTTTTTCAATAATTGGCTCTCTATCAAAAATTACAATTTTTAAGAACTTTTTTTTGTGTGATTAATAGTCCCTGGGGCATGACCCAGAACCCTAGGCACTTTTTAGGGGCATTTATTGGGTTTTAGGGCTTCAAAATTGTATTTTTTGATTACCGAAGTTCGGGTCCCATTTATTTCAATGGGGTTCTGAAATCCAGGCCTAACTTTCGGGAAGTTCGGGTGTTCTGGTCGAACCAAACTTTTGAAAAGTTCGATCATCCCTAGTGTGCATTAGTCACACTTATTATTTTGCATTTCTTAAAAAGTTAACCTTGCTTAACCTAAATTGAGTGTGTCACTTTGCCAAGAAAAATTCTGTTGATGAGTGTAAGACCCCGTTCACACTGGGGCGACCTGTCAGGCGACCTGATCGCCTGATAAGTCGCCGTGGGTCGCCTGCCATAGAGCAGCACAGGACCCGTTCTAATAGGAGCGACACAAGTCGCTCCAACTTAGAAAAAGGGTCCGGAGCTTCTTTGGTGCGACCTGGAGCGACCTGCATTGACTTCAATGATATGAAGTCCGTGCCGGCCGCTCCGAGGTTACGGTGCGAGCTGCGCACCGCGACTTCACAGGTCACCCCAGCAAGTCGGGTCGCCCCAGTGTGAACGGGGTCTTAAAGTGCACTGCAGAAAATTTCAGTTCCCTTGCTACACAAAATGTTACAAATAGAAAAAGCTCCAACACTTCTTGGTGGTGTCAAAACGTATCCATTCCCTCCTTCCCAAAAACATAATTTTTTGCCTATTATTGCAATAGGTTGAGTCACTGAGACAGAAACAGAGTAAACAAGTTTTGACACAGGGTTAGCAAAGCATTGCTCCATCACAGCAGCATTACACTTTTAACCTATCAGGTTTTTTTTTTTTTTATGTTGTTAAAATGATAGTCACTTTAATTTAGTGGAAATGTTTTTTTTTTTATAAATTCAATGTTTATTGAAAAAGGAATAGGCATACAACATATGCAAGAGCAGTGGTACAAGTCCAAAAACAGTAGGCAAGCAGAAGAAAATGTACTAAGTAATAAACAAAAACATATTTCAGGACAAGTGATCCCACAGAGATAAATACAAAAGGCAAGATCTAAGAGCTGACTACAGGGCGTTGGCCATCCAAAAAGGTCTCAGCCCCAACCCCCGCCGACATCTATCAAATGGCCGGCCTTTGGAGATAGAGAGGAACCGATCCGGTGGCCTGCCCTGCTCATAAATTCCGAGAGGCAGGTAGATTACCTATGCCTAGGGGAAGGAAAGTCCCGAAAGAGAGGAAGCATTAGAACAGAGAAAGGAAGGGAAAAATACAGTGCAGAGGGGGGGGGGGGGAAGGGTGTGTGAAAGGAGGCAGAAAGCACAAAAGAGAGGGGGAGAAGGTTAAAATGGAAAGGAGGGGGGGGGGGGGAGGATGGCCACCCGGCCCGCCGACAGCCAGCTAGGCGATCAAAGTTTTATATTCATCGGAGAAGCTGAACTCATGCCAACTGAACGTGGAAATGTTTTAAAAAAACTATGATGTAAAAAAAATATTTAGGGAATTCCCTAAATATCTGTGCTCTGGCTGTGATGCTTGTAAATCTGGTAATTGCTCTGGTAATTATCTGGCTATGCTGTACATTACAATGCCATTACCTAAATTCCCCAAGGTTAGTCGATGAACAATCAGGTTTTAGTGGAGTGAGGGGTTGGATAGTGGTTAGTCAGATATTGGTTTGAATCTATAAATATTGGCTGATTTTTTTTAGATGTTGGGCTCCAAGTTATCTGTTTGACCTTAGGATGTATTAACATTTAATATTTAGCACTACTCCCATGGGAGCTGCTGTGTGTGGGTTCCCCTGGGTTACCATTAGCAACAGTAGACCATTTTGAAATGTTTCCAAGTGTTTTTTTACCTCAGACAAGGACCAGTCCAGTTTCTTTGGTTTTTGTGTTTTTATTTGTAACTTGGATAGGAGAAGGGATGAGTGGGATACCCCAATAAGTGAGCTGTGCACAGAAAGGCAGGGACTGTACAAAAAATGCTGACTGACGCTGGTTAACGCTGACTGACGCTAGTCACGGCTAGACCGCTTACTGCATTTCACCTTTGACTGAAAAAGAGTCCTATTAGCTTCCTAAGGCACTCCTTTCCTGAGGTAGCTGACTTTAATAGTAGACTGCACTGCTCAGCAACTTCAGGGCCCTTCCTGGTGCCCCCTTTAACCCCTAATCTTCAGGGCTTTACAACTTGGCACCCCCTTTACTGTAATACTCCGATTAGCTGGCTCCTTGATCCCCTTGACCTCTATGGAGTGGTCCCCTCTCTTAGGCAGACCCCTGGGCAGATGCTTGAGTACTCACGATACTGTTTTTCCAGAAGTATTCTGCCCAGCAGCTCCACTTGGTCAGCACACTGGATCCTTCTGCAGCACAGCTCAACCTCTGGTCCCTAGGCCGACTGCCTGGACCACCTTCCTCAGGAAAAGGAGGAGAGACAGCCGTCCCCCTCCTCCTGAGACCTGGCTTCCCGCCCAAAGACACCCTGTCACATGCTCCCCTCCTATTTATGAGCAATCCTAGGATGCATTGCAGGAATGCCCTCCCACTGGAACTGACATAAAACAGAGTGTGCCACTGGCTAGATTTCCTCCACTGTCCAATGAGCTCCCTCATTGGCTAACATGGGGACATTTATTCAGACCCAGTGAATCACACTTGGAAACATGTGACAGGCTAACTAACAGATCAGACCCTCCTGATAAGCAGAACAGGGTCACATATATGCTTTGCCTAGCACCTACCTAGGAGGGTGCTACTAATATTTGATATTAATATTTGAATATTTGAAAAGTTTTTATTGATGTGGTTTTGTTTGTTCGAATTAGAAGTTTGTACTTACCACCATAATTCATTTTTTTTTCCGGTATAGTACGATCATTTAGTGGTCACGTTCATGTACCCTTTAGATTGTATGGATAGTGATATTCTTTCATTTCTATTATTGCTATTAGGGGGTCCCTCCTCTACCTTAATGCACCGAGGTGACACTTCACAAGTAATCTTTGCCATTTCCTGTGTTGCATTTTATACAATAGGGTGGTGCAATTTTAAAAAGTTCCCGATTACTTATGATATTATCTGCCTGTTGCATGGGGTACTTCTTTTAGTTTGGGAGGTTTGCTGATAGGCCCCTGGTCAATAGGTTTAGATAAGTGTGGGCAAGTAGCCCTTTACCAAAATGGTCAATTCTCGCAAGTGACTGCCTGAGGCTTAGATCGAGGTGTGGGTGACTTGAAGTGGTAAGTCAGTACGCCGCCCATGTCCGGACGATGTCAGTGTGTGACAAAACATGTTGGATGGAGTGACTTGCTGATGTCACCGCGCTACGCTAATCCCCAAGATGGGGTGCTACACAGAGCCAGCCGGACTATTACTTTAATGCAAATTTTAAGTGCTGTGTTGTAAGTGCAATCTTTATTATTTTCAATAATTGTTTAAAGGATTTTATACTATGGCGAGATTTATTTGTTTTTTGGATCTTTTTGAGTCCTTGCAAGTGGTGGGTTTTCCTACTTCATCTCAAGTTCCCTTGGATGAATAAGAGGCCCTGGCTGGGTTTGAGCCACAAGCGAGATTGAACTTCCGCAATAGGAGGTCAAAATAAGCTGGTAAGCAAGAAATTGATAAGGTGAAGGCATTGACTAGGGATCACGTAGCCTTTTTGGTGAGGGATGGTGTATCCACTTTTGAAGGACATTGTTTCATCACATTTGGACTTTCTTTTTTCATTTTCAATTTCTAATTTTGATTTTTTTTTTGTATTTACTCATTTTCTGTTTTGGGTTTAGCACAACTCTATAACAAAATCTACTTGGTGCTATGTGTGTCTCACAGGAGAGTTGCTGCTTTGTTAATTTATGTCATATGGGAAAAGAGTGGTTTTCACTCTTTGATATAGATTTGATAAATGACCGTTTAGAATAGACATGTACGTATTCTAAAAATTGTACTCACTAAGAAACAAATACAAATTTTAAAAGATTTTTTGAAACAGTGAAAAGTCACCTAAAATGATCTGCACTATATAATTAAATGGTTGAAATATTTATTTTAGAAATGTAAAACAAATGTAAAAAAAAATGTAAACACTGTGACACCTCAAGTAAATATGTATAATACTCAAGGTAAGTGGCTCCCAATAAGTTCCATTGCAAAAAACTCTAGTGCTGGTTTGGCTCATTGCACTCAATCATTAACAAAAAAAATCACTGCCTGCAGGCTGCAGCAATCAAATTACCTAATTACGTTCACAATGTCTGTGAAACCAATACATTTTGAAAAGTCACCCAAAAATGATCTCCAAAAGGTATATTTACTAAAATTGGAGAGTGCAAAATCTGGTGCAACTCTTCATAGAAACCAATCAGCTTCCAGTTTTTTTGTCAAACCTTAATTGAACAAGCTGAAGTTAGAAGCTGATTGGCTACTATGAAAAGCTGCCCCAGAATTTGCACTCTCAAATTTATGTAAATCAACCCCTGTGACATATTAAAGGGGAAATATTGGAAGGAGGAGCCTGGAGTTGTGGGAGGGGTTTGCCCCTGCCTCTTCAGGGCTGTCACAGGTTTAGTTGGGCTGGTTTCGGTCACGCCCACTTCCAAGAATCTCCAGTGCACCTAGGAGCTGCGCTCCACGAGGACGCTTCCGGGTCGGCCAGCGGCACCCGGCAAACTGTAAGTAGTCGGGAGCAGACTGTGGCTCAGTCTCCCCCCCTTCATTCCCACACCACCAGCCGCATGTCATCCTCCCCCCTCGTTACATCCCTTTCCGTTTCCTTCCACGCCCGCACTGCCTGCGCTGCCAGGGGCAGTCCGCGGCCTCCCTCGTGGGGTGGCGGTGCCGAGGGGATGACATCATCCCCAGATTTTGAGCCGGCCCCCCACTCCTTCACCACTTGACCATCCGTCTTCACAATTCAGTTTCACACGTTTTAAACTACTGATCACTGTGCCACTTTTCCAAATAAACATGCAACGGTCAAATTATCCTCTGCTCAAAAGAACAAGATGTCCAATTCACTCACAGTCTGCCCCATCATATATTTTTATATCAGCTGTGTGACAGCTTCACATACTGCTTGTAAAGGATCATCCTCTGATTTAGACTTTACAAAGCTTCCTCGGTTACCCGCCTGGCACACTAACTTCACAGCAGTTTTATTTCTTTAGTTGATATATAACAGGCTGTATTTCTGACTTTACCAGTCACATCTAGTGTTCATTTTAAAGATTACACCACGCCACAGTCTCTTCACTATTATCAAAACAACTGTAGATCTTGTTTTTAGGTGCAAATTTTGGCAAGTTGCTTTCAATTTGTTTGTTGCTTTCACATGCTTGCGTTACCACATAAAACTTTTAGCAAGCCAACCTTAGTTTTTTGATAACCCATGACCCCTTTTTTTTTTCTCTCTCCCTCTCTTTCTCTTTTCCTCAAGGAGGGCACGGCCACTCCAGGGCCTTTCAATTGCCAGGGCGGGGGGCCACGCTCTCACACCCTCATCCGGATTATTGCCTGTTGCCCGGCGTCTTGACACGCGCAAGGACACGCTCCAACCACGATCCTGGTTTCACGCCCTGGTGGAAAAAAAAAATACATAACAGGGAGGGGGGGGGGGGGAGAGACCAAGTTCAGCTCTCGCTCTTTCCATCAGTCACAGGTTTCTGGCGGGGCACTTCCATTGCAGCCGCACAAACATTACCAGACCTTCAGCCAAGCCTTCCAGACCCCTCACAGGTTATCGCAGGTATGCTCTCACTTGGATATACCCTTCCTTTGGTTACCTGTTTTTTTTGGGGGGGGCAGGGGGGGGGTTAGTGAGGTAGGTCACTTTGCAGCTAGCCCGAGACTAACACCCATCCTCACGCGGATGGCCCAAATCAAAGCTAGAGTTTCGGTCATCCCGCTAGCGTAGTGAGGGTGTCACCTTCCAGAGGCCTACACCCCGCCATTTCATTACTTGGCACAGCGCAGGGCCAACTCATAGACAGCACCTCTACCTGCCGCTAGGTTAGTAGGGCCTCATGTCCCACTCGCAAGTTCTGGTCTCCTCCCGGGAATGTAATAAGGGGGTGTACGCCAGTCAAACATTTTCATTCACTTATGTTCCGTGACCTTTACCTTCATGTTTTCCAGGATGTCCCATGCGTCAGACATAGGAGCTAGCTTCTCCCTACCTAATACGCCAGTCAGGCCTCCTACTCTGGTTTCGGTCCCCACCAGAGGAGGAAGCCAAGTCTTGACGAGCCCTGGCCCGTTGAGTTCATGGACCATCCCAAGGATCACCGCTGAATTGAGACAGAGAGAAATTCCATTTTTGGCCACCACCAAGAAGGCTGAACTTTTCAGGATTTTGACAACCAATACAGTTCGACAGTTGGGGTCCGAGTCGCAGGACAATGTTCATGATACCTTAGCTGGGATCCAGGCCACGATGGCATCCATCTTGTCCTCTATCAATAGCTTGACTCAAAGAATGGAGAAATTAGAAACCCCGGCTCCCACCCCCTTGTCATCCCCGGGTTTCCCACCCTCCCAGGTTGCCACCCTAGCTGTCTCTCAGAGTGTCATCACAAGTACTCTTACCTCCCTGGCCTCTATTGCACACATTATCATGTCAGCTCACATGGTCCCTCCCAGGGTCAAGAAAGACATCCTGGAGGGCAAGGACGTTAACGTCATGACCCTGTTGTTAGTATCCCATGACATCATAGAAAGCAAGATCTATAACTATGACGACCTTTCCGTGGTACTAAAGGCCAAAGACCCCAGGTTGAACAAGAAATTGTCCATCCCGGAGTTTGTGTTGGCTTTCGTGCTTTATAGGGACGTGATTTGCTTTAATTTCTCAAACCGTAGGGAGGTATTGGATTTGTACATGCACAAGGTGGTCGATTTGGGGTACAAGTACGGTGGCTCTGGTTTCTATGATTACCATCCTTCTTTTTCAGCCAAGGCGGCTGCCGCTTTCGCCCAGTTTAATGTTCGGGCAGACTGGGGCCAATTGGACACAGAGTTGTTCTGACGCCACTTCGCCGGGCTTGCTCCACCGGCTTGCACCAACTGTGCTTCTTTTTCCCATCCCACCAACTTGTGTGCCTCTGAATCCAATTCCACCGTCACGAGCGACATCACCCCTGGTACCAGCAGAGTCAATCAGAGAGCTTCCAGAGACAGGCTAGGCAGGCCAATCGTGTTCCTGGGCAAGACGCAGGTTTGCAACAACTTCAGGAGGTTGCAGTTTCAGCGCCTGCAGGTTGTTGCATGTCTGCTCTGGGTGCACGCCAAGACCATGTGCCCCAACCGACTCTTTTCTAAGAAATGACTAACCGAGTTACACATTGACACCTTGGCTTTTCTCCTGGAGTCCCACCCCTCCCAAGATTTAGTTGAGTTCCTTCTCCAGGGCTTCACAGAAGGGTTTCAGACAGGATTAGTCACTCTAGGGTGGAATGCAACAATTTGCAATCTGCCTTATCCGACCCTTCCACAGTCAACACCCTGTTACAGTCGGAGGTTGACAAAGGCTTTATGATTGGCCTTTTGGCATTCCTCCATTTTCTTGTTGGCGTACCAACCCGTTGGGCATCGCCACCGGGTAGTACAACAATAAAAACCGTTTGATTATTGACCTTTCAGCTCCTCATTCTGTCATCACGCCTAACCTTAATTCGCTTAACCCCTCCAATAAAAACGCCCAGGTTTGTCAAGTACTTAAGAACCCTGCTGAGAAAGTAAGGGTGCAATCCTGCTGCCTTCACTGGTCATTCTTTCCGCATAGGGGCAAACACGACGGCCTCCAGCTGCAGCATTCCTGTGCACATTATCTGGGGCAGTGGAAACCCTTCGCTTACTACAGTTACATACCCCAACCAGAAAACGAGCTCAGACAGGCATTTCGAGTTTTAGCCAAATGACTTTCAAAACTTTATGTCTCATTTTCTTTGTAAATGATGCACTTGTATTAAAGATTACTTGCACGCTCTCTTTTTGCCCTCTTTATTTTACAGGCCTGCCCGAACAACGGTTTTGGCACGCTACTACCGTAGTTTTATTTAATATGTCATGTTCTCCATCTCAGCTCTATTTCCTGACCACAAATTGGAAGGTGGAGCCTGGAGTTGTTGGAGGGGAGGAGCCACCTATTTAAGGTCTGGCCCCCCGCCTCTTCAGGGCTGCCGCAGGTTTAGTTATCCCACCCACCACTGCCCCTTTTTCTACAACATTCCTTCTTCTTCCTTCCTTCTTGTCGGGCCCTCTTTATTTTACAGGCCTGCCCGAACAATGGTTTTGACACGCTACTACCGTAGTTTTATTTAATATGTCATGTTCTCCATCTCGGCTCTATTCCCTGACCACAACTGGATTTTAATGGTTTTATCATAAAGGATACAAGGATTTTTAATGATTTTATCAGAAAGGCTAGACCCTGAAACGGGGTCAGTGTGTCTAGTCCCTGGGGAAGTTGCTGACCTATCTATTTGCAGTAAAAAAAATAAAAAAGAGCAAATGCAGATTGAATAACATTCTCCAATCCATTTCACTAGGGCTTTCACCCCTCATAAACTGATTAATAATTGATAGAACATATTTGTTTGTATATTGCAACAATCTGAATCCATTAAATTGCCTAATGCTATCATTGCTGTTAAAAAAAGCACCTTTGTATTTCTTCAAAATCTTTTGTAAGGCTGGGTTCACACTTATGTGAATTGGATGCAGGTTTCCCTGCATCTAATTCGCATGACAGGAGACTGTAATCGGCTCTCTCTGTTTGTCCCTGAAAGGGAGAACAGGGATGCACCGGACCCCTGCTGTGAGCCGCTTACGCACACAGTGTAAACCCAGCCTCAATCTAATGCATAATTGCATTTGTTCCATAGATCTGACCATTGCATTTATATTTTTAGAAATATTCTAGATAGTTAAAGCCCATTTTTGTCCCTTTTGTCTGTCCTACCCAGCCCCTTCACAATATAAAAAAAAATTATATTAAGATATTCTACTCTACCTTGTGGGTATTGTGAAATGCCGATTCACCCCCACAGTCACGGTCCACCATTGACCAGTTTTGTCATGACTCCTGGTAAAGGAAACAGGTTTTTTTTTTCCCCAAAATGTTCTGTTTTTTTTTTATGTAGCGCTACCCCCCGAAGGAGCCACTTGAGTATATTTAGTTCTGTACTCTGCCCCTCAACCTCAAGAACAGCCTCAGCCCCTTTGGCAAACCTGGCAGTAACATTATTGCAAGCATAATAGTAACAGACACAAGTTGTAGTGAACACAGAAATTATCTTTACTGGAAGATTTTCTTTAGCATTGAAACAAACAATAACAATATCATCGAATAGTAGAAAAATATATATTTTGAATAGATCAACTGTGTGATACTAACTGAAGATTAAGAGCAATGAAACTTAACAATATTGAGGGGGCAGAGCCAGCTGCCAAGGAGTATGGCCGCGTGAGGAGTTAGCTTGCAGAGCCTGCAGTGATTCACTGCGGCTGACAGCAATGTGGGGCATCAAACCTACACCCCTTTATCTCCAGCTGATTGGCGTGCATCCCCTGAACAACACGCAGAAGTAAAAGTCACCAAAAGGTCCCTGAAATCTGTCTGATTTCTTCAGCTCCACCAGAGCTCAGAGATTCCAAGATGGTGCCTGGAAGACCCGTGCATCCTCCTCGTGCGACTCTCCCCATGACTCACGCTCCAGAGGAAGCAGCCGCTCATCACACAGACAATCACCACTGGTAAGCCCTGTTAAATCTAGCTCCAGAATCTCCCCTTCTCACCAATATGCCAGCAATAGGCATGTAAATGACTCCTCAGGAGAGACCATCAGGGAATTTGTAGAATGTATTGACGATTACCCCACTGTAGGACAGCCGATATCCGATAAAACTCTTAAGGACATGCTGGTGTCCCTGAGATGGTCCCTACACAAAGACATGATGTCTATGGTCTCCCAAATTGATTCAGAAATAGATGAGATGGGGAAAGAGTGCACCACATAGAAAATAAAATGGGGGATTTTGCGGTGGCACATAATGAGCTAGTGGATGCTCAAAATCGAGTGGATAATGAGCCCGCTTGAGGAGGAATAATATTACATTTCGAGGAATAGCTGAGACAGTCTCACCCTCAGAGCTCCGTGACTACATTGAACACCTAATTATAACCTTACTTCTAGACACCCCTAAAAGGGAAATCACGGTGGACAGAGCACACAGGCTCCCCAAACCTGCCTTTTTAACAGACAATGTGCCTCGTGAATCCATTTCTATCATGTCAAGGAGGCACTTATGCAGCGTGCCAGACAATCTTCTCCCTTTCCTGAGCCTTACACGGGCCTCGCTCTGTATACTGACTTGTCGCAGTATACGATGCAAGCACACAAAAAGCTGGTAACCCTCACCAAACTTTACAGCAACAACAACCTTATCTACCGCTGGGGATTTCCAGCTAAGCTGCTTGTGACCTGGGAAAGTAAATCCTTTACAGTAACATCTGTGGAATAAGGTATGAGGTTTGCAAAACAATAGGGGATACCTCCCCTGCAGGAAAGTCACCTTCCAGAGGGGATCCTTAGTGGGAAACAGTTCCTGACTGATCTAAATCGCTTATGCCCACTTTTCAACTCACTGGAGTGAATGCGGTGATGGGTATGGACATGAAAACGGTGAACTCTGTGCTCTGTTGAGCATTTTCCCCAACTTGAAAATGTGACTTAGTCCGCTTGTTGAGAATGTTCTCTTATTTTTTACTTGTTTGACTGTTGGATCTTGTTTATCTGTTAATAGTTTTCTTTCAGTTCTTGTCACCACTGGCCTCATACTAACATCCTGGCAGCTCCTTCTTGAAGATCTTCTTTGACGCCCACAATTTCTGAGTCGTCTGAATCAGGACCTCTGTTCAGGTACTGTGTTGCTCATAAATCCTCAGTGTTATTCAGTCAACCACCTACATCAGTTTCTCCCCTTTCACAATGAGACTTAGAGTCATCTCTATTAACGCCCATGGTTTGAATAGTCCTTACAAGAGAAGGGCATTATGGCAAGAGACACAAAACCTTAAGGGAGACGTGCTTTGTGCGCAAGAAAAGCACTTGAAGGCAAGTAATCCCCCCAAATGTTCACACAGGAAGTTCCCACACATCTTTTCAGCAAACGCAGAGGTAAAAAAAAGAGGTACTCTGATAGCCATCAAAAATTCTTTATCTTTTACCCCTCATACCTTGGTTGCGGTCCCAAATGGTAGATACGTCATTCTTGTTTGTGACATTAACAACACCACTTATTTCATTGCAAATATATATGCCCCTAATGACCACCAATTGCTCTTCTTACGTAAGGTTATGAAAAAAATCAACCACATTTGCAAGGGATTACTACTTCTTTGTGGGGACTTCAATGCTGTGGTTAACAATGTCTTGGACTCTACGTCTCAGTCTTGCAATCCACGTACCCTTCTACAACCCATCCTACATAACTCAGACCTATACGATGTATGAAGATGTCTTAACACTAACGAGAAAGACTATACCTACTACTCCACACCACATAGGTTGTACACAAGGATTGACCTTTTTGTGATGAACTTACAATTACTGACTAAGGTGTCAGGTGGTCAGATCATGCCCCAATTTCTATAAAGATTAAGGAAAAGCACTTAACTAGCGCTACGTACATGTGGAGGAATAATGTTGCTCTTTTTTCGAAACTCCCATTTCGTGAGGATTTGAGACGGGATATTAAAGACTTCTTTTCAAGGAATTGCACCCATGATGTATCTTTCACATCTACATGGTGTGCGCATAAAGCATTTACGAGGGGCCTCCTCCTGCAAATGGCAGCTAGAGAGAAGAAAAACAGAACTAAATTGATGTGTAATCTTTTGTTTAATTGGACAGCTTGAGTCTCATAAAGTTAACCTTTCTTCTCAGACAGCCCATGAACTACAACTTTGTAGAAATTTAAAAATTCCTAATATCTGATTATGATTATTAAGGCCTTACATTACTCTCAAGGCAATAAAGCTAGCAAATTTCTAGTAATTTACATCTGACAAAGGCAACTTAAGTCCAAACTGTCATTTTTACTAGATCCAGAGACTAAATCAAATAGCCACTGTGTTCCGAAAATACTATAGCAGCCTATATAATCTCAAATTGGACCCTTCAACTACCCAACCATCTGAACCCTTCATTAGCTCTTTCTTAAACACTATGTCTCTTCCGACCATTCCAGAAGACACACTAAAAGAGCTCAATGCCCCTATAACAGATGCTGAGATTCAGGCTGCTATCCGATCTATGCCTAATAATAAATCTCTTTGAGCCGGTTGCTTTACAGCCAAATATTATAAAACCTATCAAGAAGTTCTTACACCACAGCTGACTAAACTGTTTAACCAAGCTGCCTCCTTGGCATCTTTCCCTCAAGAAATGCTGCAGGCCACCATAGTTACTTTACCCAAACCAGGGAAGATGTAGGATTGCCCACAAAATTTCCATCCAATCTCTCTCCTTAACACGGCCTGAAACTATACGCCAAAGTGATTGCTAACAGATTGGCTAAGATAACCCCAACCCTTATCAAGGAAGACCAGGTAGGATTTGTACAGGTTAGGCAGGCCCCAGATGGCACCCGCCGCATGCTTAACCTCTTGAGAGTAGCCAAATTGTGCAAGGTGCTTACGGTGTTCCTAGCTCTGGACAGCGAAAAAGCCTTTGATAGGGTCCACTGGGGATACCTGAGGGCCACACTGCACAAATTTGGGCTCCGGGGGTTTGTCCTCTCGGCCAATTCAACACTCTATTCTAACCCTACAACAAATGTTTACACTTCCAATGTTGTCTCAGATGCCTTCTGTATTATGAATGGCACAAGACAGGAGTGCCCCCTTTCCCCTTTAATTTTTACTCTAATAATGGAACCTTTGGCCGAGGCAATAAGATCAAGTCTGAAGGTGTCAGGTATTGAAGTAGTGGGCAAGCAGCACAAAATTGGACTATTCGCGGACGATGTTGTCCTGACTCTCACCAATCCTGTGTCTTTCCTGACAGCAGTTCGGGAGATAATCGTAAACTTTGACAATGCGTCATATTAGAACTAAACATGACAAAGTCATCTACTCTACCGGTAGGCATTTCTAAGACATCTTTATTATCCCTAAAGGCAAGATTTCCATTAAATAACATATCTTGGTATAACCTTATGCGTCCCCAACAAAGATGTATATGAAGCAAACTTCACTCCCCTCCTATCTACAATTAGACAAGAACTTGCAAACATTGCGAAATTTGAGCTCAACTGGATGGGTCGCATTGCAGCGTTTAAAATGCTGATTTTCCCAAAAATTCTTTATTATTTTAGAACCATTGCAATCGTATTCCCACCTAGATTCTTTCACCTGAGAAACTCCCTATTGAGACGTTTCATTTGGCAAGGAAAAATGCCCAGAATTCCCTTCTCTACTCTACTCAAACCTAAACATCAAGGGGGAGCTAGTCTTCCCACTCTAGACCTTTACCATAAATCGGTTTTACTAGAGCAAATTCACGCATGGTTCGACACTCCCGCAGAACATCTTTTGGCGTTTATAGAGAGAGAGCCGCAATAACAAACAGGGATCTACCTTCCTTACTCTTGGCTTACTTGACTGGCATTCCTATAGAGTTACCAGCTTTCCCTTCAATCCAGGTCTCACTCCAGGCCTGGAAATCTATCCACACAAAAGCTAACACACTACATACAATGCAAATAATTCCTACACCATTAATGGTTTTAGAATTCCTTCTACCATTTGTTAAAGTTCGACCCTGCTGTTAATTATATCAAGGACTTTCCAATGGTATCTATGAGCTGCGACTTCACCCACCTTCAAATCCATCACTTTTTATCCAAACATGAAATTTTTAGTTTAGAAATTGACAATATTATTTGGGATGCCCTTCAAGAACGCCCATTTAAAAAAAAGTGGTATATGAAAATTCTATTCCCATTTTCAGAGTAACAACAATTTCTCCAGAACTGTGAATATATTAGCGTGGGAGAAGGATCTACGTAGAACCTTCGATACATGAGAATGGAACAGGGCAAGAACTCTAACTTTCAAATCTAAATATGTGAACCATTGGGATAACTATTTGAAAACCTTACATAGAAGCTATCTTACCCCATATAATATATCCAAGATTTATTCTGATACTCCATCAGAATTCTGGAGACAATGTGGTGAAGTAGGTAATCTTACCTATATACTATGGGGATGCAAAAGTCTTAGGAGCTTCTGAAATGGTGTTTTCCAACTAATTTCCAACACCACAGGATTTTTTATAGCCCCATCTCCAGAACTAGACCTTTTACTACTAACCATAGATAAAATACCTAAACAATTCCACACTCGAATCGCTCAAATTTTTACAGCAGCTCGTGTGACTATTACTTCCTATTGGAAAACAAATAAAATCCCCAATGTGTCAGAAGTCATCAATAGGGTACATGTTGCAGCCCAGCATGAAAGGTTTTTCACCTATAGGTCAGACTCAGTGAAGCGTTTCAAAGATACATGGAATTGTTGGATACAAACATTTCCCAATTAGGATTCTTAGATTCCCGAACTTCATAATAATGACATAGTAATCTCTAGGATGTCAGGAGCGCTGCTGTTCAGTGGTGTACAAATATACTTTGTATTCTATATATAGATATGTTCTTCCCTTTGTTTCTTTTTTTCTCGGTTTCCTTTTTTTCTTTTCTTTCTCTTTCTTTAAATACCCCCTCTTTCCCTATTTTTTTTTACGCCTCTTTATTTCTATTTCCTGCTTATATTCCCCATTTGCTGTTGATACCTACTCGACAATGCGATGGATTGTTCCTCCTCAGGGAGCTTAGGCCTATAAGAACTGCGGCATAATGATTGTAATGACTGCTATGAAATGTTTAAAATGAAATGAAAAAGAGAAGGTTGGGGATGGTGTTTCTCCCATGACCCATTGACACAGTTTGCTCCCAGTTGGGGTGTCGGAGCTTGTGGGAATCGCGCCCTTCCTGAGACAAAATTAAGTATGTGAATGTGCTAAATATTAAATGTAACATATGTCGTGATGTAACAATTTAAGCCAGTACGTTGCAATGTGTGGTCGCTCCTTAAATAATATGGCAAATACTGTTTTTCTTTTTTTCCTTTTTTTTATTGTTTTTTTGTACCTTTTATTTTTGAAAACCCTAATAAAAATATTTGAAAAGAAATTTAACAATATTATCCTGCTACTTTCAGGGGACTCTTTAAAGCGAATAACCCTGAAAGCAGGAACAACCACAAAAATAATTTAGTACAATAAGAATACTTCACAAGATAACCAGAAACTATACTCAAAGTGGTTGTAAGGACAGGTTTTTTTTATCCTAATGCATTCTATGTATTAGGATAAAAAGCCTTCTGTGTGCAGCAGCCACCTCAGGCCCCCTAATACTTACCTGAGCCCTATCCCGATCCATCAATGTTGCATGAGAGACTCGGCTGTCTGGGACTCCCCTCCTCATTGGCTGAGACAGCAGTATAGTGCCGTTGGCTACCGCTGCTGTCAATCAAAGTGGGCCAATAAGGAGAGAAAGGAGGCAGGGCAGGGCCATGACTCAGTTTCTGAATGAACACAGGGAGCTGCGACCTGGCTCCGGTGCCCCCAATGCAAGCTTCTTGCTATGGGGCACTCAACAGCAGGAATGTTCCAGGAGCACTGAAGAGGGATCCGAGATCTGGGCTGCTCTGTGCAAAACCACAAGTATAACATTTTTAACAAAAAAAAAAAATGGGACTTTAGTATCACTTAAATTTGAGCTCTATGGATGCAGGCAGGAGAAGGGCAGTAGAAGGACCCAGACTGTGTCAGACTACTTCCTTCTCTCCCCTGACACCACAGTCCCAATGAACCACAAGAGCACAATAAGGAATGTAATGTAACACTAACTTATCCTAAGTCCTGGGTGTATGTATGGGCCCGCATGGCACCAGTGACTTTAATCCCTTGAGGGGAATAGGATGTAGTTTTTAAAAGGAAGAAGGCCATGTTCTTTGTTGGTGCACTTAGCTGTCCTGTTTGGCAGGGTAAACAAGGTATGTTGAAGCTGTACTGGCAAGCAGGGTGATGCAGAGTGTACTGTAGAGCTCTGAAGCAAAATGAACACTGTTGTTGCCTGGCAGGGGGTGAGTACAAGCATTCTACTGTTGTAGGCAAAAGATGGGCAACGTTGTCTGCATGCAGTGTTTCTCCGTATCTGTATGATGGGCAAGTGCATGCTCACCAATCCTGTGGCCAAGGCCCAAGGGAGATGTCCTGGGATAGGCTCTCCAGGTTGCCTGACTGGCTACCTGACCACCGGCATGACATGCAACATCTTCAGAGATGCTCCTGGAATTGCAGAATTTGACTGCACAGCAAAACCACCAATAAAGCATTCACTAATGTTTAATTAAAAGTAGCCTCATTTTTCCCCATGTAGACTGCTTTGGGGAAATTATCGTAAAATAGAAATAGTTTTGTAACAAAGCCATGTGATTAATATGTCAGTGCTAACATGGCAATTAGTGGCTTTCTGGTGATGCTTTTGCAAGGGGGCAAGTCAATGTCCATGACGCCCTATACTCACAGTATGTGGGTGGAATAATGTTGGATGCAATTCAACCAGAAAAAGGCTCACCATTAGACCCCTCTCCACTCCTACCAATTCTAAACCATTCTTAATTCACTCCGGGAAGACAAAATAGCACACTTAGTAGACTTATGGCTAAGAATAAATGTCTGGCATTTCACTTTATACATAGTTTTACTTGGCTTACATACTCTTAAATGTCAACTGACCCCTCTTTCTTTTATATAGGACCATTACAGATCCTTCAACTTTCACACTTTCTACGGTCTTTACCAAATGCCAAATTATTTGGATGCTCACTCACAACGTTTAAACAGGAATGCATGGCAACAGGTCCCCTTCCCCATGCCCTATCAATCTCCTATAAACTCTTACTTTCTGATATAAAACAAAAAGCTCCCAGATTTATGGATCAATGGGAACAAGATTCTAATATAAAATTTACACCACACCACAGGCTAGATCTAAAATACTTGTCTTATTGATTTGCTTGTCTATAAGTAATCAATACCTGAAATCTGGATAAAAGTCAGTCTCTCACTGGTATCGTACCCCTAAATTACTCTCTCAAAACATACTAAAATTCAGTCCTTATTCATTTAGTATATGCCGCCTGATCTTGCATCCCAGTACTATAGAAGTCCTCTTTACCAGCCACCATTATGGCAATGGTTCTGTCAAATTCATGATATTGAACATATAGAAAATCTTACCAGCTTTCTCAAAGGGACTACCACAACATTTCCAGACATATGGTCCCCCCCATTCTGATGATTATAATCTGATATCACTTACCACCTTTATGGTATGTTTTATATATATATATATATATATATATATATATATATATATATATAGATCTGGATATCTTTCAATTTGGATCAATTGCTTTTTTTTTTCCACTTCCCTTCCAAACCATATCCCCTTCTTTTTTTTTTTTTTTTATTTATTTCAATTCATTCTTGACCCATACTGAAATCTTCAATTAAGTACATGCATCTTCAATTTATTGTCCATTCTACGATCCATTTTCATGTTACTGTTATAAATAAGGGGAAAAAGTCTATTGTAATCACCTATGTGACTTTTTACATTGTTTCTGACTTTTTTTATTGGACACACTTTTTTTGTATGTATTCTCTGCAATGTAAAAATGTATAATATTTAAATAAAAATACATTAAAAAGAAGGCCAGTTATGCCGCCAGTTATTTAAAAAAAGGTCTGAGTATTTTTTTAACACTAAAAGCTGGAATTGGGCTTTAACCCTAACAATGAAATTAACCCTTTGTTTTCTAAGGAAACCATGTCATCACCAAGTTAACATTTGATGCTTCTAGATGCTGGCCTGGTAACAAGTCACCAAAGACTTTTGAATGTGTAATCCTGTTATGACTGAGGAGGTTGAGTGAAGCAAAATAGACTGGACTTTAAGGTTGCTGATAAACAGAGAGTGAAGCTTCAATACCTTGCAGGCTTATATGTTCACAAAATGTTTATTGAAAGATGGAGGTTCCAGCACTTGAGATTTGTATGAAAATGGCATTGTATGAATTTGAATTCCTCTTTAATTTAATCCCATCTATTTTTTCATTCCAACTAATTTCAAATGACCTATCTTCCAATTCCCCTCAACACCTACACAGGTCTGGATGTGACCCCAAACAAATATTTGATTTGTTGTGGTCAATGTCCAGCCTTGCAACCACGCAATCATACGAGTAATATAAGACCAGCCACAAAGCTATTCCTAGCAAACAAGTATTGGCTGGTCTGTATCACATAATGTCACTCTGGACTTTATGTGTTGGGCTGATCCTTTTGCAGATCTACTCGGTGCAAGCAAAACTGTAAGTATTTCTTATGTATACTATTTGTTAGTCAATAATGATATACTGTACCTGATACGCTTTCTGAGACCACAGACCTTAAGGCTCCATTTACATATTGGCGTCCCGGATCATGGGCAGAATCGCTGTGATTCTGCCCGCGATCCTGTATCACAACAAATCGAGGGAAGACTGAGCTATTCCCATCACTTCCAATGGCACCTTTAAAGCGGCACGATTTTGCCGTGAATGTTGCCCGATGAATCGTGGTAAAATCGCGCAAACAGAATTGCGGGACGCCTGTCGCCCAAAAGAAGTTGGGTGCCAATTGTGGCAAAATCATGCCGCTTTTGGGGTGCCATTGGAAGTGACGGGAATAGCGGGCGTCCATGATTTGCCGCTATTCGGAATCACGGGCGGAATCGCTGCGATTCTATCCGTTATCCCGAATCACGGCGATCCGGAATGCCAATATGTGAACGGAGCCTTAGCTGTCAAATTGGCACAGCAGATAATATTAGACTAGCAGATTTCAGTGTTTATTCTCAGAAATCCTTTGGCATATGGCATTGTCCTTCCCGTGCATTATTTGCTAATCTATCGATCACTTTTATTTCTTTCTATTTTTGTTTAATTTGGGTTTGATATCATAGACCTTCTGAGTATTTCAAGTGTTTTATAGTTTTATATGGCATTTCGTATATAAGGTTTCATGCACACTATAATGTGAAAAAACTGCTTTAGAAATGCTGGACAAAAAAACGTGAATGTTTTAGCGTTTTTTGCCAGCATTTAGCAGTGTTTACCCTAGTGTGTAAGCTATGTTTAGTAGCTTCAGTGATAAAGAGCAGAGCTGCCAGCTATTCACTGGTTTTTAAGGACCTAACAATGAATGATTCCTCAGTTGTCAGCTGTTGACAACTGAATGTAAAAAGAATCATTGCCGGCATTAAAAAAATTTGAAAAAAATGACATGTCCCCCCCCCCCCCCCACCCAATCCATACCAGGCCCTATGGGTCTGGTATGGATTTTAAGTATTACCCAATGGCAAAATGTAAAAAGCATGGCCGGTGGTTGTGGGGGCCTGCAGCTGGGGGGCTTATCCGAATTTGGAAGCCCCCTTTAATAAGGGGGCCCCTAGATCCAGGCCCCCCCCCCTGGTGTTAATGAGTATGGAGCACCAAAAAAGTGTTTTTTGGGTCATCGGTAGCGGTGGGCATTGTGACAAATGATTTAATGGTGGATCTACACCGGAGACCTTTTTTTTTTATAAAGGGCTTGTCAAAAACTTTTGGTAAATGAGTATAGAATACTATGTATCCCATACTCATTCACATGGGGAGGGCAGGATCAGAGGGCCCCTTGTTGAAGGGGGCATCCAGATTTCGAAAAGACCCATGCCCACAGACCCCGCAACCACTGGCCAGGAATGTAGGGAAGAGGCCCTTGTCCCCATCACAAGGTGATTTGGGGGGGCAGAGCCCCCCTGCCCCAAAGCACCCCCCATGTTGAGTGCATGTGGCCTGGTATGGTTGAAGAGGGAGGGGCGCTCGCTCGCCCCCCTTACCTGGCATGCCAGGCTGCTAGCTTGAAATAAGGGTCTGGTATGGATTTTGGGGGGACCCCATGCCATTTTTTTTTACATTTTAGCATGGGGGTTCCCCTCAAAATCCATATCACACCTAAAAAGTCATTTTAAAAAATAATGGAGTGGGGTTACCTAAAATTCATATAAGATCCAAAGGGCCTGATATGGATTAGGGGGAACCCCAACACCATTGTGTTTACTTTTTTTTTGCTGGCATCATTTTTTACATTCAGCTGTCAGTGGGGAACTCTGCTGACTATTTTTAAGGACGCGGCGGTTGGCTTCTCGTCCGGCTCCTTAACAACCAGCTAATCATTCCTTGTTAAGGATGCCGGCGGCTTCGGCTTAAAAAAAAAAGAACTCTCCTAAATGCTGGACACTAAAGTTTAGCAGAGTTTAGTAGAATTTAGGAGCTATCAGTATTTTTTTTCTGCCAAAACGCTGCTGCTCCAGAACACGCTGGCAGAGGGTTTGTTTTCTGCCACTAAACTCTCCTTCCAAAAAAAGGGGATAAAAGCCTAAGTGTGCATGAACACATGGGATAACATTAAGGGGAGTTTAGAGGCAGGTAAAAAAATGTTTGAGGCCCAAAACAGCAGCTGTAAAAACGCCCAGTGTGCATGAGGACACAGTCAATACATTAAGATTATTTCACATTTTTACTCCTAAAAAGTCTGTGGGATGTCTACTAAGGAAATAAGAGTCATTCCATGATACCCACTCATAAAATAAAACTCTGATTTATAAGAAATAGAGGCTTTCTATCTTAACTTGTTCAGTTATTGTGGGAAAATAATGAATTCAAACCAATGTAATATTTATTTTTGCTAATGCAACATTTTAATGAGAACTATCAAGAGATAAAATAACAATTGACAGAAAATGTGCTTAACGCTATTAACCACTTAAGGACCAAGCCTTGTTCTGACACTTGTTGTTTACAAGTTATAATCAGTATTTTTTGCTGGAAAATTACATTATATATAGTTTTTTTAGCAAAGACTCTGGAGAATAAATAGCGGTTGTTGCAATATTTTTTGTCACGCAGTATTTGTGCAGCGGTCTTTCAAAAGCAATTTTATTTTGAAAAAATAAACTTCACTGAATTAAAAGAAAATAAACTAAAGGTAGCCCATTTCTTTTGTATTATGTGAAAGATGATGTCACGCCAAGTAAATAAATACCTAACATGTTACGGTTTAAAATTGCGCAGACTGGTGGAATGGCGACAAACTACAGTACTTAAAAATCCCCATAGGCGACCCTTTAAAAATCTTTAATGGTTACCAGTTTAGAGTTACAAAGGAGGTCTTTTTCTAAAATGATTGTGTGATTTGAACACCGTCTTCATTTGCAGGCGCAGCTTATGTATGCATGTTTTTTCTCTGTGCGCAAGCTCACAGGGGTGGGGGTGCTTTAAATTTTTTTTTTTCTATTTATTTTATTTTTTATTTTTAACACTGTTTTGTTTGTTTTTTTTTAAATCTGATTATTTTTATTGCTGTGACAATGTAAACATCTCTTGTGACAGTAATAGGCAGTGACAGGTACTCTTTATGGGTGGATCTGGGGTCTAAAAGACCCCTCCACTGCACTTCAAAGTATTCAAAATGCCAAAATCTGCATTTTGGAATACTGACACTTTTTTAAATCGGCGCCATTGGCAACCGAGTAAAGCGGACAAGACGTTGTGACATCTCTTACATGATCGTAGACCCGATCGAAGCCAAATCCGGACTCCAACCATCCGGCAGGCGTGTTGACTGGTTGCTCGGGTCCCCCCGGTGGGACGGGAGATCCGGGCAGAGCCGCGGAAGAAGGTGGGAGGGAGAGGACGTCCCCTCCCGCTCACTGGGATAACAGCCGAGCGGCTGCTGAGCCGCATCAGTTGTTATCTCCTGAAAGCCCACCGCTGGCTCTAAAATGGTACCGGGTTGATGCAGGCATCACCCCTGTACAACCACTTCTTCAAGCCGACGTACATGAACATCAGTTTGCGGGAAGTGGTTAAAGGTGACTATGAGATGCTTACACTTGAAGCAACTGCCCAGTGCCGCTTCCTCACTTGTACAAGATGGCATTTATTAATATAATAGGAACTGGAAAAAAATACTTTATTAAATTTGTAAGGCTCTCTCTGAGCTTGATGCCATTACATTGATTTCCTACTTTTTTTTGTTTATATTAACCAATCACTTTTTAGCTAATATTTTTTTTCTGTAGGACATAAATTAAAGTGTAAGTAAATAAAAAGAAAAACGCCCATGGGACTTTAAATGAGGTGGGCACTGTAGGCCATAAATACTGCATTTTATTTTTGTCATACAATACACAGTAGACAGGATCAAACAGTAACAATACAAAAAAGTATACATATAGGTCCATAACAGTATAAGTTGCATATTAGTACATAAACATCTTGAGGCTCAATGCATTTCATGAGATTCGACTCACTTCTTCAATTTTATTTTAATCCCGGCACAGCCAATGTGAGTACTTATCCGCCATTACTGTAGGTCCATTTTAAAATAATTTTTTTTTATGATTACTGCATTGTATTTTGATACTATGTTGTATTATATTTATAGACCAAATACGCTTCTGCTCTTGAAGAAGTGAGTCGAATCTCACGAAATGCATTGAGCCTCAAGATGTTTATGTACTAATATGCAAATTATACTGTTATGGACCTATATGTATACTTTTTTGTATTTTTGCTGTTTGATCCTGTCTACTGTGTATTGTATGACAAAATAAAATGCAGTATTTATGGCCTATGGTACCCACCTTATTTAAAGTCCCATGGGCGTTTTTCTTTTCTTTTTTATGTACGAATAGGGATGGAGGTGTGTTACCTATAAAGCAGTCTCAGACCCTGCTCTCTTTTTCAAAGTGTAAGTAAAGCCAAAATTTGTATTAGGGAAAGGTACTCCCTCTTCTCGTCCTGTAGAATGCTGGTAATGAAAGTTAGAGAAAACCAAAATTTGGAATTGATACTGCACGCAACCCTGAGGCCCCTTTCACACAGGCTGGATCCGTTTTTCTCAGCAGGAGATCTGTCTGCTGATCCCCTGCTGAGATGAGCGGAGCGTTGCGGATGACAGGTCCATGTACGTTCTGCTTTTGCAGAGTTGACAAGGACACAGCTGATACACACTCTGCTCTATGGGGATTTGGATGTAAATTTACCAGTTGTCCATTTACACCCGACTGCCCTCATATCTAATCTGGCCAGATGGAGGGGAACGGATCCCCTTCAATGTTTTTGTGTTTTTGCTGGATAGGATTGGAGGTAGGCAGGTGTAAACACACACAAGTCTATTTACATCCACCACTCCGTAGAAAAGAATAGAGGGTTTGATTGGGTCTACCTGAAAAATGGACAGGCAGACCCGATCGGACCACTCGTGTGAAAGGGGCCTTCCCAGGCCAACCAAGACAGTTCTGACATTTCTCTCATTTATGTAAAATAATTTGTTTTGCTAGACAATTACTTAGAACCCTCTAATATTATTTATATATATATATATATATATATATATATATATATATATACAGTGGTGATCGAAAGTTTGGGCACCCCAGGTAAAAATTTGTATTAATGTGCATAAAGAAGCCAAGGAAAGATGGAAAAATCTCCAAAATGCATCAAATTACAGATTAGACATTCTTATAATATGTCAACAAATGTTCGATTTTATTTCCATCATTGACACTTTCAAAATTACAGAAAACAAAACAATGGTGTCTGAAAAAGTTTGGGCACCCTGCAGAATTAATAGCCCCCTTTGCAAGGCTGAGACCTGCCAGTGTCATGGATTGTTCTCAATCATCGTCTGGGAAGACCAGGTGATGTCAATCTCAAAGGTTTTGAATGCCCAGACTCATCTGACCTTGCCCCAACAATCAGCACCATGGGATCTTCTAAGCAGTTGCCTAGAAAACTGAAACTGAAAATAGTTGACGCTCACAAAGCTGGAGAAGGCTATAAGAAGATAGCAAAGCGTTTTCAGATGTCAATATCCTCTGTTCGGAATGTAATTAAGAAATGGCAGTCATCAGGAACAGTGGAAGTTAGAGCAAGATCTGGAAGACCAAGAAAAATATCAGACAGAACAGCTCGCAGGATTGTGAGAAAAACAATTCAAAACCCACGTTTGACTGCACAATCCCTCCAGAAAGATCTGGCAGACACTGGAGTTGTGGTACACTATTCCACTATAAAGAGATACTTGTACAAATATGGTCTTCCTGGAAGAGTCATCAAAAGAAAAACTCTTCTACGTCCTCACCACAAAAACCAGCGTTTGAACTTTGCAAATGAACATATAGACAAGCCTGATGCATTTTGGAAACAAGTTCTTTGGACCGATGAGGTTAAAATTTAACTTTTTGGCCAGAATGAGCAAAGGTACGTTTGGAGAAGAAGGGGCAGAGAATTTAATGAAAATAACCTCTGTCCAACTGTTAAGCATGGGGGTGGATCAATCATGCTTTGGGGTTGTATTGCAGCCAGTGGCACAGGGTGCATCTCAAGAGTAGAAGGAAAATGGATTCAATAACATTTCAGCAAATTTTGGATGGTAACTTGATGCCATCTGTGAAAAAGCTGAAGTTAAAGAGAGGATGGCTTCTACAAGTGGATAATGATCCTAAACACACCTCGAAATCCATGGAGGATTACATCAAGAGGCGTAAACTGAAGGTTTTGCCATGGCCTTCACAATCTCCTGACCTCAACATAATTGAAAATCTATGGATAGACCTTAAAAGAGCAGTGCATGACAGACAGCCCAGAAATCTCAAAGAACTGGAAGACTTTTGTAAGGAAGAATGGGCAAAGATACCTCAAACAAGAATTGAAAGACTCTTGGCTTGCTACAAAAAAGCGTTTACAAGCTGTGATACTTGCCAAAGGGGGCAATACAAGATATTAACTCTGCAGGGTGCCCAAACTTTTGCAGACGCCATTTTTTTTTGTTTTCTGTTATTTTGAAAGTGTAAATGATGGAAATAAAATCTAACTTTTGTTGACATATTATAAGAATGTCTTATCTGTAATTTGATGCCTTTTGGAGATTTTTCCCTCTTTCCTTGGCTTCTTTATGCACATCAATACAAATTTTTACCTGGGGTGCCCAAACTTTCGATCACCACTGTATATATATATATATATATATATATATATATATATATATATATATACAGTATATATATTTAAAGCAGTGGCCCTAGAGATTAAAGTGGTGGACGTTGCACTTTTTAATGTCACACAATATTTGTGCAGTGGTTGTTCAAAGCAATTATTTTTATTTAGAAAAACTACACTTAATTGTTGGTTAAATAAAAAAGATGATGTCATGCAATGTATATAGATACCAATCATAACATGCTTTAAAATTGCATGTGGAATGGTAACTAGTGATGGGCGAACATCGGCGAGTTTGCGGCGGGCCCCATTGACTTTAATGGGAGGTGAACTTTAAAAACCTTTAGGTCATGTTTGCAGCCACAAAAGACGTACTAGCTGTGCACAAATAGTTCCAGCACATGGACAATGTCATAACAGAAGTATTGCAATTGGAAAAGTTGACCTAAACATTTTTTTTTTTACAGCAAAAACTTATTTTTATTTTTTTCATAAATCAGCCAGAACTGACAGTAGACGGTAAATACATGTCAAATACATATAGGGTCTATTCACACATCTGTAAAATGGGTCCGCATCCATTCAACAATTTGGCGGAACCCTTACAGACCCATTGATTTTCAATTCCAGTCTGAAAAATTAGGCATTCACAGGATAAAGAAGTAAGTGTCGGCCAATATTGGCCCCAAAAATTAGCCCACATGGGTTTACATGACAGCTAAGAATGTTGTATTCTGTGGCTGAAGGTACATTAGGCATTCACAGGATACAGAAGTAAGTGTCGGCCATGAAAAGCTCCAAAAATTAGCCCACTTGGGTTTACCTGACAGCTAAGAATGTTGTATTCTGTGGCTGAAGGTACATTAGGCATTCACAGGATACAGAAGTAAGTGTCTGCCAATATTGGCCCCAAAAATTAGCCCACATGGGTTTACCTGACAGCTAAGAACGTTGTATTCTGTGGCTGAAGGTACATTAGGCATTCACAGGATAAAGAAGCAAGTGTAGGCCATGAAAGGCCCCAAAAATTAGCCCACATGGGTTTACCTGACAGCGAAGAATGTTGTATTCCGTGGCTGAAGGTACATTAGGCATTCACAGGATATAGAAGTAAGTGTCGGCCAGTAGAGATGGCCTTGCGGTTCGCGGCAAATTTTGCTTGTTCGCTACCCACCAATTTTGCGAACACATGACGTTGTTCGCGGCAGCCATATTAGTTTACATTGGGGAGAACTTCAACCCATGACACAGCCATCAGGTGGAACGGAACAGCCAATTGAAACATTTCAGCACATGGACATGCCCCCTACCTTATAAATAGACCAGAGCAGGCGGCCATTTCACATTCTGCTTTTTGTCAGCGTAGGGAGAGGTCTGCTGTGTTCATCAGGGAGAGATTGCCAGACACAAATAGCTCTTTTAAGATCCACAAAAGTCCTTTTCAGGGCTGGTATAGTATTTGGTATAGGTCTACTACAGTCTCTTTTCAGTTTAGGGACAGGTATCCAGTCTGTGCTCCAGGGACAGATAGAGCTCGGCAGTGACACAAATCACTCTGTTAATGTCCACAAAAGTCATTTAAAGGGCTGCAATTTATTTGGTATAGGTGTACACTTTCTGTTCAGTTTAGGGATAGGCATTCAGTGTGCTGCAGGGACAGATAGAGATCGGCAGTGACCCAAATCGCCCTGTTAATGTCCACAAAAGTAATTTAAAGGGCTGCAATTTATTCCGTATAGGTGTACATTTTCTGTTCAGTTTAGGGACAGGTATCCAGTGTGCTCCAGGGACAGAGATCAGAAGTGACACAAATCGCTCTGTTAATGTCCACAAAAGCCATTTCAAGGGCTGCAATTTATTTGGTATAGGTGTGCACTATATAGGGGTGTAATCCGCGGTATAATATACTTTGTAATATAGAAAGCATATTATAGTGGATTTGTATAAAAAGGACTGAGCACCAAGCTAAGCCTAAAACTCAATCACCCAGCGCTCTGCACTCCCAAGAATGGTGTGCAATGATACACAAACAATCTGAATCAAAAAGCTGCCGCCTAAAATGACTGAAATGACTCGTCAGCTCGTCAGCCCGTCAGCGTTCCGGAAGTTGCCGAGCTCAGCCGAAGTTGCCGTGCAGCGTACCGTTGCCTGGGTGACCGCGCAAGTCACCGCTCTAACGCGTTTCTTCAGAGGAGCGTGCTCCTATTTATCTCGTACCTCTGCCTGACATTAACCCCTTCAGTGGTATTACAACCGCTGCGGCTACACAGAGCCAAGGCTGAGCTCGGCAACTTCCGGAACGCTGACGGGCTGACGAGCTGACGAGCGGGCGGGAGACCGGTAAGCGGCCGGCAGAGACCATAGTGCTGACATTATTCGATATATGCTGTGGTTTTACATGTTTGATGTGAGTGTAATGGGTGAGGGGTGGAGTTACGATACTGCTCTATGTGTAATTTGTTTTCACTCCCTCCTATGCACTACATCTATGAGGAGACCGCAGACGTGAGCAGGGCTCACAGAGCCTTTTTTGGATAGTCCGGACGCGACTGTATGATCTTACAGGCTTGCATTGCGGAGAGATCTGGTAATTGTGTATATTTTGGGTGTTTACACGTGGTGAGGTGGAGGTACTTATTGACTATCTACGTTCTACACCGGAGATATGCCCCTCACTGGGACCCCGCAAGAACTTTGCTTGTGACGGACTTTTTTCCAATACTTGGACTCTCTCTATTTCTATGTGTAATACATGGTATTTTATGTAGATATAAGATTTTAAATAATTTATCTTTTAGACTATGGTTTTATTATAGTCACAAGCGCTGCCTGTGCATATTTATTCTATGATCAATACGCACCTTATTTATTATAGTGGATTTGTACTGTGCACTGTGCAGCATTGCGACTGGTGTGGTGACTGAGCTTTTACTTTTATTTGAGCTTATACTTTTACAAGCTTATTTGTGTCCTGCAACAATATTGCCTCTTTTGCTGTGTTAACTCTGCTACACACAGTGCCAAACTCACTGGCCATTTTTTTGAACACCTGGTGTGATAGACCTGTGGCCCCTTAATACCACATATTGAAGTGGGGTGTTATCTGAGTATACTTTCCTAAGTGTATTTGTGTCCTGCCACAATATTGCCTCTTTTGCTGCGTTAACTCTGATACACACAGTGCCAAACTCCCTGGCCACTTTTTTGAACAACTGTTGTGGTAGACCAGTGGCCCCCCCAATACCACTTATTGAAGTGGGGTGTTATTTAACAGTATACTTTTCTAAGATTATATTTTAGTCCTGGAAAAATTTGGCCTCTTTTGCTGTGTTTACTCTGCTACACACAGTGACAACAGTTACTGGCAAATTATTTGTAGAGCTGGTGTAATAAACCTGTGGCCTACCAATACCACAGATTAAAGTGGGGTGTTATCTAAGTATACTTTCCTAAGTGTATTTGTGTCCTGCAACAATAATGCCTCTTTTGCTGCGTTAACTCTGATACACACAGTGCCAAACTCCCTGGCCAATTTTTTGAACAACTGGTGTGATAGACCAGTTGCCCCCAATACCACATATTGAAGTGGGGTGTCATCTGAGTATACTTTCCTAAGTGTATTTGTGTCCTGCAACAATATTGCCTCTTTTGCTGCGATAACTCTGATACACACAGTGCCAAACTCCCTGGCCAATTTTTTGAACAACTGGTGTGATAGACCAGTGGCCCCCCAATACCACATATTGAAGTGGGGTGTTACTTAACAGTATACTTTTCTAAGAGTGTATTTTAGTCCTGCAAAAATGTGGCCTCTTTTGCTGTGTTAACTGTGCTACACACAGTGACAACAGTTACTGGCCAATTATTTGTAGAACTGGTGTGATAAAACTGTGGACCCCCAATATCACATACTGAAGTGGGGTGTTATTTAACAGTATACTTTTCTAATATTGTATTTTAGTCCTGCAAAAATTTGGCCTCTTTTGCTGTGTTAACTGTGCTACATTGTAACGCTCCTGCGTTTTTATAGTAAGCTGGATTTGCAGCTGCAGAATCTCCACTCAGTAGTCATGTAGAGATGTGTTGAATTACCAGATCCAACTCTCCAGACTCATCACTGTGGACCCGCCTGCTTTAGCATACAGATATACACACACTCAATAAGATGTTCCTGGAGTG
Source organism: Pelophylax lessonae (assembly GCF_965119305.1). Taxonomy (NCBI): domain Eukaryota; kingdom Metazoa; phylum Chordata; class Amphibia; order Anura; family Ranidae; genus Pelophylax; species Pelophylax lessonae. Next base: position 79,278,488 of record NC_138776.1, on the reverse strand, counting down.
ATAGGATGTATATGACAGTATAGAGGTGATGTGCTGAAGGGATAGGGGTGAGCAGTGATAGCAATGATAAGCACTTGATAGTAATGTTCAGGAGAGTAGTAGACGGTAATAGGTAGGATGCAGATAGGTTAGTAATCAAGTATGGTAATAGGTGGTAAGGACAGCAGATGATATACAGGAGAGACTAACCCAGTGCAAGGATAGATGGTAGTAGACTCAAGAGCTAGCAATCTATGTAACAGTGCAGATGATAGAATTAGTAATGCATAGATAGTAACAGTCCTTAATGTGCAGAAGTAGATAGTGTAAGGTTGTTATGGAGGAATCCCCTGTGGGGTACTTATCACTAGTAAGGTTAGTAAGTAGAGGGGTCCGGTAGTGAGGGAGTGATCCGGTAGCGAGATACGGGATCAGTATCGAGGTTCCGGTCTGTTCCAGGTAAAGAGAATAGCTGGAGGCTCCGGCAGCATAAGACAAGGCTTGTAAGCATGCGGTTTGAACGAACAACCTGAGAGAGAAAGCCGGCGATTGAAATAGCCGCTCAGAGCGGCGCTCAGTGATGATGTCATATGGCTTAAAGGTATATGCGTTCCACCTAACTAAAAAGGTGGGACGCAATATGAAAAGGAAAATGGGCAATAAGGGTACCAAAGGTACCAGAATCTTACAGTACCCCCCCCCTTAATGCTGGCTCCGGAAGGCCTATAGCACTGGTTTCTCCGGGTATTTAGAGTGAAACCTTCGTATAAGCTTAGGTGCGTGAACATCAGAAGTATCCAACCAGGTGTCGTCTTGGGGTCCATAGTTCTTCCATCTTATGAGATATTGGAGTCTTCCTCTGTGGATACGAGAATCCAAAATCTCCCTAATCTCAAATTCTTCTCCGCCTTCAACTTGTATTGGAGGTGGAGGCAAGATGGTAGGCCTTATTCCTTGGTTAGGAACATGTGGTTTCAGTAGCGACACATGAAAGATGGGATGTATTCTGAGATCTGCCGGTAAAGTGAGTTGTACTGCAGCTTTTCCAATGAGTTTCTTAATTGGGAAGGGTCCCAGGAATAAAGGTCCAAGCTTTTTGCTAGGGATCTTTAACCTTAAATTTTTTGTCGATAGCCAAACGAGGTCCCCAATAGCATATTGAGGAGAAGGTCTTCTACGAAGGTCGTAGTACCTTTTTTGTTGACTATGAGCGTGTGAGATGGTGGTATTAAGTAAACCCAGAGAGTCTTTTATTTGGGTAAGATAATCCGAGGCTACTGGGTTACTTGATGGTAGGATGCGTGGTGGAAGAAGTGTGGGATGAAACCCATAGTTTAAGTAGAACGGACTTTGCTTAGTAGTACTGTGGGTTGCGTTGTTATAAGCAAATTCCGCCAGAGGGAGGAGATCCACCCAATCATCCTGTAGGTATGAGGTGTAGCAATGTAGATATTGTTCGATGCACTGGTTGACTCTTTCAGTCTGTCCGTTGGTCTGAGGGTGGTAAGGAGAAGTGAGCTTTCGCTCAATCCGTAGTATGTGACATAGAGCTTGCCAAAACTTGGAGATGAACTGTGAACCACGGTCGGATAAAAGAGTCTTTGGAATTCCATGTAACTTAAACACATGTTTCATTAGTAATTCCGCTGTTTGCTTAGATGAAGGTAGTCTGCGAATAGAAATGAAATGTGCCATCTTTGTCAGATGGTCCACTGACACTAGAATGGTATTAAATCCTTTGGAAGGTGGTAGTTCTACTATAAAGTCTAAGGACACAACTTCCCATGGAACCTAGGGTATTGGTAGACTGCAGAGTAGACCAGATGGTTTTGTAGTGTCAATTTTGGACCTTGCACAGATGTCACATGAAGAAACAAATTTTTGTACAGACCTCTTCATATCAGGCCACCAAAACTGCCTGGTAAGCAAATTAAGGGTCTTAGTCATACCCATATGTCCTGCCATAGGCACATCATGTGACAATTCCAAGATCTTGGTGCGCATAGTAGGGGGAATGTAGAGTTTGTCTAGAGGAAGCCTTCTGCATCAGTAGTTAGTTGTGGTGGAGGTGAATCCAATCCTATACTGTGCAAAATCTCTTCCTTCAGGGAACGAACGACACCAATAATACGTTCATAGGGTATTATAGGAATAGAAGGAACTTCAGCGCAGTTATCTTCGGTTAATCATGATAGCGCATCCGCTTTTTTGTTTTTGTCTGCAGGTGTGTAGGTCACTAGGAAGTTGAATCTTAGGAAGAATAATGACCATCGTACCTGCCGGTGGGAAAGAGTTTTGTTAGTCTGAAGGTATTGAAGATTTTTATGATCTGTATATATGAGTATTGGTAATCGGGTACCTTCAAGTAAATGTCGCCAATTCTCTAGTGCCAGTTTTATGGCAAGCAACTCTTTTTCACCCACTGGGTAATTCACCTCTGGGCTGCTTAGTGATTTAGAGAAAAAAGCAACTGGGTGGAGTGGTGAAGTATTTGTTGGTCGTTGGGAGAGAACTGCTCCTACTGCCATGTTTGACGCATCTACCTCCAGAATATATTGGAGGGATGGGTCTGGATGGCGTAGTATGGGAGCAGAAGTAAAGCTTGATTTTAACAAGCGGAAAGCTCCATTTGCTTCTTCTGACCATTTGAATGGTTTCTTTATACTTGTAAGTTGTGTGAGAGGTCTCACAATAGCAGAGAAGTTCTTGATGAACTTCCTATAGAAGTTTGAAAATCCGAGGAATCGCTGTAATGCCTTACGAGTTGTTGGTATAGGCCAATCCAGAATACACGATATCTTGCTCATATCCATCTTGATTCCGGTTTTAGATATGATGTATCCTAGGAATAGTATTTCTTCTTTATGAAATAGGCATTTTTTTAGTTTCACGTATAGGTTGTGTGCGAGTAATCTGGATAACACAAGTCTTACATGTTTTATATGTTCAGACAAAGATCGAGAATAGATAAGTATATCGTCCAGATATACCACAACACAGACATCAAGTAAGTCTCTGAAGATGTCATTTATGAATCTTTGAAAAGCTGCGGGAGCATTACACAACCCGAAAGGCATCACAAGAAATTCGAATAATCCGTATCTGGTTCTGAATGCTGTCTTCCACTCATCTCCGTCACGGATTCGGATTAGGTTGTATGCCCCTTTTAGGTCCAATTTAGAAAAGTAAGTAGCCCCACGCACTTGTTCAATGAGTTCAGGAATGAGCGGTAAAGGATAACGATCCTTTATCGTAATGGTATTTAGTTGCCTATAGTCAATAATAGGCCTAAGACTTGAATCCTTATTGCGGACAAAGAAAAGTCTGGTCTGATGAACCCTTTCGCCAAATTCTCATCCAAGTATTCCTTGAGATGAGAAAGTTCATCCTGTGAAAGAGGATAAACATGGCCGAAAGGCAATTTGCTATTAGGGAGTAGATCGATAGAACAATCATAGTCCCTATGGGGAGGCAACACTTGAGCATTTTTCTCAAGGAAGACTTCGGACAGATCCTGATAGCATAGTGGTGTAATCTCATCCGACACCACAGACAGGATCTTCCCATAAGATGGGAGGTTACACGTGATCTCGCAAAAGTGAGAAGGGAAGGTTAGGGTCCGTGTTTTCCAATCTATGGTTGGTTGTATGTGTAACCAGGGAAGTCCCAAAATAATGGGAAAATGTGGTGAAGGTAGTACATCAAAAGTGGTGGTCTCCATATGAGACTCGTTAGCAGTGACAAGGAGTGCTTGTGTCTGATTGGTGATTGGACCAGAAGATAACGGAATACCGTTAATGAAACTAACAGAGACAGGTTTAGGTTTTGAAATAATAGGTATTTTATTTAAAGTAACAAAACGTGTATCGATATAGTTCCCACAAGATCCTGTGTCGATCATAGCCTTGGTGGTGATCCTAGTCTGGTCCCACTGCAATGTCAACTGACCAAAGAGGTAGGGATTAGAAAAGGAAGTTGTTAATCCCCCTAGTAAGACATGTGAACTCTCACCCTCTTTTTTGCGGACAAGGGGACAGACGCTTATCAAATGATCCGGGGATGCGCAGTACATGCAGAGATTTCTGGATCTTCTCCTGGCTCGTTCAGTGGTCGATAAAGGTGGGCGTATGGTTCCTACCTCCATAGGAGTAGGGTCAACGGCCGAAATCTGAGAAGGACTGGACAATGGCATTCCCATTTTCTCAGCCTTTCTTTCTCGCAGTCGCCTGTCAATGTTGATACTAAGTTGTATTAAGGCATCTAAAGTGCCAGGTAAATCCGCTCGGGCGAGCTCGTCTTTAACGGCTTCTGACAACCCGAGCCTGAACTGAGTTCGCAGAGATGTATCATTCCACCCTGAATCAAGGGTCCATCTTTTGAACTCTGCTACAAAGTCTTCAACAGGTCTCCTTCCTTGTTTTAAAGCCCTCAATTGGATATCAGCAGTACTCTGCCTATTGGGGTCTTCATATAAGCTAGCGAGTTCCGCTAGGAATAAGGGATAGGAGTTGAGAAGAGGATCATCTTTCTCAAAGAGAGAGTCTGCCCAGGCCCGTGGATCACCCGTTAAATATGAGATAGTGGTACAGACTTTAATTTGATCAGTAGGGTAAGTACGAGGATTAAGCAAAAAAAGCAATTGACATGCGTTTTTGAATTCACAACATTTTTTCCGATCACCTGTAAACACTAGAGGAGGGTTTATTTTAGGTTTAGGGGGGCTGAGCAGCAGTAAGCTGTGAAAGACGGGTTATCTGCTGTCTCAGAGTCTGATTTTCATCTTTTACTTCAGTAAGAGTAAGTATTAATGCATTTACTTTTTGTGTTAATTGTATCACTTGAGTGGGTAATTCTGCTGAATCCATTTTTTAGGTTCGTTCAATCTGTAACGCTCCTGCGTTTTTATAGTAAGCTGGATTTGCACCTGCAGAATCTCCACTCAGTAGTCATGTAGAGATGTGTTGAATTACCAGATCCAACTCTCCAGACTCATCACTGTGGACCCGCCTGCTTCAGCATACAGATATACACACACTCAATAAGATGTTCCTGGAGTGATAGGATGTATATGACAGTATAGAGGTGATGTGCTGAAGGGACAGGGGTGAGCAATGATAGCAATGATAAGCACTTGATAGTAATGTTCAGGAGAGTAGTAGACGGTAATAGGTAGGATGCAGATAGGTTAGTAATCAAGTATGGCAATAGGTGGTAAGGACAGCAGATGATATACAGGAGAGACTAACCCAGTGCAAGGATAGATGGTAGTAGACTCAAGAGCTAGCAATCTATGTAACAGTGCAGATGATAGAATTAGTAATGCATAGATAGTAACAGTCCTTAATGTGCAGAAGTAGATAGTGTAAGGTTGTTATGGAGGAATCCCCTGTGGGGTACTTATCACTAGTAAGGTTAGTAAGTAGAGGGGTCCAGTAGTGAGGGAGTGATCAGGTAGCGAGATACGGGATAAGTATCAAGGTTCCGGTCTGTTCCAGGTAAAGAGAATAGCTGGAGGCTCCGGCAGCATAAGACAAGGGTTGTAAGCATGCGGTTTGAACGAACAACCTGAGAGAGAAAGCCGGCGATTGAAATAGCCGCTCAGAGCGGCGCTCAGTGATGATGTCATACGGCTTAAAGGTATATGCGTTCCACCTAACTAAAAAGGTGGGATGCAATATGAAAAGGAAAATGGGCAATAAGGGTACCAAAGGTACCAGAATCTTACATACATACAGTGACAACAGTTACTGGCCAATTATTTGCACAACTGGTGTGATAAACCTGTGGCCCCCAAATACCACAGATTGAAGCGGGGTGTTATATACCTTTTTCCATATATACTGTGATTCTCTAGAGACTTTTGTCACAGAGTAATTTAAAAACATGACAGGCAGAGGAAGAGGCAGGCCCTTCCGCAGGGGTGGTAGGGGTTGGGCAGGAGCAGTAGGCCGGAGCCAAAGTGTGAGGTTTCAGAAGGTGCGTTCGATTACGTCAAAGGATGCACCAGACTTGGTTGGGTGGCTCACTCAGCCTTCTTCTTCTGCACCCTCCTCATCCTCTCTATCTGCACCCTCTTCACTCTCTGCTGTGTGCACCCCAAAAGACACCACAACAAACACCACCACCACCACCACCACCACCAAATACCCTCCCCTTGAGTCACTGGAATTATTTTCAGATCCATCACAAGACATTTGCGATGTGCAGCCATTCTTGGCATCAGTACACGAAGAGGAGGTAGCAACAACCGCCACTCAGCAGTCTGACCACAGTACCCAGATCAGCCCAAGGAGGTTGGTCCCCGCTGTTGCTGCCTACTCCGAGATCTCGAACCTTAGTGGTGGGGAAGGTGATGTGGATGATGACGTGTCTATGGATGTCACGTGATGGCCACAAGAGGGGAAGAGGAGGGGAGTTCAGAGAGAGAGACGGACCGGCAGATAGGGAGGAGAGGCAGGCAGAACTTGCATTGCAATTTGTTTTCTGCTACATATTTTTGGTAAAAAAAATCGCAATAAGCGTATTTTGATTGGTTTGCGCAAAAGTTATCGCAGCTACTAACTATGGGAAATTGATGTCATTTTTATTGGTTTTTTTTAAACTAGCAATGGCGGCGATCTGGCGGCGATCTGCGATTTGTTTTGCGGGACTGCGATATTGCGGTGGACAGATCGGACCCTTGACTGACATTTTTGACACTTTTGGGGGTACCAGTGACATTACTACAGTAATCAGTGCTATAAATATGCACTGTTACTGTAAAAATGACACTGGCAGGGAAGGGGTTAATTTTTATTGGTGATCAAGGGGTTAATGTATGCCTGGTGCTTACTAACGTGTGTGGGGGGAGGGGACTATGTGACACAGGGACAGATCGCAGGTTCAGCTATGCTGAATCCTGCAATCTGACCCTGCCTGTCACTTAGGAGATCCGCCCGCTTTGTTTACACAAGCGGGCAGATCTCCACACTCGATCCCCGACGACCAGGGAAGAGCGGCGGTGATCACCGCCGCTCCTCCCCTGGCCTGACTCCCGCTGTGACTGAATACAGCGGGAGCGAGCCTCCGCCGGTGCGTGCGAGCCTCTGGCGGCGCACGCGTGGCCGAGATAGGGGAATGTCTGGTGACGTAGGTCTACATCGCCAGACGATAACGAGCCACTGTGCCGCAGTAGCAGCACAGTGAGCAGTGTTAAAGTGGTTAAGAAGACACCTGAACTCCCATCACCAAGCCCAGTGGGAGCAACATCGTCAGAACCCACAAAGCCACACTCCAGGCTCTCACCGCCCAGCCTCTTCTCCTTCTCCTTCTCCTTCTCCTCTCTCCTCACAATTGTCCTCCACTCCACCTTCCATCATGCCGTCGTCACGTTGTTCTGGAAAAAGGCAGGCTTCTGTGGCCCAAATGTTGGAGCGGAAAAAAATGATGACACCGGATAACCCTCTTGCCTAACGTTTGACTGCTGGCATGTTGGAACTGATAGCCCGCCAACTACTGCAATATCAACTGATGGACTTGGAGGCCTTTTGTAAATTTGTGGCCATTGGAACACCACAATGGAAGGTCCCAGACAGGAAATATTTCTTGCAGAAGGGCATTCCAGAGCTGTATGGCCATGTTCAGCGGCAAGTGAATATATCTCTGGCACACAGTGTCAGTGCCAAGATACATCTGACCACAGACACATGGTCGTAGTATTTGGTGGCTGGAGGTACATTAGGCATTCACAGGATACAGAAGTAAGCGTCGGCCAGTATAGGCCCCAAAAATTAGACCACATGGGTTTACCTGACAGCTAAGAACGTAGTATTTGGTGGCTGGGGGTACATTGGGCATTCACAGAAAAAATAATTGTCGGCCATGAAAGGCCCCAATAATTTGGCATTCCATGGACATGAAATGCCTTTTATGCCGCTGTATTTAGCGAAGACAAGGACCAGGAATTGTTGTGGGTGGATGGCGGTCTGGCGGATATTTGTGGCCTGTCATGAGGAATTTCAATGAAACATGGTCTACTGTTCAAATGTGTTGAATTCCTCAGAGGTCCATGCCTCATTCATTTTTATAAATGTGAGGCAGTCTACACTTACATAGTTACATAGTTACATAGTTAGTGAGGCTGAAAAAAGACACAAGTCCATCCAGTTCAACCTATGTGTGTGTGTTTGCTTTTAACCGTACATTGTATACCCCTGTATGTTGTGGTCTTTAAGGTGTCCATCCAATAGTTTTTTGAAACTATCAATGCTCCCCGCTGATACGACTGCTTGCGGAAGAGAATTCCACATCCTTACCGCTCTTACAGTGAAGAACCCCTTACGCACTTTAAGGTTAAACCGCCTTTCCTCTAGTTTTAGTGAGTGGCCACGTGTCTTATTGTATTCCCTTACTCTAAATAGTTTGTTCCTTATGCTAGGGTCGCCAGTACAGTATTTGTACATTGATATCATATCCCCCCTCAAGCGTCTCTTCTCCAGAGAGAATAGGTTCAGTGCTTGTAGTCTTTCCTCATAGCCGATGTCCTCCATTCCCCTGATTATTTTTGTTGCCCTTCTCTGGACTTTCTCCAGTTCCAGCACATCCTTCCTGAGGACCGGTGCCCAGAACTGGACAGCATACTCCAGATGTGGCCGGACCAGAGTCTTGTAGAGTGGAAGAATAATCTCTTTATTTCTGGAGTGAATCCCCTTTTTTATACAACCCAGTATTCTGTTGGCTTTGCTTGCAGCGGCTTGGCATTGCATGCCACTTCCAAGCCTGTTGTCTACCAGTACCCCCAGGTCCCTTTCCATCCTAGACTCACCCAGAGGTTCCCCCCCTAGTGAGTAGCTTGCTTTCTGGTTTCTGGCCCCCAAGTGCATTACTTTACATTTTTCTACATTAAATCTCATCTGCCATGTAGTTGCCCACCCCGTTATTTTGTTCAGGTCTGCTTGCAAGATTTCCACATCCTGCATAGAAGATATTGGCATGCTTAGTTTAGTATCATCCGCAAATACTGAGATTGTACTAGATATCCCCTCCTCTAGATCATTTATGAATAAATTAAACAGGATTGGTCCCAGGACAGAACCCTGGGGGACCCCACTTTCCACACCCGCCCAATCCGAGTACTCCCCATTAATCACCACCCTCTGTACTCTCCCCTGGAGCCAGTTCTCTATCCAGGTACTCACCTTATGGTCCATACCTACCTTCCTTAGTTTGTACAGTAAGCGTTTGTGGGGAACGGTGTCAAAGGCCTTTGCAAAGTCCAGATACACCACATCCACAGGCTTACCTTTATCTAAGTGGCAGCTCACTTCATCGTAGAAGGTTAATAGATTGGTTTGGCATGAACGATTTTTCATGAATCCATGCTGATTACTACTTATAATACCGTTTTCATTACTAAAGTCTTGTATGTGGTCCCTTATCATCCCCTCCAAAATTTTGCAGACTACTGATGTTAGGCTGACCGGCCTATAGTTACCCGGGATATATCTCGGCCCCTTTTTAAATATTGGTACCACGTTGGCTTTTTTCCAATCAGCTGGCACCATACCTGTCTGTAAACTATCCTTAAAGATCAAGAATAATGGTCTGGCAATCACCTGGCTGAGCTCATTAAGAACCCTTGGGTGCAAGCCATCCGGTCCCGGGGATTTATTTATGTTAAGTTTCTCTAGTTTAGCTCTAAGTCTATCCTCTGTTAGCCATGGCGGCACTTCCTGAGGTGTATTATTTAGTTCGGCCTTACAAGCGGGGTTCGTGTAGCCCCCCGATTCCTTTGTGAAGACTGAAGAAAAGAAATTATTTAACACTTCCGCCTTTTCTCTGTCCTCAGTGGCCATTTTTCCTTTATCATCTTTTATGGGGCCAATGTGTTCTGGCCTCGCTTTCTTACTGTTTATATACTTAAAGAATTTCTTGGGGTTCTTTTTACTCTCCTCCGCTATATGTCTCTCGTGTTCTATTTTAGCCGCCCTGATTTCATCTTTACATTTCTTATTACACTCTTTGTAATGCTTAAATGCTGCCAATGACCCCTCAGTCTTGTATTTTTTGAAGGCCTTTTCTTTAGCTCTAATATACATTTTTATGTTGGAGTTTAGCCACCCAGGGTTTAGTTTTGCTCTTTTAAATTTATTTCCCTGTGGAATGCACTGGCCCACCCCCTTGTTAAGTATGCTCTTGAAGCACTCCCATTTTTCCTCCGTGTTCTTTGTTCCCAGGGTTCTATCCCATTTGATATTTTCTAGCAGCGAGCGCAGTTTAGGGAAATTGGCTCTTTTGAAATTCAGTGTCCTTATATTACCCTTGTGTTTCCTATTACTGTAATTAATACTGAAACCAATTGACCTATGGTCACTGTTCCCTAAGTTGTCCCGTATTTCTATATCCGTGAGCAGGTCTGTATTGTTGGTAATCAGTAGGTCAAGTACCGCATTGTTTCTTGTCGGTGCATTCACCATCTGACCCATGAAATTGTCCTGCAAAACATTTAGGAACTGCCGAGCCTTGGCTGAATGCGCGGTTCCTTCTGCCCAGTCTATATCAGGATAATTAAAGTCCCCCATTATAATGACATTTCCCATCCTTGCTGCCAATCCTATCTGTAACATGAGGTCCGCCTCACCCTCCTCCCTCTGGTTGGGGGGCCTATAGCATACGCCCAATATTACCTTCCCCACCGTGCACTGTCATGAGCTAGGCGAGTGCACTTATCGGTCACGATCCCCCCTGCTGCGATGAACGTCCTTTCGGACAGGACACTGGACGGGGGGCAAGCCAACAGTTCCATTGCAAATTGTGCAAGCTCTGGTCAGAGGTCAAGCCTGCCCACCCAGTAGTCCAGGGGTTCATCACTCCTCAGAGCATCCACATCGGCCATTAACCTGATGTAGTCGGGAATCTGTCGGTCTAGGCATTCCCTAATCCTGGATCCGGAGTACAGCTGTCGATGGTTCAGCTGAAAGAAGGATCTCATATCTGAAGTGACCAAGACATCTTCCAACCGCCCTCCACTTGCAGGCGCTGTTGGATTGCTACCCGCAACTGTCTCTCTGTGACTGGAAATTCCTCTGCCAGCGCACGCAAAAGCAGAATGCAGCATTTCCCACAGCAAGGCCTGGAAGTGCTGCATTCTGACCGCCCTCTGTGATTGTGGTAACATTTCCACCATTTTTTGTTTGTACCGGGGGTCTAAGTACGTTGCCACCCAGTACTGATCCTTGGCCTTTATGCTTTTTATAAAGGGGTCCCCCTTAAAACACTGGAGCATGAAGGCCCCCATTTTCACTAAACTGGAAAAGGTGTAGTGGCCTGTTTCCAGCTCATCATCCAGGATAATGTCATCCTTGTTCTCCTCCCCCCATCCACAGAGAACACCAGGGATCCCAGAAAGGTTTAAAGCATACTCTTCTTGCTTCTCCTCATCCCCCCCCGGCACCATCCTCCTCTGACTCCTCTTTAGACTCCTGTTGTTGACCTGTCTCAGATGGAGTAGCACCCACTGGGAATTCATCCACCATTGCGACTTCCTCATCTTCCTGCTCCTGCTCCTCGACGACTTGATCAATGACACGACGCAATGCACGCTCCAGAAAGAAGGCGTAAGGTACGATGTCACTGATGGCGCCTTTGCCGTGACTGACCAGTTTGGTGATCTCATCGAATGGCTACAGAAGTCTGCATGCGTCCCGCATGAGCAGCCACTGGCGAGGTGAAAAAAACCCAAGCTCCCCAGAACCTGTCCTGCCGCAGAGTTCGTACAGGTAGTCGTTAACTGCACGTTTCTGCTGGAGCAGCCTATCAAGCATATGCAACGTAAAGTTCCATCGCGTTGGACAGTCACAAATAAGACGCCTGAGGGGCAGGTTGTGTCGCCGCTGAATGTCAGCAAGGCGAGCCATGGCTGTGTAAGATCTTCTGAAATGGCCCGAGATTTTCCTGGCCTGCCGCAAGACGTCCTGGATCCCAGGGTATTTGGCAATGAATCGCTGCACGACCAAGTTTGGGACGTGTGCCATGCATGGCACGTGTGTTATTTTGCCCTGTTTCAGCGCGCTCAGCAGATTGGCACCATTGTCGCACACAACTTTACCAACTGTCAAATTGTGTGGTGTCAGCCACTGATCTGCCTGTGAACGCAAAGCTGAAAGGAGTGCAGGACCAGTGTGGCTTTTGGCTTTCAGGCACAACAGACGCGGCACAGCATGGCAATGTCTCACCTGGCATGTAGAATTGGTTCTGGGGATCTTGGGCAGCGCAGCAGAAGAGACGGTAGCAGCGGAAAAGGAGGAGTCAGCCGAGGAGGAGAGGGAGCATGGAGGAGTAGGAGGAGAAGAAGAGGCAGGCCTGCATGCAATCCGTGGCGGTACAACCAAATCTACGCGGGTGCCACGGGTCACATGCTTGACGGCCATCAGAAGGTTCACCCAGTGGGCAGTAAAAGTGATATACATTCCCTGCCCGTGTTTGCTAGACCAGGTGTCTGTGGTCAGATGTATTTTGGCACCGACACTGTGTTCCAGAGATATATTCACTTGCCGCTGAACATGGCCATACAGCTCTGGAATGCCCTTCTGCGAGAAATATTTCCTGCCTGGGACCTTCCATTGTGGTGTTCCAATGGCCAAAAAATTCCGAAAGGCCTTTGAGTCCACCAATTGATATGGCAGTAGTTGGCGGGCTATCAGTTCCGACAAGCCAGCAGTCAAACGTTGGGCAAGAGGGTTATCTGGCGTCATCATTTTTTTACGCTCCAACATTTGGGCCACAGAAGCCTGCCTTTTTCCAGAACAATGTGACAACGGCATGATGGAAGGTGGAGTGGAGGACAATTGTGAGGAGAGAGGAGAAGGAGAAGAGGCTGGACGGTGAGAGCCTGGAGTGTGGCTTTGTGGGTTCTGACGGTGTTGCTCCCACTGGGCTCAGTGATGGGAGTTCAAGTGCCTTCTTAAGGCGGTTGTCCCTAGGTGAGTGTTGGGCTTACTGCGACTTATGCGTTGACTGCAAAGGCTGCAGATGGCAACACTGTTGTCAGCAACGGACACATTGAAAAAAGCCCACACTGCAGAGCCATGTGCCAGCGTCCTGGAAGCACCAGATGTGACTGTACATGGTTGATGGCTCGCTCTTTATACATTTGCAATCTGCTTTGTACCTCTTGTGCAATGCAAGTTCTGCCTGCCTCTCCTCCCTATCTGCCGGTCAGTCTCTCCCACTGAACTCCCCTCCTCTTCCTCTCTTGTGGCCACCCACGTGACGTCCATAGACACGTCATCATCCACGTCATCTTCCCCACCACTAACATTCGAGATCTCGGAGTAGGCAGCAACAGTGGGGACCAACCACCTTGGGCTGATCTGGGTACTGTTGTCAGATTGCTGAGTGGCAGCTGTTGCTACCTCCTCTTCCTGATCCAATGCCAAGAATGGCTGCCCATCGCAAATGTCTTGTGATGGATAGGAAAATAATTCCAGTGACTCAAGCGGAGGGAGTTTGTGGTGGTGGTGGCGTTTGTGGTGGTGTCTTTGGTGGTGCACACAGCAGAGAGTGAAGAGGGTGCAGATAGAGAGGATGAGGAGGGTGCAGAAGAGGAAGGCTGAGTGAGCCACTCAACCAAGTCTGGTGCGTCCTTTGACGTAATCGAATGCACCTTCTGAAACTTAACACTTTGGCTCCGGCCTACTGCTCCTGCCCTACCCCTACCACCCCTGCGTAAGTGTCTGCCTCTTCTTCTGCCTGTCATGTTTTTAAATTACCCTATGTCAAAAGTCTCTAGAGAATCGCAGTATATCTGCAAAAAGGTATATAACACCCCTCTTTACTATGTGGTATTGGGGGGCCACAGGTTTATCACACCAGTTCAACAAATAATTGGCCAGTAACTGATGTGACTGTGTGTAGCACAGTTAACACAGCAAAAGAGGCCACATTTTTGCAGGACTAAAATACAATCTTCAAAAAGTATACTGTTAAATAACACCCCACTTCAATATGTGATATTGGGGGGCCACAGTTTTATCACACCAGTTCTACAAATAATTGGGCAGTAACTGTTGGCACTGTGTGTAGCTCAGTTAACACAGCAAGAGGCCAAATTTTTGCAGGACTAAAATACACTCTTAGAAAAGTATAATGTTAAATAACACCCCACTTCAATATGTGGTATTGGGGGCCCCTGGTCTATCACACCAGTTGTTCAAAAAATTGGCCAGTGAGTTTGGCACTGTGTGTATCAGACTTAACGCAGCAAAAGAGGCAATATTGTTGCAGGACACAAATACACTTATGAAAGTATACTCAGATAACACCGCACTTCAATATGTGTTATTGGGGGGCCACTGGTTTATCACACCAGTTGTTCAAAAAATTGGCCAGGAAGTTTGGCACTGTTTGTATCAGTGTTAACGCAGCAAAAGAGGCAATATTGTTGCAGGACACAAATACACTTGTAAAAGTATACTCAGATAACACCCCACTTCAATATGTGGTATTGGGGGGCCACTGGTCTATCACACCAGTTGTTCTAAAATTGGCCAGGGAGTTTGGCACTATGTGTATCAGAGTTAACGAAGCAAAAGAGGCAATATTGTTGCAGGACACAAATACACTTAGGAAAGTATATTCAGATAACACCCCGCTTCAATCTGTGGTATTGGGGGGCCACAGGTTTATTACACCAGTTCTACAAATAATTGGCCAGTAACTGTTGTCACTGTGTGTAGCAGAGTTAACACAGCAAAAGAGGCCACATTTTTGCAGGACTAAAATACACTCTTAGAAAAGTATAATGTTAAATAACACCCCACTTCAATATGTGGTATTGGGGGCCCCTGGTCTATCACACCAGTTGTTCAAAAAATTGGCCAGTGAGTTTGGCACTGTGTGTATCAGACTTAACGCAGCAAAAGAGGCAATATTGTTGCAGGACACAAATACACTTATGAAAGTATACTCAGATAACACCGCACTTCAATATGTGGTATTGGGGGGCCACTGGTTTATCACACCAGTTGTTCAAAAAATTGGCCAGGAAGTTTGGCACTGTTTGTATCAGTGTTAACGCAGCAAAAGAGGCAATATTGTTGCAGGACACAAATACACTTAGCAAAGTATACTCAGATAACACCCCACTTCAATATGTGGTATTGGGGGGCCACTGGTCTATCACACCAGTTGTTCTAAAATTGGCCAGGGAGTTTGGCACTATGTGTATCAGAGTTAACGAAGCAAAAGAGGCAATATTGTTGCAGGACACAAATACACTTAGGAAAGTATATTCAGATAACACCCCGCTTCAATCTGTGGTATTGGGGGGCCACAGGTTTATTACACCAGTTCTACAAATAATTGGCCAGTAACTGTTGTCACTGTGTGTAGCAGAGTTAACACAGCAAAAGAGGCCACATTTTTGCAGGACTAAAATACACTCTTAGAAAAGTATAATGTTAAATAACACCCCACTTCAATATGTGGTATTGGGGGGACACTAGTCTATCACACCAGTTGTTCAAAAAATTGGCCAGTGAGTTTGGCACTGTGTGTATCAGACTTAACGCAGCAAAAGAGGCAATATTGTTGCAGGACACAAATACACTTATGAAAGTATACTCAGATAACACTGCACTTCAATATGTGGTATTGAGGGGCCACTGGTTTATCATACCAGTTGTTCAAAAAATTGGCCAGTCAGTTTGGCACTGTGTGTATCAGACTTAACGCAGCAAAAGAGGCAATATTGTTGCAGGACACAAATACACTTGTAAAAGTATAGTCAGATAACACCCCACTTCAATATGTGGTATTGGGGGCCACTGGTCTATGACACCAGTTCAAAAAATTGGCCAGGAAGTTTGGCACTGTTTGTATCAGAGTTAACGCAGCAAAAGAGGCAATATTGTTTCAGGACACAAATACACTTGTAAAAGTATACTCAGATAACACCCCACTTCAATATGTGGTATTGGGGGGCCACTGGTCTATCACACCAGTTGTTCAAAAAATTGGCCAGGGAGTTTGGCACTGTGTGTATCAGAGTTAATGCAGAAAAAGAGGCAATATTGTTGCAGGACACAAATACACTTAGCAAAGTATATTCAGATAACACCACGCTTCAATATGTGGTATTGGGGGGCCACAGGTTTATTACACCAGTTCTACAAATAATTGGCCAGTAACTGTTGTGACTGTATGTAGCACAGTTAACACAGCAAAAGAGGCAACATTTTTGCAGGACTAAAATACAATCTTAGAAAAGTATACTGTTAAATAACACCCCACTTCAGTATGTGATATTGGGGGCCCACAGTTTTATCACACCAGTTCTACAAATAATTGGCCAGTAACTGTTGTCACTGTGTGTAGCACAGTTAACACAGCAAAAGAGGCCAAATTTTTGCAGGACTAAAATACACTCTTAGAAAAGTATACTGTTAAATAACACCCCACTTCAATATGTGGTATTGGGGGGCCACTGGTCTATCACACCAATTATAATACATTAAAAGTGCTTTTGTCACTGTTTGTAGTATTGTTACAGCAATGCTCAGTCACCAGACCTGTCACAATGCTGCACAGTGCACAATACAAATCCACTATAATATGCTTTCTATATTACAAAGTATATTATACCGTGGATTACACCCCTAAATAGTGCACTGCACACCTATACCAAATAAATAGCAGCCCTTGAAATTACTTTTGTGGACATTAACAGAGCGATTTGTGTCACTACCGATCTCGATCTGTCCCTGATGAACACAGCATACCTGTCCCTAAACTAAAAAGAAAGTCTAGTAGACCTATACCAAATATCAGCCCTCAAAAGGACTTTTGTGGATCTTAACAGAGCTATTTGTGTCTGGCAATCTGTCCGTGATGCGCACAGCCAACCTCTCCCTATGCTGACAAAAAGCAGAATGTGAAATGGCCGACAGCTCTGGTCTATTTATAAGGTAGGGGGCATGTCCATGTGCTGAAATGTTTCAATTGGCTGTCCCATTCCACCTGATGGCTGTGTCATGGGTCAAAGTTCTCCCCAATGTAAACTAATATGGCCGCCGCAAACATAGGCAAAAGTCCACCTTTTCGTGAATTTGCGAACAAGCAAAATTTGCCGCGAACCGACCGCCGGGCGACCCGCAAGGTCATCTCTAATGGTAACATACATTGAATTATCCATAGGCAATGGTTTAACTTTACCAGGTTAGGGTTACACAGGAGATTTGGCACTAGAATTATTGCTTTTGCTTTGATGTTCGCAGCGATACCTCACATGTATGGTGTGATCATTTACATATGCGTGTGGGACCTACGTGCATGTTCACATTTGGGCATGAGCATGGGGGGGGGGGGGACTGGGGCACTTAACATTTTTTAAACATTTTATTATTTTCTTTATTTAAATTTACTTTTTTAGCACTGTACTTTTTTTTCTAACTTTATCGCCATCACAAAGGATGAACAACATTCTTTGTGATAGCATGGAATATGACAGGTCCTCTTTATGGAAAGATCTGGGATCTATTAGGCCCCATATCTCTCCACTGGCCTCCAAATCATCTTATCAAACCAGGATTGGTTTGATCAGATGCTTTCACAAGCTGGTAATGGCTTGTAAAGATCCAAACAAAACTAAAAGTGGCAAGATCCTCATTGCTTCCACTTTCTAATGTCACAGAGAGGGAGGAACAACATCAGTTCCTCTCTCTCTGTGCAGTGCACTAGATGTCACTGGTTGGAGTGGTCCCAAGCTCCCCTATGGGACAGGAGAGCCAAGGAAAGGCTGCAGCGGGAGGGGGAGGGACCCCTTTTTGCTGCCTGTAGAAGTGATCAGATGGCTCTATAGCTGCTCTAATCACTTTTACACTGAAGGGAATAACAAACTGAAAATTTTGATACGTGGATAATACCTGGTAGCTGCAGGTATAACCACTTCAACCCAAGGACGTCTCACCCACTTTCTTCTGCAGAATGTCATTCGCCCTATTAAACATCTGCCTGGGTTGACATTTAAGGCAACCTTGCTCATCTCCAGCCACAGAGTAAATGGATCAGCTACAATCTTAAATACATTTCCTATACAATATTACTGCTCAGACCAGGCCTTTAATCTGCTTGAGGATCATCTCCACATCCTTCAGGTTAAGAATTTCTAGCAGTTGTGATTTCTGCTAGTCCTGTTGCTGCATCTGTTACTGTTATTTCCAACCCACACAAATAGACATGAACTGCTTACTCCACATTTCCCACCCCATTCAAAGGAATGATTATTCACTGCATCCCCCACATCTCTGCAATCTATGTACAAATGACAACACCCAGCATGATTCACTGGCATGTATTCTGTGTGGAAGTGGGGGGTGTGAAATTAAATGTGCACACATATGGGACCGTGGCAGACAGTTTATTTTTTATTCAAATTTGTCAGTTAATATACTTACCTGTGATTGGTGTTCATGCTGTTGTCAACGGTTTAGGCACAAGTTGTTCCCTATAGAAAGAAAACAAATGCATCACTTGAGAGGCAGTCGGTAGGGATCTGAAGAAAAGGCACATCCTGCCCTCCCACCCCTTGTCGCAGCTTCTGTTATGAGGTCTTGTCCCTTTCTTATGAAAAGGGACTTTAGGTGCTGGTTTGCATTGGTGCGATGCGGGAACCCTGCAAATCCACTGCGGGGTCCCACATCGCACCTTACTCGCAGACAGTTCAGACTGCCATATGCAAAGTTACAAAGTTAACGACACACCCAGATTAGTTTGCATATCGCAGTGCAAACTGTCAGTTCGGACAGGAATCGGATCTCATAGGTATGAACACCCATGCGATCCGATTCTGGAACGGACTAAAAAAAGGGTCCTGTGGGACTTTGGCCCAAATACGATGCGAATTCAGTCATGCAATCTGCATGGCTGAATTTGCATTGCACAGACATTGCATGTGATTTTCATAACAGTGCGGTGCAAATCACAAGCGATGTCTGACATTGCATATGTGTGAACCGGCACTAAGTTGTAGTAATTATTAGCTCAAGCTTTATTAGCTGGTTGGTAAATTTTAAAATAGATTTTTACAGTGTATGGATTTAATAATTTTTTAACTAATACCTCTAAAAGAAGGGCCGCTGCCTATTGAATCCTGAAGTTTTTGAGTCCAGTGTTTTATTTACCGTATGTTAGTATATATGTTCTGCCTATGGTCCTATTATATTACCATTGCTCAGTGGATGTACACAGTTCTGCTTGTGATTGGTGAAATGCAAACATCTTTTCTGTTCCCTTTTATCTCTTCAGGCACCATGCGGTCATCTTTCCATCAGAGCTACGCTCTCAGCACTATGAAAGTATCTGTGTACATCTGGTGGGTGCTCAGGGAGAGAGCAAAGTACAGATTGTTCTAAGCCAAAAAGCAAAGAAAACCACCCTCATAGACAAGAGCTTCAAGCAAGACTCCACATTCACTTGTATTCCCACTCTGGTACAGTATATCTATAGGCACTAAGCACAACTTGCTGTAGTTAAGTGTGCGGAATAGTTGAGGATTGCACTATCAAAGGATTAACCACTTGAAAACCAGGCCTATTTCTGGTATATGTTGCTTACAAGTTAAGATCAGTACTTTTTGCTGGAAAATTACTTAGAACCCCCAAACATTATATATATATATATATATATATATATATATATATATATATATATATATATATTTAGCAGAGACCCTACAGAATAAAATAACAGTTGTTGAAATATTTTATGTCACACTGTAGTTGCACAGCAGTCTTTTAAACTAATTTTTGGGGAAAAAATTCACTTCATTGAATTAGAAAAAAAGCTAAATAGTAAAGTTTAGCAATAGCATTTTTTAGAGATAATGTGAAAGATGATGTTACACCGAGTAAATAGATACTAACATGTCACATTATTAAATTGAGCACACTTGTGGAATGGCGTCAGACTACGGTACTTAAAAATCTCCATAGGCTACGCTTTAAAAAAATGTTAAGGGTTACCTGTTTAAAGTTACAGAGGAGATCTTACATTAGAATTATTGCTCTCGCTCGGACAATCATGGCAATGCCTTACCTGTGTGGTTTGAACACTGTTTACATTTGTGGGCACAACTTATGTATGCATCTGCTTTAGCGTGTGAGCAGGGAGGAATGGGGCGCTTAAAACTTTTTGTTTTTCCTTATTTTATTTTTTTTTACACTGTCCCTTTAGAAAAAAAAATCTGATCACTTGTATTGCTGTCACAAGGAATGTAAACATCCCTTGTGACAGTAATAGGCAGTGACCAGTTCTCTTCATGGAGGGATCTGGGGTCTAAAAGACCCCAAACCCCTCCTCTGTACTTGAAAGTATTCAAAACTCCAAGATTGGCGTTTTTCAATACTTTGGATTTTTTTTAAACTGCCTCCCCCTGCTCCTCCTTCTTGGCTCTATTTACACACACAGAAGGAGGAGGAGGGGGGAGGAGGGACACATGCTAATCGAGGTCTGTAGAAAGTTTTTATTATGCTCTGTAGATGGACAGGGGAGAGGGAGAGAGTGGCTGGGAAGAACAACTTAAAAAATAAGTGAAGTGATCGGGCGGGGGGGGGGGGTAAGAGGATATGTGGCAGGGGAGAGGACTTATGCTAGAAATGTGGGTTGGATTTGAAATCTGACAACCCCTTCTAGCACAAGTTCTCTCCCTTCCCAAAGCACCCCCAGCACATATCTGACCCTCCTACCCCCGTTTGCACTAGCCCTCTCATCTTTCCAAGTGCCCCCCCAGCACATATTCCACCCCCACCTCCATCTTTCACTAGCCCTTTCCCTCCCAAATCACCACCCAGCACATAGCTGACCCCCCCCCCCAGCATTAGCCCTCTCTCCTCCCAAAGCACCTCCCAGTACATATCTAACTCCCCCTACCCACACCCCCTGCTAGCACTAGCCCTCTCCCCTCCCAAAGCACCCCCCAGCACATATCTGACCCCCCGCTAGTACAAGTCCTCTCCCCTCCAAAAGCACCCCCCAGCACATATTCGAACCCCCCCCACCTGCTAGCTCTAGCTCTCTCCCCTCCTAAAGCGCCCCACAGCACATATCTGACCCCCTTTGCTAGCTCAAGCCCTCTCCCCTCCAAAACCACCACATAGCACATATCGGACTCCCCAGCACTAGCCCTCTCCTCTCTCCCAAAGTGCTCCCAGCACATATTCAAACCCCCCATCCCACCTAGCTCTAGTTCTCACCCCTTCAAAGCTTCCCCTCAGCACCCCTGACCCCCAACACTAGCTCTCTCCTCTCGGAAAGCACCATGGGCACATATCTGACCCCCCCCCCTCCCTAGCACTAGCCCTCTCTCCCCAGCACATACCTAACTCCCCCCACCCCCCTGCTAGCACTAGCCATCTCCTCTCCTAAAGTGTGTTCCCCCAGCACATGTCTGACCCCTGCATTTTGTATACTAAATCTTACTGACCCCTGCATTCCATGCATAACACTCACAATTCGGGCACAGGTACTGTTCACCATTGTTTGGGTTCAGCTTGAAGAAAAGGTGACAACCGTGTGTGTGTGTGTGTGTCGGGAGGGGGGATGTGCTTATTGTAGTGAATTTTAGTGACCCTCTAGAGAGGGATAACTATACTTAATATTCTTGGTAATTATCAGGTTCTCTTCCAAACTGTAGATTCCAAATCCCTCTCAAGGGAACGAAGAGATTGCTAAACTAGAAGTTTCAATCAAGACTGAAGAGGAGTCAATAAGAAACAGTACTAAAGTCATTATAAAAAAGGAGAGTTATAAAACCCTCATTCAAACAGACAAGGCTGTGTACAAGCCAGGACAGACAGGTAATGGCTCCTGTCCATACACAAGGTTTAAATGTATGTTACCTATAACAGTAAACTTCTCCGTTGTATCAATCTCTGAATGTACCAAATGTACCGAATCCTCACTGTACAGATCTCAGGCTCTCTTTTTCCAGTCACATTGCTTTTCATAGGGCATTTGACAGGAGAAATTATATTGCCTCCTCATCATCTGATTTAATCCTATAATGAGGGAAGCTTTGCCATTCTCCAAATGTTGAAGGCATGTAGCCTAGTATGGTTCAGGAAGGGGGGGGGGCAACTTTATCCCTATGATCTACACAATTATCAGGTAGATTATAATATGCACACAGGGGATCCTTTACAGGATTTAGCTTTTGAGCACTAGTATGAACAGCAGAGATATCACATCATCCCCAAGGTAATCTGAGCTTCATACAGTTTTTAATTGAACAGAAGGTGTGTGAACTACATTTTGGGTGGTGTAGTGTCCTTTATTTGTTACCCCTCCTCTGGTGCTGTTGTAGGTGGAGACTCTGCTCTCTTAATACAACTGTGGGTGGAGCCTGGCAGTTTGAGTGTGGGAACAAGTCATCCCTGACCAACATTATGTGGGTCTCTGGTCTGTGCATGAGTGACACTGAACCCTTTGCAGGTTGAACTGCCAGAAGGGCTAGGTTTGAAAATACAAGGGGGAAGGTCGAAGAACATTGCCAACCCTAACCTTTCTTTAGCAGGTCTGTGGTTTGGTTGAAAGTGGTCTCAGGGCCTAGGACTGAGGGACACCCTGTGTGTAGAACCACCTTTGGGGGACAGATTGAAACAACTGGAAAGATGGCTGGTTGCAATGTTACTATGTATTAATACAGATGGCTCTATGATGAGAATGTGTACAATGAAGAGGATTGCTGAGTTGATGCAGTAAAGCATTAAAAAGCACTTGGCCTGCACAATCTGTATTCCTGGTAAAAGACCTCAGGGTTGGAATATAAGGGAAGATTTGCCTCAGGCCAGAATGAGAGATACAAAATGGTGGAATATCACCCAGAAGTCAGGTATGTGTCTATACCATCTGGAGAGGTCCTGGAACAATATTGCAGGAACTGCTGTTCTATCCAGCACCCCTATATACAAGGTTATATACAAGGTTGCTGAATTTTGAGTCAGAGCATTAATCAAGTTTAGATCCAAGATATCTATTAAAACAATTGTACAAATTTAACACAATGTTTCTTTGAGAATTTAACCTGGCCTGAAGCAGAAGTAACTGTTCCTCAAGTTTGATATAATGTAATGTTTCTAATACTAAATAAAGAACTACTACTACTAGTACTACTACAGGGAAATATATACCAAAGTTAGCAGAGGACCCACACTAGAGAAACTGTTTGAATTAAATTGTATTTACTGTAAACTTCAAAACTACATTCTTAGCGCAAATGGCCCAGCTCGCGTAGAGCTTTTCGATCACTGGCAGTGGGGCATTATTGATGAGTCTACTGTATATAGCGGTTCCAGTCATTTAGCCAGTGTCAATGCAAGACTGCAAAAAATTTTGGGAACGAGATTAAATGTATATGCTCTAACTATAAAATATATAACGTGCATAGTGTTCTGAATGTTGTACATGCTATGGTGGACAAATCCAAAATTTGGGTAGAAGTAAAGGCAATGATGGTAATATACTGCACCAACCTCAATAAAAGCTCATCTACCAGCAGCAGCTAACATAAATCCTGAATAACAGATTCATAAAATAGTAAAAATAGGTGTAGCGCTAAGTAGGTAACATATATAGTCCTTGTATAGTCCACAGAGATTCGCTTGTAAGTTGCCTGACATTTTTAATAAATAGTTTGTGATACATACTGCACCAAGAGGAGTCTCTCCTTTTTTTATCTGATCTGACGTCTGATACTGCTAATATCGGGTTATCAACCGAGGACCGTGAGGGGGATTGTTTGCGGGCTTTCCTGGCGACATATATTTGTTCATCTGATTGGCCTTTGTAATGAGGGTCAGTCTTATCCGGTAGGAGGCTCTGATACTTGGGTTCTGTTGATGGTGGTGGTCCTTGAATGAAACACAACCGTCAAGATTTGCTGATCACTGGTCTCTGTACTCACCCTTCTCTGTGGACTATACAAGGACTATATATGTTACCTACTTAGCCCTACACCTATTTTTACTAGAAGTAAAGGCAAAACTTATTTTCTCATTTTCACTTCAATTTCCCTATTGGGTGATAAAGGTAAACATGACAAATAAAAAATAATAAAACCACTGTCTTTTTCCTGAACAAAGTTTTTATATTTTAGTTTTTTTTTTCTACTATTTTGTATTTTATGTATCAGTCTGGTTCTCTACAGTGACAAGCACTCCCCTTCTTTTTGGCCACTTTATTATGGCTAAAAAGGAGAGACACTGATTGGCTTCTAAGGCAGAGGCTGTAATGATAATGTGGCCAAAATCAAGCAGGATGATTGTCACAGAAGGTAGTCAAACTTAGCTATAGGTAAAGATGTCCATAATTTTATTTTCATTTTTAGTTAAGAAGATATCTGATGTATTATTGTGCTATGCTAACTCAAGGTTTCATAAAATAATTTTATTTTTTGTACCTACAGTGAAGTTCCGAATTCTTTCACTTAACGAAAACCTTCAAACTGGACAAAATTTGGTAATATAAAAGAACAGTCACACATTGCCAAGAAGGAACCCATTACTATTGTTCCACAAAATAAATTAGCTTAATATATAAATACAACAAGATATATATATTTTTTTATATTCAGTCACATAGTCATTCATCTGTACAATATGGGTTCCTGTTGGTATTCTAAAAAATTTCAGAAGATTTTTTTAAATCTCTGGAAAGGTGAGTCCATGTAAAACTAAAATGGTGGCTATGAAGGGGGTTGAATCATCCAGAATCTTTTGTCTTTAGGTGACACTAGCAGAGTATCTAACTGTACCTTCTTGCCATGGCAGTTCCCTGCTAATTATTTAAAACATGGGAGTTTTCAACATTAGTAGCTCCCCTTAGAGTATCATGGAGTACTCTGGATTTGAGTGTGAATATCAGGTTGGGTTTTGTATTTCAGCGTATTAAGGTAAGGAGAGCTATGTAAGGCTTCTGTGCTATGGCCATTAAAACGATGAAGGAAGGTGTCATGATCCCTTAGCTGATTTTTATGTAAAGTAAAATAAGTGTAGAATTTAGGAGCAAGAGTGGCAAATTTCAAATCATGGGGCTTAGCGTACTCCTTGCTACCAAAATAATTGACAAAAAAGTTCTAGTGGTCTTCAAAAATCCTGCATTCATCAAAAATGTTTTAATTGTATTACATTTTTGCCACAATACAGTATGCAGCCATGCAGTGCTGGTTTCATTCATAGATGCACAGTCTGAGGACCTCTAAAAAGTATTTCACAACTGTTTTTTGGCTTAATAGACAATGCTACAATTATACTAGTAAGTTCTTTTCGGGAACCATATTTTTGAAGGTGAAGAACAGGTAACAGTTACCATAGGTTTAGCCTACCTGGATTTCGTATTTTACCATTTGCCACAAAGCCCACATGTCAGACTAATAACTGACATCAACAGTACAGTGCGTTTACAAATGTATAAGAAGATAAAAATAATTTTGGGTATGATGGTGGATATTAGTAGATGGAATTAAAAGATTTTGGGTGGAGTTTGAGCATGTTAGCAAAAAGTCAGTTTGGTTTTAATCTAATCAAGAAATGTTGCCAGGCATGTCTTTAGTAACTGGTTTCCTTACTATTTACTGCTTCTTGTTTTTCAGATTGAATCTGTACACTTACAGGTAATTCTGATTTCATATTTTTCTGTGCATATTTAGAGTATGTGTTTAAAGTGTTACTAAACCCAGAACCTGCATTCACTATATCTGGTCTCCCACAGTACTCAGAACATGGAAATGTAATTATTTTAGTAAATATAAACAGATAAATACCTTTTCTCATCAGCAGTATAAAGCGGGCCTTGTGACCTGTATCAGTCCCTAGTAAAGCTTGTAGGAGGAGTCTTTCATTCTCCCCATGATTTTTTTAAACTAAATTAGATAGGTAACTGGTATATTTCAGAGTTGTCGGCTATCTAAAGATTATCTTTTGGGATACCATAGCTCTTATTTAGAATAACCCAATGCATGCAGTTGTGGTAATGCCAGTATTCTATACTTTTGCTTTCAGGATCCAGGAAAGAATCGGATTGGCCAGTGGTTAAATGTGAAAATGAATCAGGGATTGGCTGAGTTTTCCCTTCCTCTTTCCTCTGAGCCTCCACTGGGGGAATACTCTATTCGGGTGAAGAACACAGTCCATCACTTTACTGTGGAAGAATATGGTGTGGAACTACTCTTTGGGGTTGATTTACTAAAACTGAAGTATACAAATTCTGGTGCACCTCTGCAAAGAAATCAATCAGCTTCCAGGTTTTTTTTTTTTCATGGCTTAATTGAACAAGCGAAAGTTAGAAGCTAATTGTCTACCATGCACAACTGCACCAGATTTTGCTCTATCCAATTTTAGTAAATAAACCCCTTTGTTTACTATATATTTATATATGTATTCCCATGTCTGTACTGAAAATATTTGTTTTTTTGTCACCACAGTCCTCCCAAAATATGAAGTAACGCTCCAGTTTCCCAAGGTTTTTCTCTACAGTGAAAATGTACCAGTTAAACTATGTGGCAGGTAAAGCATACAAAATGTTAGCTGGACTATGACATAATTCATAATTTTTTACTGTAAGCTGATCTTAAACTTAGTGAAAAAATATTTTGAGCAATGAAACTTGTCCAGCACACATGGAATGGGTTAATATTTGTATAAAAAGCCTAGGTGTAGAGAAATAACAGCTCCTTTGTGCAGACTAAAA
The DNA here is from genome assembly GCF_965119305.1 of Pelophylax lessonae. NCBI lineage: Eukaryota > Metazoa > Chordata > Amphibia > Anura > Ranidae > Pelophylax > Pelophylax lessonae. The sequence goes on along the minus strand of NC_138776.1, from coordinate 79,251,791 downwards.
TTATTTTATTGCTAAAACTCCAGCTCTGTGACCAACCATGTAGGGGACTTGGTTAGGAGCCCAACTGTCCACAAGTAGGTAGTAGGTGAGACAGGAGGGGGTAAACCAAACCTTTTTTTGTTAATGTCAGTGTTTGCTTACACTGGTCTACAAGGAGAAAGCCTAGGAAATGAAAGTAGCAAAAGTTTACCAGATATGGGTCACTGATTAAGGAAACTCCTGAGTATTATTTGGCTCCAGTTTCCAAGATACAGCTTCAGGTCAAAATTGCATCAAAATAATTCTAAAATACGAAGGGGATGTGCGATTAGGCTGCATACTTTTCTGAAAAATGTGATATAGCAATGAGAATGAGTGTCACACCAATCATTATAAATTTATCTTTTTATTGATACCAATAACATAACTTTCCATTCATTTATTGGTTTTTCATGTAACATTTTTATGCTCTCTTCACACCATTGGGACTGTGAAAGGCTTGGACTTTTTCCTCTTGTTTATCTAATGGCGCAGATAAGTTGCACATGTAAGGCAACAATAATGAGGGGCCCAACTCTTGCCCTGACCCCCAATTTTGCATCCAAAATATACAGTACCTCACAAAAGTGAGTACACCCCTCACATTTTTGTAAATATTTTATTATATCTTTTCATGTGACAACATTGGAGAAATTAAATTTTGCTACAATGTAAAGTAGTGAGTGTACAGCTTGTATAAGGGTCCTTTCACACGGCCGCTCCGTGTGAAAGGTCCGCTGCGGGACTTTTTTTTTTTTTTCCACGGAGCGGGTGACATTTCTGTCATCCGCTCCTTGTGCCCGCATATCATCCCATCCGTTTGCGCATGATATGCGGACATAATGTAAGTATATGGCACTGCGGATGTCAGCGGATGACACCGCTGACATCTGATTTTCCTTCCTTTCCCTTTTTTAAACAGAAGAAAAAATGGGGTTCTGTTCCATTCGTAAAAACGGAACAGAACTGAAAGGAGAAAAATCGGGTGTCAGCGGATTGTATTCCGCTGACACCCGCAGTGCCATTCACTTACATTATGTCCGCAAATCATCCGCAAACGGATGGGATGATTTGCGGACACACGGAGCGGCCGTGTGAAAGGACCCTAACAGTGTACATTTGCTGTTACCTCAAAATAACTCAACACACAGCCATTAATGTCTAAACCACTGGCAACAAAAGTGAGTACACCCCTAAATGAAAATGTCCAAATTGGGCCCAAAGTGTCAGTATTTTGTGTGGCCACCATTATTTTCCAGCACTGTCTCATTTCTTCAGTGTTGTCACATGAAAAGTTATAATAAAATATTTACAAAAATGTGAGGGGTGTACTCACTTTTGTGAGATACTGTAGGTGGTATGCCTTTTTTTTACCACTGCCATCATACTGCACTTTTGAGATGCAAATGTAACCTCGCCACAAATGTAGCAGAAATTATCTGTGTGATTTTTACACAGTTTAGAGGCATCTTGGCTTGGAAAATATAATGCAACTGTTCCTTGGAAATGTTAGACAATGACACTTTCACAAGCCACCAGATATACAGTATGTGTAACTGTATGATGCATAGATCTGATCAAGACAAATGTACCTTGCAATCAGTGGTGGCTGGTGCTCCATGCGCCGGTGGGTGGCGGTGGCTTTGGCTTCTTCCTCCTGTCTTCTGCATCTCCTCCCTCCTCCTCCATGCCCAATGGCATGGCTTTTCCTTTCAGCCAATCAGGAAATGGGTCTCAAGACCCGCTTCATGATTGGCCAGGAGGAGGATCCGTGTGTCAATAGCGAATTTTCATTTGCTATTGTCACACAACTGGGTGGGCTTGGGGCGCAGTGCTCTTCGCCCCGAGACCACCCTTTGTTTAGCCTATTAGAGCCTCTGGCTCTAATCACATGGCAAAAAAAAAAAAAGCCCCATTGAAGTCCATGCGTCCGGCGCCCCGCATGTAGATTAGGGGGCTGGACACATGGATGGGGGGTGGCGCCTCTGCACCCCCAATGCACCACCTGCCGCTGCTTGCAATAAAAAAACAGTATATTACAGTTAAGTGATAATCTTTAGTCTCAAAGTGAAGGTAAACGTATTCACTTCCACGTGGTACCATTTTCATTGTTCTACCGTACTTTGCTGAGAAGTTACAAGGCATCATAACCATCAGACATCACCCTCCCTTGTAGGGAAATATACTCTCCTGTGTATAAGAAAAACATGTGTTAGGCCTGCTAGTCCTAGAAACCAGTCATAGCCATGTGAGAGGTGGGACTGTATAGGATTTGATACACCTAGCAAGGAAGGCAAGCATAAATGTAAAGGTATACATGATTTATTACAAAAACATGATAAAAACAAAAGCAACAGCAAAATTTCCGGTCATGATACAGATAACGGATTGACATATACATAGGTGATTGTAAATTGTATATTTGCCCATTCTACGCGTTTCGCAGTTTGATCTATATAATCAGTAGAACAGTGCAGCGCTCTAAAAATAATAAAACACAATGGAATAAAATCGCAGCTAAAATCGCAGATAAAACACAAAAGCAAAGTCCATCTATAAGAGCCAGATCAAAGGTCGGGTAAGAAGAATCAAAAAAGGGTAGTAGGTGTAATAGTCTTTATAAGGTGCAAAGATTCCTAATGAATTCCCGAGGAGCCAGGTGCAGATAGCAGAAGACACACACACTCCCTCCACCTTCCAGAGTGGCCTCTCACCTTATTATGGTATTACACGGGCATTGTAAACATAGACACATCACCAACTCCAACCTCTTGACAATCCTTCCAGTTATCAATGAAGGAAAAACAATCTGTAGTAAGCATGAACCTACACAGCTTCGTACTGCACACTCCTGGATGTCTCTCCGATGACAGGGTATTAAAAGGAAAAAAACGCCAGGATAGTGTAATACTGACTTTTAATATGATTAAAACATCACAAAGTGGCCTCTTACTTGTTAAAGATGGACATCAGGCATATAACAATAGAAGGACCGGGACAGCGGGACTCGCTCGGTGTCACTCGGTCTCCTCCGTGCCAGCGGGTGACGTCAGACGCTCGACTCCTCCTCCCTCCGCACGCGTATCGCCTCCGTGGGTGGAGGCTTCGTCAGCGATGAAGAGGATTGGTCCAACGTCACCTTATAAATAATCCTCCCCTTAATCTGATTGGCCAGTCCTTCTACAACGTTCCTATGGATACCCTAATGCCGGAACTAGAGGGAAATCCCGGCTCAGACTTCAGACAATCCCGAGTATGGCTATAAACAAGATGAGAGGAAACTTAACCCCTTCTCCACCTTCGGGCAGCTTAATACACTCCCCAAAGCCAATTATTAACAGGATCAGGATGGATAGCACTCAATTAATGTGCTTAATTAAAAGTTTAAAAAATAATACAACAGCGTATGACGCCGTATACCCGTTGGCACGGAAGATACATAAAAAATATATACATCATAAAGATACATGTTAAGAACGATAAAAACTTTAGACATGATAATACAACTACTTAGGACACTGCACATATAGCTATATAAATAGAAATAGAAATGAACATAAAGGAATAATTTATCGATCAGAAATAAAACAATTCAAATCAAAATCCGTGTTCAGACCCCGGGGTACGGCAACCTTCATTTCATAAATCCAAAAGGATTCCCTTTTACTTAATTGGCGAATGTAGTTGCCGCCCCTCCAGTGCTTTTTAACTTTTTCAATGCCCCAGAATTTCATATCCTTGGGGTCTTTGTTATGGAAGTTTTTGAAATGCTGGTGCAGAAAATGGGGGGATTTTCCCTTTCTAATGCACCTAACATGTTCAGCAAGTCTTACTTGGAGGGCTCTTGAGGTCCTACCAACGTACTGTAGTCCACAACTACATTCGATCACATACACAACCCCAGTAGTCGCACAGGTAATAAGGTCATTGATCTTATACTCTCTACCTGTCGCCTGAGCCACGAAATCCTTCCTGCGTTTCACATTCTTTTTCGCAGAACGGCACACAATGCATTTGCCACATGCATAAAAACCTTTCAGGAAAGCAAACAATTTATTATGTGCCTCCACTGGAGGATCTACTACTCCTGGGGCTAAAATATTCCTCAAAGTAGGTGCCCGTTTATAAACAAAACGTGGTCTGGCTGGGAGATGGTCGCGTAGTACTCGGTCTTGCATCAAAATGGGCCAATGTTTGTTAAAAATACTTTCAATTTTTTTGTATTGAATATTGTAATCTAAAACAATCCTTACATCACCCTTTGGTGCTTCTCGTTTGGGGCCACTAGTTAACAGCGTATTACGGTCAATCTCTTTGACACTTGAGAGGTCCTTAAATAGTCTCTCTTTATTGTAACCCTTCTGTAAAAACCTTTCAGATAAGACATTGGCCTGTTCCATATAGTCAACTTCTGAGGAACAATTGCGTCTTAGCCTGACAAACTGCCCTTTCGGAATGTTACAGAGCCAAGAGGCATGATGGCAGCTGTCGAGAGGGATGTATGCATTTCTGTCTGTTGGTTTGAAGTGGTTACTAGTCATGAACCCTCTGGTTCCCTTTGAGATGACCAGATCCAGAAAAACTACACTGGTAGTACTAGTGGTCCATGTGAGTACTATGTTTTTGTTATTATTATTTAATTTACTCATAAATGTCTCAAGGTGGTCCATTTCACCGTTCCACACAAAGAACACGTCATCGATGTACCTTTTATAGCACACCAGTTCGGGGGGACGGTCATGAAACACCACCTCCTCCTCCCAGTGGGCCATAAATAGGTTGGCCACACTGGGAGCGAAACGGGCGCCCATGGCCACACCTCTTTTCTGGAGATAATAGTTATTGCCATACCAGAAATAATTTCTTGAGAGGCAAAAGAATAAACTACTTAGGAGAAAAATCCTAAGTTTCCTCGGAAGGCTAGATGTTGCAAACGCCCACTTGACTGCTGCCTCTGCTTCTTCATGGTCTATGATAGTGTACAGCGAACCTACGTCCGCTGTAACTAAAATAGAATTAGAAGCGCAGGGCACATCTTGCAGAAGCTGGATAATGTGCTTAGTGTCTTTTAAGTAGGCTTCTGTAGACACTACTAATGGTTGAAGGTGCACATCGACAAATTGGCCCAACCGGGATGTCACGGAATCAATACCGTTGACAATCGGTCTTCCCGGTGGGCGTTCCCTGTCTTTGTGCACCTTCGGTAGACAATAGATAATCGGAGTTCTACAGAAAAGTGGATCCAAATAAAGTGACTCTTTCTTGTTGAGGACTCCCTTATGTTTGCCTGACTCAATTAATTTGCTCAGTTCCCCTTTGAATTTCAAAGAGGGGTCACTCCTTAATAGTTCATATGTATCGCTATCTGCCAATAAGCGGTTCATCTCCTCTTTATAGTATTCCAGACTCAGTACTACCAGACCTCCACCTTTATCGGCAGGTCTGATCACAATTCCTTTGTTATCTTCAAGAGATTTTATACCTGCTTTAATATATTGTGGGTCCGATATCCTTTTAACCTTCAAACTCTCCAGGTCCTTACAGACCATATTTTTGAAGACATCAATAAATTTATTTGTTTTTATTAAGAGGATTGAATACTGATTTATTCCGCAAATTGGAACTGGGCATAACTGTGCTCGATGAACTAGTTATTGCAGAGGAATCTGTATTAGTTGTGTTCTTAAGGATAGGGTTGGATAAGCAATATTTTTTCACGTTAATTGTCCTAACAAATTTCTGAATATTAACATATGTTTGAAATTTGTTCAGGTTACGTGCTGGAGCAAACTTAAGTCCCTTATCTAGGGTTTTGAGCTCTTCAACTCCCAGAGTCACTCCACTTAAATTGTATATCCCTGCCCCTAACGGGATCTTTTTTCTTTGGACCCTCTGGCCTCTTCTTTTTCCTCTCTGTTTCTTTTGGCTGGTTTGTTCCCTGGTGTTTCCTGTATCGGGCCTCTCCACCAGTTGTCCATTTGGTTCAGGGGTGGAGGGGGAGGGGGGGGTAGGCAACTGCCTGTCCCCCCCGATTCCCTAAAAAAACCCCATTCCCATTACCTTGTGGTTCGCTCAGGGGTTCATACCTATTCTGAGTGGTTACCTGTGAGGGCTGTTGGTAATTAGCTCTATTAGGGTAACCGCCTCTCTGGGCATTAGGTTTCCATCCTTTCCCCCTTCCTCGAGCAGGGACTTGCCACCCTGAGTTTTGGGGGTATTGTGCAGGGGGTCTAGGGGAAAAATTATTTTGAGGATAGTCGTTATAATAATAACTATCCTGTCCTCTCCTAGGGGTATTATTATTCTTCCCCTTACCCCTTTTGCCACCTTTTTTTCCTCCCCTATTACCTGGTCCACTCCTATTATCATATTGATACACAGGGGTGGAAGGTGCTCTCCAATATCCAGCTTGTGTATTCCTGATTGGAGGAACGGGGGTCGCAGGGGGGGGGGTCATCCTGTTGGCCACTCTCTTCCTCTTCCATAGGGACACTCACAAGGGGACTTTTTTGCCACTTAAAAATATCGTTTTTTTGGAAATCCTCCCAATCCCTTAGGAATTTCTTCTTTTTCTTATTCTGGGTATCATTATCCCATTTAATAAGCCTATTCTGAAGGGTCCCAGAACCTTTAATAAACTCTTCTTTATCTTTAAAGGGTTCCAATGCTGATTGAATCTCCTTAATTTGGGCGTCAATAATTTTGAGTTTACGACGTTTCCTCATCAATAAAAATTCTAACAGTTGTTCTCCCTTTTTTAAGAAGAATTCCCTCCACTCACTGAGGGATTCTTCATCTAACAACCCGTCATTGGGTGGGACATCCCACCTCAGACGTCTAGGGATTAATTTGTTCTTGATGTAATATTCAAAGGTGGTAATATCCCACCATATTTTCACCTTCTTCTCTAGTGCATAACCAAGTCTCCTAAATAGGGATGAAACATCTCCTTCTGAACTAGGGGCTGGAGCACTAGAGAAGATATCACCAAGATCAATTTCCCTTTTATCCAGATAGCTGAAAATATCCATGAAGAGCAGCTAATATGAGTAACTGTATAAGCAGAATAAACAAATGGTAAGAAATATCAGCGCTCAACCCTATCAGATAGCAGCTGAACACTAAAACAGGCACAGAAACAAAACCTGGGTAGCTAAAAATATAAACAGTAGAACAGTGCAGCGCTCTAAAAATAATAAAACACAATGGAATAAAATCGCAGCTAAAATCGCAGATAAAACACAAAAGCAAAGTCCATCTATAAGAGCCAGATCAAAGGTCGGGTAAGAAGAATCAAAAAAGGGTAGTAGGTGTAATAGTCTTTATAAGGTGCAAAGATTCCTAATGAATTCCCGAGGAGCCAGGTGCAGATAGCAGAAGACACACACACTCCCTCCACCTTCCAGAGTGGCCTCTCACCTTATTATGGTATTACACGGGCATTGTAAACATAGACACATCACCAACTCCAACCTCTTGACAATCCTTCCAGTTATCAATGAAGGAAAAACAATCTGTAGTAAGCATGAACCTACACAGCTTCGTACTGCACACTCCTGGATGTCTCTCCGATGACAGGGTATTAAAAGGAAAAAAACGCCAGGATAGTGTAATACTGACTTTTAATATGATTAAAACATCACAAAGTGGCCTCTTACTTGTTAAAGATGGACATCAGGCATATAACAATAGAAGGACCGGGACAGCGGGACTCGCTCGGTGTCACTCGGTCTCCTCCGTGCCAGCGGGTGACGTCAGACGCTCGACTCCTCCTCCCTCCGCACGCGTATCGCCTCCGTGGGTGGAGGCTTCGTCAGCGATGAAGAGGATTGGTCCAACGTCACCTTATAAATAATCCTCCCCTTAATCTGATTGGCCAGTCCTTCTACAACGTTCCTATGGATACCCTAATGCCGGAACTAGAGGGAAATCCCGGCTCAGACTTCAGACAATCCCGAGTATGGCTATAAACAAGATGAGAGGAAACTTAACCCCTTCTCCACCTTCGGGCAGCTTAATACACTCCCCAAAGCCAATTATTAACAGGATCAGGATGGATAGCACTCAATTAATGTGCTTAATTAAAAGTTTAAAAAATAATACAACAGCGTATGACGCCGTATACCCGTTGGCACGGAAGATACATAAAAAATATATACATCATAAAGATACATGTTAAGAACGATAAAAACTTTAGACATGATAATACAACTACTTAGGACACTGCACATATAGCTATATAAATAGAAATAGAAATGAACATAAAGGAATAATTTATCGATCAGAAATAAAACAATTCAAATCAAAATCCGTGTTCAGACCCCGGGGTACGGCAACCTTCATTTCATAAATCCAAAAGGATTCCCTTTTACTTAATTGGCGAATGTAGTTGCCGCCCCTCCAGTGCTTTTTAACTTTTTCAATGCCCCAGAATTTCATATCCTTGGGGTCTTTGTTATGGAAGTTTTTGAAATGCTGGTACAGAAAATGGGGGGATTTTCCCTTTCTAATGCACCTAACATGTTCAGCAAGTCTTACTTGGAGGGCTCTTGAGGTCCTACCAACGTACTGTAGTCCACAACTACATTCGATCACATACACAACCCCAGTAGTCGCACAGGTAATAAGGTCATTGATCTTATACTCTCTACCTGTCGCCTGAGCCACGAAATCCTTCCTGCGTTTCACATTCTTTTTCGCAGAACGGCACACAATGCATTTGCCACATGCATAAAAACCTTTCAGGAAAGCAAACAATTTATTATGTGCCTCCACTGGAGGATCTACTACTCCTGGGGCTAAAATATTCCTCAAAGTAGGTGCCCGTTTATAAACAAAACGTGGTCTGGCTGGGAGATGGTCGCGTAGTACTCGGTCTTGCATCAAAATGGGTCAATGTTTGTTAAAAATACTTTCAATTTTTTTGTATTGAATATTGTAATCTAAAACAATCCTTACATCACCCTTTGGTGCTTCTCGTTTGGGGCCACTAGTTAACAGCGTATTACGGTCAATCTCTTTGACACTTGAGAGGTCCTTAAATAGTCTCTCTTTATTGTAACCCTTCTGTAAAAACCTTTCAGATAAGACATTGGCCTGTTCCATATAGTCAACTTCTGAGGAACAATTGCGTCTTAGCCTGACAAACTGCCCTTTCGGAATGTTACAGAGCCAAGAGGCATGATGGCAGCTGTCGAGAGGGATGTATGCATTTCTGTCTGTTGGTTTGAAGTGGTTACTAGTCATGAACCCTCTGGTTCCCTTTGAGATGACCAGATCCAGAAAAACTACACTGGTAGTACTAGTGGTCCATGTGAGTACTATGTTTTTGTTATTATTATTTAATTTACTCATAAATGTCTCAAGGTGGTCCATTTCACCGTTCCACACAAAGAACACGTCATCGATGTACCTTTTATAGCACACCAGTTCGGGGGGACGGTCATGAAACACCACCTCCTCCTCCCAGTGGGCCATAAATAGGTTGGCCACACTGGGAGCGAAACGGGCGCCCATGGCCACACCTCTTTTCTGGAGATAATAGTTATTGCCATACCAGAAATAATTTCTTGAGAGGCAAAAGAATAAACTACTTAGAAGAAAACTCCTAAGTTTCCTCGGAAGGCTAGATGTTGCAAACGCCCACTTGACTGCTGCCTCTGCTTCTTCATGGTCTATGATAGTGTACAGCGAACCTACGTCCGCTGTAACTAAAATAGAATTAGAAGCGCAGGGCACATCTTGCAGAAGCTGGATAATGTGCTTAGTGTCTTTTAAGTAGGCTTCTGTAGACACTACTAATGGTTGAAGGTGCACATCGACAAATTGGCCCAACCGGGATGTCACGGAATCAATACCGTTGACAATCGGTCTTCCCGGTGGGCGTTCCCTGTCTTTGTGCACCTTCGGTAGACAATAGATAATCGGAGTTCTACAGAAAAGTGGATCCAAATAAAGTGACTCTTTCTTGTTGAGGACTCCCTTATGTTTGCCTGACTCTATTAATTTGCTCAGTTCCCCTTTGAATTTCAAAGAGGGGTCACTCCTTAATAGTTCATATGTATCGCTATCTGCCAATAAGCGGTTCATCTCCTCTTTATAGTATTCCAGACTCAGTACTACCAGACCTCCACCTTTATCGGCAGGTCTGATCACAATTCCTTTGTTATCTTCAAGAGATTTTATACCTGCTTTAATATATTGTGGGTCCGATATCCTTTTAACCTTCAAACTCTCCAGGTCCTTACAGACCATATTTTTGAAGACATCAATAAATTTATTGTTTTTATTAAGAGGATTGAATACTGATTTATTCCGCAAATTGGAACTGGGCATAACTGTGCTCGATGAACTAGTTAGTGCAGAGGAATCTGTATTAGTTGTGTTCTTAAGGATAGGGTTGGATAAGCAATATTTTTTCACGTTAATTGTCCTAACAAATTTCTGAATATTAACATATGTTTGAAATTTGTTCAGGTTACGTGCTGGAGCAAACTTAAGTCCCTTATCTAGGGTTTTGAGCTCTTCAACTCCCAGAGTCACTCCACTTAAATTGTATATCCCTGCCCCTAACGGGATCTTTTTTCTTTGGACCCTCCGGCCTCCTCTTTTTCCTCTCTGTTTCTTTTGGCTGGTTTGTTCCCTGGTGTTTCCTGTATCGGGCCTCTCCACCAGTTGTCCATTTGGTTCAGGGGTGGAGGGGGAGGGGGGGGTAGGCAACTGCCTGTCCCCCCCGATTCCCTAAAAAAACCCCATTCCCATTACCTTGTGGTTCGCTCAGGGGTTCATACCTATTCTGAGTGGTTACCTGTGAGGGCTGTTGGTAATTAGCTCTATTAGGGTAACCGCCTCTCTGGGCATTAGGTTTCCATCCTTTCCCCCTTCCTCGAGCAGGGACTTGCCACCCTGAGTTTTGGGGGTATTGTGCAGGGGGTCTAGGGGAAAAATTATTTTGAGGATAGTCGTTATAATAATAACTATCCTGTCCTCTCCTAGGGGTATTATTATTCTTCCCCTTACCCCTTTTGCCACCTCTTTTTCCTCCCCTATTACCTGGTCCACTCCTATTATCATATTGATACACAGGGGTGGAAGGTGCTCTCCAATATCCAGCTTGTGTATTCCTGATTGGAGGAACGGGGGTCGCAGGGGGAGGGGGGGTCATCCTGTTGGCCACTCTCTTCCTCTTCCATATGGACACTCACAAGGGGACTTTTTTGCCACTTAAAAATATCGTTTTTTTGGAAATCCTCCCAATCCCTTAGGATTACCACCTTTGAATATTACATCAAGAACAAATTAATCCCTAGACGTCTGAGGTGGGATGTCCCACCCAATGACGGGTTGTTAGATGAAGAATCCCTCAGTGAGTGGAGGGAATTCTTCTTAAAAAAGGGAGAACAACTGTTAGAATTTTTATTGATGAGGAAACGTCGTAAACTCAAAATTATTGACGCCCAAATTAAGGAGATTCAATCAGCATTGGAACCCTTTAAAGATAAAGAAGAGTTTATTAAAGGTTCTGGGACCCTTCAGAATAGGCTTATTAAATGGGATAATGATACCCAGAATAAGAAAAAGAAGAAATTCCTAAGGGATTGGGAGGATTTCCAAAAAAACGATATTTTTAAGTGGCAAAAAAGTCCCCTTGTGAGTGTCCCTATGGAAGAGGAAGAGAGTGGCCAACAGGATGACCCCCCCCCCCCCTGCGACCCCCGTTCCTCCAATCAGGAATACACAAGCTGGATATTGGAGAGCACCTTCCACCCCTGTGTATCAATATGATAATAGGAGTGGACCAGGTAATAGGGGAGGAAAAAGAGGTGGCAAAAGGGGTAAGGGGAAGAATAATAATACCCCTAGGAGAGGACAGGATAGTTATTATTATAACGACTATCCTCAAAATAATTTTTCCCCTAGACCCCCTGCACAATACCCCCAAAACTCAGGGTGGCAAGTCCCTGCTCGAGGAAGGGGGAAAGGATGGAAACCTAATGCCCAGAGAGGCGGTTACCCTAATAGAGCTAATTACCAACAGCCCTCACAGGTAACCACTCAGAATAGGTATGAACCCCTGAGCGAACCACAAGGTAATGGGAATGGGTTTTTTTTAGGGAATCGGGGGGGACAGGCAGTTGCCTACCCCCCCCTCCCCCTCCACCCCTGAACCAAATGGACAACTGGTGGAGAGGCCCGATACAGGAAACACCAGGGAACAAACCAGCCAAAAGAAACAGAGAGGAAAAAGAGGAGGCCGGAGGGTCCAAAGAAAAAAGATCCCGTTAGGGGCAGGGATATACAATTTAAGTGGAGTGACTCTGGGAGTTGAAGAGCTCAAAACCCTAGATAAGGGACTTAAGTTTGCTCCAGCACGTAACCTGAACAAATTTCAAACATATGTTAATATTCAGAAATTTGTTAGGACAATTAACGTGAAAAAATATTGCTTATCCAACCCTATCCTTAAGAACACAACTAATACAGATTCCTCTGCACTAACTAGTTCATCGAGCACAGTTATGCCCAGTTCCAATTTGCGGAATAAATCAGTATTCAATCCTCTTAATAAAAACAATAAATTTATTGATGTCTTCAAAAATATGGTCTGTAAGGACCTGGAGAGTTTGAAGGTTAAAAGGATATCGGACCCACAATATATTAAAGCAGGTATAAAATCTCTTGAAGATAACAAAGGAATTGTGATCAGACCTGCCGATAAAGGTGGAGGTCTGGTAGTACTGAGTCTGGAATACTATAAAGAGGAGATGAACCGCTTATTGGCAGATAGCGATACATATGAACTATTAAGGAGTGACCCCTCTTTGAAATTCAAAGGGGAACTGAGCAAATTAATAGAGTCAGGCAAACATAAGGGAGTCCTCAACAAGAAAGAGTCACTTTATTTGGATCCACTTTTCTGTAGAACTCCGATTATCTATTGTCTACCGAAGGTGCACAAAGACAGGGAACGCCCACCGGGAAGACCGATTGTCAACGGTATTGATTCCGTGACATCCCGGTTGGGCCAATTTGTCGATGTGCACCTTCAACCATTAGTAGTGTCTACAGAAGCCTACTTAAAAGACACTAAGCACATTATCCAGCTTCTGCAAGATGTGCCCTGCGCTTCTAATTCTATTTTAGTTACAGCGGACGAAGGTTCGCTGTACACTATCATAGACCATGAAGAAGCAGAGGCAGCAGTCAAGTGGGCGTTTGCAACATCTAGCCTTCCGAGGAAACTTAGGAGTTTTCTCCTAAGTAGTTTATTCTTTTGCCTCTCAAGAAATTATTTCTGGTATGGCAATAACTATTATCTCCAGAAAAGAGGTGTGGCCATGGGCGCCCGTTTCGCTCCCAGTGTGGCCAACCTATTTATGGCCCACTGGGAGGAGGAGGTGGTGTTTCATGACCGTCCCCCCGAACTGGTGTGCTATAAAAGGTACATCGATGACGTGTTCTTTGTGTGGAACGGTGAAATGGACCACCTTGAGACATTTATGAGTAAATTAAATAATAATAACAAAAACATAGTACTCACATGGACCACTAGTACTACCAGTGTAGTTTTTCTGGATCTGGTCATCTCAAAGGGAACCAGAGGGTTCATGACTAGTAACCACTTCAAACCAACAGACAGAAATGCATACATCCCTCTCGACAGCTGCCATCATGCCTCTTGGCTCTGTAACATTCCGAAAGGGCAGTTTGTCAGGCTAAGACGCAATTGTTCCTCAGAAGTTGACTATATGGAACAGGCCAATGTCTTATCTGAAAGGTTTTTACAGAAGGGTTACAATAAAGAGAGACTATTTAAGGACCTCTCAAGTGTCAAAGAGATTGACCGTAATACGCTGTTAACTAGTGGCCCCAAACGAGAAGCACCAAAGGGTGATGTAAGGATTGTTTTAGATTACAATATTCAATACAAAAAAATTGAAAGTATTTTTAACAAACATTGACCCATTTTGATGCAAGACCGAGTACTACGCGACCATCTCCCAGCCAGACCACGTTTTGTTTATAAACGGGCACCTACTTTGAGGAATATTTTAGCCCCAGGAGTAGTAGATCCTCCAGTGGAGGCACATAATAAATTGTTTGCTTTCCTGAAAGGTTTTTATGCATGTGGCAAATGCATTGTGTGCCGTTCTGCGAAAAAGAATGTGAAACGCAGGAAGGATTTCGTGGCTCAGGCGACAGGTAGAGAGTATAAGATCAATGACCTTATTACCTGTGCGACTACTGGGGTTGTGTATGTGATCGAATGTAGTTGTGGACTACAGTACGTTGGTAGGACCTCAAGAGCCCTCCAAGTAAGACTTGCTGAACATGTTAGGTGCATTAGAAAGGGAAAATCCCCCCATTTTCTGTACCAGCATTTCAAAAACTTCCATAACAAAGACCCCAAGGATATGAAATTCTGGGGCATTGAAAAAGTTAAAAAGCACTGGAGGGGCGGCAACTACATTCGCCAATTAAGTAAAAGGGAATCCTTTTGGATTTATGAAATGAAGGTTGCCGTACCCCGGGGTCTGAACACGGATTTTGATTTGAATTGTTTTATTTCTGATCGATAAATTATTCCTTTATGTTCATTTCTATTTCTATTTATATAGCTATATGTGCAGTGTCCTAAGTAGTTGTATTATCATGTCTAAAGTTTTTATCGTTCTTAACATGTATCTTTATGATGTATATATTTTTTATGTATCTTCCGTGCCAACGGGTATACGGCGTCATACGCTGTTGTATTATTTTTTAAACTTTTAATTAAGCACATTAATTGAGTGCTATCCATCCTGATCCTGTTAATAATTGGCTTTGGGGAGTGTATTAAGCTGCCCGAAGGTGGAGAAGGGGTTAAGTTTCCTCTCATCTTGTTTATAGCCATACTCGGGATTGTTTGAAGTCTGAGCCGGGATTTCCCTCTAGTTCCGGCATTAGGGTATCCATAGGAACGTTGTAGAAGGACTGGCCAATCAGATTAAGGGGAGGATTATTTATAAGGTGACGTTGGACCAATCCTCTTCATCGCTGACGAAGCCTCCACCCACGGAGGCGATACGCGTGCGGAGGGAGGAGGAGTCGAGCGTCTGACGTCACCCGCTGGCACGGAGGAGACCGAGTGACACCGAGCGAGTCCCGCTGTCCCGGTCCTTCTATTGTTATATGCCTGATGTCCATCTTTAACAAGTAAGAGGCCACTTTGTGATGTTTTAATCATATTAAAAGTCAGTATTACACTATCCTGGTGTTTTTTTCCTTTTAATACCCTGTCATCGGAGAGACATCCAGGAGTGTGCAGTACGAAGCTGTGTAGGTTCATGCTTACTACAGATTGTTTTTCCTTCATTGATAACTGGAAGGATTGTCAAGAGGTTGGAGTTGGTGATGTGTCTATGTTTACAATGCCCGTGTAATACCATAATAAGGTGAGAGGCCACTCTGGAAGGTGGAGGGAGTGTGTGTGTCTTCTGCTATCTGCACCTGGCTCCTCGGGAATTCATTAGGAATCTTTGCACCTTATAAAGACTATTACACCTACTACCCTTTTTTGATTCTTCTTACCCGACCTTTGATCTGGCTCTTATAGATGGACTTTGCTTTTGTGTTTTATCTGCGATTTTAGCTGCGATTTTATTCCATTGTGTTTTATTATTTTTAGAGCGCTGCACTGTTCTACTGTTTATATTTTTAGCTACCCAGGTTTTGTTTCTGTGCCTGTTTTAGTGTTCAGCTGCTATCTGATAGGGTTGAGCGCTGATATTTCTTACCATTTGTTTGATCTATATAATCATTGCTTCGTCAGGAATGTAGGCAAATAATTCACCTTGTAAAGGCTTGAAGTAAGAACAAGTGAAGAGAAAAATAGGTAGGAAGAGAAAAACAAAAGAAAAACAACTCGCAATGTCAATCGTAATTTAAACATATTCATTAAAAAAGAAACATTTATTTCAAGAATAAGAAACACAGCTGAATGCAGCCGTGTTTATTGAATAAGTACATGCTTACCATACTTCGTTTTAGTCATCAAGAATACATATAAATCCGGTAGGAGGTATCGTCAGAGTAGCCAACATATAAGCCCCAACCATCCGACCAGGGGGGGGCCAGCATTTGCCCTCCCATGGGGGCGGTCATAAAGGTGCAGGCTGGACCGTGCTTAAATTTGTGGACAAACACCACTGCGGCAGGCAAAAAGTGGAACTACGGGGTATCTATATGAAAGATTAACATAATAAATGATCACTTAAATAATATGGACTGGTCTGTGGCTTATTCTAATTAATTACCCCACCACCACAGAATGCCTCAAATAAATATCAAATCCTTAGGGGGACAAAATAAGAGAACAAAAAGATTGTAAAATGTGTTCATAGTGGCCATATTCGGTCAGCATCCCCACAATGATATATCATTTGGTCAAATCCTAGATCCAACCATATAGTCTCCAGTTCCTCAAGGGAAACAAAGAGGAACACAGATTTCACAGAAAGTGAAAGAGTGGCTATGGGGAGTATAATGAAATTAGCCGAAGTGGTGATGCAATAAAAATAATAAACAGGTGGATATATTGAGAATAGTATAGGGGGAGGCATAGTGATAGTCCGACCACAAATTAAAGGTACTTACTAATTGAAATGACGCCACCACAATGGAGAGCAGAGAGGAGCCGCTAACGGTGCTTCATTAAATTCTGGAGTGAGTTCAAGCAGTAATTATATATCAGCTACTAGTCCATCTAGAACCCTAAGGGTTAGGGTTAGGGTTAGGGTTCAGGTTGAGGTTAGGGTTAGAGTTAGGGTTAAGGTAACTCTAAGGGTTAGGGTTAGGGTTACCCTTAGGGTTAGGGTTTGGGTTGAGGTTAGGGTTAGAGTTACGTAAACAGCCGTCTGTCATTCTCCCTGAAATGATCACAGAGGCTATGTGATCCTGCTATATAGGATCGCATGTCTCTGTGATTACTTCACAAGCCACACCCCGTGACAGTTAGAATCACGCCCCTAGGGACACATTTAACCCCTTGATCACAAGTACGGTTAACCCCTTCCCTGTCAGTGTCATTTTTACAGTAACAGTGCATATTTTTAGCACTGATTACTGTAGTAATGTCACTGGTACCCCCCAAAAGTGTCAAAAATGTCAGTTAAGGGTCCAATCTGTCTGCCACAATGTCGCAGTCCCACAAAAAAAATCGCAGATCGCCGCCATTACGAGTAAAAAAAAAACAATAAAAATTATATAAATCTTTCCCGTAGTTATTAAACGCAATAGCTTTTGCGCAAACCTATCAGAATATGCTTATTGCGATTTTTTTTACCAAAAATATGTAGCAGAAAACAAATTGGCCTAAAATGTTAAAAACTTTTGACTTTTACATATTTTTTTTTGAGAATTTCATATTAAAAAAATGTGAAAAATATTGTTATTTTTTCAAAATTGACGCTCTTTTTTTGTTTATAGCGCAAAAAATAAAAATTGCACAGGTGATCAAATACCACCAAAAGAAAGCTATGTTTGTGGGGAAAAAAGGACGTCAATTTTGTTTGGGTACAGCGTCGCATGACCACTTAATTGCCCGTTAAAATCACGCAGTGCCGAATCGCAAAATAGGACCCGGTCTTTGAGCAGCCAAATCGTCTGGTCTGAAAGTGGTTAAAAATGCTTTTTATTTTTTTCATTGAGATATGTTCTTTAGGGCATTACCCAGGTCCCCATACCCTTTTTTGGGAACAACTTGCCTTTAAGGCTTTAAAATTAGTTCTTTTGATTTTAGAAGTTCGAATTCCCATAGACTTCAATGGAGTTCGAAAGTTTGAGTTCGGCAAACTTTCCCGATGTTCGCGGTGTTTTGTGTGAACCGAACAGGGGTATGTTCGGCTCATTACTAGTTAGGGATTATCATGGGGAAGTCTGCAGACCTACAATTTATATTTTCTTTAATACCTTTTGAAACCTAATGGTAAAGTTACAGATCACACCATTTAAAAGGCTAGTATCCTTTCAAATAAGGATACTGAGCATTTAACCCCCCAGACCTTAACTAACCCACCAACCTCAGATACATACTTACAGGTCCTTTTCAAAAAAATTGCATATTGTGATAAAGTTCATTATTTTCTGTAATGTACTGATAAACATTATACTTTCATATATTTTAGATTCATTACACACAACTGAAGTAGTGCAAGCCTTTTATTGTTTTAATATTGATGATTTTGGCATACAGCTCATGAAAACTCAAAATTCCTATCTCAAAAAATTAGCATATCATGAAAAGGTTCTCTAAACGAGCTATTAACCTAATCATCTGAATCAGGCTTTTAAAAACTCCCAGCAATCATGGGTAAGACTGCCGACCTGACTGCTGTCCAGAAGGCCATCATTGACACCCTCAAGCAAAAGGGTAAGACACAGAAAGAAATTTCTGAACGAATAGGCTGTTCCCAGAGTGCTGTATCAAGGCACCTCAGTGGGAAGTCTGTGGGAAGGAAAAAGTGTGGCAGAAAACGCTGCACAACAAGAAGAGGTGACCGGACCCTGAGGAAGATTGTGGAGAAGGACCGATTCCAGACCTTGGGGACCTGCGGAAGCAGTGGACTGAGTCTGGAGTAGAAACATCTAGAGCCACCGTGTACAGGCGTGTGCAGGAAATGGGCTACAGGTGCAGCATTCCCCAGGTCAAGCCACTTTTGAACCAGAAACAGCGGCAGAAGCGCCTGACCTGGGCTACAGAGAAGCAGCACTGGACTGTTGCTCAGTGGTCCAAAGTACTTTTTTCGGATGAAAGCAAATTTTGCATGTCATTCGGAAATCAAGGTGCCAGAGTCTGGAGGAAGACTGGGGAGAGGGAAATGCCAAAATGCCTGAAGTCCAGTGTCAAGTACCCACAGTCAGTGATGGTCTGGGGTGCCATGTCAGCTGCTGGTGTTGGTCCACTGTGTTTTATCAAGGGCAGGGTCAATGCAGCTAGCTATCAGGAGATTTTGGAGCACTGAAGATTTTGGAGATGAAGATTTCATTTTTCAGCACGACCTGGCACCTGCTCACAGTGCCAAAACCACTGGTAAATGGTTTACTGACCATGGTATTACTGTGCTCAATTGGCCTGCCAACTCTCCTGACCTGAACCCCATAGAGAATATGTGGGATGTTGTGAAGAGAAAGATGAAAGACGCAAGACCCAACACTCTGGATGAGCTCAAGGCCGCTATCGAAGCATCCTGGGCCTCCATAACACCTCAGCAGTGCCACAGGCTGATTGCCTCCATGCCACGCCGCATTGAAGCAGTCATTTCTGCAAAAGGATTCCTGACCAAGTATTGAGTGCATAACTGAACATAATTTTTTGAAGGTTGACTTTTTTGTATTAAAAACACTTTTCTTTTATTGGTCGGATGAAATATGCTAATTTTTTGAGATAGGAATTTTGGGTTTTCATGAGCTGTATGCCAAAATCATCAATATTAAAACAATAAAAGGCTTGCACTACTTCAGTTGTGTGTAATGAATCTAAAAAATATGAAAGTCTAATGTTTATCAGTACATTACAGAAAATAATGAACTTTATCACAATATGCTAATTTTTTTAAAAGGACCTACTGGATCTTAAAGTACAGTTACTCTAAAACTAATATTTACAAACTAGTGCTAAAAAAATGCCCATGCATAATAAAAAACAATACCTGTTTAGAGACAGAGCTTGATGTACCTATTATTATTATACAGGATTTATTTAGCTCCAACAGTTTGTGCAGCACTAATATAAAGGGAGACATTACAGTTACAATACAGTAAAAAAAAACAAGAGCGATAGCAAGGCCATGCTCATGAGAGCTTACACATGGGCTGAAAATTGTCCGAAAACTCCTTGTCCAACAGAAGTTGGTCTCTTGACCGGCGTCTGTCGTACGAGCATGCTGGAAAACCAGCAGACGATCTGCATCCGTGGTGGGGGGGCATTCCTACTATCAGAACACCATAGCACAGCAGGGATATCGCAGTACTAACATTGCATAGTTATTACAGCAGTGTTTTTAAAGGAATACAATATACTATTTTAGTTATCCTTGACTAACGGTAAACAACAAATACTTAAAGCCTATGGAATGTTTCCTCAGGTACACATATGGAAAGCCAGTATTGGGAGATTATAGGATCGAGATATGCCGTAAGAGAATCCGATATCATTGGGTTTGGTATGACGTCAGTGAGGCCCTCTATATCTGTGCAAACTACACTGGAAAGGTAAATTATTAGAAGAGACAATAATGAGCTTATCAATTTATATATTTTCTACTTTTATTTTTACATTTAAATCCTTTTGGATGTAAAAGGAGTACTCATAATTCCTTGATTTTGTTAACTTCTTACATGAAACAAATATCTTAGCAATGCTGAATATGGTTATATTATTATTGAGCCTGTACCATTAGCAGTCCAATGCCGGCCATACACTTACAAATTTTCGTTCAGAAATTTTTGTTTTAAGAAAATTTGTTTATTTTCTAAATGTTAGTGGGGTCAAACCAATGTCCGTTTTTGACTACAGTGACGGGAAAATTTGAAGGAGCATCTAACACATTTTTGTGTATGTGGGTATAGCTCAGAAATTACATTCTTTTTAAAATTGAATGTTGAAAGCAAAAGACAATTTTCGAACGACATTTGTCCATTCATCGAATGTTCAAAGAATTTTCCTACTAATATTCTTAGGAACATTCTCGTCCAAAAAAATCTATATGTGTATGGTCAGCATAAGTGACTCACTGCATCATCTTTTCAGCTGGATCATTCTGGATGTTCCACAGTCCAGGTAAAGTCTGAAACTTTCAATTTAACAAGAAGTGGCATGCTAATGAGATTGGAGGGCTCAGCCTACATTACAGAACAAGGTACAGGTAAGTCTAGGTAAGGTCGGCCTGGTATACACTAGTAGAATTTAATCTGACATTTTATGTTGTAAGAAAGTTCATTTGTTTTTCTAATCACTAGTGGGACCAAACTGATGTTTGTTTTCAGCCACATTGACAAGAAATTTCAAATGAGCAGGGCGGTAATTCTTTTTAAAATGTACACATTTCTAACAGTGTACTGTATGTGGGTTTTGTTCGGTAAAGTCCATTCATTCCAAGATTGAAAGTTAAAAGCAAACAAATTCTTGAAATATTTTTGAATGACAATTTTTTTTTGAGAATAAGAATTTTCATAGCAGTCATGACCAACGTACTAATCTTTTCAACCGGCGATGCTGAATAAGTTAAAAGTGATCCTAGCAGCTATTTAGCCACTGTATCACTTTTACATACAATGGAAGGTGGTTCTCCTCCCTACTTTCGCTGGCTCTCCCGTCCTGCCAGGAAGCCATGGGGCTGAAGTCAGTTACCTATGGACATTTTAGGTACCATATTTTGCCACCATTCCACATGCGTACGTAATTTTAAAGCATGACATGTTAGGTATCTGTTTACTCAGCATAACATATTTTTTATTTTTTACCAAGCTACTGGGTATTAGATTGTGTTTTGTGCATTAAAATTCATTAAAGTATATTTTTTCCAAAAAAAATTGCATTTGAAAAACAGCTGCTCAAATATCGTGTGACATAAAAAATTGCAACACCCACCATTTTATTCTCTAGTCCTTTTGAAAAAAAAAAAATCTATATAATGCTTAGGGGTTCTAAGTGATTTTCTAGCAACAAAAATACTAATTTTTACATGAATGACAGAAATGTCAGAATTGGACTGTTAGGCAAGTGGTTAAATGATTTGAAGGCCAGAAATATCTGTTTACTGGAGTGGGTTTCCTTAGGTGCTGACTGATTAGTTCTTCCAAGACATTCCCATGTCTGTGTTGCGGAGGTCCCCGCATGAGCCTATTGAGCTTTGTTAAAAGGGGTTGTTATAATAGAAATGTAAAGCTGTATTGCTCTCTGCCAGAGCAATTTTTATCAACTAACATAAGATTTATTAACTAGTTCAGCTCTTTGGACGTACATAGTGAGTCCAAAGAGTGAACTAATAAATTTTTTTTTTTTTCATTTTTGGGTACTGTAGTTTCTTGTGATTATATGAGTGCATGCAATTTTAGGAATTTTTTTGTTACAATAATATTTTATTGAAAGGAAAAACAGGGATATAAAAAAAAAAACAACATTGAATTACAATTGTGCATACTTTGAAACAGTACCAAGATCAAATCAGGTAAAACAAACAACAGAGCGTATATTTATAGGTAACATTTTCACCAATGCATACATAGTGGATAGGGATAAACCACTAAAAAAGGGGGTAGTATGTACCAAAGGAAAATGGGAGCTGAGTAGCTGGAAAAGAGGTATTGGGGGTGGGATGGGTGGCTAGTAAGGTATATATGAGTAACGGGATTTATTTATTTTTGGTGGAGGGCAAGGGTAATGGGATTTTTAAATCTTTTTCTTGGCACTGAGTGATGTTATATGTTATCGTGCTTTTGTGGCATGATGTTTCAAAAATAAAAGCTTACATATCGTTTTGATGCACGTCTCCCTCCTTCATCCCTTGTGTAGGGGAGGGAGGCCACACGTCCCGACAGGTAAACTAGAAGGTGTGTGAGGATGGGATCGTAGGAGATGTTTATTAAGCGGAGCTGGTATGAACCTCGTCTCTTAGGAGAGCATATTGATTTGACATCTGAAAATGTGTCCAGGGTGTCCAGGTGTGAGCGAATTTGGCAGGAGCATCACGCATTATGTATATGAGTTCCTCCATGTTAGCTATCCTACTTAGCCGCAATTTTAAAAATTTACATGTTTGGTATGTATTTACTCAATGCAACCTTTTATATTTTACCAAAAGACTACAATTTTTTTTACTCTGCAGGGTCTCTGCTTTCAGAAAAAAAAACATAATGTCCTGAGAGTTTATGAGGGCTATGGCCAAAAATGCAGTTTTTTTTTTTAATGTGTGCAAAAAATGAAAAAAGTAGTCTAGTGCCGATGTTGTTAGGAAAGTAAAACGATATACTATAGATCAAGGGTTTCCCTGGGGATTTTCCTGGGCTATATTGGAAGAAGAGGAAATACAGTGGGTACGGAAAGTATTCAGACCCCCTTAAATTTTTCACTCTTTGTTATATTGCAGCCATTTGCTAAAATCATTTAAGTTCATTCTTCTTCCTCATGAATGTACACATAGCACCCCATACTGACAGAAAAACACAGAATTGTTGACATTGTTGCAGATTTATTAAAAAAGAAAAACTGAAATATCACATGGTCCTAAGTATTCAGACCCTTTGCTGTGACACTCCTATATTTAACTCAGGTGCTTTCCATTTCTTCTGATCATCCTTGAGATGGTTCTACACCTTCATTTGAGTCCAGCTGTGTTTGATTATACTGATTGGACTTGATTAGGAAAGCCACACACCTGTCTATACAAGACCTTCCAGATCACAATGCATGTCAGAGCAAATGAGAATCATGAGGTCAAAGGAACTGCCTGAAGAGCCCAGAGACAGAATTGTGGCAAGGCACAGATCTGGCCAAGGTTACAAAAAGATTTCTGCTGCACTTAAGGTTCCTAAGAGCACAGTGGCCTCCATAATCCTCAAATGGAAGACATTTGGGACGACCAGAACCCTTCCTAGAGCTGGCCGTCCGGCCAAACTGAGCTATCGGGGGAGAAGAGCCTTGGTGAGAGAGGTAAAGAAGAACCCAAAGATCACTGTGGCTGAGCTCCAGAGATGCAGTCAGGAGATGGGAGAAAGTTG
Organism: Pelophylax lessonae; assembly: GCF_965119305.1. NCBI lineage: Eukaryota > Metazoa > Chordata > Amphibia > Anura > Ranidae > Pelophylax > Pelophylax lessonae. The sequence continues at coordinate 79,228,016 of NC_138776.1, read as the reverse complement.
TAGAAAGTCAACCATCACTGCAGCCCTCCACCAGTCGGGGCTTTATGGCAGAGTGGCCCGACGGAAGCCTCTCCTCAGTGTAAGACACATGAAAGCCTGCATGGAGTTTGCTAAAAAAACACCTGAAGGACTCCAAGATGGTGAGAAATAAGATTCTCTGGTCTGATGAGACCAAAATAGAACTTTTTGGCCTTAATTCTAAGCGGTATGTATGGAGAAAACCAGGCACTGCTCATCACCTGTCCAATACAGTCCCAACAGTGAAGCATGGTGGTGGCAGCATCATGCTGTGGGGGTGTTTTTCAGCTGCAGGGACAGGACAACTGGTTGCAATCGAGGGAAAGATGAATGCGGCCAAGTACAGGGATATCCTGGACAAAAACCTTCTCCAGAGTGCTCTGGACCTCAGACTGGGCCGAAGGTTTACCTTCCAACAAGACAATGACCCTAAGCACACAGCTAAAATAACAAAGGAGTGGCTTCACAACAACTCCGTGACTGTTCTTGAATGGCCCAGCCAGAGCCCTGACTTAAACCCAATTGAGCATCTCTGGAGAGACCTAAAAATGGCTGTCCACCAACGTTTACCATCCAACCTGACAGAACTGGAGAGGATCTGCAAGGAGGAATGGCAGAGGATCCCCAAATCCAGGTGTGAAAGACTTGTTGCATCTTTCCCAAAAAGACTCCTGGCTGTATTAGATCAAAAGGGGGCTTCTACTAAATACTGAGCAAAGGGTCTGAATACTTAGGACCATGTGATATTTTAGTTTTTCTTTTTTAATAAATCTGCAACAATTCTGTGTTTTTCTGTCAGTATGGGGTGCTATGTGTACATTCATGAGGAAGAAGAATGAACCTAAATGATTTTAGCAAATGGCTGCAATATAACAAAGAGTGAAAAATTTAAGGGGGTCTGAATACTTTCCGTACCCACTGTATGCACATTAAATACACTAACCATAAGGATAGCTGATGAGCAGAAAAAAGTCAGGAAGGTCACAAGTTAATGATCACTGATCTAGATAAGGTACCAATCTGAGTAATAAAACTTATTTTTGTAATATTTTTTTATGATAAAAGTAAAAGAAAGCATCAGAAAACTAGTGCGAGGGGGCGTGGCCTGGCGCAGCATGTGAGAGGACGTGTGTGAGAGGAGCTCCGCCGGACCGATCTCCTTTACCGCTAATCCTGCAGCCCTCCGGGCACGATAATCCTCCCTTCACCTCCCGCACACCCGAGGCACTGACCTCCGCATGTCTCCGCCGAAGAAAGGCTCGGAAGCTGCGGCAAAACTGGCTGCATTCCGGAGGCTGGAGAAGGAGGCCCCGATCCAAGATGGCGCCGGCCCGTCGCTCGTGGTGGAGGAGCCGGAGAGCCCTGCTACATCCAAGGTATTGGAAGCGATTGCCACCTGCCAGACCATGCTGACGACTAAAATCGAGGAGGTGAAGGTAGATATATCACTGATGCGTCAGGATATGCAGAAGCTAAGGGACAGAGTTGGTGAGGCTGAACACAGAATCAGCGAGGTGGAGGACTCCCTCCCCCCATTGCAAAGCTCCTCAGACAGGCTGCAGCAACAAGTACACCTTATCCTTCAAAAACAAGATGACATGGAGAATAGGCTGCGCCGCTGTAACTTGCGGTTCATTGGCCTCCCGGAGGGCTCTGAAGGTGCAGACCCCTCATCTTATCTGGAACAATTGCTCACTCAAACATATGGCAGAGAATCCTTTTCACCCACTTTTGTTGTGGAACGTGCACATCGCCTCTCAGGGCGTCCCCCCCCTCAGGGTGCACCCCCCCGCACATTCATCGCTAAATTCCTGAACTATCGGGACAGAGATGCCATATTGCGCCTGGCCAGAGTTAAGGGGAACATTCCATTTGGAAATCACAAAATAGCGATTTTCCCCGACTTCTCTGCTGAGGTCCAGAGGCGCCGCAAGAGCTTTTTGGAGGTCAAACGCAGGCTGCGTATCAAGAATATCAAATACTCTATGTTGTACCCGGCCCGTCTTAGAGTGGAGGGTGAGGACCGAGCCCACTTCTTTGAGGATCCGGAAGCCGCCATCTCCTGGCTAGAAGGACTGGAAGCTAGAGCCTGACCACCTTGCCCTGGCGACTTCATGACACCTTCTCCCTGATTGCCTGTGCCTTGTGCTGCTGCTGAGGTGGGGGGGGCTTTGTAGATCCTGCGGAACCCAAGACTTTGTACCCCCCTTTCCCCCCCCCCCCCTCATTTCCCTGACCCACTGCTCCTGTATTTGCCCGGCGGAGCACCCTAGCTCCACAGATGGAACTGATTTTTCTGTTCTCTTCCTATGGATTTCCACCTGCCCATAGGTTTTGCTACCCAGCGACACACCCGTTGGTTTTCGCCCCCTACACCCGCTCAGGCGTGTGTTTGTGCCCAACTCCCCTGTTGCCCCCTGCGACTTCTGCTGGACCTGGGCCCCCGGGCCCCCTTGCTTGTCCTAGTTGTATTTTGCTGTATTTTTGCTGACTATCCTGGGGGTCCCTGGCCTCCTGATTTTGTTTTTTACCAGTCGCATGTGGGCCTGTTCTGGTTGAGGCACTTGTTTGGGAACAATTTATAATTGGTACAATCTCTATACTGTTTCTGTTCTATGCACATTGACCTCAAGTAATAACTGCCTGCTCTTTTACTGCCGTTTATTAATGTTAGTGTATGACTGTGGGGTTGTTAGTTCTGTGGCCTTATTGCCTGAGATCCTGGGAGCCTCCGCTCCACGCTCCGTATTACCCCTGCCATGGCCACATTGAAATTGTTGACGTGGAATGTCAGGGGTATGCGCGATAAGATTAAACGGACGGCTGTCTTTAATGTTCTACGCCGTGTCCGGGCTGACATTATAGTACTGGTGGAGACACATTTGGAGGGCCGCGTACAGCAGTCTCTCAAACGGCCTTGGGTTGGCTGAGTGCATCACTCTGCATATAGCTCGCACTCCAGGGGTGTGGCGCTTCTGGTGGCCAAATCGGTGCATTTCCAGCTCCTAGGATCTCAGGTTGACCCAATGGGTAGATATGTCTTCCTTAAAACGTCAGTCTATGGGGAATTGATGCTTCTGATGGCTTTCTATGTGCCCCCCCCCTTACTCTGCTGTGGTTATAATGGAGGGATTGGCGTTTATGGCACAATGCCCGGGGGCCCCGGTGATCTGGCTGGGCGACTTTAATAATGTGCTGGACTCGGGTCTGGATAGATCCGGTGGCGCCTCCCAGGCGCCGCCGGGGTCGTCCCCGACCAGGTTCTCCCGATTGGTGGAGAGCTTTGGTTTGACCGACTCCTGGCGTAGCAAGTACCCCGCTCAGCGTGCGTACTCCTGTTTCTCGGCTGCACACCATTCTATGTCACACATTGATCTGATATTGATGTCTCGAACCCTGCTCCCCAGGTTACTGGCGGCAGGCTTCGCCCCACGGACTCTGTCTGATCACTGCCCTTATTGGATACTGTTGTCCTTGTCCTGCAATAGACCTCCCCCGGCCTGGCGCCTGAATCCCGCCTGGCTCCCCTTAGTGTCTGATGGGAACGACATTGAGGGGACCTGGACACAATTCTTTTCTGATAATGAGGGTACTGCCTCCCCGGCTGCAGTGTGGGAGGCATTTAAACTGTTCGCCAGATCCACTATGATTTCCAAAATTAAAGCTGTTAGAGCGCGGGCTGCTGAGGAGATCTCCAGGGCAACGGCGAATCTGCTTGAAGCTGAACAGGCCTTTATGGCGGACCCGACTCCGACGCATGAATCCCAGTATAAATTGACCTCTAAAGTCCTTTCCCAACTTGAATATGAGAAGGCGAAATCTAAGATGTTTTTTCAGAAGCAGAATCTGTTTGCACATGGAGAGCGGGCGAGGAAACTCCTAGCATATTTAGTTCATTGTGAGGATAGGCCCCCGGTAGTTATAACTTTGAAGGATGACCTGGGTAATGAGATCACCGATCCTGCTGCGGTGACACAGTGTTTCCAATCATTTTTTAGTACACTTTACACCTCTAGGGCCCCCGCTGACTGCACTGACATGCATGACTTTCTGGACTCTATTGCCTTTCCCACATTGACACCCGACCAGTTGGCGACCCTCGAGGCACCCATTTCTGTGGAGGAGATTGCAGCAGCCGTGTCCGAGTTCCCTAGATCTAAGGCCCCCGGCCTGGACGGCCTCCCGATTGAATTCTTCTCCCAATATTCGGAACTCCTTTCTCCTAAATTATTGGCTTTGTTTCAATCTCTGTTCAAGGATGCAGCCCTGCCCCCTTCTATGCGGGAGGCGCTAATTGTGCTCATCCCCAAGCCGGGCAAGGACTTGCACGCCCCAGAGTCTTACCGCCCCATCTCTTTGCTCCCAGTAGACACTAAAATCCTTGCGAAAATTTTATCCCTCCGTCTTAACAAGGTGATCCTTTCACTCATACACTCGGACCAGGCCGGGTTCATGCCTGGGAGGAACACCTCATTTAATCTTCGCCGGTTATTCATGAATCTCCAGGCACAACACGACGGAATGGGCGGCAGGGTGGTGGTCTCCTTGGACACGGCTAAAGCATTCGACTCGGTAGAGTGGCCATTTCTATGGACCTGCCTGGACCTATACGGCTTTGGACCTAATTTTATTAAGTGGGTCAAACTTCTATATAGCGCCCCGGTAGCTAGGGTCCTGGCCAACGGCTGGCAGTCGACCGCCTTCCCTTTATCCCGTGGCACTCGACAGGGGTGCCCCCTCTCCCCCCTGCTGTATGCCTTGGCCGCGGAGCCCCTGACGATGGCCATTAGAGCACATCCCGGGATTCGTGGCCTACGTAAGGGACCGCTGGAGGAGAAAATCAGCATGTATGCTGACGACACTTTGTTATATTTGGAAGACTCTCGAGATTCCCTGCTCACAGCCCTTTCTTTGATTGAACGGTACGGACGGTTCTCCGGTTTTCAGATAAACTGGGATAAGTCACAAATTCTCCCGCTTGACGAGAGCCCGCAGGCGATCGCCCCCGCAGACCCGGCCCTGCAGTGTGTATCCCGTATTAAGTACTTAGGGATTCAGGTGACAGCTAGCTCAGCAGATTATGTCCCAGATAACGTTCAACCCTTGTTCCCTCTGCTTAAGGCCAAAATTCAAGTATGGTCCAAATTACCTCTGGGAGTGATGGGTAGGGTCAATTTAATTAAAATGATTCTTCTTCCCAAAATTCTCTATGTTGTATGGCATTCTCCTATATATCTGCCACTCAGGCTGTTTAAGCAGATGGAATCACTCCTCAAGACCTTTGTTTGGGGTGCTAACCGGCACAAGATCTCCTGGCGCAAACTCAAAAATCCTACAAATCTAGGGGGGTTGGCCCTGCCGGATTTTAATCTGTACTATCTGGCAGCTCAGTTATCCCAGTTCTTTCACATTGATAAAACGGATAGAGAACGCTTCTTGACCCTGCTCTGCCCTGGGTGGGCTCATCCCCTCGGGGACCCCCTCCTAGTTATCCTTAGGGGCGTCAGGGGCTCGCCGGAGCCCCTGTGCCCCAGATCTCTCCTATATCACTATTGTCGGATCTGGGAGGTGGTAGCGTCCAGGCTTCGATGCCCTCCGTTCCATACACTCACCCCTCTGTGACATAATAGTACATTGCGTGAGTTCCTCTCCATCCCTGACCTGTCGATATGGAGTGGGAGGGGTATTCTCCTCCTTAGCCATATCTCCACGACCACTGGTCTGCGGTCTTACGAGACCCTGCAAGACCAGTTTGCGCTCCAGGGCCCCATGCACTACAGATACTTACAGCTCTCCCATGCTTATAGATCTCAATTCCCTGACGGTCCTCCTGAGATAGAATCGGTCACCACCCTTGAGATTGTTAAAAGTACAGAACCCAGTCACCTTATCTCCATGTTCTACTCTGAGCTCCACACACCTTCCTCGACCACTTTAGCTTATGCACTTAAGACCCGCTGGGAGCGCAATGTGGGGGCCATGGAGGATGAGGAATGGGAGGATGCCCTGGAGACGTGCCGCAGAGTGTCGCCAAAACTGTCGGATCGTCTTACCCAGACCTTTATAATACACCAGGCTTATCTCACCCCGCTCAGACTGTCCAAATATCACCCTGACTTGGTCCCCTCTTGTCCTATGTGCGCAGACCCTGATGCTTCCTTCTTTCACCTATTGTGGAGCTGTCCCCAACTACAGACTCTATGGCAACAGGTAGTCGCATTTCTGCACGACAAAATGGGGTCTCCTCTGCAGCTCTCCCCTAAGGAGTGTCTCCTGGGGGTCTATCCGGATGGAGAGATGCCCAAATCCACTGTCATATTTCTTCAGGAAACTTTGTTTATAGCGCGTAAATTGATAGCCAGGCGGTGGATGAGACCTACTCCTCCTACTCTAGGAATGTGGATTAAGGAAATTAATAGTGTCATCCCATTTCATAAACTTTTATATAAACATAGGGGGTGCCCCCAGAAGTTCAACAAGATTTGGGACAAGTGGGTGCAGTGCCCTGACACAGCTCAGTAGTACAGTGGGTAACTATTTTATGCTGACCGCCCCAATTGACCTAATATTGTCTGCTCGAGTGTTGGGCCGAAAGAAAGTAACTGATTACTGCCTTATTTTTACTATGTCTGCTCTGTTTCTAAGTGTTAATCACTGTGTATATTTGTATTTTTTTTGCTTTTGTACTTCTGTGTGTTATGAATCTGATCGAAGTTTCAATGCACGGTCTATTTTTGTATTGTACCAAAAGTTTCAATAAACCTCACTGTTTTAAAAAAGAAAAGAAAACTAGTGCGATATTTGACACTGTTTTTGTTAAACTAATGCATCAATATCTGGTTCGATGGATGAAGTAGCAATTCTCAATGAATTCTCAAGGTGCTCTTCAGATATTTTGGTTCTAATTTTTCCCTTCGTCGCTTCATCCTTGAAAAAAGTTGCTCACAAATATAGATGGTGCCGAAAATGAATGACATGAATAAGGCATGATTGTGATGAGTGGGATATTTTTCTTTGGGAAGATAAAACTTTTAAAAAAAAGTCCAGTAAAGAAACACTGTTTTTCTTTAGGTGCATGTTTTTACTAAGCCCCCGTTCACACTGAGGCGACCTGTCACTGTCAGGCGACCTGGTCGCCTGACAGGTCGCCGTAGGTCGCCTTCCATAGAGAAGCTGCGGACCCGTTCTAATAGGAGCGACACAAGTCGCTCCGACTTAGAAAAAGGGTCCGGAGCTTCTTTGGGGTGACCCGGAGCGACCTGCATAGACTTCAATGTTATGAAGTCCGTGCCGACCGCACCGAGGTCGCGGGGCGAGCAGCGTGCCGCGACCTCGGAGGTCGCCCCGGGAAGTAGCGTCGCTGCAATGTGAACGGGGCCTAAGTGTAATTGCATTTGTTACAAAAAATAAAAAAAATAAAAATCAACATTTTCAAGTAAGTTTACGCTGGGCTGCATTCATAGCTGCCTCGGTCTATGGACCACAGGTTGGGCACTCCTGCTATAGATAAGTTATTTTTTTTAACGTTAACATTTGTTAACAATGCTTTTAGTGGAAGTTAAAAGTTTTCAGTGATTGTGAAATTCCAATTGTATGTTGTAAAGACAGAAGTTAGTTTACATTTTTTTTTTTTTTAAGCAAATTTGCTGAGGATATGCCAAAACCTTCAACCCAAAATTGAATTTAGTAAAGGAGTAAAGCAGGTTGACTTTCAAAATTAATTTTCAGTTTACAATTTAGTCAATTCTCAATTATCTAAGTGAATAAAGTAAATGTTATATTCCCTTGCATGTTGTTATTGGGTATTCTTTGCAAAGTTGATTTTCATTTTGTTTCATCCCATTCGCTAAGATATATGAAGATAGAGTTTGCAGAGTGAGCATATTCCACTTTTTTAATAAAACTAGAAGGAAAAGCGCATAAAGTTGTTACATTGTAATCGTGACACATAGCTGCTGATTGAATGTTGTGGTTTACTACACTTGTGTTCACCAAATACTTGCTGAATTGTTAGTAATTGTAATAAGTCAGGCTTTGTGTTCCTTTTGGAAACGTGACGCATTTCAGAAAAACAATAAACAAATATTACCAGCCAGTCTGCAACAAACTGAGTTACCCTGTCTAACAGTTCTTGGTAAAACAAGGGGTTTAGTTTGCACACATTTGCAAATATATACATAAGCTGCAGAGGCCACGTCACAGCCAAGCCCCCCAACCCCACCCCCAAGTGTACTGCAGTCCTAACTCTATAAATCTGTTCCTTTTTCTAACTTTGCCTGTGTTCCTTTTTTCAACTTTGTGCAGGAATTGAGTTATCAGCCAGCAGTCAGACAGAAATCTCAAAAATCATAAACAAAGTGGTGTTTGTTGACTATGAAAGCACTTACAAACCTGGAATCCCATACAGTGGATTGGTGAGTTATACTACGTTGTTCTCCATCTGCTATCTTGAATTATGATTACTATTTAAAGCAAACCTGTGCTGAGACACTGTCATTGCTGACCTACCTAGGTTAAGTTTTGTTGTTTCAGCATCTTCTAGATCATTAACCAAAAACAAGAATACAGATTAGCAAATCAGACTGACGTCAGAACTCCACATCTGCAAACTTGGTTTGGATAAGTGACCCATGCTAGACAATTATAATTTTTAGTAGTAGTAGTCAGCAAGGACAGCTTCTACAGTATTTCCTTTAATTGCAATAATCACTTTAAGGCCAGCTACACCTGAAACCGTTTTTTTAGAGTTGGAATAAGGTAAAACTCCTCAATATAATACAGAGGGCACTTAATACTTATAGGATATATAGAAATTAATTTGCGCTTACCTTTTAACCTAAAAAAGTGTACTTGAAGGTGCTGCTTCTTAAAAAAAAGTCTAAATACATGGCTCACTATAAAAAAAAAAAAAAAACATGACTCGCAACCTAAAAATGTTCAACATCAAACTCAATACTCATGCACACAAAAAAAAAGAAAAAAAGTATTTTCATATTAAGTCTATAAAAAGAGAAAAATTGAATAAATAAGGCGATACCAAAAAGAGTCCCATTAAATGTGTTGAAATAGGTGAAAAAGATGATTCCTAAAAAGCGGTGCTTTATAGTGCCCCATCCCACATGCATTATGTGCTTCTCACCAGAAGGACTGGATGTCAAATTAAAGAGTCGCCCAGGGCTTTCAGCTTCCGCATTCCATCGGCAGCGCCTGCATCATATGGTGGACTATTATCTAGGGGCGAAAATAGAAATGGAGAGCTTTCCAGTTGATGATCCACTGGGTTACTGGGTCATGATAATAAACCACTGGCCAGAACTTGCCCAGTATGCAATTGAGTTGCTGGGCTGCCCTGCATCCAGCGTGCTTTCTGAACAGGCATTCAGTGCTGCTGGAGGTTTTGTTACTGATAATAGAACCCGTCTGTCCACAAACTCCAAGGACCGTCTGAATCAAAATGAATCAGTCCTGGATTACCAGCAGCTATGAAGCCCCTGATGCCACTGATTAAGTGTTTTTGGTATGTGGAATCTCTGCAAGACTTCTAGGCTGCCTAGTGTTGTGGATGTTGATTTTATCTGGAAGAATTTTTTTGGTGTAGGTATCATGGGCTCAATTAACAGCCAAAGACCAATTTTTCCGCACCTGTTTGACAGATCATATTATTTCAATTTTTGACAGCAAGGCCAATTCTTGCTTTCATCAAGAGTACCTCTATAGGGTTACAGTGTGAAGGTGCCACAGACACCCAAAGACCAATTTTTCCACACCTGTTTGACAGGTGAATATCATTTAAATTTTTTACAGCAAGGCCAATTCTTGCTTTCATCAGGAGTACCTCTATAGCAGGGATCCTCAAACTACAGCCCTCCAACTGTTGCAGGACTACATATCCAACGAGGCATTGTAAAACATTGTAAAACTTTGACAGCAAGGCAAATCTTGCTTTTATCATGAATATCTCTATAGAGTTACAGTGTGATGGCACCTTCGACACACAAAGACCAATTTTTCCACACCTGTTACTTCTATCCGAAGTGTGCAGAAGAGAGACACCAGAATTTATCCAAAAAATCTCTAATCCTGTTCCCAGTGCACTACATTGTTTTTGGCTTTAAAAATGCGATTATTTCTGCAGTAGCTTCTACACAGTACAGATTCTTCTACACAGTAAAGATGTGCCACTTTACAGTTAGACTAAGGGGACCACCCGGGAACTATATTAAAAGGAATTTTTCATTTTTATTGTTATTTCTCATTTTGATGCTTTCACTTTAAGCATCAGTAAATTACTGCTCATTTAAAAATGACATTTTTTACAAACTTTTTTTTTCTGATACATGTTCTGCAGGTCAGTACCCGGACCTCCACAACCATTGTATGCCCAATTACTTGCATATAAGCCTTCAAAATGGGCATTTTTGATTTTTCCAGTTCAGGTCCCATAGACTTCAATGGGGTTCGTTATTCGGTTCCGGACTTTTACGACGTTCGAAAGTTCTGGTGTGAACCGAACAGGGGGTCGTTCGGCCCATCCTTACTTGTGGGGTTCTCATGATATCCCACTCCCAGCTGTCTCTCAGCAACAGATCTTTGGACATCAGAGAGCAATATAATACAAACTGTTCTTCTTTAGGCATTATCTCAATAAAAAAAATGAAAAGCACTTAAAAGACAAAAATTACATTTGGCTACCACATGTTTGCCAGTAGTAGGTTAGTGGGGCCTTGCCTTAGTGTAGGCTTTTGGAAAAGTCGAATTTTGTATACTGCAACAAACCTACATCTTAGGCATACTCAAATGCACAGCCTGCTAAATGTAAAAAAAAAAAAAAATAACTCCTACGCATTGCGTGGTGACTAATACCGGCTGGTAAACATAACTTTTATTCTTTGCTCTTCAGCACCTAAACCCACCCTCACCCCCATTTTTTTCCCATCCACCCCCTCTTACCTGTGATGCCGGGGACTCATCAGAAGGCTTACTTATCTGCCCAACAGATCTAGCATTGTCTTATTGTTATCCAATCATTAGGGCCCACGTCACCATCTGGCAGCCAGGTCCCCAATGGTGCACACCAGATGGACGCTCATGCCCCTCTCAGAATCACTTCGAGCTGGGAGAAAGAGGTGTGTTAGCATGGTGTGTTTTAAAAAAAAAGGGGGGGCTGTAGCAATAGTGTGTTAAGAGAAGGGCGTGCATGGTGAGTTGCATGACAGATCATGAAAGAAGATAGGGTAAAGTCATGTTTGATGGTGAGTGAAGAAAGGGATACAGATGCAGTGGGTAATCACAGGAGGGAGGGTGTGGTCTGTGCTAAGAGAAAGGGTGCTGATGTTGTGTTCTGAGAGAAGGAGGGGTTGCAGGTATGGTAAAGGAAGGGTTTCACTGAGAGTGAAGGAGAGGGTTTGAGTGATAATGTAAGGGCGGGGGGTTGGGAGAATGTTGAAGAGTGGTCGGGTAAAAATGCAAATCATAGCCGACTATTGTTGTTTACTGGGAAGGGGGTCCAGGCAACCAGGCAGTGAGACTGGATGTGCTACACACGTCCTGTGTACAATGATGACCTTGTTTTGGGTGTGTGTAGAACTCCCAAACTCTTTAACTAGTTAAGCATCCTTTTGGATTACATATAAATACAACATCTACCAAGTATTAGGGCTCTTTCATTCTCGTGGCATTGCCTACAGCCCTCTGAAAAAAGATTGGCAGTGGATTATTTTTAAGAGAGTAGTATAGCAGTGGCTAACAGGCATTCAGGAAGCGATCCTGCCACCTCCTGAATGTCTGTTTTACTTTTTTCTCAAGAAGAATTTTGAACATCAAAATCCCATCACAACTGTAAGTGTTTGGCTCTTGGCTGCAGCGTGCTTCCAATGACCTTGGTGAGTGAGTCTGTCAAACTCTGTAGGCCAAGTCAAAATTGGCATTGCTGCAAAGCAAAGCATTGAGGCCATTAAATATGTGCAGCGCTGTTGGGTTGCAATGTTAGAATTTAAATGGGTGGGGCAGTAAAACTGCATCTCAGTTAACAGTTTCTACCACCCCCTAGCCACTCAGGTGAAGGAGCCATTAGTTACATTCATAGATAAGCAACTTTTTCAGAGCCAGTAAAACTACTTTCACCAAATCCAACCTCCTCATAACTTTATGATGTATGCTAGGGAGAATTTACTAAGACTGGAGCAGACAGAATCTGGAACAGCTGAGCAAGGCAACCAATCAGGCTCGAGTTTCAACTTGTTCAGTTAAGCTTTCAAAATAAAAGCTAGAAGCTGATTGGTTGCCATGCAAAGCTTTTCCAGATTCTGTCTGCTCCAGTCTTAGTACTGTCTGTTACATCTCAACTCATCACAAACTTCAATGTATCACAGGTACAATATAATGTAAAGCGTTGCGTAAAATTGTAATATTATATAAAAAATTGTATTATTTTTACTATATTTATGTTCCTCTACAGCTTGCTGTAACAAATACCTTTGGTGATCCTCTTGCTGGCCATACTGTGCATCTCAGTGTTTCAAACAAAGACTTTACAAGCAAGCAGACTCTTGTGACCAATGAGAAGGGGCGAGTGTCCTTTACAATTGAGAACACGAGCAACTGGAAAGGACAAGCAATACTTGTGGTAACTATTTGAATAATTACTTCTGGGTTTGGAAAATAATTTTGCCCTTTTCAGGTACAAGCAAATAGGGTCTGGGGAACACTGGTAAAGTCTACCACAAAGCTCTCCTCTGCTTAAACTATGACAAGCAGGTGAGGTGCTATACTGCCCTTAGTGGTTATTCTAATTATTGTAAGGAAGTAGGTGATGGTGTTATAATATTTTATCTATATGCTTTTACTGTTGTTTCTTTTATAGGCCAGAACAAACATATCAGAGCAATGGCATTTGCTCAACTTAATTACACCAGATTATGGTTATGCTAAACTCAACCTTAATTCCGCCTACTCTCGTAGCAAGAGTTTCCTGAAAATCCACTCCTTTGATGTGGTTCTTCCATGTGATGGGCAGCATGAGGCCAGGGTGGAATATATCATTAAGCGCACAGAGCTGGAGCATAAAGTCAAGCACATGGATTTGCAGTATCTGGTAAGCCTTGATTTTTCCCATCCAGATTGCTTATTGTCAAGTATGTTCTTTTTTGTACTTCATAAACTTGAAGAAATACCATTGAAGAGGTTGTAAATCTCAGACAAGAAATATGAACAAAGCACACCCTTCTATAGTGTATATTTGTCCCAGTCCAGAGCACTAAGTGTTATTTCCCTCAGCTGTCTCGTTCCTTTGCTATTTGTATAAGTTACTTCTGACAAGTTTTCCTGACACTAAAGGCCCGTACACACGTACCGATCGTCGGCAGACAAGCGTCGGCCGACGAACGATCTGCCGATTGTACGCTTGTTACTATGATGCCTCTGACAGCCGTCAGCGCACATTCTGCCAACAAGAATCTGTCATGCAAGCATTAAAATTTTTGTATGCCGACACCAGAGCGGCCGATTGTTCGCCAGTCAGTACAGAATTCGGCCGACAGACCGCAGATTTGCAAGACTGGGCATGCTCAGAAAAGAAAAAACACAGGGAAAGTTAACCATTACATGGCGGACAAAATTCTTGTGCTGTCTTTGCACTTTTCAACAGACACCGACAGCCCGGGGACAAAAGACGGCCGATCGTTCGCCGACGATCGGTACGCGTGTACGGGCCTTAAGAGAAAAGAGGAGACAAGAGGGACGGAGCTCCAGCATGCAGCCTGTCATTTACAGTCTCAGTTCTGTTCCTGTGTGCTGTGTGAAGGGGATGTTTCCCTTCCCTACAATCAGATCTCAGGGCTTTTCTCACAGATATCTGCAAAATTTAACTTCAGCTCCTTTTATTCATTTTCAGGTAACTTCTAAAGGATCAATTCAGCAGTCTGGATTATTGTCAATACCAATTTCCGGGGGAAATGAAGGTAAAGAATTTTGTCAGAAAAAAAAATGAAATGTTTTAAAGGAGAACTCCAGAAAATAATGAAGGTGGTAATCTGGATCTCTCTTTTTTTTGTTTAAAATGTACTGCTTCACTAAGCACAGATAGTTCAGCTTTTGCTATAAAGTTCCAAGAGGAGAGAAACGGTTCTTTTACACAGCAGCCACTCTGCCTGCCCTTCTCTTATCTGCCTATTTACTATTATAGCGTTGCATTTAGTGAATGGGTTCACAGAATGCTAAGCACTCCGTGATTGGTCAAAGAAAGAGGAGGGGCAGACAGTGCTGTTCCAAACAACACTATGACTGCTGTGTAAGAGATCTGTACCTGGTATGTTGGAGCACAAAAGTATGCAGGAAGGTTACTCAATATTATACATGTGACCAGCACATGCAGCTTAGATTTCCTAACAAACTTCCAGCAACTGATTGGCTTCAATGCCAGGCCTATACCTTGTCCACATGCACGGATGCAAGCTCCCACACTCTCTCTCATCTTACTGGTCACCAGTCCTGTAACCACCTTGTGGGCAGGGCTTAGGCACCCTAGTGGAAGACACTAAGAACTACAATCGCTAATTGCCTTGGTTCTAGGCAGGAGTTTACCATCATGCGATATGAACAGTGACATGTCCAGTTACAAATGAATATGGGAAATTAACTCACTCTGTAACTATGTGCTTGCTTTCTCTCTCTCTGAGAGGCCCCTCTACAGTTCTTCCATAACTCCCAGGCTAGGTCCCTAAGTATGCTGTACCATGGGTCTGGTAGCAAAGGGGATAAGTACAACATCCCTTCGCTATCAGAGTAACCTCACCCTAAGCTTAGTCACCTATTTCCTGGCTGGTTGGTTGCCTTAAGCAATGATACAAGCTTGGTTGTCCCTGAGAACGGCATTATGGCCCATACTAAACAGCATCTCTCTACTGGACTAAATGTACTGAATCTCCATTAACTATCTCCTTGATGCAAGCTTTGTTCTTTGGATATGCCTAGCAATGCACCACTTAGACTTCAGACCAGCTATTTAGAGGAATACAAACAGTTTTTACTGAAGAAATGAAAACATAAAGGAACAGTTCTTTTAAAGCAACTTCTCACATAATCCTGTACAAAGGTGCTCTCGGTGCCCATTGGTTAACCATACCTGAGTAACAGCAAAGTCTTTTAAGGAGTCCATAAAGGCAGAGTCCACAATGGCACATAATCAACAGGAACTAGCAAAAAGTCTATAGGGTCCATAGTTGGCATCATTCCTAAAAATACAATTAGTCCATCATAGGTACCCAAAAGTCCAGCAAGTCCTCTGATTCCTCATTCCCTTTAGGAAACCTCGATTGGCTCCAGGCTGGGCTCAGTCCAGCAGCATAACAGCCTACATTTTGTCAGTGTTCCAGCAACAGAGCCCCTGCTTATATGGGATGACCTGTGGGGGGGGGGGGGGGGTAGGCCCCAGGATTTGGCAGGAAAACTTGGCCAGCAAGGTTAACCCCTTTCTATTGGACCCATCCACCTGGCAAGTCAAACCAGGGACACAACAATATTGTAATAGTTGTAACAGAAAGACAGCAGACTTGACCCAGAGAAACTTAAAGGGGAGTACTGCCCATTTTTGTGTTTATTAAAAGTCAGCAGCTACAAAAAGTGTAGCTGCTGACTTTTAATAAACACACACTCACCTGTCACACAATCCAGCGATGCGGCCGGTGGGAGCCTTGGTTCACTCCCTCTTCTCCCCGTGGCACCGGCATCACTAGTGTGGGCAACCGGCTGTGACAGGTTGAGGCTTCACAGCCGGGTAAGCACTGCGCATGTGCGAGTCACGCTGCGTTTCCTGTGGGGACGGGCAATCTTCTGGGACCTGTGACGTGTCCCAGAAGATTTCAGGGAAGATGGAGAGAGGAGAACTTCTGCTCGAGCCGCTTAGGCAGCCCGAACAGAAGTGGGAGCGGGAAGTTGTCAAATCTAGGTACCCGCTCTGCCCCCACCCCCCCCCCCCAAAAAAAAAATGACATGCCAAATGTGGCATGTTGGGGGGTCAGGAGGCCTTAAAGCGGAAGTTCCACTTCCACTTTTGGGTCAGCCCTGAAAAAAACATTAACCTATTGGAAGCACCTGCTTACACCCTATTGCTCACCCTCTCGCATAGGCCTATGTCTTCCATGTTCCAGGTTAGGACTCTGAAAATCCTACCAAACACATGTGGCCCATGATACCTGAGGTATTTCCCACTGTCAGGAGGGTGATTCCGGTCCCCTAACCACCACCAGTCCCTGAGCAAACAGGTTTACACAGACACTTCAGAATTTAACTCTAAATCAAAATTTTTTAACATTTTAGGCCAATTTGTTTTCTGCTACATATTCTTGGTAAAAAAAATTGCAATAAGCGTATTTTGATTGGTTTGCGCAAAAGTTATCGTGTTTACTAAATACTGGAAAGATTTGTCATTTTTATTGTTTTTTTTTTTTTTTTACTAGTAATGGAGGCGATCTGCGATTTTTTTGCTGGACTGCGACATTGCAGTGGACAGATCAGACCCCTATCTGACATTTTTGACACTTTTGGGGGGGACCAGTGACATTACTACAGTAATCAGTGCTAAAAATATGCACTGTTACTGTAATAATGACACTGGCAGGGAAGGGGTTAACACTGTTGGTGATCATAGGGCCTCATGCTTACTGACGTGTGTGGGGGGAGGGGGTTCTGTGACAGAGACAGAGATCGTAGGTTCAGCTATGCTGAATCCTGTGATCTCCTCCTGTCCGTCACAGAGAAGATCCGTCCGCTTTATTTACACAAGCGGGCAGATTTTCTCACTCTTTCCCCGACGATCGGGGAAGAGAGGCGGTAATAACCGCCTCTCCTCCTCCGGCCCGACTCCCTCTGTGTCTAAACACAGACAGCTAGGAGTCCAGCGACGTAGGTCTACGTCGCTGGACACAGGGCTGCCACTGTGCCGCAGTAGCAGCACAGTGAGCAGTCCTAAAGTGGTTAAATCATAGTTCTTCTCGTGCACCAGAGCTTCCAACTCATCTATTTTGCTTAGCAGACTTCTGGCATTGGTGAACAAACACTTTAATTCATTGTCACATTTTGCACACTTATTTTGCATATTTTTAATTTTGGTATAAATAGTACCGTTTGAAATGGTTGTTTGTAACATGGGAACCTTCTTATCCTCTGCCATAACTCTACCCCCATCTTTTCTCATTCCACCCACCAATAGGGGCTAACCCCTGTCTGACCTGTCTGACCCATTATAATCTAATTCACCCTCCCCCTCAAACCTAGTTTAAAAACTCCTCAGCCTTCCCATAAACCTCTCCCCAAGCACAAAAGACCCCCTTCCATTTAAGTGCAAACCGTCTTTAGCATATAGGTTGCACCCCAATGAAAAGGGAGCTTAGTGCTCTAAAAACCCAAATCCCTCCATCTTTAGCCATGCATTCAGCTCTCTAATTTCCCCCTGTCTTTCCTGTGTTGCGCATGGCACAGGCAATATTTCAGAGAATATCACCTTAGAGATCCTTCCCTTCAACTTGCAGCCTAGTTCATTAAATTGGTTCTCAAGGAGCCTCCACCTTATATACAGTTTATTCTGTTATTGGTTCCAATGTGGACCAAGACAGCTGGGTCATGCCCAGCCCCTCCCCGTAATTTATAAACCCGGTCCACCACATGCCGAACCCTGGCACCAGGGAGACAGCAAACCATTTGGTTGAGGTGATCCTGGTGACAAATTATTCTATCAGTGCTTCTGATTATAGAATCCTCAATTACCACCAACTGTCTAGGCCTACCTACAGTCCCCTCACCACCTCTACTAGACGGACTCCTCTCCCGGCTGTTAGGGATAGCAGTGACATCTAGGGCTGCCACCTCTGAGCTTGCCAACCACCCAGAGTCATAAGGTGTCGAAATTTTAAAATTAAGTAAAAAAACAGCATGCGGTCCCCCAATTCATACCAGACTCTTTGGGTCTGGTATGGATTTTAAGGAGAACCCCCACGCCAACATTTTTGAAACCAAACCAAAATCCATACCAGACTCTTATCCAACCATACAGCCTGGCAGATCAGGAAAGGGGGGCCAAAAGGTCAGGAAAGGGGGCCCCCCCTCCTGAACCATACTAGGCTACATGCCCTCAACATGGGGGGGTGCTTTGAGGTAGGGGGACCCAAAACGTCTTGTCCCCATGTTGATGGGGACAAGGGCCTCTCTCTACAATCGTGGCCAGTGGTTGTGGAGGTCTGTGGGCCGGGGGCTTATTAGAATCTGGAAGCCCCCTTTAACAATATGTAAGTGTAATGGGGGCACTGGCCGTTAATGTGATCATCATAAGTAACCCAGTTGAAAAATAAACTGCTGCAACCATCAAATCAAGCTATTTGATTCTTGAATGAATTAAAATGAGTGCATGTACTGTTTGGGTATATACTGATAACTACTTATAAATAATAATAATAACTCTTGTGATCATATAACAATCCCAAGTGCTAAATACAAACATCCCAAGTCTCCCACGAGGTGCAGGAGTCTCCCGCATTTTGCCTGTGGCTCCCTAAAACCTGCAAGTGCCATGCCATGTCCCGTCTGCTTCCTCCTGGCTGTCAGTGAAGAATGGATCCGATGCTTCTGGTGTAGTTTCAGCTCCTGTCACAGGCAGAGTGATATCAAATTCACCCCGCCTGTGACAGAAGGGATACAGGAAGCATGGGGTCTGCTCTCTACTGCAGCTGCATGCTTCCTCCAGCACCGCTCCTGTCACACTCTCCATCTCAGAGGAGCCAGCATTACCCACCCCCCTGTTCGGTTCGCACCAGAACACCACGACCAGGAGAAAAGTTTGTTCGGAAAAACAAACTCCATTGAAGTCTATGGGACTTGAACGTCAAAAATCTAACAGCCTCATTTTGAAGGCTTAAATGCAAGTTATTACCCAACAAAAGTGCATGGGGGTTCGGGTACTGACCTGGGGAACATGTAGCGATGAAAAAAACGTTTTTAAAAACGATCATTTTTAAAGGAGCAGTAATTTACTGATTTTAATGACACTTAAAGTGAAACTATAAAAATGAAAAATTCCTGGGGGTCCCTTAATGTGCCTGTAAAGTAGCGCATCTCTGCGATGTATGTAGTCTGCTGCAGCAATACTGACATTTCTAAAGGAAAAAATGTCATATACAAATATACATATAAATTTCAAATCGCATGTACTTGTCATACAGGTGCAGAAAAATTGTGCCTTGGTTGTTGGTGGTGCCTGAACACTGTAACCCCTCGCAGTTTCTCTTGCTGGGTGCAGGAACGGGCCCTGCTGGTCAAAATCCCATACAAATTTTGAAATCGCATGAACTTGTCATACAGATGCAGAAAAATTGGGCCTTGGTTGTTGGTGGTGCCTGAACACCGTAACCCCTCGCAGTTACTCTTGCTGGGCGCAGGAATGGGCCCTGTTGGTAAAAATTCCATACAAATTTTGAAATCGCATGTACTTGTCATACAGGTGCAGAAAAATTGGGCCTTGGTTGTTGGTGGTGTCTAAACACTGCAACCCCTCGCAGTTACTCTTGCTGGGTGCAGGAACAGGCCCTGCAGGTTAAAATTCCAAACAAATTTTGAAATCTCATGAACTTGTCATACAGGTGTAGAAAAATTGGGCCTTGGTTGTTGGTAGTGCCTGAACACCGTAACCCCTCGCAGTTACTCTTGCTGGGCACAGGAACGGGCCCTGCTGGTCAAAATTACATACAAATTTTGAAATCACATGTGCTTGTCATACAGGTGCAAAAAATTGGGCCTATGGTGTTAGTGGTGCCTGAACACCGTAACCCCTCACAGTTACTCTTGCTTGGCCCAGGAATGGGACCTGCTGGAAAGATTTCTATACAAATTTGAAATTTGCTCTTGCTGGGCGCAGGGCACAGGGACAGGGCCTGTTGTTAAAAATGACATACGACATTAAAATTGTATGCACCCGTCATGCAAGTTCAGAAAAATGAGGCCTTGGAGGTTGTTGGTGACCTAAACTAAAAACATTGTTGGAAGCTAGCGGAATCATGGTTGAGGAAGAGGATAGGCAGCATATGCAGTCTTCAAGGGATCAGTTACATCAGCATCAGGGGCTTAATAGCTGTTGTTGATCCAGGACTGATTCATTTTGATAAAAGTCAGATGGTCAACAGAGTCTGTGGACAGAAGCACTCTTTTGTCCGTCACACCCCCAGCAGCACTGAACGTCAGTTCGGAAAGCATGCTGGAAGCAAGACAGGCCAGTAGCTCAATTGCATATTGAGCAAGTTCTGGCCAGTGGTCCATCCTCAAGACCCAGTAACCCAGTGGATGCTCAGCTGGAAAGGTCTCCAAGTCTGCTCTTGTGCCTAGATAATCATGCACCATATGATGGAGACACTGCCGATGGGTGCTGCTGAGGACTAAAGAACTGGTTAAAGGCATCAGTCAGCCAGCCGCCTTCTCCACCGCTCATCTTTGGCTGAACGATGCCTCAGAAACACGTCCAATGAATGTTAACCTCCCAGTGTCTGGAAAGGTGGTACACAAATTTTTTTTCAAGGCCTCCTCAAGATATTTCATCCTCTGCTTCTTCTGCAAAGGCAGAATGAGCTCTGCAACTTTACCCTTGTAAGGTGGATCAAGAAGGGTTGCCATCCAGTAATTATCCCTCTCTTTGATAGCACAAATCCTCAGGTCCTTTCACAGGCTTTGCAGAATCAGGGAACCCATGCAACATAAGTTGGAGGAGGCAGGAGATTCTGAGTCCTCTGGGTCACTAAGGATGACTTTGTCAGGAGTAACCTCTCCCCAACCACGTACAACTCCTGGGGTTTCTGGGACATCAAAACCATCCCTTGAAGACTGCTGTATGCATCCATGCTGTCACAAACCTCCTCTTCCTCCTGCGTGTTTTGTGGTCCTGCAGGAATGATATCTGCATAAAGGGGGCCAGTTGGTGGGCAGGTTGAATTCTTGTTGAATGTCAGATAAGCAAGCACTGGCATTGTACCTTTTGCAGAAATGGCCACAGACTTTTCTGTCCTGCCTTAGGAGATCTTGGAAGCCCGAGTATCTGCTCAAGAAACACTTCACCACCAGATTCAGGACATGTGCCAAGCATGGAACATGTGTCAAGTGTCCCTGTCGGAGGGTGGAGAGAAAGTGGTGCCATTGTCGCATACAACCATTCCTCGCTCAAGCTGTTGTGGTGTCAACCATCTCTGAGCCTGCCCCTGCAGAACTGACTGAATCTCTGCACCCGTGTGACTCCTATCCCCTAGACAGACCAACTGAAGCACAGCATGGCATCTTTTAGCCTCACTGCTTGCATAGCCCCTTGAACGCTTAGGGAGCACTGCCGGTGATTTATTTATGTTAAGTTTCTCTATTTTAGTTCTAAGTCTATCTTCTGTTAGCCATGGCGGTACTTTCTGAGGTGTGTTGTTTAGTTTGGCCTTACAAGCTGGGTTAGTGTAGCCCCCCAATTCTTTTGTGAAGACTGAAGAGAAGAAATTATTTAACACTTCCGTCTTTTGTCTGTCCTCAGTGGCCATATTTCCTTTGTCGTCTTTTATGGGGCCAATGTGTTCTGGCCTCGCTTTCTTACTGTTTATATACTTAAAGAATTTCTTCTGTTATTTCTTTGATATACTGCTATACTTTCTGCCAATAAACACGTATCTTTGGACATTCCCACCAAATATGATACATCGTACCCCGTGTTTTACATCCCCTCCAACACAAGTCTGTTTTCTCTGAATATTGTTTTTGTGCTTTTTCCGGCGTTGTATACCATCTCAATATACTTTTGTAAATCATTTCTATAGTATTCACGTCAATTGCGTAACAGTACACAGCTCTCAGAACTTCTTTCACTTTGTGTTCATATAAATATGTTCCTATCTCTCTTCCCCAAGTTTCAATGAATGGAGGCCTCCCCGATTCTTACAGTTCTGTTATCATCTTATACATATACATATATTCCATGCTTTATCTTTGTAATTGGATCACATAATTTCTCCACTATATTCAGATTCCCGATGATCTTATTGGCTGTGGTAAAGATCTCACAAAGTTTTTTAATTGGTGATACCTCCATTCATTTAACTTCAGGTTACCTTCACTTGTGATAAGTTTGTGATATGGCCTAATTCTTCCATCTTCTATTATATTTTTTAACTGCGTGTTTTTAATCCATGTGACAAATTGTGTCTCATCCCCTGGTGCAAAATATTTTGTGCCATCTAACAGAATCAAAGGAGAATCCTATTCCCATTTGGCCTTTCTGTAAATCATTTCACAAATTTTAAATAGTACAACTGTCAATTCATGTGTTTCTACTTGTGTTCCCCTATACTCAGGAGGTATCCATATACTTCCACCCAACTGTACCCCAAACAGTGCTTTTTCAATCTTGACTCATCTTTTATCTGTTTGTTTTTGTCCATTCTAACATACGTGAAATTATAACTGCGGCATAATACCTTTTCATATCTGGTACCGCCATTTCTCCTTGTGTCTTACTCCTACTGAGAACCATGTACTGTTTTGTTTTTTTCCCTTGCCAAATACCTTTTAAAAACATTGATTTTATTATTTTAAAATACTTCCATGGTATAGAGATTGGTAGCGTTTGAAATTGATATAATATTTTAGGTAGTACAATCATTTTAATTGCATTTATTCTTCCTAACCAAGATAGTGGGCGCTAGTGGGCGACTAGATATCTTCTTTATATCTGCTTTTATTTAATTTAGCATGGGTATATAATTTGCTTGGTAAAGATTTCCAAGAGATTAAGTTATATTAATCCCCAAGTATTTAAATTGTGATTTTGTCCAAGTGAATGGGAATTCCCTCTGTGATACTATGCTTTCTTTTTTATTTAACCCGATGTTTAAAATTTCAGATTTTATTGGGTTAATTTTAAAATTAGATAATTCCCCATATTCCTTAAAGAGGTTGTAAACTCGTTCAAAAAAATTTTTTTTTTTTTACAACCTGCAAGAGAAAGACATAATGAGCTAGTATGCATCGCATACTAGCTCATTATGAAATACTTACCTTAGAACGAGCCCCCGCCATGCCGCTCTCTTACCTGTATGACGGGCGACATGACATGTCGCCCGTCTTCCGGGATCGCGGCATCCGGTCATCTGATTGGCCGGAGCCGCGGTGACGTCACTCCCGCGCACGCGCGCGGGAGCCGACGGTCACGGCACGGGGCTCTGAAGGAACGGCACGATCAGCCGTTCCTTCAGAGCGCATGCGCCAGTGACGTCACTGGCTGCATTAAAGGTAAATATCTCCTAAACGGTGCAAGTTTAGGAGATATTTACAGTACCTATAGGTAAGCCTTATCATAGGCTTACCTATAGGTACAACTTCCTGAGGAGGGTTTACTTCCTCTTTAAGCTCATTCTCGATGTTAGGGAGGGTTATTCTAGGATTTTTAATGTAAAACAAAACGTTGTCTGCGTATGCTGCCACTTTATGTTCTTCATATCTTACTTTTACTTAATTTTTTTTTTCTGTTTCTATTCTCTTGATCCTCCATCTTATATTCAAGATTTCTGTTTTCTCTCTTTCTATCCTTCGCTTCCTTTCTTAATTCCTGAATTATACTCTTATAATTTTCCTGTCTTTTTTCCAACTCTTCCACTCGCTCCAATACATGGCCTAGGTCTTTATGAATTTTTGTCAGGTCAATTTTTAAAGATTTTTCTAATCCAGCAAACATTGCCGCCGTTTCTTCCTTCGTAGGCGATTGGTCCATCAACGGTTGTTCTGAATATTATTGATCCGGTTCTACTTCTAATTCTTGTTCTACTCTGAATTGTGCTGTAATATCCAGATTTAATGATGTATTTTTCCGTTCACTTTTCCTTTTTACTCCCCTTTGTTTTTATCTGAGCTCCTTGCTGTCTCTCCTGGAATTGCTTATCTGAGATGTCCTCCTGTGTCATATATTTCCTTATTGTTCTTGGCGATACCACTTTGTGAATGGAGCACACAGTTTCTTACCAAACATTAACTTTATAACTATTTCTCTCATAGACTTACATGGTGATCTCATAGACTTACACGGTGAAACTGCTGTCAAGCTTTCTCTTACACCCGGGACATCATCATCGATACGTGTATTTGTTTACATCTTATTACCAAATGGAGAACTTGTTGGGGATTCAACAGTCTTCAAAATACAGAGGTGTTTCAAAAATAAAGTGAGTTAACAGGTCTTTCTCTCTCTCTCTCTCAGTTAAAGTGATAATAAAGGATCATTTTTTTTTGTCTTACTTACCTGCTCTGTGCAGTGATATTGCACTGCCCTCCCACAACATCAATGTGCAGCTGCATTTCTATTAAACTAGGGAATGTAGTTCCTCAAGTACCTTAGGTGGTAGATCTATCTGGACTAGGATAAGTGCAGTATACCCCATTTGTTGGTAGTCACAATGTACACTGTTTAGGCTTTGTGTTACCATTTTTAGGAGTCCCCTGACCCCAGATGAGAGTGGCTAGAGGTCCCTTGCTATGATATTAAACAGTTTTCTATGGATAATGAGGGGATGCGTTCTTGCATAAACATGGACATTATATCCTGGATTCTTTCCTGGTAGGGGGAGAGCTTGCTCACTATTTGATGTTATGTTTATATCTGTTTAAAAAATAATAAATGTGCTTATCCAAAACAACAGTGCTAAAAAAATCACTAATAGCTTCAATTAAAAAAGGGTGTTGTTTCACAAAGTGAGTCCATGGTTAAACAGATGAAAAAAGTCCCATGGACAAGGTCATGTGATCAGATAGAGATTCCCAACAACCATTCAGAGGTGATTCTTCCTGTATAAAATTGTGAACATTTTACCTTAGTACAAGCGGACATTTCCATGGCCAAGTAACTCCGTACTCTTTTACCTTAGTACAGTCTTCTATTATATCCTATGCATTTCACTCTAATCCTCACAACTTATTCTCTCACATGGACCACATATTGGTTCATCAAATCCCCCCCCCCCCCTATCCTCCTGACAGACCATCATCCATCACCCCTATCTCATAGTCTGACAATGATATAGTGGGCCTGAGATTTGATTTACCATTGCCTGAAAAGTCGGGGACACTCTGCTTACGGACCCTGCCACCGTTTCCACTGTGAAGAACTCCCCGAATTACCATTTATTCAACTGATTTGTAACAGTCTGGAAGTCCCATAAACATAATATTAAAAGAAAAGTAATTAAATTGGCCTCTCACAAAAAAAAAAAGAAATGCAGAGAAGTTCACATCAAACAATTGGCAATGGATCTTCTGCAAGCCTTCCAAATCTTTCACAATGATCTGACACTTACTCATCAAGCTTGACTATCCCACTTAAATACTGTACTGAACCTTTGTGTCAGGACCCAGACTTGAACCTGGGACCTCAACCGTGTCTGGCAATGACTCTGCTTGCTGAGCCACATGGAATGCTGGACAGTTCCCTGGTAAACCCTTAAATGCTCCTGCCGTGAATATTAATTGCCTTGAAAGTTGAACCCTTTGCTCCTCCCATGAACTTCCTGATTTAAACCATGTCTCTGCACTTCCTGGTTGCCAGAATATTGTGCCTTCACCAGCCAATATCTTGCTTGTCTCTCCTACTGCCGTCTGTATCTTCGCTATCATCCCTTATCGACATTTGGCTTGTTCCTCGACTACGCTTCTGCTTAATCCCAACCTGCAACTACACGTTACCGACCCTTGGCTCCTTGACTATACTTCTGCTTGATCCCTATCTGCTATATCTGCTACTGGACCCTGGCTTGCTCACCTCCTGCTGGGGTGATCCTAAGGACCGTGACCTGGTGCTAACATGCAGCAAAATCCATCTCCATCATCAGGAGCTCTGGTGAACACCGGTTAGTACTTAGATTTCTCACCTCAGGTAAGCCTGCATCATCTGCCAAGGTGACCTACCTGTGTTCCTATCCTGCTGGTTCCTGTGTGAGCTTCCTTTGCTTTAGCTACTGACCTCTGAGCCTGACTCCAGGTGTGACAGAATATTCTGGTCCAAAACATGGAAGCCGTTGTAACAGCTGCTGTGAGTCCTTTCAAGGGGCAAATCTCTGAGTTACAGGTGTTTGGTTCTACCTACCAGGAAAAGTTTGCTGAGTTACAAACTGAAGTGAAAGGGCTACAAGAGAACATCCTTGATCTGCATATACAATTGCCGGACATGCGTTCTCGAGATGCTGCTGCGGTTGATACTAACACACAGATGCCCCTCCCACTCAAGTTTAATAGAGATCACCGCAGATACAGGGGTTTCCTTAATCAATGTCGTATATACTTTGAACCTGCTGCATTTACTTCTGACAAGAAAAAGGTGCTGTTTATTATCAATAGTGTTGAGCGAACACGGACTGTATTATTCGTGTTCGTACCGAATAATTGGATTTTTTTTACCCGAACACGGACACGGACACTTTACTGTATGTTCGGGTAAAAATCCGTGTTCGGTCGTTTTATTTCCGGGTTTTGCATGCTTTGGCGCTCTTTTCATGGCGGGCTTTCAACAGCCAATCAACAATCGTTTAACTGGTGTGCCTTAAGCCATCCCAGCCATGCCTGCAAATGTCTTAGTAGCTGTGATTGGCCGTCTGAAGCATGTGACCAAGTCTTTATAAGTTCGAGGCAGCTGCCGCAGCAGCGTCATTCTGCTGCTTAGCTAAGGGACAGAGCACACATCAATGTGCTGGCTGCTGATTAGGGAAAGATAGGCAGGAAAAAACCATTTGTGTCCGGATAGAATTGAGGGACAGGTCGGAGTGTTTAGGCAGGGCGAGTTGTAGGCATTTTAGGGATAGAGTCTGCTGAATTATAGGGTCAGTGTCTTCTACAAACTACAATCGATATTGCTGTGTGGGGGGTGGGGTGAATCTGCACTCAATCCTGATCTACGATCTCTTCTCAATCCTGTTAGGGACAGAGTCTGCTGAATTTTAGGGAAACTGTGTTCTACAAACTACAATCGATATTGCTGTGTGGTGTGGGATTGGAGATAGGCAGGTGTCAGTGATCCACATCCATTTTTCTGTGTGTGAGCTGCAGTGAACACAATCTTTTTGGGCTGCAGTGAACACAATCTTTTTGGGCTGCAGTGAACACAATCTTTTTGGGCTGCAGTGAACACAATCTTTTTGGGGTGCAGTGAACAAAATCTTTTTGGGGTGCAGTGAACACAATCCTTTTTGGTGTGCAGTGAACACAATCTTTGTGGGGTGCAGTGAACAAAATCCTTTGTGGGGTGCAGTGAACACAATCTTTTTGGGGTGCAGTGAACAAAATCCTTTTTGGGGTGCAGTGAACAACATCCTTTTTGGGGTGCAGTGAACACAATCTTTTTGGGGTGCAGTGAACAAAATCCTTTGTGGGGTGCAGTGAACACAATCTTTTTGGGGTGCAGTGAACACAATCTTTTTGGGGTGGAGTGAACAACATCCTTTTTGGGGTGCAGTGAACAAAATCCTTTTTGGGGTGCAGTGAACACAATCTTTGTGGGGTGCAGTGAACACAATCTTTGTGGGGTGCAGTGAACACAATCTTTTTGGGGTGCAGTGAACAACATCCTTTTTGGGGTGCAGTGAACACAATCTTTTTGGGGTGCAGTGAACACAATCTTTGTGGGGTACAGTGAACAGAATCTTTGTGGGGTGCAGTGAACACAATCTTTGGGGGGTACAGTGAACACAATCTTTTTGGGGTGCAGTGAACACAATCTTTGTGGGGTGCAGTGAACACAATCTTTTTGGGGTGGAGTGAACAAAATCATTTTTGGGGTGCAGTGAACAACATCCTTTTTGGGGTGCAGTGATCAAAATCCTTTTTGGGGTGCAGTGAACACAATCTTTTTGGGGTGCAGTGAACAAAATCCTTTGTGGGGTGCAGTGAACAGAATCTTTGTGGGGTGCAGTGAACACAATCTTTGGGGGGGTACAGTGAACACAATCTTTTTGGGGTGCAGTGAACACAATCTTTGTGGGGTACAGTGAACAGAATCTTTGTGGGGTGCAGTGAACACAATCTTTGGGGGGTACAGTGAACACAATCTTTTTGGGGTGCAGTGAACACAATCTTTGGGGGGTACAGTGAACACAATCTTTTTGGGGTGCAGTGAACACAATCTTTGTGGGGTGCAGTGAACACAATCTTTGGGGGGGTACAGTGAACACAATCTTTTTGGGGTGCAGTGAACAACATCCTTTTAGGGTGCAGTGAACACAATCTTTGTGGGGTGCAGTGAACAACATCCTTTTAGGGTGCAGTGAACACAATCTTTGTGGGGTACAGTGAACAGAATCTTTGTGGGGTGCAGTGAACACAATCTTTGGGGGGTACAGTGAACACAATCTTTGTGAGGTGCAGTGAACACAATCTTTGTGGGGTGCAGTGAACACAATCATTGTGGGGTGCAGTGAACTCAATCTTTGTGGGGTACAGTGAACACAATCTCATACTTCTGAAGATTTGAGGGTGCTGCCTGTTCCATACTCCCCCTACTCCTCATCTAGCCTTTTAGGGGTACAAACAATAGTAATTGGGGCCTAGTGTGGTTGTGTATGTGTGATATACATACACTTTTTTTGGATCATATTTTCTATTCCGCTATTTAATCAAAAACCTTTGGGGATCAGTTAAATTGGGGGATAGTCTGTGTTGGTACGTGTGAGAGAGATCCACCTTTCCAAGTTGTTGGGGTTCATCTCATACTTCTGAAGGTTTGAGGGTGCTGCCTGTTCCATACTCCCCCTACTCCTAGCCTTTTAGGGGTACAAACAATAGTAATTGGGGCCTAGTGTGGTTGTGTACGTGTGATATACATACACTTTTTTTGGATCATATTTTCTATTCCGCTATTTAATCAAAAACCTTTGGGGATCAGTTAAATTGGGGGATAGTCTGTGTTGGTACGTGTGAGAGAGATCCACCTTTCCAAGTTGTTGGGGTTCATCTCATACTTCTGAAGGTTTGAGGGTGCTGCCTGTTCCATACCCCCCCTACTCCTCATCTAGCCTTTTAGGGGTACAAACAATAGTAATTGGGGCCTAGTGTGGTTGTGTACGTGTGATATACATACACTTTTTTTGGATCATATTTTCTATTCCGCTATTTAATCAAAAACCTTTGGGGATCAGTTAAATTGGGGGATAGTCTGTGTTGGTACGTGTGAGAGAGATCCACCTTTCCAAGTTGTTGGGGTTCATCTCATACTTCTGAAGGTTTGAGGGTGCTGCCTGTTCCATACTCCCCCTACTCCTCATCTAGCCATTTAGGGGTACAAACAATAGTAATTGGGGCCCAGTGTGGTTGTGTACGTGTGATATACAGTGGGTACGGAAAGTATTCAGACCCCCTTAAATTTTTCACTCTTTGTTATATTGCAGCCATTTGCTAAAATCATTTAAGTTCATTCTTCTTCCTCATGAATGTACACATAGCACCCCATACTGACAGAAAAACACAGAATTGTTGACATTGTTGCAGATTTATTAAAAAAGAAAAACTGAAATATCACATGGTCCTAAGTATTCAGACCCTTTGCTCAGTATTTAGTAGAAGCCCCCTTTTGATCTAATACAGCCAGGAGTCTTTTTGGGAAAGATGCAACAAGTCTTTCACACCTGGATTTGGGGATCCTCTGCCATTCCTCCTTGCAGATCCTCTCCAGTTCTGTCAGGTTGGATGGTAAACGTTGGTGGACAGCCATTTTTAGGTCTCTCCAGAGATGCTCAATTGGGTTTAAGTCAGGGCTCTGGCTGGGCCATTTAA
Organism: Pelophylax lessonae; assembly: GCF_965119305.1. Classification (NCBI taxonomy): domain Eukaryota; kingdom Metazoa; phylum Chordata; class Amphibia; order Anura; family Ranidae; genus Pelophylax; species Pelophylax lessonae. The sequence goes on along the minus strand of NC_138776.1, from coordinate 79,198,193 downwards.
GAACAGTCACGGAGTTGTTGTGAAGCCACTCCTTCATTATTTTAGCTGTGTGCTTAGGGTCATTGTCTTGTTGGAAGGTAAACCTTCGGCCCAGTCTGAGATCCAGAGCACTCTGGAGAAGGTTTTTGTCCAGGATATCCCTGTACTTGGCCGCATTTATCTTTCCCTCAATTGCAACCAGTCGTCCTGTCCCTGCAGCTGAAAAACACCCCCACAGCATGATGCTGCCGCCACCATGCTTCACTGTTGGGACTGTATTGGACAGGTGATGAGCAGTGCCTGGTTTTCTCCACACATACCGCTTAGAATTAAGGCCAAAAAGTTCTATTTTGGTCTCATCAGACCAGAGAATCTTATTTCTCACCATCTTGGAGTCCTTCAGGTGTTTTTTAGCAAACTCCATGCGGGCTTTCATGTGTCTTACACTGAGGAGAGGCTTCCGTCGGGCCACTCTGCCATAAAGCCCCGACTGGTGGAGGGCTGCAGTGATGGTTGACTTTCTACAACTTTCTCCCATCTCCTGACTGCATCTCTGGAGCTCAGCCACAGTGATCTTTGGGTTCTTCTTTACCTCTCTCACCAAGGCTCTTCTCCCCCGATAGCTCAGTTTGGCCGGACGGCCAGCTCTAGGAAGGGTTCTGGTCGTCCCAAACGTCTTCCATTTGAGGATTATGGAGGCCACTGTGCTCTTAGGAACCTTAAGTGCAGCAGAAATCTTTTTGTAACCTTGGCCAGATCTGTGCCTTGCCACAATTCTGTCTCTGAGCTCTTCAGGCAGTTCCTTTGACCTCATGATTCTCATTTGCTCTGACATGCATTGTGATCTGGAAGGTCTTATATAGACAGGTGTGTGGCTTTCCTAATCAAGTCCAATCAGTATAATCAAACACAGCTGGACTCAAATGAAGGTGTAGAACCATCTCAAGGATGATCAGAAGAAATGGAAAGCGCCTGAGTTAAATATATGAGTGTCACAGCAAAGGGTCTGAATACTTAGGACCATGTGATATTTCAGTTTTTCTTTTTTAATAAATCTGCAACAATGTCAACAATTCTGTGTTTTTCTGTCAGTATGGGGTGCTATGTGTACATTCATGAGGAAGAAGAATGAACTTAAATGATTTTAGCAAATGGCTGCAATATAACAAAGAGTGAAAAATTTAAGGGGATCTGAATACTTTCCGTACCCACTGTACATACACTTTTTTTGGATCATATTTTCTATTCCGCTATTTAATCAAAAACCTTTGGGGATCAGTTAAATTGGGGGATAGTCTGTGTTGGTACGTGTGAGAGAGATCCACCTTTCCAAGTTGTTGGGGTTCATCTCATACTTCTGAAGGTTTGAGGGTGCTGCCTGTTCCATACTCCCCCTACTCCTCATCTAGCCTTTTAGGGGTACAAACAATAGTAATTGGGGCCCAGTGTGGTTGTGTACGTGTGATATACATACACTTTTTTTGGATCATATTTTCTATTCCGCTATTTAATCAAAAACCTTTGGGGATCAGTTAAATTGGGGGATAGTCTGTGTTGGTACGTGTGAGAGAGATCCACCTTTCCAAGTTGTTGGGGTTCATCTCATACTTCTGAAGGTTTGAGGGTGCTGCCTGTTCCATACCCCCCCTACTCCTCATCTAGCCTTTTAGGGGTACAAACAATAGTAATTGGGGCCTAGTGTGGTTGTGTACGTGTGATATACATACACTTTTTTTGGATCATATTTTCTATTCCGCTATTTAATCAAAAACCTTTGGGGATCAGTTAAATTGGGGGATAGTCTGTGTTGGTACGTGTGAGAGAGATCCACCTTTCCAAGTTGTTAAGGTTCATCTCATACTTCTGAAGGTTTGAGGGTGCTGCCTGTTCCATACTCCCCCTACTCCTCATCTAGCCTTTTAGGGGTACAAACAATAGTAATTGGGGCCTAGTGTGGTTGTGTACGTGTGATATACATACACTTTTTTTGGATCATATTTTCTATTCCGCTATTTAATCAAAAACCTTTGGGGATCAGTTAAATTGGGGGATAGTCTGTGTTGGTACGTGTGAGAGAGATCCACCTTTCCAAGTTGTTGGGGTTCATCTCATACTTCTGAAGGTTTGAGGGTGCTGCCTGTTCCATACTCCCCCTACTCCTAGCCTTTTAGGGGTACAAACAATAGTAATTGGGGCCTAGTGTGGTTGTGTACGTGTGATATACATACACTTTTTTTGGATCATATTTTCTATTCCGCTATTTAATCAAAAACCTTTGGGGATCAGTTAAATTGGGGGATAGTCTGTGTTGGTACGTGTGAGAGAGATCCACCTTTCCAAGTTGTTGGGGTTCATCTCATACTTCTGAAGGTTTGAGGGTGCTGCCTGTTCCATACCCCCCCTACTCCTCATCTAGCCTTTTAGGGGTACAAACAATAGTAATTGGGGCCTAGTGTGGTTGTGTACGTGTGATATACATACACTTTTTTTGGATCATATTTTCTATTCCGCTATTTAATCAAAAACCTTTGGGGATCAGTTAAATTGGGGGATAGTCTGTGTTGGTACGTGTGAGAGAGATCCACCTTTCCAAGTTGTTGGGGTTCATCTCATACTTCTGAAGGTTTGAGGGTGCTGCCTGTTCCATACTCCCCCTACTCCTCATCTAGCCTTTTAGGGGTACAAACAATAGTAATTGGGGCCCAGTGTGGTTGTGTACGTGTGATATACATACACTTTTTTTGGATCATATTTTCTATTCCGCTATTTAATCAAAAACCTTTGGGGATCAGTTAAATTGGGGGATAGTCTGTGTTGGTACGTGTGAGAGAGATCCACCTTTCCAAGTTGTTGGGGTTCATCTCATACTTCTGAAGGTTTGAGGGTGCTGCCTGTTCCATACTCCCCCTACTCCTCATCTAGCCTTTTAGGGGTACAAACAATAGTAATTGGGGCCTAGTGTGGTTGTGTACGTGTGATATACATACACTTTTTTTGGATCATATTTTCTATTCCGCTATTTAATCAAAAACCTTTGGGGATCAGTTAAATTGGGGGATAGTCTGTGTTGGTACGTGTGAGAGAGATCCACCTTTCCAAGTTTTTGGGGTTCATCTCATACTTCTGAAGATTTGAGGGTGCTGCCTGTTCCATACCCCCCCTACTCCTCATCTAGCCTTTTAGGGGTACAAACAATAGTAATTGGGGCCTAGTGTGGTTGTGTACGTGTGATATACATACACTTTTTTTGGATCATATTTTCTATTCCGCTATTTAATCAAAAACCTTTGGGGATCAGTTAAATTGGGGGATAGTCTGTGTTGGTACGTGTGAGAGAGATCCACCTTTCCAAGTTGTTGGGGTTCATCTCATACTTCTGAAGGTTTGAGGGTGCTGCCTGTTCCATACTCCCCCCTACTCCTCATCTAGCCTTTTAGGGGTACAAACAATAGTAATTGGGGCCCAGTGTGGTTGTGTACGTGTGATATACATACACTTTTTTTGGATCATATTTTCTATTCCGCTATTTAATCAAAAACCTTTGGGGATCAGTTAAATTGGGGGATAGTCTGTGTTGGTACGTGTGAGAGAGATCCACCTTTCCAAGTTGTTGGGGTTCATCTCATACTTCTGAAGGTTTGAGGGTGCTGCCTGTTCCATACCCCCCCTACTCCTCATCTAGCCTTTTAGGGGTACAAACAATAGTAATTGGGGCCTAGTGTGGTTGTGTACGTGTGATATACATACACTTTTTTTGGATCATATTTTCTATTCCGCTATTTAATCAAAAACCTTTGGGGATCAGTTAAATTGGGGGATAGTCTGTGTTGGTACGTGTGAGAGAGATCCACCTTTCCAAGTTTTTGGGGTTCATCTCATACTTCTGAAGATTTGAGGGTGCTGCCTGTTCCATACTCCTCCTCCTACTGCTCAACCATCCTTTTAGGGGTACAAACAATAGTAGTTGGGGCCTAGTGTGGTGGTGTACGTGCGAGATACATACACTTTCTTTTTGATCATATTTTCTATTCCGCTATTCAATTAAAACCTTTGGGGATCAATTCAATTGCGAGATAGTCTGTGTCGGTACGTGTGAGATCCACCTTTCCAAGTTGTTGGGGTTCATCTCATACTTCTGAAGATTTGAGGGTGCTGCCTGTTCCATACTCCTGCTCCTACTGCTCAACCATCCTTTTAGGGGTACAAACAATAGTAATTGGGGCCTAGTGTGGTTGTGTACGTGCGAGATACATACACTTTTTTGGATCATATTTCCTATTCCGCTATTCAATAAAAACCTTTCTAGGGCAAGATCTTAAATTACAGAAATATGAGGAGACCGTCAAATAAGGGCCGTGGCCTGGGTCGTGGTGCTGCTGGTAGAGCTCCTGTTGCAAGGAGAGGACGTGGTCGATCTGTGCCAGCTACACGCACAAGTGAAACACCTTCCTCAAGTGTGAGTAGGCGACAGAACCTGCATCAGTATTTGGTAGGGCATCAAACGCCCCTAGAAGTGATGAGGCCAGAACAAGTTGAGGCGATAGTAGATTGGTTTGCTGCTGACAGTGCCTCCAGTTCCTTCACATTGTCTCCCACCCAGTCTACTGCAGAAAGGTCAGAGTTGGCACCTGCAGCCAATGTCCAACCGTCTTTCACCTCACCCCCTTGCAAATCAGGCCAGCAGTCTGAGCCCCAAGCCATACAGCAGTCTCTTATTCTTTTTGAGGACTCTGTCAGCAGGGTTTCCCAGGGCCATCCACCTAGCCCTGCCCCAGAAGTGGAAGAGATTGAGTGCAGCGATGCCCAACCACTTATTTCTCAAGATGAGTACATGCAAGGATCATCGCAGCACGTCTCCGATGATGACGAAACGCAGGTGCCAACTGCTGCGGCGTTCAGCATTGTGGAGACCGACAAGGAGGGCAGGGGTGAAGACTGGGTGGAAGATGATGTGGAGGACGATGAGGTCCTCGACCCCACATGGAATGAACGTCATGCAGGTGACCTGAGTAGTTTGGAGGAAGAGGCGGTGGTCGCACAGAGCCACCAGCACAGCAGAAGAGGGAGCAGGGTGCAGAAGCGGAGCGGCCGTGCCCTAGACACTACGCCCGCTACTGCCCAACGCAGCAAGGGAACGAGCGCACCAAAGTCAGCTCAAAGGAGTTCTCTAGCGTGGAAGTTCTTTAGAAAATGTGCTGATGACAGGACACGAGTGGTTTGCACCCTGTGCAATCAGAGCTTGAAGCGAGGCATAAACCTTCTCAACCTGAGCACAACCTGCATGATCAGGCATCTAAGTGCAAAGCACGAGCTGCAGTGGAGTACACACCTTCAAAACCAAGAAACGTCTCTGGCTCATCCTGCTTCCTCTTCTGCTGCAGTCTCGGCCGCTCCAGCCACATCTGTAGTGATACCGGCACCTGCCACCCCGCAAACAGACGATCTGTCAGCAACACCACCACCTGGGTCACCAACAACCATCTCCACAATGTCCCGTGGAAGCGTTCAGCTTTCCATCTCCCAAACACTTGAGAGGAAGAGGAAGTACCCCCCTACCCACCCGCGATCCCTGGCCCTGAATGCCAGCATTTCAAAATTATTGGCCTTTGAAATGCTGTCATTCCGTCTGGTGGAGACGCACAGTTTTAAAAACCTTATGTCGGTGGCTGTCCCACAGTACGTCGTGCCCAGCCGCCACTACTTTTCCAGGCAAGCCATCCCTTCCCTGCACAACCAAGTGGGGGAAAATATCAGGTGTGCACTGCGCAACGCCATCTGTGCCAAGGTCCACCTAACTACGGATACGTGGACCAGTAAGCACGGTCAGGGGCGTTATATCTCCCTAACGGCACACTGGGTAAATGCAGTGGCGGATGGGCCTGAGGCGGATAGCAATTTGGCGCATGTCCTTCCACCACCGAGGATTGCAGGGCGCTTCAGTTTGCCTCCTGTTCCTAACTCCTCCTACTCCGCTTCCTCATCCTCTACCGCCTCCTCATCCGGACAGCGTAACACCTTCACCACCAACTTCAGCACGGCCAGGGGTAAACGACAGCAGGCAGTTTTACAACTTGCCTGTTTGGGGGACAAACCACACACCGCGCAGGAGTTGTGGAGGAGCATGGAACAGCAGACAAATGAGTGGTTGCTGCCAGCGAGCCTCAAGCCCAGCCTGGTGGTGTGCGATAACGGGCGAAATCTCATAGCAGCTCTGGGCCTAGCCGGTTTGACGCACATCCCTTGCCTGGCGCATGTGCTGAATTTGGTGGTGCAGAGGTTCCTTAAAAACTACCCCGATATGTCAGAGCTGCTGCAGAAAGTGTGGGCCGTTTGTGCGCACTTTCGGCGTTCTCACCCTGCTGCTGCTCGCCTGGCAGCGCTGCAGCGTAACTTCGGCCTTCCCGCTCACCGCCTCATATGTGACGTGCCCACAAGGTGGAACTCCACCTTGCACATGCTGGAAAGACTGTGCGAGCAGCAGCAGGCCATAGTGGAGCTTCAGCTGCAGCACGCACGCGTGAGTCGCTCTGCGGAACAGCACCACTTCACCACCAATAACTGGGCCTCCATGCGAGACCTGTGTGCCTTGTTGCGCTGTTTTGAGTACTCCACCAACATGGCCAGTGGCAATGACGCCGTTCTCAGCTTAACTATCCCACTTCTATGCCTCCTTGAAAAAACAATTCGGGCGATGATGGAAGAGGATGTGGCACAGGATGAGGAGGAGGAGGAGGATGAAGAGGTAACATTTCCAAGGCTTTCAGGGCAGTCATTCGCAAGGGGCTCCGAGGGTGGGTTCCTGCACACGCAAACGCCAGGGACGCAATTGTCCAGCAGGGGCACAGTTCTGGAGGATGAGGAGGATGAGGAGGAGGAGGAGCTGGAGGAGGAGATGGAACCATGTTCACAGCAGGGTGGCACCCAGGCCAGCTCATGGCCATCACTGGTGCGTGGCTGGGGGGATACAGAGGACACGGACGATACACCTCCCACAGAGGACAGCCTTTCGTTGCCTCTGGGCAGCCTGGCACACATGAGCGATTACATGCTGCAGTGTCTCCACAAAGACCGCCGAGTTGCCCACATTCTAACTTGTGCTGATTACTGGGTGGCCACGCTGCTGGATCCCCGTTACAAGGACAACGTACCGTCCTTAATTCACTCACTGGAGCGCGATCGCAAGATGCGCGAGTACAAGCGCACGCTGGTAGACGCCATGCTGCTGGCATTCCCATCTGACAGCGGGGCCACAGTGGAAGCACAAGGCAGAGGAGGAGGAGGAGGAGGTCGCCAACGCAACCAGGGCACCGCCAGCACCTCAGAAGGCAGGGTTAGCATGGCCGAAATGTGGAAAAGCTTTGTCAGCACGCCACAACAAACAGCAGCACCAGCAGCTCAGATGGAACGTCTTAGCAGGAGGCAGCATTTTACCAACATGGTGGAGCAGTATGTGTGCACACGCCTACATGTAGTGAATGACGGGTCTGCCCCCTTCAACTTCTGGGTCTCCAAATTGGGCACATGGCCTGAGCTTGCCCTTTACGCCTTGGAGGTGCTGGCGTGCCCTGCAGCCAGTGTATTATCTGAACGGGTATTTAGCACGGCTGGGGGCGTTATAACAGACAAGCGCAGCCGCCTGTCCAGAGACAATGTGGACAAGCTCACGTTCATTAAAATGAACCAGGCATGGATCCCACGGGACTTTTCCGTACCTTATGCAGAATAGCAATGGATACCGACCTTACCCACCCATTGTTCCATTTTTGCTCTTTCTCACTCTTTTTTGAAAAGAAGCAGTGTTGGCTACCTCGTCCTCCTCCTCAGGGCCAGATTAATGTAGGGGCTATTGGAGCTGCAGCTCCAGGCCCCTACCTTTTTATATAGGCCCCGGGTTGGCCATATTCACTGTTACCGCTCTTCTGTCACTTGTAAACACAGAAGTCTGGCTTCTATGCTCGCTTCCCCAGGCAGCACCCTCAGAACCTCCCCACACAGCGTGAAGGCCGGACAAGGAGGGACAGTTGGCGATGCATGGATGTGTTTATGGGCTTCAGAGACAGCATCCCATGTTGAATTAGGCATGCATGGCTGCACCCTTCCTCCTCTGGGTGCATGGCAAGGCACGGCCCTTAAGGCCCTTCAAAATCCTCAGCACCAAGCCCATGATGCTGTTAATCCGGCCCTGGTCCTCCTCCACCGCCGCTTCCACCTACACCGCCCATAGGTGTGCGCAGCCTATTGCATTAAGGTGTGCACCCCAAAGTTGAAATACACATGCATGTGTTTGCCAGCAGGGAGAGTAATGTATCGGGGCCATGTACCTGTAGGCAAGGAGAAATAGAGCAGAGCAGGTCCCAGGGAGATCTTTCCCATCTCCTCACTGGCAATGCTATGTGCCCTAGGTGATTAGGGTGTGCCCAGGCACACCCAGCACACCCTGTGCGCAAGCCTATGTCACCGCCACATCCACCACCACCTCAACCTCCCTCCTACTCCATATGGGCCTCGTCCTTCAGAGATGAAGAAGAACATTGTTTTATTTTTCTGTTTTTTTTTGTTGTTTTAAGTTATTTCCCTATCCACATTTGTTTGCAGAGCACTTGCCATGCTCTTAATTACGTTTTGCTGCCATTTGCAGCACTCTAGCCCTTTCCTTTGGTGTTTTAGAGCCATTTTAGTGCCTTAAAGTTCGGGTCCCCATTGACTTCAATGGGGTTCGGTGTCCGGGAAAAGTTCGGTAAAAGTCCGGGACACGGACCCGGACTTTTTTTTAAAGTTCGGCCGAACCCGTCGAACACGGACATCTAGGTGTCCGCTCAACCCTAATTATCAACATCATGACTGAGGAAGCCTTAGCCTGGGCCTCCCCTTATGTGGAGAAAGACAATGTCATCCTGGATAATTTCAATTATTTTTTGGCTGTTATGAATGAAGTTTGTGATGACCCTAACCGCTGCGCTACTGCTGAGGCAAAATCACACAATTTATGGCAGGGTAGACACTCTGTTGCAGAGTACACAACTGAATTCCAACATTGGATTTCAGATACCAATTGAAATCCAGCATTGCAAAAAAGTCAGTTTCGTCAAGGACTCTCTGAACAAGTAAAAGATGAACTTGACTGAGTAGAAAATCCTGATGACCTTGAGGCTTTTATTAACTTATGTATTCAAATTGATCAAAGACTTACTGAAAGGAGAAAGGAGAGACTGGGAATTCTAGGCTGTAATGGTGGCATGCATTTTTCTACTACTTAGTATACTCCTAAGGGTCCAAGTGTTCTTCCAGGTTCTGACACTCCTGAACCTATGCAGGTGGATGTTATTAAAAGATCTATAACCACTCAGGAGAAAGAAAGACAAAGTTTAGAGAATGTATGTCTTTATTGTGGAGAATCTGAACATTACGCAGTTAATTGTCCAAATAAATTTAAAAGAACAGTTGCAGCAACTAATGTTACAGTATCTGAACAAATGAACTAAATTTCTCAGTCTGTCTCTCCTTTGATTCAAGAAGCAAATAAAGGTTATTTGTTATCTTCTCATTTTGTCATCACTATAAATCATTGAAAGCAGTGAAATAGCTTGCTCTGCTATGCTGGACTCAGGGACCGGGGGGAACTTCATGGACTTTGAATTTGCCCAAAATAATAACATTCAAAGCAGAAATAAATTTTCCCCGATTGATATGGAAACTGTGGATGACTCACCTTTGTCTTCAGGATCTGTTACCCATGAGACCGTCCCACTTGAACTCCTAACTGAGACTGACCATCGGGAAACTATCAGCTTTCAACTGATCACATTGCCCAAGTTCCCTATCATCCTGGGCATTCCTTGATTCTCTATTCATAATCTATCCATCAACCGGGAAACACATTCTTTAAATTTTACATCTGACCATTGCAAAGAACATTACAAAGAATCTTATCAAGCAAGCCCTCCACCAACCCCGGATTCACAAGCAGCTATGGTAACTACCCAGTCATATGACAAGCTGCCTCCACAATATCTTGAGTTTAAGGACGTTTGTGATAAAAAGAACGCTGATCGGCTGCCTCCTCATCGCTCTTATGATTGTCCCATTGAATTGCTTCTAGGGGCAGAGATACCCTTTGGTCACCTTTATTCTTTATCAGAACCTGAACTGAAGGTGCTCAGGGAGTGGCTTGATGAGAATCAAGAGAAGGGTTTTATCAGACACTCAATTTCTCCTGCTGGAGCAGCCTTATATTTTGTGGAGAAAAAGGACTCCACCCTGCGTTCATGTATCGAATTCAGGGATTTAAACAGGATCACAATTAAAAATTGCTATCCACTCCCACTGATTCCAGAAATGCTTGAGAGACTACGCTCTGCCAAGCTCTTTACCAAATTAGATTTACGGGGGGCATACAACCTTGCCCGCATTTGTCCCAGAGATGAATAACTGCTTTCAGAACCAGATATGGACATTTTGATTCTTTGGTTATGCCTATTGGACTTTGCAATGCTTCCGACACCTTCCAACATTTCATTAATTATGTTTTTTGAGATTTGTTGGATCTGTTTGTAATAGCATATTTGGATGATATTCTAATTTTTTCTGATAATTTGGAAGAGCATCACAAGCACGTCTGTACTGTCTTTGAGAGACTAAGGCGGAATCAACTTTACATCAAACTAGAGAAATGTGAGTTGGAACAAACTAAGATCCAGTTCTTGGGATACATCATTTCTTCTGAAGGAGTGAGCATGGATCCCGATAAGATCAAAGCAGTGGTTGATTGGCCTGTCCCTAAGAATGTTAAGGATATACAACAATTTGTTGGATTTGCCAACTTTTACAGAAGATTTATAAGGAACTTCTCCAAGGTAATTGCTCCAATTATGCAGCTGACAAAGAAGAGGATTCCTTTTTGTGGTCACCTGAGGCACAGTCCGCCTTTAGTAAACTAAAAACTCTCTTCACTTCTGCACCAATACTGGTACATCCAGATCCAGAGCTACCTTTTATCATAGAAGTGGATGCTTCAGACTCTGCTGTGGGAGCTATCCTTTCTCAGTGAATTGGTGAAAAAATGCAGCTCCATCCTAGTGCTTATTTCTCTCGACTGATGTCTCCTGCCGAGAAGAATTATGACATCAGAAACAAGGAGCTGCTGGCAATTAAGGAAGCTTTTTCTAAGTGGAGGCATCTGCTGGAAGGGGCTAAGCACTCTGTAACCGTTCTCACGGACCATAAAAATTTTGAGTTTATTTGTTCTGCCAAAAAGGTTGTCATCTAGACAAGCACGTTGGACCCTATTCTTCTCCAGGTTCAATTTTGCTATTTTGTACCGCCCTGGGTCAAGGAATGGTAAACAGAAAGAAAGCAGCGCCAGCTTAGTGAAGCATAAGGTTTATTAATACAAAAAATACGTAGTGACTTACTCTTAGGTAAGTAAAGGCCGGTACGGTAGGTGAATGGGATCAGCCATCTTCTTCTCCTGGATACCATTGTGGAAAGCAGGGGCGCAGGGTGCCGGTGGTGTGTGGAGGCTGTTTTCTGGCAGCCTGTCTGATGGTGCTGTGGTGGTGGAGGACTCTAAGTGGGAGTGGCTTACCAGGACCCTGCCCTCTCTGGACTTAAGCTCCAATTAGCTACTCATCAACTGGGTATATATTCCCTGTCCCTGGTAAGCCACTCCCACCACCTAATGAAGGAGCACGGATGCTCCGAAAGCTAGCAGAGCCCATCTTTCCCTCCGCCTCACAGGAAGTGATGTCGGGCTGACCGGAAACACTAAGTGGAGCCCCACTGAGAGTCCTCCACCACCACAGCACCATCAGACAGGCTGACAGACAACAGCCTCCACGCACCACCGGCACCCCACACCCCTGCTTTCCACAACGGTATCCAGGAGAAGAAGATGGATGATCCCATTCACCTACCGTACCGGCCTTTACTTACCTAAGAGTAAGTCACTACGTGTTTTTTTTTAATTATATCACTCGCGCCACTGGAATATATATGAGGATTATAAACAAGGGTAAGCTGCTAGTTCAACAATGGATGTGTATTAACCTCCCTGGCGGTATGATTCTGTCAGGAATTCTGTTCCAAAAGCGGTACAATTCTTTTCATGGAAATTTGGCGTTATGTATTATAGGCCTACAATTCTTAGTAATTACTGACTTAAACCTGACCAAAACAAGTCTCTAGTAGACATCCCAGATGTGATAAATTTGAAACACAAACAAGTGAATTATAATCGAATCAATAATATTATTTTATTATTTAATATATAGTATATATAATAAAATTATATTATTGATTAGATTATAATTCATGCGCTATATATTATATATATATATGTGTGTATATAGATATATATATATATATAACGCATGAATTATAATCGAATCAATAATATAATTTTATATATATATATATATATATGTGTGTGTGTATATAGGTATATATATATATATATATATATATATATATATATTTGCATATATATATATATATATATATATATATATATATATATATATATATATATATATATATATATATATATATGCATATATATATATATATGCATATATATATATATATATATATATATATATATATATATATATATATATATATATATATATATATATATATATATACATATATGCATATATATAATATAAAATGTGTTTGTGTTTTGTGCAACGTTTTTTTTTTTTTTTTTTTTTGAATTTCCCTCCCTAGTTCCGCTCTCATGCAGCATTGCTGCTGCAGGGAACGGAACTAGGAAGTCCTCCTACCGACAGACGAGCGGCGGAGATCTCGCTGGCGGTCACAGCAATGAGAGCTCATCGCTGGATCGCCAGGATAAGGTAAGAGAAGCTCCGCTGCGCTGTCTGCACGCTCTGCCCATTGACCCCGAGCGTGACTCGGGGATACCGCTAATAGCAGAAAATTCCTACCCCGAGTCACGCTCGGGTTTACCGCTAAGGCGGTTAAGAAGTATGGGAATAAACAGCGCTAAACCCTATATGTGGAGGGTGTTGGAATCCTGCCACAGTAGCTTGATTTAGTGACAAAAAGATGTGCAAATATGTGCAAAATATATGTGAATATAGTGGTACTCAGGTATTACTACCTTATACCTTTGTGCCACAATAATATAAGAATATATATGTGTAGCTTCAAAAGAATTTTTTTTATATAACTTCAATTTATGGGTAACATATATTATTCAGCGGGTGCAAGTGCAAATAAAGTGCATCAACTAAAGTGCTTGAATATAATGGCATGAATATTCAACAAGTAAAGTGCAAAATTAAAATTAAATATATCAGCTAAAGTGCTTAAATAGATCACAGGAAAAATATAGTCAATATATGTGCAAATATTGAATAGTGCAAATAGTGCAGGAAAAGTCCTTCTGTGCAAATCAAATTGAAAGTGCTGGTGCTTTTGACATATGCAATAGTGGTGTGACCCTCCGCTTCACCTCCCGGTGGTAAATGGTAAGATAACCCACTTACCAGATCCAGTGGATTCCTGTGGGCATACGCCAACAGGAATCAGTAAAGGCTTAGGTATACTCTCTGGTTGGTACCAGTTTCCTGGGGGTACTCGGAATACTCGGGGGTCCACGGCTTGCTCCTGTATGCACTCAGGATGCGGGGAAAGAAAGAAGGCTCCTCATAGTGCAGACGGTATAAAAAAATCTTCTTCTTTATTCAAAAGCTTCAAAACGCAATCACGGTAAAAAACAATAAAAAAGCAAAAAAACTGTTACCCTTTAGGAATGTCCTTGCAGACTTAATGCCTCGCGGCTATCCTTAATGTCTGCTTAGTGAGAGCCGCGCCGTACCCAGAAGTGGGGAAATGGCGTGCGGTTCACTGCGGGCCCAGAACGAGGCAGCGTGCGTTGCAACTTGACGCGTTTCTATGACGTACCACTATATTCACATATATTTTGCACATATTTGCACATCTTTTTGTCACTAAATCAAGCTACTGTGGCAAGATTCCAACACCCTCCACATACAGGGTTTAGCGCAGTTTTTTTCCCATACTTCTTACTACGTGTTTTTTGTATTAATAAACCTTATGCATCACTAAGCTGGCGCTGCTTTCTTTCTGTTTATTCTCCTCAGAGCCTCTCCTTGCTCCAGTTGGCAGCCGCTTTTCGTGCCCCCCCCCCCCACCTCATCCTTTTATATACTTTTCTACCCATTTTTACTTTTTATATTTTTACCTTTTTCCCTCATGGTGTGCCACCCACCAACATCAGAGAGCGCCATGTAATCATTGACTCAAAGAATGGTAAGGCTGATGCCCTATCGCAGATGTTGTCAGGGCCTCTCCAGGAAAGCAACTCCGAATGTACGATTCTGTCTAAAAATAACTTTCTAGGGGCCACAAGTTCTAAAACATTTTTTAATCTTCTCAAGGAGGGATATAAGAATGACCTACTTCTTAATCATCCTCCTAAGGACATTACACTCAAGTACAAGAACAGCTTTAGGACTCAAGCGCATTGCCTCTATGTACCTGAATCAGTTTGAGTAGAAGCCCTCAGGTTGGTGCATGACTCTAAACTTGCTGCTCATTTTGGGGTATCTAAAAGAGAAGAACACTTATCACATTTCTTTTGGTGGCCTGGGTACAAAAAGGATGTCAAGAGTTATGTGGCCTCGTGTCTGACCTGTGCCTGCAATAAGGCACCCTGATCTTCTCCTCTGGGGTTACTTCAACCACTGCCTGTGCCATCAAGACCATGGGGGTCAATTTCTATGGATTGTGTGGTTGATCTTCCCCTTTCAAAAGGGATGACCACTATCCTGGTAGTTGTTGACCATCTCACTAAGATGGCTCATTTCATACCTGTTAAGGGGGTACCCTTGGCTGAACATGCTGCAGAGGTAATGGTTCAAGAAGTTTTTAAACTACATGGAATTCCTGATTATGTGGTGTCTGACAGAGGAGTACAGTTTACCTCAAAATTTTGGAGAAATCTGTGGGTGTAACACTTAATCTCTCCTCGGCTTTTCATCCTCAGTCTAATGGTCAGACCGAAATGACCAATCAAACTTTGGAGCAATAACTTCAACTTTTTGTGAGTTATATGCAGGATGATTGGGTAGACTACCTTCCTACGGCAGAGTTTGCTTATAATAACTCTAAACATAGCTCCACTTTCCAAAGCCCCTTTTTTCTAAACACTGATATCATCCAGTTTTTATTCCTAATCTCCCTATCTCAACTCCAATTCCTGCTGTTACCAGCAGATTAACTACATTACAAGGGATTCAGGAGAACTGAATAATACATTGAAGGAGGCTCAGGAATATTACAAGAAAGCTGCTGACAGACATCGTAGATGCAGTCCCACCTTTCACGTAGGTGACAAAATTTGGTTATCTACCAAAAATGTTAAGGTTTATGTTCCATCTGCTAAGTTGGGTCAAAAGTTTGTAGGACCTTTTGAGATTTCTGCTTGAATCAACCCAGTCACCTTTCGCTTAAAACTTCCTGACAATATGAAGATTTACCTGGTTTTTCACATATCGCTATTCAAACCGTTTCATGAAAATCCTTTTTCTGGAAGAAGTCATCCTCCACCTGTGGAGGTGCAGGGTGAAGGAGAATTTGTGGTGGAGAAAATTCTAGACTTTGTGACACTATCTCAATAAAAAAAACATCTATAGCTGGATAGTAGGGAAAGGGGGCTGCTGACATGTCCAATTACTAAGCACTCTTTGACACTGTGGTATAGTCTAAAACTTAAACATAAAATTATCTCACCACATACTTCCCTGCTTTCCATATTGACTGCCCTGTATGTATTCAATGTGTGGTTCTGTCACTGTCTATACCTAATAACTAGGGTTGAGCGAACACCTAGATGTCCGTGTTCGACGGGTTCGGCCGAACTTTAAAAAAAAGTCCGGGTCCGTGTCCCGGACTTTTACCGAACTTTTCCCGGACACCGAACCCCATTGAAGTCAATGGGGACCCGAACTTTAAGGCACTAAAATGGCTCTAAAACACCAAAGGAAAGGGCTAGAGTGCTGCAAATGGCAGCAAAACGTAATTAAGAGCATGGCAAGTGCTCTGCAAACAAATGTGGATAGGGAAATAACTTAAAACAACAAAAAAAAAACAGAAAAATAAAACAATGTTCTTCTTCATCTCTGAAGGACGAGGCCCATATGGAGTAGGAGGGAGGTTGAGGTGGTGGTGGATGTGGCGGTGACATAGGCGTGCGCACAGGGTGTGCTGGGTGTGCCTGGGCACACCCTAATCACCTAGGGCACATAGCATTGCCAGTGAGGAGATGGGAAAGATCTCCCTGGGACCTGCTCTGCTCTATTTCTCCTTGCCTACAGGTACATGGCCCCGATACATTACTCTCCCTGCTGGCAAACACATGCATGTGTATTTCAACTTTGGGGTGCACACCTTAATGCAATAGGCTGCGCACACCTATGGGCGGTGTAGGTGGAAGCGGCGGTGGAGGAGGACCAGGGCCGGATTAACAGCATCATGGGCTTGGTGCTGAGGATTTTGAAGGGCCTTAAGGGCCGTGCCTTGCCATGCACCCAGAGGAGGAAGGGTGCAGCCATGCATGCCTAATTCAACATGGGATGCTGTCTCTGAAGCCCATAAACACATCCATGCATCGCCAACTGTCCCTCCTTGTCCGGCCTTCACGCTGTGTGGGGAGGTTCTGAGGGTGCTGCCTGGGGAAGCGAGCATAGAAGCCAGACTTCTGTGTTTACAAGTGACAGAAGAGCGGTAACAGTGAATATGGCCAACCCGGGGCCTATATAAAAGGTAGGGGCCTGGAGCTGCAGCTCCAATAGCCCCTACATTAATCTGGCCCTGAGGAGGAGGACGAGGTAGCCAACACTGCTTCTTTTCAAAAATTTTAAATGAGGGTACACCCCAAAAGAGTGAGAAAGAGCAAAAATGGAACAATGGGTGGGTAAGGTCGGTATCCATTGCTATTCTGCATAAGGTACGGAAAAGTCCCGTGGGATCCATGCCTGGTTCATTTTAATGAACGTGAGCTTGTCCACATTGTCTCTGGACAGGCGGCTGCGCTTGTCTGTTATAACGCCCCCAGCCGTGCTAAATACCCGTTCAGATAATACACTGGCTGCAGGGCACGCCAGCACCTCCAAGGCGTAAAGGGCAAGCTCAAGCCATGTGCCCAATTTGGAGACCCAGAAGTTGAAGGGGGCAGACCCGTCATTCACTACATGTAGGCGTGTGCACACATACTGCTCCACCATGTTGGTAAAATGCTGCCTCCTGCTAAGACGTTCCATCTGAGCTGCTGGTGCTGCTGTTTGTTGTGGCGTGCTGACAAAGCTTTTCCACATTTCGGCCATGCTAACCCTGCCTTCTGAGGTGCTGGCGGTGCCCTGGTTGCGTTGGCGACCTCCTCCTCCTCCTCCTCTGCCTTGTGCTTCCACTGTGGCCCCGCTGTCAGATGGGAATGCCAGCAGCATGGCGTCTACCAGCGTGCGCTTGTACTCGCGCATCTTGCGATCGCGCTCCAGTGAGTGAATTAAGGACGGTACGTTGTCCTTGTAACGGGGATCCAGCAGCGTGGCCACCCAGTAATCAGCACAAGTTAGAATGTGGGCAACTCGGCGGTCGTTGTGGAGACACTGCAGCATGTAATCGCTCATGTGTGCCAGGCTGCCCAGAGGCAACGAAAGGCTGTCCTCTGTGGGAGGTGTATCGTCCGTGTCCTCTGTATCCCCCCAGCCACGCACCAGTGATGGCCATGAGCTGGCCTGGGTGCCACCCTGCTGTGAACATGGTTCCATCTCCTCCTCCAGCTCCTCCTCCTCCTCATCCTCCTCATCCTCCAGAACTGTGCCCCTGCTGGACAATTGCGTCCCTGGCGTTTGCGTGTGCAGGAACCCACCCTCGGAGCCCCTTGCGAATGACTGCCCTGAAAGCCTTGGAAATGTTACCTCTTCATCCTCCTCCTCCTCCTCATCCTGTGCCACATCCTCTTCCATCATCGCCCGAATTGTTTTTTCAAGGAGGCATAGAAGTGGGATAGTTAAGCTGAGAACGGCGTCATTGCCACTGGCCATGTTGGTGGAGTACTCAAAACAGCGCAACAAGGCACACAGGTCTCGCATGGAGGCCCAGTTAAATTAAATAGCGGAATAGAAAATATGATCCCAAAAAAGTGTATGTATATCACACGTACACAACCACACTGGGCCCCAATTACTATTGTTTGTACCCCTAAAAGGCTAGATGAGGAGTAGGGGGAGTATGGAACAGGCAGCACCCTCAAACCTTCAGAAGTATGAGATGAACCCCAACAACTTGGAAAGGTGGATCTCTCTCACACGTACCGACACAGACTATCCCGCAATTCAATTGATCCTCAAAGGTTTTTATTGAATAGCGGAATAGGAAATATGATCAAAAAAAGTGTATGTATCTCGCACGTACACAACCACACTAGGCCCCAATTACTATTGTTTGTACCCCTAAAAGGCTAGATGAGGAGTAGGGGGGGTATGGAACAGGCAGCACCCTCAAACCTTCAGAAGTATGAGATGAACCCCAACAACTTGGAAAGGTGGATCTCTCTCACACGTACCGACACAGACTATCCCCCAATTTAACTGATCCCCAAAGGTTTTTGATTAAATAGCGGAATAGAAAATATGATCCAAAAAAAGTGTATGTATATCACACGTACACAACCACACTAGGCCCCAATTACTATTGTTTGTACCCCTAAAAGGCTAGATGAGGAGTAGGGGGGGTATGGAACAGGCAGCACCCTCAAACCTTCAGAAGTATGAGATGAACCCCAACAACTTGGAAAGGTGGATCTCTCTCACACGTACCGACACAGACTATCCCCCAATTTAACTGATCCCCAAAGGTTTTTGATTAAATAGCGGAATAGAAAATATGATCCCAAAAAAGTGTATGTATATCACACGTACACAACCACACTGGGCCCCAATTACTATTGTTTGTACCCCTAAAAGGCTAGATGAGGAGTAGGGGGAGTATGGAACAGGCAGCACCCTCAAACCTTCAGAAGTATGAGATGAACCCCAACAACTTGGAAAGGTGGATCTCTCTCACACGTACCAACACAGACTATCCCCCAATTTAACTGATCCCCAAAGGTTTTTGATTAAATAGCGGAATAGAAAATATGATCCAAAAAAAGTGTATGTATATCACACGTACACAACCACACTAGGCCCCAATTACTATTGTTTGTACCCCTAAAAGGCTAGATGAGGAGTAGGGGGAGTATGGAACAGGCAGCACCCTCAAACCTTCAGAAGTATGAGATGAACCCCAACAACTTGGAAAGGTGGATCTCTCTCACACGTACCGACACAGACTATCCCGCAATTCAATTGATCCTCAAAGGTTTTTATTGAATAGCGGAATAGGAAATATGATCAAAAAAAGTGTATGTATCTCGCACGTACACAACCACACTAGGCCCCAATTACTATTGTTTGTACCCCTAAAAGGCTAGATGAGGAGTAGGAAGGGTATGGAACAGGCAGCACCCTCAAACCTTCAGAAGTATGAGATGAACCCCAACAACTTGGAAAGGTGGATCTCTCTCACACGTACCAACACAGACTATCCCCCAATTTAACTGATCCCCAAAGGTTTTTGATTAAATAGCGGAATAGAAAATATGATCCAAAAAAAGTGTATGTATATCACACGTACACAACCACACTAGGCCCCAATTACTATTGTTTGTACCCCTAAAAGGCTAGATGAGGAGTAGGGGGAGTATGGAACAGGCAGCACCCTCAAACCTTCAGAAGTATGAGATGAACCCCAACAACTTGGAAAGGTGGATCTCTCTCACACGTACCGACACAGACTATCCCGCAATTCAATTGATCCTCAAAGGTTTTTATTGAATAGCGGAATAGGAAATATGATCAAAAAAAGTGTATGTATCTCGCACGTACACAACCACACTAGGCCCCAATTACTATTGTTTGTACCCCTAAAAGGCTAGATGAGGAGTAGGGGGGGTATGGAACAGGCAGCACCCTCAAACCTTCAGAAGTATGAGATGAACCCCAACAACTTGGAAAGGTGGATCTCTCTCACACGTACCGACACAGACTATCCCCCAATTTAACTGATCCCCAAAGGTTTTTGATTAAATAGCGGAATAGAAAATATGATCCCAAAAAAGTGTATGTATATCACACGTACACAACCACACTGGGCCCCAATTACTATTGTTTGTACCCCTAAAAGGCTAGATGAGGAGTAGGGGGAGTATGGAACAGGCAGCACCCTCAAACCTTCAGAAGTATGAGATGAACCCCAACAACTTGGAAAGGTGGATCTCTCTCACACGTACCAACACAGACTATCCCCCAATTTAACTGATCCCCAAAGGTTTTTGATTAAATAGCGGAATAGAAAATATGATCCAAAAAAAGTGTATGTATATCACACGTACACAACCACACTAGGCCCCAATTACTATTGTTTGTACCCCTAAAAGGCTAGGAGTAGGGGGAGTATGGAACAGGCAGCACCCTCAAACCTTCAGAAGTATGAGATGAACCCCAACAACTTGGAAAGGTGGATCTCTCTCACACGTACCAACACAGACTATCCCCCAATTTAACTGATCCCCAAAGGTTTTTGATTAAATAGCGGAATAGAAAATATGATCCCAAAAAAGTGTATGTATATCACACGTACACAACCACACTAGGCCCCAATTACTATTGTTTGTACCCCTAAAAGGCTAGGAGTAGGGGGAGTATGGAACAGGCAGCACCCTCAAACCTTCAGAAGTATGAGATGAACCCCAACAACTTGGAAAGGTGGATCTCTCTCACACGTACCAACACAGACTATCCCCCAATTTAACTGATCCCCAAAGGTTTTTGATTAAATAGCGGAATAGAAAATATGATCCAAAAAAAGTGTATGTATATCACACGTACACAACCACACTAGGCCCCAATTACTATTGTTTGTACCCCTAAAAGGCTAGGAGTAGGGGGAGTATGGAACAGGCAGCACCCTCAAACCTTCAGAAGTATGAGATGAACCCCAACAACTTGGAAAGGTGGATCTCTCTCACACGTACCAACACAGACTATCCCCCAATTTAACTGATCCCCAAAGGTTTTTGATTAAATAGCGGAATAGAAAATATGATCCCAAAAAAGTGTATGTATATCACACGTACACAACCACACTAGGCCCCAATTACTATTGTTTGTACCCCTAAAAGGCTAGGAGTAGGGGGAGTATGGAACAGGCAGCACCCTCAAACCTTCAGAAGTATGAGATGAACCCCAACAACTTGGAAAGGTGGATCTCTCTCACACGTACCAACACAGACTATCCCCCAATTTAACTGATCCCCAAAGGTTTTTGATTAAATAGCGGAATAGAAAATATGATCCCAAAAAAGTGTATGTATATCACACGTACACAACCACACTAGGCCCCAATTACTATTGTTTGTACCCCTAAAAGGCTAGGAGTAGGGGGAGTATGGAACAGGCAGCACCCTCAAACCTTCAGAAGTATGAGATGAACCCCAACAACTTGGAAAGGTGGATCTCTCTCACACGTACCAACACAGACTATCCCCCAATTTAACTGATCCCCAAAGGTTTTTGATTAAATAGCGGAATAGAAAATATGATCCCAAAAAAGTGTATGTATATCACACGTACACAACCACACTAGGCCCCAATTACTATTGTTTGTACCCCTAAAAGGCTAGGAGTAGGGGGAGTATGGAACAGGCAGCACCCTCAAACCTTCAGAAGTATGAGATGAACCCCAACAACTTGGAAAGGTGGATCTCTCTCACACGTACCAACACAGACTATCCCCCAATTTAACTGATCCCCAAAGGTTTTTGATTAAATAGCGGAATAGAAAATATGATCCCAAAAAAGTGTATGTATATCACACGTACACAACCACACTAGGCCCCAATTACTATTGTTTGTACCCCTAAAAGGCTAGATGAGGAGTAGGGGGAGTATGGAACAGGCAGCACCCTCAAACCTTCAGAAGTATGAGATTGTGTTCACTGTACCCCACAAAGATTGAGTTCACTGCACCCCACAATGATTGTGTTCACTGCACCCCACAAAGATTGTGTTCACTGCACCTCACAAAGATTGTGTTCACTGTACCCCCCAAAGATTGTGTTCACTGCACCCCACAAAGATTCTGTTCACTGTACCCCACAAAGATTGTGTTCACTGCACCCCAAAAAGATTGTGTTCACTGCACCCCAAAAAGGATGTTGTTCACTGCACCCCAAAAAGGATGTTGTTCACTCCACCCCAAAAAGATTGTGTTCACTGCACCCCACAAAGATTGTGTTCACTGCACCCCAAAAATATTGTGTTCACTGCACCCCAAAAATGATTTTGTTCACTGCACCCCAAAAAGGATTTTGTTCACTGCACCCCAAAAAGGATGTTGTTCACTCCACCCCAAAAAGATTGTGTTCACTGCACCCCAAAAAGATTGTGTTCACTGCACCCCACAAAGGATTTTGTTCACTGCACCCCAAAAAGATTGTGTTCACTGCACCCCAAAAAGGATGTTGTTCACTGCACCCCAAAAAGGATTTTGTTCACTGCACCCCAAAAAGATTGTGTTCACTGCACCCCACAAAGGATTTTGTTCACTGCACCCCACAAAGATTGTGTTCACTGCACACCAAAAAGGATTGTGTTCACTGCACCCCAAAAAGATTTTGTTCACTGCACCCCAAAAAGATTGTGTTCACTGCAGCCCAAAAAGATTGTGTTCACTGCAGCCCAAAAAGATTGTGTTCACTGCAGCCCAAAAAGATTGTGTTCACTGCAGCCCAAAAAGATTGTGTTCACTGCAGCCCAAAAAGATTGTGTTCACTGCAGCTCACACACAGAAAAATGGATGTGGATCACTGACACCTGCCTATCTCCAATCCCACACCACACAGCAATATCGATTGTAGTTTGTAGAACACAGTTTCCCTAAAATTCAGCAGACTCTGTCCCTAACAGGATTGAGAAGAGATCGTAGATCAGGATTGAGTGCAGATTCACCCCACCCCCCACACAGCAATATCGATTGTAGTTTGTAGAAGACACTGACCCTATAATTCAGCAGACTCTATCCCTAAAATGCCTACAACTCGCCCTGCCTAAACACTCCGACCTGTCCCTCAATTCTATCCGGACACAAATGGTTTTTTCCTGCCTATCTTTCCCTAATCAGCAGCCAGCACGTTGATGTGTGCTCTGTCCCTGAATCTAAGCAGCATAATGACGCTGCTGCGGCAGCTGCCTCGAACTTATAAAGACTTGGTCACATGCTTCAGACGGCCAATCACAGCTACTGAGACATTTGCAGGCATGGCTGGGATGGCTTAAGGCACACCAGTTAAACGATTGTTGATTGGCTGTTGAAAGCCCGCCATGAAAAGAGCGCCAAAGCATGCAAAACCCGGAAATAAAACGACCGAACACGGATTTTTACCCGAACATACAGTAAAGTGTCCGTGTCCGTGTTCGGGTACAAAAAATCCAATTATTCGGTACGAACACGAATAATACAGTCCGTGTTCGCTCAACACTACTAATAACACATTACTTGAACAAATCAGCTTCTTCTATTTGAAAGTGAAACCTTAAATACTGTAAAAGACAAAAACTTGAGCCTAGCGAAGTTTTTCATTATTTATGAATTAAGCATTTTTTGCAATCACAAACAAATGGCATTACTGATCTCTCCTGTTTCATTGCTTTTGAGCATGCATTTCTGAACATGCCAGGAGGGCCATTCCTTATTACTCTTGTATATTCTTTATTGTCCTCATCAACAGTGCATACCCCCTTCTCTTACACTGTCAAATGGGATGGTGACTTGGGCAGTAACACATCGGAACAGGAATGGGCTCTATTGTGGACTAACATTGCCAAAAGTTTTACTCAAGTGTTGGCCGTGATGGCGAACAATAAGGATCTTCTTTGATAGTACCTTTTCCCCCTGAGAATTTCCTGTGCGATTCCAACCCATTCCCCCAAGTGCTTTTGAGAATGTCAAACATATATATAGGCATATTTGGTGGGACTGTGCAAATGTGAAAAGAGTTTGGATTATAGTCTATCAATGGCTCTATATTGTTATGGGTATGTCCTTTATAAAAACCCATACAAAGTTCTCGACTAGACAACCTAAAGGTTGCATTGCCACTCAATTTAAACTAGTTATGTATATTCTTATGACAGCAAAGAGGGTTATAATGAGAGCATGGGGAACCCAAACTATCCTCTTTTAAGATGCTACCCATCTTTCGCCCTGACTTGCTCCTATGAAAGTGGTTGTAACCCTAAAAAATAAATAATAATAAAAAAAAAACTGTTCCTCTACAGCAGCATATACAGCATAGGGCTTGTGCAGTGTCATTTGTCCCTCTCTATACTGTAAAATACCTGGTCTTTCCCTCTCCCCCTCCCTCCCTGCCTGTCAGCTGAGGAGTCTGTGTGTATGAGCAATCTCCCTTCCCACCACTAATCCTCTATGGCTGTAAAATCACTAATTTCAAATCCTGGAAGCCCCTATCTTACAGCAAGATAAACTGTGCAGTGTCTGTTTTTTAAAAATCATGCAGCAAAATACCTTATTTCAGAGTGCAGCTGTGCACTGCACTCACGTGACCTCCCTCTTTATTGTATGATTTATTATTACTGCAGTGCTGCATTTAGAGTGATATCACTTTTATTGATTTAAAGCAGAACTCCGGGATCAGCAAAAAAATCGCCCATTAGTACACCCCCCTACACAAAACATTAAACAGTTATTACATTTGTGAAATTCCTTACCATTGAAGAGAAAAGTCTAACTAACTGAATTTTCAGGAAGTCTTCTCTCTAATTCAAAAGATGCAAAATCTGTTTTGCCAAGGAGGAGTGATTACATCATATCCTCTCCTCTCTCTTTAGCCTGTAATGAACTTACACTTTCCATCATGCTTTGGGAATTTCAGTGAATGTGGGAGGGTACACCAGGCCTGTACATGTTAAATGTGAACAAGCTCACTTCAACATAAATCACACCCTTCATTCTGCAGCCAGCCAGCCACACTAGTTAGTAACACGCAGCACGATAAGTAGGTTGTAGCCTTATAAATGAAAAACATGTTTGTACTCTCCCCCTCCAACCACAACAGGAGATAAACATATTGCTCTTACTTGCTTTATGTAATTATGATTGAACTGTAGACACATTCCAGTAATTATATATTTAATTAGTGAGGCTGTACCCCAAAGAGGCAGCCATCATGGAAGAGTAGAGAGCAGCTGCCCTATACCATCACATTGTGGAGCTGTTATCTCCCAACCCACTTCCCACAGCTCAGCTGTCTGGGCCTTTTTTAGCACATGTGCAGCCAATCGCACTGTCACAACATTGTCTCAAGCACATCAAGCGTGGCAAAAACACCAGCCATTTGGACACCACATGCTTGACAAGGCATTTAACCACCCACCACTCAGCCCGTTGGCAAGAGCACCTGAAAGCTACACAAAAGGGGCGCAATTCTGTTCCTCCTCCTTATTCACCTCAGTCTACCCCTGCTATACCTTATGACCTCTCAGAAACGTTCACTGACAGGGATGATGGTATAGCACAAGGTGTCCCAGGTCCTTGCAGCACATCTGCCAGTAGCACACCACCAGCTGTAGACTATAGCTGACAAATTTCTGCCACCCATATGCCCAGCGTCTAAATGCAATCTTGTCAAAGCTACTGGCTTTACAACTTCTGCCTTTCCATCTGGTGGATTGTGCACCCTTCAGTGAATTTTTCAGAATGTGCTTTACCACTATGGCAGGTTCCCAGTCGCTATTTCTTTTCACGTAATGCCATTCCAGCTCTGTACTCTGACGTGGAAGGCAATGTTGTGGCATCGTTGGGCATGGCAGTCAGCCACAAAGTCCACGTTACTGCTGGAAGCAAGCATGGTCAGGGATGATATATTTCATTCACAGCACACTGGATAACTCTGCTTGCAACTTGGAAGGATGTGGGACAGGGCTCAGTGCTGCAGCTTGTTGTGCCCCCATGTCTCCATACAGCTTAATGCGAAATTTGTCAGATCTGCCCCCTCCTCCTCCTCCTCCATGTCCTCCTCTGCTGAATAGTCCTGTAAACCACAAGTAACCCCTAAGTGTTCAAGGGGCTATTAAATGAGTCAGGCTAAAAGGGGCCATGCAGCAGTGATGAGCCGAACACCCCCCGGTTGGGTTCGCACCAGAACACCGCGAACAGAGGAAAAGTTTGTTTGAATAAATGAACCCCATTGAAGTCTATGGGACTCGAATCTCGAAAATAAAACAGCCTCATTTTGAAGGCTTAAATGCAAGTTATTGCCCCAAAAAAAGTGTATGAGGGTCCGGGTACTGACCTGGGGAACATGTAGCAATACATTTCTTTTTTTAAAAAAAACGATCATTTTTAAAGAATCAGTAAATTACTGATTTTAATGTGGCTTAAAGTGAAACTATAAAAATGAAAAATTCCTTTAAATATCGTGCCTGGGAGGTCCCCTGAATGTGCCTGTAAAGTAGTGCATCTCTACAATGTATGTAGTCTGCTGCAGCAATACTGACATTTCTAAAGCAAAAAATGTCATATACAAATATACATACAAATTTCAAATCGCATGTACTTGTCATACAGGTGCAGAAAAATTGGGCCTTGGTTGTTTGTGGTGCCTGAACACCGTAACCCCTCGCAGTTACTCTTGCTGGGCGCAGGAACGGGCCCTGCTGCTAAAAAATCCATACAAATTTGAAATCGCATGTACTTGTCATACAGGTGCAGAAAAATTGGGCCTTGGTTGTTGGTGGTGCCTGAACACTGCAACCCCTCACAGTTACTCTTGCTGGGTGCAGGAATGGGAACTGCTGGTAAGAATTCCATACAAATTTGAAATTGCATGTACTATACAGGTGCTATAAATTGGGCCTTTGGTGTTGGTGGTGCCTGAACACCGTAACCAAGCCCTCGCAGTTACTCTTGCTGGGTGCAGGAATGGAACCTGCTGGTAAGCATTCCATACAAATATGAAACTGAATGTACTATACAGGTGCCAAAATTTGGGCCTTTGCTGTTGGTGGTGCCTGAACACCGTAATTAAGCCCTCGCAGTTACTTTTGCTGGGCGCAGGAACGGGACCTGCTGGTAAGAATTCCATACAAATTTGAAATTGCATGTACTATACAGGTGCCAAAAATTGGGCCTTTGCTGTTGGTGGTGCCTGAACACCGTAACCAAGCCCTCGCAGTTACTCTTTCTGGGTGCAGGAACGGGACCTGCTGGTAATAATTCCATACAAATTTTAAATTGCATGTACTTAGCAAACAGGTGCAAAAATATTGGGCCTTTGGTGTTGGTGGTGCCTGAACACCATAACCCCTCGCAGGGCACAGGGACAGGGCCTGCTGTTAAAAATGACATACAACATTTAAATTGTATGCACCTGTCATACAAGTGCAGAAAAATTAGGCCTTGGGGTTGGTAGTGACCTAAACCAAAAACATTGTTGGAAGCTAGCAGAATCAAGGTAGAGGAATAGAATAGGCAGCATATGCCATCCCATATTCAAGGGATGGCAGACCCCTAGCAAATTCAAACAGTTACATCAGCATCAGGGACTTGATAGCTCTTGTTGATCCAGGACTGGTTCATTTTGATAAAAGACAGCTGGTCAAAAGAGTCTGTGGACAGACGCACTCTTTTGTCCGTCACAAAACCTCACAAAAGCATGTTGGAAGCAGGACAGGCCAGTAGCTCCACTGCATATTGAGCAAGTTCTGGCCAGTGGTCCATCCTCAAGACCCAGTACCTATCACATACTTGGTGAAGACTGGAATGTTGTGGAGGCCTCTCTTGCTCCTCCCCCCTGATACTCCTGAAGGTGGGAACAGAGAGTGTAAGGCAAGGAGTGGCACGAGTGCCGTAGCAGCTAGCTGGTGGTGTTCACTCCGTAGGTGGGTACAGCTGGTAGTCACAGTCCTTGGAACAGGGTGCAGTGGCAGCTTGGCACCAGAGTGTGGGAGCAGTAGCCAGCAGAAACCGGGCAGAGAGGTAACGAATCAGCAAGAAAGCAAGTCCAGAAGATAAGCCAAGGTCGATAACAGCCGGGCAACGTGATACAGGGTAAGCAGGCAGATCAGGTCCGTTTAAGCAAGCCAAGGTCAGGGTAGTAAGCAACAGAGCAGGAGCAGGGGCAGAAGAAAAGTTCAAAGGCAGGCCGGGTCATACACAGGTGAGTAGTAACAACAGATCAGGCCTCAGAACCACGGGAGCAAGCTGAAGACCAATCAGCAACTGCTCACAGTACTAGAGCAGTTTGAATAGGCCACTTGGAGCCAAATGCTAATTGGTGAGTTCAGGTGTGCAATGTGCATGGGCGTGAACGAAAGTCTGTACTGGCCTTCTGGTGGAGGAAATCCGGTTTACCTTACAGTAACCCAGTGGATGCTCACTGGAAAGGTCTCCAAGTCTGCTCTTGCGCCTAGATAATCATGCACCATATGATGGAGACGCTGCTGATGGTTGCTTAAACCTAAAAGCCCTGGGTGCTGCTGAGGACTAAAGAACTTTTTAAAGGCATAGTTAAGCTGGCCACCTTCTCCACCGCTCCTCCTTTGGCTGAACGATGCCTCAGAAACACCTCCAGAGAATGTTGACCTCCCAGTGTCTGGAAAGGTGGTACACAAATTTTTTTTCAAGGCCTCCTCAAGATTTTTCATCCTCTGCTCCCTCTGCGAAGGCAGAATGAGCTTTGCAACTTTACCCCTGTAACGTGGCTCAAGAAAGGATGCCAACCAGTAATTATCCCTCTCCTTGATAGCATGAATCCTCGGGTCCTTTCGCAGGCTTTAAAGAATGAGGGAGCCTATGCAATGTAAGTTGGTGGAGGCATGAGCTTCTGAGTCCTCTGGGTCACTCCCCAACCACGTACAACTCCTGGGGTTTCTGGGGAATCAAAACCATCCCTTAAAGACTGCTGTATGCTATCCTCTATATCCATGCTGCCGAAATACTCCTCCTTCTCCTCTTCCTCCTGCGTGTTTTGTGGCCCTGCAGGAATGATATCTGCATAAAGGGGGCCTTGTGATGAAAGGAAGTCCTCCTCTTCCTCCCGCTGTTCTGCCTCAAGTGCCCTGTCCATGATTCAACGCAGCGTGTGCTCCAGCAGGTAGACTAGAGGGATAGTGTCACTGATTCATGAATCGTCCCAGCTCACCATCCTTGTGGCCTCCTCAAATGATGACGGGATGATGCATGCATCCTTTATCAAAAGCCACTGGCGTGGCGAAAAAAAGCCAACCTCCCCTGTCCTTGTGCCATACTCACACAGGTACTCATTTATGGCCCTCTGCTGCATGTGCAGCCGCTGCAGCATTGCCAACATTGAGTTACACCTGGTTTGCATGTCACAAATGAGCCGGTTGGTGGGCAGGTTGAATTCCCGTTGAATGTCAGATAAGCGAGCACTGGCAATGAACGAAAGGTGGAAATGGCCACAGACTTTTCTGGCCTGCCTCAGGAGATCTTGGAAGCCCGGGTATCTGCTCAAGAAACGCTGCACCACCAGATTCAGAACATGTGCCAAACATGGAACATGTGTCAATTGTCCCTGTCGGAGGGCGGAGAGAAGGTTGGTGCCATTGTCACATACAACCATTCCTGGCTCATGCTGTCGTGGCGTCAATCATCTCTGAGCCTGCCCCTGCAGAGCTGACAGAATCTCTGCACTGGTGTGACTCCTATCCCCTAGACAGACCAACTGAAGCACGGCATGGCATATTTTAGCCTGACTGCTTGCGTAGCCCCTATAATGCCTAGGGAGCACTGCTGCTTCAGAGGATAATTGAGCAGAAGAGGACATGGAGGAGGAGGAGATGGTGGAGTGGCCAGATGTGGCAGAACCAGCACCAGGTTTTTGGAAGCGTGGTGACAAAACAAGCTGCAACACTTAACCCTGTCCGGCATCCTTCCCAGCTGCCAGCAGAGTTACCCAGTGCACCGTGAACTAAATGTATCGTCCCTATCCATGCCTGCTGAAACAAGAGTCAGCAGTAATGTGCACCTTCCGCTCTGTCCAACAAGGCCAAAACACAACCTTCCACATGATGGTATAGAGCCAGAATGGCCTTACTTAAAAAGAAATGCCTTTTTGGGACCTGTCACTGTGGTGCAGCACATTCCACAAATTTGCGAAAGGGAGCAGAGTCTACAAGATGAAAAGGCAGCAATTGTAATGCTAGCAATTTGGCCAAGCTAGTATTAAGACGCTGAGCATGTGGATGGCTGGGACAGTATTTCTTTCTACTGGGGTAGTGAAATTTGCCTGCTGCTCAAATCAAGCGGTGGTGTATTGCTAGCAGATTGGGTGCAAGTCTCTGTGTCACTCATTGCTATACCATAATCCCTCTCAATGCTGGTATTTGAGAAGCCATGAGGTATAGTAGGGTTAGAGATCACAGATGAGGAGCAAGGTGATGTATGCTTGTTTTGATCTGGTTGGTCTTTCAGGTGCTGTTGCCAACGGACTGCATGGCAGGTCGTCATATGCCTTGTCAAGCATGTGGTGCCCAAGTGGCTGGGATTTTGCAGCACCCTGCACCTGTGGAGCTCTGTGCTGTGACGCAATAGGTTGGCTACTGCTATGGCAGCCCCTGGAGCACATCCTGCCTCGTTGGAGTTGTTCCTACCCCCCCCCCTCCTTCTCTATCCTATCAGGCACCCAAGTACAGTCAGTGACCTCATCATCCCCTTGTAAGATTCTGGTACCTTCGGTACCCTTCCAGCCCAATTCTTCCGCATATAGCTACCTGTCCCTTTAAATCTCGTGACGTCATCACTAGGCGCCGCTCTGAGCGGCTATTTCAATCGCCGGTTTTCACTCACAAGGTGTTCGTACAAACCGCTTGTTACACAGCCTTGTCTGACGCTGCCGAAGCCTCCAGCTATTTCCTGTATCTCGCTACGGATCCTGTATCTCGCTACCGATCCTTCTCCTCATTACCGGACCCCTCATCTCTCTAAAACCAACTAGTGATAAGTACCCCGCAGGGGATTCCTTCCTATCAACTTGCACTATCTACTCTTGTATACTAAAGACTGTTGCTATCTATGCATTACTATTTCTATCATCTGCACTGTTACATAGATTGCTAGCTCTTGAGTCTACTACCATCTATATCCTTGCACTGAGTTAGCAATTCCTGTACACTTCATCTGCTGTCCCCTACCACCTGTTAATTGTACATGATTGCTAACCTATCTGCATACTATCTATCACCATCTGCTAACACTCCTGAACATTACTATTGAGTGCCTATCATTGCTATCACTACTCACGCCTGTCCTTTCAGCACATCACCTCTATACTATCCTATACAATCTATCACTCCAGGAACATCTTAACTGAGTGCCTGTATATTTGCATGCTGAGGCAGGCTGGGCCACAATGATGATTCTGGAGAGTTGGATATGGTGATTCAACACATCTCTGCACGACTACTGAGTGGAAATTCTGCAGCTGCATATCCATTTCACTAAACAAACGCCGGAGCGTTACACCCCTCCCTCCTCGTCACTGGAGCAAACTTGGCAATATTCTTCAGCTGTGGCAACATGACTGCTGGTTTCTTGTCCGTCATTGTCACCCCCTCTCTCTAGGCTCACGTTATTCCCTTCATTAACCTTCAAACCATCATCACAGCTTTCAAATTGCTGTGCATCCCCCAGCAGCATGTCACTGACACCATGATCGAATAGTTCAGGTGACTCCTCCGTGCATGATGGTGGGGCGACAGAAGGAGTAGCTGTGGAGAAGGAGCCTGTGGAACGGTCCGCTTTTGGCAGCTGCGGTGGAAGGCAAACTACTGTGAGCGTGGGTATCAGAGGACGAGGAGGATGAGAACGGCTTATTGATCTACTCCACCAACTCTACTGCCCTGCCTGCAGAGGATGCACTATGTCGACTGGGACCACCACTTTTCACTGTGGACACAGAGGCTGCTTGCGCACTTTTCGTTTCCTGCGAGCGTCGGCCTCTCCTTGTCAGCCTTTCGGACATGATGTTGATAGAGATCAATACAGGGTATACGCAACTGACTGATAGATACTTAATGACCTGATATGATGTATTCAATAGCCCTACTGTTTATATAGATAGAGATGTGATGGGAATAGGGTATACACAAGTGACCGATTAAAATACTCTATCACCTGATATGATGTAATCGATAACCCTATATATAGATAAAGATGTGGTGGGTATAGGGTAAACGCCAGTGGCCGATTAAAATACTCTTATCTATCACCTGATATGATATGATTGATAGCCCTGTATATAGAGATCTATGTATGGTATATGGTCTATGGTATGCACTACAGAATATACAGTACTTCTCACAATCTGATCTCTGAACTTGTAAAAAGCACAAATCTCTCTCCCTACCTACACTGCTAGGAATGTCTCACTGCACTGTCTGACAAACTGCAAAGAAATGATTTTCTCCCTGCCTCAAACACGTTCCTCTCCCTCCCTGCTAGGAATGTCTCACTGCACTCTCTGACAAACTGCAAAAAAAGCCATTCTCGCTGTGACTCAAACGTGTTCCTCTCCCTGTCTCCTCGCCCGCACAATCACACTACATGCTGCGGCTGCGCGAGCAGCCTTTATGTAGTGCAGAGGGCTGTCAATATGGCACAACAACGCGCTCAGACTGGCTCCACTTTTTTTCCCGTGCCAATGGCTGCTGATAAAGTATACATGCACTGTACTGTCACCATTTGAGGAGGCCACAAGGAGGGTGAGCCGTGACAATGCATGCATCAGTGACACAATCCCTGTTATGTTCCTACTGGAGCAGACTCTGCATGGCATTATGGACAGGGCACTCGAGGTAGAGCAGTGGGAGGAAAAGGAGGACTTCCTTTCCTTTCGAGGTCCCCTTTATGCAGACACCATTCTTCCTACGCCACAAAACACACAAGGGGAGAGGGAGGAGGATTCTGGAAGTTTTTGAGACATTGTAGCAGAGGAAGACATACAACAAACCTTAGGAGATGGTTTTCCATCCCCAGAACCATTGGGAGTGGTACGTGGCTGGGAGGACACAGTTTGTAATCCTCAGTGATCCCAAGGAGTCTGCTTCTCATGCCTCCGCAAACTTGCGGTTCATGGGCTCCCTCATGCTTCAAAGCCTGCGAAAGGACTCGAGAATGATCGCTATTGGTTGTCAACCCTCCTTTACCACTGTAAGAACTCATCCTGTTCCCACAGAGAGAGCAGAAGATGAAATCTTTTGAGGACACCTAATGCTTTTCCCGACTGGGTTGGTTACATTGTCATAGAAATGTTTTGCGGCTTCTGTTGGTCTGTTGCGTTTTACAATTTTTTTAGTCCTCGGCATCCAGGGCTGTCAGCTTCCACATCCCATTGGCAGTGTCTGCATCATATGGTGGATGATTATCTAGGGGCGAAAACAGAGATGGAGAGTGTGACGGTGTCTTGGTTGACCGAACCATCAGACGTTGCAATCTGCAAGCTGACTCACTAGAAACAGAGGAGTGTCGGGAGAGCAGAAGCGAGCGAGCAAGGGTCTCGTCACATTGGTTGGCAGCGGTGGGATTTGCTCTCCAGTTACCGGGACACTCCAAACCACCACAGTCAATGACCAGCTATGCAGCATGCAGGAGAGCCACGCTGAAGGACTTACTTGAGAGCCGTGGAGGGACCAGTGGGACAAAGAACAAGGCCACCCTGATCAGTGAGCTAGCAGAGATGGATCAGAGGGGTGGTGATGCAGGACCCCGGTCAGTTGAAGACTTGTTTCAGAAACGAGTTCGAGAGCGGTTGGCATTATATGGTGCTAACCCATCAGAGACTGCCATACAGAATGCCATTAGAGACATCCAGCTGCAGGATGAGCGACAAGAGAAAGAACTAGAACGACAAGAGAGGGAACGAGAGCGGCAACATGAGCAGAGAATGGCAGAAATACAGCAATCTGAGAAAACGCCTAAAGATGCAGCGTCCCCATATGAGGAGGAGTTTCTCTGGAGGTTGCAGCAACACTTGGTCCAACAGGATGGGCCTGTATCAGAGGAAGCCATACTGGACTGGAGAGATTTCACTCGAAAGGAAATGTGGTATGAGGCCTAAGAGGATGTGCAGTGGAGGCGGAGAGAGAACCTTCCCAGCGAAGAACAGCGGTTCCAGGTATACGTTGCCCTGTGGTTACCTTTCCTAGGAGAGCAACCCCTGGATGAGTGGGTGACGGAGCTGTGGAACCTGATTTGGAAGGAGATGTGGCTGGATGAAGCTTACCGGGCACTAAAGTGGTATGCCACCAGCTACGACCACTGGATGGCTGACGACAATATGCCGGAAGGTGAGGACTATAGTGGCCCGGGCTTGCTGTGGAAGGCCTTTGAGGAGAGGGACTTTGGATGTCCTGCAGAGTTTCGGCGATGGGAAATCCAGGACACCAGGGAAGCCCTACTGGGTCTCCCCAAAGCGGATGACTTGGGGTCAGACCTGATTCATCTGGTCGGAATGGAGTGGAAACTGGAGCAGGAGTACCAATGCCACCCCAATCTACCCTGCAAGCAGAGCCGGAGTCCTGGGTGGCAGATCCAGACCCACAACCCTTCAGTTGGAGAGACAGTACAGACTGGTGGTACTGAGAAGACCCACCGATGGTAGGTGGAGATGGGACTGAGGTCTCTCTACCGGCCCTACAGGGAGGCTGGGCAGCCGGCCCAGGTCCCCAGCTACAGCAGGAGTTACAGGGAGCCTAA
Source organism: Pelophylax lessonae (assembly GCF_965119305.1). NCBI lineage: Eukaryota > Metazoa > Chordata > Amphibia > Anura > Ranidae > Pelophylax > Pelophylax lessonae. The sequence continues at coordinate 79,163,333 of NC_138776.1, read as the reverse complement.
GGTGTCGTCCTTCCTTCCAAGCAGCAGTGTACCTTCCAGGGAGAGGAGACAACTATTCCTTCTCCTCAACCACAAGGGGACAACAGCCCTGACCCCAATGGTGCAGATGGGACCGCGGTCTCTGCACCAGACCTACAAGGATGCTGGGCGGCCGGTCCAGATCCCCAACCTACCCCGCAGGAATACCAGGGGGAGGAGGTAAGCGATTCCTCCTCTCTACAGCAGACCCCCAACCAGGTTCTGGGGGTAGTATTCGCCAACCCCAACCCAGCAGAAGAGCTGGCAACAGGGCAGAGTGCTACCAACCTCTGCCCAGCACCTGCAAAAGCTACAGTCCTCATTTGTACACCCCAGGGATGCTGGACAGTCGGCCCAGATCCCTAACAGCCGGACAAAGTGAGCCCCACCACCCTGTCTTCTCTCCAGTGGCTGAAAGGACTCCCAGGAGAAGGGCCAGTCCACACTTATCCACAGCAGCGGGTATGTTCTGCGAGAGAGGCAGAGGTTGGCTGGGTGAGTAACACTGTTTTCCCAACAATTTGTTTGGGGTACTGGGTGGGTGCAGACATTGGGAGGGCCCGTGGAACACAGTCTACCTTAGAGAGGTTGGAAAGTTCTTCTCTCAGCCTACTAGGCTCCTCTAATGTCTAAATCACCCTGTGTCTTTTAGGGACACAGGGTGCCCAAGAAGCCCAGTCTGGCCTGCCCAAACCAGACTTTCACAGACTAATTGGCTATGAGAGCTCCATGAGCCTTGCCAAGACAAACTTACAAACTATGCGGAACTTTGTCAAGAAAGCTGCCATGATGGATGGACTCTTTGGGACTTGTTACCCGACTAACTCAGGCACAGACCGATTGTAGGTCTGGTACCTGGATTAGTCTACCTTTGGGGAAAAGATATGTGACAGTGTTCACCGTCACTGGAATTTAAGGACAGATGGGTGATGGTTTGGATTGCTTCATATTTGTCAGCAAGGTCTCCATGTAGAAATATTGAGATTTGTTCCCATTTGCCATGAGGTCTCTGACCAGGAAGTACAACTCCTAATATGGTCATTCCAGGAAGTTCAATGGGGAGACTGACTGTCTAACAATTTTGCTTTTGTCTGAGGTGGCTTTCCATTCACCTATTGTCGGTTGTGCTAATGAACTCACCTGTTGTCTGCTAAGGGATGTATTGACACTCAGAGTAATGTGTATTAGGGGCTCGTTATGGAACCATTGTTCTGTGTCTGGCTATTGTGTACATTGATTGTCCCCTGGGGGCTTCTGTCTCATTACACATAACAGTCCTTCCACTCAAGCTATCTGACCAATCCCTGCTGACTCATTTTTGAGTCCTCATTTGCATAGCTAAGGAGGACCTGAAGGAGAACGGCATGTACTGTGCAATTGACCAATGGGAAAGCGGTTGTTGGGGTCAGGATGTTCCAAATTCTGTATAAAAGTGTGCTGTGTGCTTCCAATAAATGTCTTCCTGTTTGAACTTACATACAGCCTGCTTGGTGTTTGTTCTAATGGATTCCGAACGGCACATAGCTGTAGTTCGGATCCCGGAGCCTTGGTTGACCGAACCATCAGATGTTGCGATCTGCAAGCTGACTCACTAGAAACAGAGGAGTGTCGGGAGAGCGGAAGCGAGCGAGCAAGGGTCTCGTCACAGAGAGCTTTCCAGTTGACGATCCACTGGGTTACTGGGTCATGAATATAGACCACTGGCCAGACCTTGCCCAGTATGCAATTGAGCTGCTAGGCTGCCCTGCATCCAGCGTGCTTTCTGAACAGACATTCAGTGCTGCCCGAGGTTTTGTTACTGAGAATAGTCTGTCCACAGACTCCATGGACCAGATGACATTTATCAAAATGAATCAGTGCTGGATTACCAGCAGCTATAAATCCTCTGATGCTAATGTCACTGAATACGTGTTTTTGGGATGTGGAATCTTTGCAAGACTTCTAGGCTGCCTAGCGTTGTGGGTGTTGATTTTATCTGGTAGAAATATTCTGGTGTAGGCTTCATGGGCAGGTGTTCTGGTGTAGGGTTTCGGTGTGAAGGCGCCTCGAACACCCTAAGACCAATTTTTCCCCACCTGTTTGACAGGTGCATATCATTTTTATTTTTCACAGCAAGGTCAATTTTTTTATCTCATCAAGAGTGCCTCTATTGGGTTAGGGTGTAAAGGCCACTTTACAGGCAAACTAAGGGGTCCCCCCAGGCACTATATTGAAATGAATTTTTCTGCTTTCACTTTAAGCATCAGTAAATCACTGCTTATTTAAAAACAACATTTTTTTTACAAACTTTTTTTTCATTGATACATGCCCCCCAGGGCAGTACCCGGATCCCCATAACCATTCTATGGGCAATTACTAGCATATAAGCCTTCAAAATGGGCACTTTTTAGTTTTTTCCAGTTTGGGTCCCATAGACTTTAATGGGGTTCGTTATTCGGTTCCAAACTTTCACAATGTTCAGCCCATCCCTAACAGCAATCAGTGCTTGTATAGTGTATATGAGCACATCCCGAGCCGCAACACAGAAAGAAAAAGTTCGGGACATGCTGCTTTACATCAGCATGTGGCACAAGTAAATGTTGGCATGAGAAAAAAACTAAAAAGTGCAGCGCTAACTTACTAATCAATAACACAATAATGGCAGAACCCTTTAATGTATGGAATTCTCAATAAACTTCAATATTACCACAATACTGGTCTCTGTGATATGTAACGTCACATACAATACACATCAAACTGGAAATAAGACAGAAAAAATGAAACTTTGCAGGAATGGCGGGATGGTGAAACCCTTCTTACAGATGTTTGGCAGTGGACAGTGTCAGTAGGTGCTTATCAGTGCTGCCTCATCAGGGCCCATCAGTGCAGCCTATCAGTGCCCTTCAGTGCCCTAAGTGCAGCCTCATTAGTGCACATCAGTGCAGCTTATCAGTGCCCCTAAGTGCAGCCTCAGTGCCCATCAGCGCAGCATATCAGTGCTGCCTTATCAGTGAAGTATCATCAGTGCAGCATATCAGTGCGGCCTCATCAGTGCCAATCAGTGCAGCTTATCAGTGCCCATAAGTGCAGCCCTATCAGTGCCACCTCAGTGTCCATCAGTGCAGCATATCAGTGTTCATCAGTGCAGCATATCAGTGCAGCCTCATCAGTTCCCATCAGTGCAGCTCATCAGTGCCCATAAGTGAAACCTCATCAATGCAGTTTATCAGTACCCATCACTGCAGCCTCATCCATGCTCCTCAGTGCAGCTTCATCAGTGCCCATCAGTGCAGCTTATCTATGCCCATCAGTGCAGCCTCATCAGTGCCCATTAGTGCAGCCTCATCAGTACCGCCTCAACAGTGCCCATCAGTGCAGCCTCATCAGTGCCCATAAGTGCACCCTATCTGTGCCCATCATTTCAGCTTATCAGTGCCCATTAGTGCAGGTTCATCAGTGTCCATTAGTGCAGCCTATCTGTGCTCATCAGTGAAGATTATCTATGCCCATCAGTGCCCATAAGTGCAGCCTATCTGTGCCCATCAGTGCAGCTTATCTGTGTCCATCAGTGCAGCAGGGATCATTAGGAGAGCCAGCCAGGTCAGAATGGGGATCTCCCGTGGTGACAGATATTGTAAGTGAAACACCTGGTCACTATAAAGTCCCGCCTTCTGGACTGGCACTAGATCAGTGTGCTGTCTATCACAGGGGCCATTCCATGAAGCGGGACTTTACAGTAACCAGCCTTGACACATACAAGATGTATCACAGTGGGAGATCCCCACTCTGTGTCATCTGGCCTGCTCTTCTAACCATCCCCATGCAGCAGTGACAGATGACTGATGGGCGAATGGTGGGGGGTGTTGGGTGAGTGCTTGCAGGGAGCAGAAGAGGAGGAGGACACCACCTCCAAGGGTGGTACAGACTGGGGGTCTGTGAGACCCCTCCGCCCACTACAGCAAGCAGGGATGGAAGTACAAGTCCCTGCTTGCCGGATAAAACTACAAATAGCCTGTCCCAAGACCGGTGGCTGGGGGAATAGGAGGAATAGCAGCCACCTGTCTTACAAACAGGAAATCCCTGCGGATTAACGGTTACTTCAAAATCATCAGGCTATTACAGAGGAACTACTGAGCCAACAAGAGTTCTTCTTTAAAAGTTAACATAAGAGCTGCTCATACTTTTCAAAATTCCTCTAAATAAAGGTCAATAAATGTGGTGTTCTTGTTATTATTGTCTCCAGCTTTGATATTTATATCTTCTTCTTTATCCTACTTTTTAATCCCCAGGTATCTGTTGGGTTCTCCCCAGATGAGGTCCTCCCAGGATCAGATGTGTCTCTCCAGGTTAAAGCTGCTCCAGGATCTCTCTGTGGTCTTAGGGTGGTGGACAAGAGTGTGGTGATAATGAAACCTGAAGCTGAGCTGACTGATGAAAAAGTAAGCCAGATGGTCGCCAGTGTGTTTTTTGTGTATGTGACGGAACCGACCCACAATGTGCTTGTGTTCTTCCATCAGTATACTGCTTCCTCAAGTCTTGAACATAGATATCAGATATTTTAGCCACGCTACATACAAGACTAGCCAAGAATAGCTTGTATAAGATCTGGAACTTTTATTGAACAAACTCACACAGAATATATACCCCACCAGGTCAGGTAAGCCTGATTACATTTTTAAGCATACGTTTTCTATTGAGATTTTAAGTAACATACAAAGATTTACAGATTGAAGTGACATCATATATGGTATTCACTAATACATAGGAGTAATCATGCTACAAAGGCATTAGTATAACAGAACAGGAGAAGTATATTGTCAGATCTCGGGAATCTGGAACTTGAGTTTTGGTATCAGTCTTTATCGAGGTCACTACACATTATCCTAAGTACAAACACATAACACCTTATTAGACAGACAATAGCAGGAGACGATAGGTGTTCCAATTAACAATTAACCATGGAATCCACATCTAAGCAATCATTTAGGAGTCACAGACTTCATGGCAACAGTCTACAACAGGATATATGGCTTATACAATGTTCCATCATACTGATACATTGGAATTAATGTATCATACATTTCTTGAGGGATATTGTGAGTAAATATTACTGTCCCATTTGAAGTAATCCAAACCACAATCACAGTGTCCATTAAGTAGCTGTCCATCATTTTCTTGGTCATACTGTGTTCCTAATAGACACAGGATGACTCACACATAAGAGGGGCCTAGGGAGTAAGACAGGAATTTCTCAACCTCTCTAAAGTAAGCTGTGTTCCACGGGCCCCTCAACCAAAGTGACTCCCGTCACATCTCTCCCCTTTCGGAAGGAGACTAACACAGGAGGAGACCCCAGATGGGTTGACTTTGTAGTTAATCCATAGCTACAGTCCCCCAATGCCTGTACCAACACAGTACCCCAAACAAATTGTCCCGAACAGAGCATTACTCACCCAGCCAACCTCTGCCTCTCTTGTAGAACATACCCACCACTGGGGACAAGCGTGGACTGGCCCTTCTCCCTGGAGTGCTTTCAGCCTCTGGAGAGAAGACAGGGTGGCTGGGCTCACTTCCTCATGCTGTTGGGGATCTGGGCTGACTGCCCAGCAGCCCTGGGGTATACAAGTGAAGACAGTAGTCCCATCCACTTTCTCAGGAAATCCATCCTTTGTTAGTTGAAGGCAAAGGCCAGCAGCACTCTGCTCTGTTGCCAGCTCTTCTGCTGGGGACTCCACATAATCCAGCTAACTGTCGGAGAGGGAGCCCAGCTTCCTCCATTCCCAGACTGTGGGTCTCTCGATGGGGAGGAAGGTCAACCACCTTCTTCTCCGAACTTTGTAGCTTCCATTAGGGAGTGATTGTTTCACCTGCTCTGACTGACTGTTGGGGAGGGAGGACGACAACCTCCTCTCCCTTCTCCCCCTGAATTCAGATCTGCTGCTGGGGAATCACCGTCACCTTCTCACCCTGGGCCTCCGGAAATGCCACAGGTTTGGGGCAGAGGTCTTGAACCCTCTGTTCAGTTGTCAGCGCTTCAGCAGGAGAAGTTTCTTGTAACTCCACAGATGCTGCTGGCAGGAAATCCCATGACTCTGTCAATGGTGTAGGAGAAAGGTGGCTGCCTCTTCTCTCAGGGAGGCTTAACCTGCTGTTGGTGTTGGGCAGAACTCAGTGATGTTTGGCCCTGATGCCAAATACAAACCACATTCTCAGTGTCCATTAAGTAGCTGTCCATCATTTTCTTGGTCATCCTGTGCCTCTAATAGACACAGGGTGACTTAGACATAGGAGGGGTCCAGGGAGCTGAGAAAGGGATTTCCCAACCTCTCTAAGGTTAGCTATGTTCCACAGGCCCTCCAACCTACCGTCACAGTGTATCACTCCAGAAACATTTGACAGGAGTGTTCAGGGCCCTAAAATCATGACAGGGTCTGGAAATCTACCTTGTCACTGATGGAGGTATTGTTTATATACAGAAACAAGGAGGTTCCTAGGGCCTCTTGCTCTGTGGGATGATGAGGACTTACTCAGTGAGACTTTACAGGCACTGGAAAAAAAACTAGAGGAGCTATAGTGTGGATTAGACATGTCCTCCAGTTATGTCAGGTCATACTGAAAGAGTTACCAGACTCTGATGTGAGCAGCAAAGGAAACATTTCAGCAGGGCAACAGCATGAAAGGTTTATTTTGACGGACATTGTTTTATCAGTGTGGATAGGCACACTGCTGTGTAGGGGCAGGTTTTCAAAACCTGAAAATGAGTGTTGACAGAGCAACAGAGCAGCTCCATAGTGCATGGTGTGTGACTGCAGATCTGAGGTGAAGTGACCACTGTAACGATCATTGCTCCATTTACCAGACTAGAACCTGGACTTTTACCACTTGAGTACCAATCTGAAATAACCCATCATTTCAAGACCATTTTTTAGCGCTATGATAATTTTACTGACAATTACTCATGAAGCACTGTACCCAAAAAAAATTTACATCATTTTTGAGACACGAGAAGCATGCTCCATAGTGAAAAAGGACTGTGGTTCTGTAGGAATCCAGTATACTCGGGTTATATATGCAGCTAAAGAGAGAGGAAAGTGTTGCTCTCAATAACCTCTTTGTACACAGACAGTTTAGGTCCTGACCAGGTGTCTTCACCATTAGTCTTTGTTGTCCTATAAGGATTGACAAGAAGAGAAGTGGACTCACTCTTGTTAAGTGCCAGAGCAAATGTTTAGATTAGGAAATAACTGTGGTTATTGACTTCCATTGACCACTAAGCCTACAAGCTGTGTTCAAGCATTGATTTCTTGAAATGTTTTGGTTAGAACTGTAATAAGTATCATAAAATAACTCTGTAAGTTACAATGAGTTACAGAAAAAAGAAAGTTGGGATCCTTAAGCTGCAATATGACTTGGCATGTGGTAAAATGGTATATCACACATGCCATAATATTGCTGAATACATCAGAGACGGGAATGCTTCAGTTAACATTAAAGCATCAAATTTTTACTAGGTGAACTAAATGGGTTAACCTGTGTGTAAACACTTTACTTATAAGTAAACTTTTTACGTATACTACTTTTTTCCAATGTTGGATAGAGTAGGGTGAGGCTAAAACTTAATTGGTTTATAATTTGCTACCTGTGTTCCGTTGTGGAGATTTTCCTTCACTTCCTTTCAAGGATACAGAACAGAAAGGGAAAGTAAATTTCTACAGATTGAAGGGAATTTCCTTCTTAGACAGCTGTCCCCAGAACAGTTGTCCCAATTGGATGGCTTCCCCTCTATACTTGTTTTGGTGATACCTGTACATTTTTTTACAACAGGAGAAATAAAATGGATGAATCTTCCCAGTGGGGATACAGACAGCAATAAAAAAGGAACATGGGTTCTAAGGGTCCTATCACATGGGCAGTCCGCTCGGCGGACTCCGCTTTGCTCAGTGGAGGATCGCTCCGCTGATTCCCGCTGAGCAGGCAGATAACAGGTCTGTCTCTGCTCACTGTGCAGAGCAGAGAGGGACAGAGTGCTGCTCTCCTTGATCCTCCAGACGGATGGAAAATAGGGTCACCATCCCTCTGGATTTGGCGAGCAGGATCAGATCGGATAGTGACGGGTGTCAGCGGACAAGTTACCACTGACATCTGCCGCTCCAAAGAGGTGAATGGAGGGTCCGATTAGCTCCAGTGATCAGACCGCCCATGTGAAAGGACTCTAACCTTTCTCATGCAACCACAAACTAAAGTAATGTTTTGGCTATACATGCACTTTGACATTAGCTATTCACTTGCGCAAGCAAATACAAACATTAGTATTGCACTATTTCTGCCATGTACAGCAGCACTTATAGAAAATGGTATTAATCCTGAACATCAGACATGTAGGTTGGTATCTTCATTGCAAGGAACAGCATGCTGCCATACGAATTTCTGCTTGACTGCCAGCATTTTAGAGGGGTCTTTGAGAGGGTTCCTCAAAATTTGTAATCAATTCCAAATGCACTGAAGTAAATGCTATAATGTGGGGAGGAGTTAATCTACACCCCTCCTGTTCTTATATAATAAAGTGGCCCATTACCTTGGAGAACAGGTAAAGAGGTGTTAAGAACCCCTTACCTGTTGTCTTGCATCCCACAGAATCTTTAGTTATATAGCAGATGGTGTGAAAAACCAGTGGTGTTGCTAGAGTTGTAAAAGACCTGGTGCAAAATAGAGAAAGGTGCCTGTCTTAAAGGAGGATGATTCATTTTATACTGCTCACACATCACAGTCTTGTATGCACATTATGTATTTCTAATAACCTCTTCTAATTCACATTTTTTTCCAGATTTACAATCTGTTCCCTTATTCGGATTCTGGGGACTATGACAATCGAATCCAGGAGTTTGATGACTGTAATGATAGAGATTATGTTGCCGTGAGGGCCAAACGTTTCTTATTTCCAGATGTTTTCAAACATTATGTTGATGTATACAGCCTATTAAAGGTATCTAATATTTCCTAGATTCTGTGAGAATCTGTTGTGAAAAAGAAAACACTTAAACGTGCATCAGGGCTGTAAATGTCATTTTTTTTCTTTATTAATGTGATACTCAAATGACTGAAATTAAATGTACAATATAATAATAATGTGCAAAATGCATGGTTGCGGCTGTGTTAAAGGTTTAGCCTTTTTTCAGCTTACAGGAAATATGTTCAAAATTTAAAGAGGAAGTAAACCCTCCTCAGGAAGTTGTACCTATAGGTAAGCCTATGATAAGGCTTACCTATAGGTACTGTAAATATCTCCTAAACATGTACGGTTTAGGAGATATTTACCTTTAATGCAGCCAATGATGTCACTGGCGCATGCGCTCTGAAGGAACGGCTGATCGTGCCGTTCCTTCAGAGCCCCGTGCTGTGACCGTCGGCTCCCGCGCGCGTGCGCGGGAGTGACGTCACCGCGGGTCCGGCCAATCAGATGGCCGGATGCCGCGATCCCGGAAGACGGGCGACTGAACATGTCGCTCGTCATACAGGTAAGAGAGCGGCACGGCGGGGGCTCGTTCTAAGGTAAGTATTTTATAATGAGCTAGTATGTGATGCATACTAGCTCATTATGTCTTTCTCTTGCAGGTTTACAACCTCTTTAAAACAGAAAATGCAGCTAAAACTTATTTTTTTTTTAATTTCTGGATAGCGAGGGTAATGATTCAAAATTGTGTCTGTTTTTTTTTTTTTATAAATTCTTTTATTGAAAAGGACACGGCATATGACAAGTAGGGATGATCGAACGGTTCGGGTCGACCATCGGTTCGACCCGAACATTGGATGTTCGATATTCGGCCGAATACCGAACTTTTTGCGGCAAAAGTTCGGTATTCGGCCACCAGAACCGCCCAAAATGCACTGGGACAGGAACTGGGCTTTAAAAGCCCGTGATTGGCCCAGAAACGTCTGCAAAAGCCAATGAGGGGGCAGGAGTCTCCTAGGAACGTGATTGGAGTGACTACGGGGACCAGAGGCCAATCAGGAGTGAATACGCCCCACACTATATAAGATGGCCCCGCCTAACCCCTAGCACAGTTATCCAGAGCCTGTTGAAGAGAGTTGAAGCAGTTCTGTCTGACTCCTGCTTGCTACACTACATTTCCTACATATCGAGTGGTTCTAAAGCTCCATATAGCAGAATTGTATTTAGCTTACAGCCAGTGTAGTTAGATACAGCGATTGTGCTGGTTCTTAGAGTTAAAAAAAAAAAAAAAAAAAAAAAACTTAAGGGACAGTGTCAGTCTTCTGCTGTATGGAGCTTTCTATTTAGTGGAAAGGGATATCTAGTGTAGTTAGGGAACTTTGTACTACATTAGTTAGATTTGAAAATTTAATTTCTGTAGGGAAAGTGTGAGGGTTCTGTTTAGTGAGCACGTGGCACAGTGCTGCTCTATCACAGCAGGTATACGTGCTTGCTAGGCAGCAAAATACAGTGACAACTTAACGCCTGTTGTTCAAAGCGTTAGGTGCACTGTACAAAAGCCTTTGCAACTGTGCGTGACACGCAACTGCTGTGCTGTATCCAGCGACAACTGTGGGTCGCATAGCAGTGTGCGTTTTTCACCGCACACAGTTGCCAACGCATCAGTGACAACCTAACGCCTGTTGTTCAAAGCGTTAGGTCCACTGTGCAAAAGGCTTTGCTACTGTGCGTGAACCGCAACTGCTGTGCTGTATCCAGCGACAACTGTGGGTCGCATAGCAGTGTGCGTTTTTCACCGCACACAGTTGCCAACGCATCAGTGACAACTTAACGCCTGTTGTTCAAAGCGTTAGGTGCACTGTACAAAAGCCTTTGCAACTGTGCGTGACACGCAACTGCTGTGCTGTATCCAGCGACAACTGTGGGTCGCATAGCAGTGTGCGTTTTTCACCACACACAGTTGCCAACGCATCAGTGACAACCTAACGCCTGTTGTTCAAAGCGTTAGGTCCACTGTGCAAAAGGCTTTGCTACTGTGCGTGAACCGCAACTGCTGTGCTGTATCCAGCGACAACTGTGGGTCGCATAGCAGTGTGCGTTTTTCACCGCACACAGTTGCCAACGCATCAGTGACAACTTAACGCCTGTTGTTCAAAGCGTTAGGTGCACTGTACAAAAGCCTTTGCAACTGTGCGTGACACGCAACTGCTGTGCTGTATCCAGCGACAACTGTGGGTCGCATAGCAGTGTGCGTTTTTCACCGCACACAGTTGCCAACGCATCATTGAGAAATATGCCTGGTAGACCAAGAAAAGGCATACGTGGCCCTGCTGCGGAAAGGGGCACAGCTTCTAGGGTGTCTAGAGGCAGGGGTGGACGTGGTGGTCAGTCCTCAGCCAGGCCACCATTTGGATTGTTCTCCGGCAGTGGCCAAGCTATACGTCCACAGTATGTACAGGAGGTGGTGGACTATATGAACAAACCCTCATCATCGGCATCATCTGCAACTACAGTGACCCAGGCAGAGAAAAGTGGTCAGTCTTCTGCAGTTGTCAGAACAAATACAGATGAGTCCATGTCCACCTCATGTCCTCCCTTAGACCCAATTTCAGACATGGCAGAGGAGTCAGCTGAGCTGTTTGACCACAATGTCGGCCATCTACTCCAGCCTGATGCTCAGTCCTTTATGGAGTCTGATGTTGGGTCTGAGTTTGAGGAGGAGGCAGAGCAAACAAGAGGGGAGAGCAGACGGCCCGCTCCATCTAAGGCTGCACCTGTTGTCTCCCAGGCCAGGCCTGATGCTCAGTCTTTGATAGAATCAGATGTTGGGTCTGAGGTTGAGGAGGAGGCAGAGCAAACAAGAGGGGAGAGCAGACGGCCCGCTCCATCTAAGGCCGCACCTGTTGTCTCCCAGGCCAGGCCTGATGCTCAGTCTTTGATGGAGTCAGATGTTGGGTCTGAGGTTGAGGAGGAGGCAGAGCAAGCAAGAGGGGAGAGCAGACGGCCTACTCCATCTAAGGCCGCACCTGTTGTCTCCCGGGCCACTATACACACCTCATCTTGCTGGGCCTTTTTTGAGACATCCCATGCAGATAAAACAGTTGCGATCTGCAAGATTTGTAAGAAGGGTATAAAACGTGGCAAAAATGTCAACCACCTGGGTACAAGATGCCTAAACAGGCATTTGACAACCCACCACTCGGCCCGTTGGCAGGAGCATTTAAAGAACCCACAAAAGGGCCAAAGATTGGTCAGTCGGCCTCCTAGTTCTCCTCGCGCTCCTCCTCATGCTCCACCTGCTCCACCTGCACATCAGTCTGTTCCTGGCCCTGCTATAGTCACTCGTCACCTGTTGGCAGCCTCCACTGGCAGGGATGATGATATAGCAGGCAGTGTCGCATCTACCTCCAGCACACCACCAGCTGTATCATCTAGACGCCAAATTTCGATTCCACACATGCTGGAACGAAAAAAAATGTATACTCCCCGCCACCCACATGCCCAGCGTCTAAACAGTAGTTTGGCTAAACTACTGGCTCTGCAACTATTACCATTTAACCTGGTAGAGTCTGCTCCCTTCCGTGACTTCGCAAAATGTGCAGTTCCACAGTGGCAGGTGCCAAGTCGGCATTACTTTTCCCGTAAGGCCCTGCCATCCCTATACCAACATGTGGAAGGCAATGTAGTGTCATCCCTGGCCAAGTCAGTCAGCCGTAAGATACACTTGACGGCTGACACTTGGTCAAGCAAACATGGGCAGGGACGGTACATTTCTGTCACTGCTCACTGGGTGACACTGCTTGCCAGTGGAAGGGATTGTAGCCAGGGCTCGGTGCTGCAGCCAGTGTTGCCCCCACGTCTGCAAACAGCTGGTGGTGTCGCTGATCCGGGTAGATCGATCACTTCTACCCCCTCCTGCTCCTCCTCCTCTACCTCCTCCATGCCCTCCTCTGCAGAATGGTCCTTTGAATATGATGAGATACCACGTAAATGTTCAAAGGGCTATTCTATGTCTCAGGCCAAAAGGTGTCACGCAGTGCTGCAGCTTGTGTGTCTAGGGGACAGGCAGCACACTGCCCCTCAGATTCTTGGGGCTCTGCAGGCACAGGCCCAGAGGTGGTTGACACCACGCCAGCTGCAGCCAGGGATGGTGGTTACTGATAATGGGTCAAACCTCCTGGCCGCCCTTCGTCAGGGAAAGTTAACCCATGTGCCATGCCTGGCGCATGTCCTGAATCTCGTGGTACAGCGGTTTTTGAACTCGTACCCGGGAATGCAGGATGTGCTAAGGATGGCAAGAAGGGTGTGCAGTCACTTCAGGCGGTCGTACAGTGCCACTGCACGTTTGGCCGAAGTGCAGCGCGAGTTTCACCTGCCGGTACACCGCCTCATCTGTGACATGCCCACCCGCTGGAACTCCACCTTGGCTATGCTGCAGCGCCTGTACACGCAGCAGAGGGCCCTCAATGAATACCTATGCGAGTACGGCACCAGCACTGGCTCTGCGCGCCTGGGCTTCTTTTCACCACGGCAGTGGCTTTTGATTAAGGATGCATGTGCTGTCCTCTCGCCATTTGAGGAGGCCACAAGGATGGTCAGCCGGGACAGCGCATGCATCAGTGACACCCTACCGGTACTGTTTTTGTTGGAGCACACTCTGCGTGGCATTATGGACAGGGCACTGGAGGCAGAGCAGCAGGAGGAAGAGGAGGACTTCCTTGCCTCTCAAGGCCCCCTTTATCCTGAGAATCCTGACCCCATTATGCCTAGCTCCCAGAGGCCCGAGCAGGATCCAGGGGTGGAAGAGGAGGAGGAGGACGATTCTGCGGGAACTTTTGCAGGGTTTGAGGAGGAGGAGGAGGAAGACATGCGGCAATCTGCAAGGCCTAGTTTGACTCCCTCGGGACACTTTGGAGTAGTACGTGGCTGGGAGGAGGAGGAGCCCGTTGAAGATAATGTCGTTATGAGTGACCCCGAGGAGTCAGCTTCTCAGGCCTTCGCTAATTTGCGACGCATGGGAAACATCATGCTCCAGAGCCTGCGAAAGGACCCCAGAATCAAGGCCATTAAAGAGACTAACCACTATTGGTTGGCCACCCTACTTGACCCCCGGTACAAGTGTAAAGTCTCGGAGCTTTTCCCATCCACCCATAGAGTCCACAGGATCAAATCCCTTGAGGACAGTCTCAAGAGGAATCTGGTGAACATGTTCCCCGACTCCCGTAGGGTGCAGGGGCGGGGACAACCTACCATGGATTCTACTGGTGGTCACGAGAGGAGCGTTGGAGAAGGCGTGCGGTTGACGGATGCCTTTCGGTCTTTTTTTAGTCCTCACCGCCCAGGCCTCTCAGCTGCCACATCGCATCGACACCGTCTGCATCACATGGTGGACGATTACGTGAGGGCACAAAGTGACACAGAGGGCTTTTCATGTGACTAATCCGATCCACTGGCATACTGGGTCTTAAGATCCACTGGCCAGAACTGGCCCAGTATGCCATGGAGTTGTTGGCCTGCCCTGCTTCCAGTGTCCTATCGGAACGGGCATTCAGCGCAGCAGGAGGATTCGTCACAGACCATCGAACTAGACTCTCCACCGACTCAGTCGACCGTTTGACATTCATTAAGATGAATCAGTCGTGGATATCAAGCTTTGATGCACCTGATGCAGACCTTGTAGACTAGGCTATCGTTGTGATGTGGCAGTTGAGCCTCAGTTTAAGCCTGGACCATGGTGCCACCCTCAAACCCTCCTCTCATTCTCTTTACGTTCACAGAACCTCATTTTGGTTATGACAAAAACGACAATGTTTGCGCACCTGTTCCACAGGTGCACACCTTTACAATTTTTGGGCCTCCTTCAACACCAGCTCTTTGGGGTTAAGGTGGGGAGGCTATGCTAAAACAAAAACGACAATGTTTGCGCACCTGTTCCACAGGTGCACACCTTTACAATTTTTGGGCCTCCTTCAACACCAGCTCTTTGGGGTTAAGGTGGGGAGGCTATGCTAAAACAAAAACGACAATGTTTGCGCACCTGTTCCACAGGTGCACACCTTTACAATTTTTGGGCCTCCTTCAACACCAGCTCTTTGGGGTTAAGGTGGGGAGGCTATGCTAAAACAAAAACGACAATGTTTGCGCACCTGTTCCACAGGTGCACACCTTTACAATTTTTGGGCCTCCTTCAACACCAGCTCTTTGGGGTTAAGGTGGGGAGGCTATGCTAAAACAAAAACGACAATGTTTGTGCACCTGTTCCACAGGTGCACACCTTTACAATTTTTGGGCCTCCTTCAACACCAGCTCTTTGGGGTTAAGGTGGGGAGGCTATACTAAAACAAAAACGACAATGTTTGCGCACCTGTTCCACAGGTGCACACCTTTACAATTTTTGGGCCTCCTTCAACACCAGCTCTTTGGGGTTAAGGTGGGGAGGCTATGCTAAAACAAAAACGACAATGTTTGCGCACCTGTTCCACAGGTGCACACCTTTACAATTTTTGGGCCTCCTTCAACACCAGCTCTTTGGGGTTAAGGTGGGGAGGCTATACTAAAACAAAAACGACAATGTTTGCGCACCTGTTCCACAGGTGCACACCTTTACAATTTTTGGGCCTCCTTCAACACCAGCTCTTTGGGGTTAAGGTGGGGAGGCTATGCTAAAACAAAAACGACAATGTTTGCGCACCTGTTCCACAGGTGCACACCTTTACAATTTTTGGGCCTCCTTCAACGCCAGCTCTTTGGGGTTAAGGTGGGGAGGCTATGCTAAAACAAAAACTACAATGTTTGCGCACCTGTGGAACAGGTGCACACCTTTACAATTTTTGGGCCTCCTTCAACGCCAGCTCTTTGGGGTTAAGGTGGGGAGGCTATGCTAAAACAAAAACTACAATGTTTGCGCACCTGTTCCACAGGTGCACACCTTTACAATTTTTGGGCCTCCTTCAACACCAGCTCTTTGGGGTTAAGGTGGGGAGGCTATGCTAAACAAAAACTACCATGTTTGCGAACCTGTTCCACAGGTGCACACCTTTACAATTTTTGGGCCTCCTTCAAAGCCAGCTCTTTGGGGTTATGGTGGGGAGGCTCCGCCAACACCAAAACTACCATGTTTGCGCACCTGTTCCACAGGTGCACACCTTCATAATTTTTACGCCTTCTTCAACACCAGCTCTTTGGGCTTACAGTGGTATGGCTCCGCCAACACCCAAACAACAATTTTTGCGCACCTGTCACACAGATGCATATCATTGTAATTTTTTTCCTTACAAAGGCAATTATTGCTTTCATTACCAGCACTTTCATAGGGATATGGTGTCAAGGCATCGTCCGGACCACCAAATGCCCAATTTTTTAAGCATCCTTTACTTCTATTCAAAGTCAAGAGACAACAGTATTCATCCAAAACATCTCTAATCTTGTTCACTCTGCACTACATTGTGGCCCCTACCCCTAACCCTCAATGTATCCGTGCATATATGTCTGTTTCTTGTGAGATTTCAAGTTAAAGTGCACCAAACACCATTTTACATGAAATAAAGTGCAATTACATACATCTTTGGACTTCTTGAAACATTTGGTAATAAAAGCCCCATTGTGGAAATACACCCGTTAATTATATGCACATTTAAAGAGACAGCACCTTTTTCCAAAAAAACCTCTAATCTTGTTCCCAGTGCACTGCATTATGTCCCCATCATACACATTGGCTGAGCCGTTGATTAGGAGCAAAAGAAAGGTGCGGTTAAGCAAAAAAGTCATTTTTGAAGGTTTGGTATGCTGTAATTCTGGTTCTGGACATGCTACAGAGCTGAAACTTCACAGGTACACCTTTTAGACCCCCCAGACACTAAATCCAAAGAAATCTCTTTTTTTTTTTTTTTTTTTTTTAATTTTTTCAATAATTGGCTATCTATCAAAAACGACAATTTTTAAGAACTTTTTTTTGTGTGATTAATAGTCCCTGGGGCATGACCCAGAACCCTAGGCACTTTTTAGGGGCATTTATTGGGTTTTAGGGCTTAAAAATTGTGTTTTTTGATTACAGAAGTTCGGGTCCCATTGATTTCAATGGGGTTCTGAAATCCGAACCGAACTTTCGTGAAGTTCGGGTGTTCTGGTCGAACCGAACTTTTCAAAAGTTCGATCATCCCTAATGACAAGTCACATAAAGGAGTATAAATACAAACTCAATGAGTAATATTAAGATAGAACACAATACAGAGCTCTCGGTCAACATATCTAGTAGAAGATATCAGAGGAACAATGAATCAAAGCATATAGACAGATAGTATACCACAACTCAATATAAATACGCTGCCCCCTGGGAACAGAGCACATAGAGAGGCATGTTACCAGTTGCAGAACGGTAAGTGGAAGGGCCATCCTGGGGCCACCCCCCGACAACTCCGGCGTCTATCAATGGCCGGTTACCGGCGCGGGGGGGCCGCGCCCCGACGGCCCCCAGATTGCTCCTCTGTTCCGAGGGGGAACGACATCAGCATTCTCTAGCAGAGGTAGGACCTGGAGCAAACGGTCAGTTAGAGACATATGCCGAAAAGGTAAACTTAGAAATAAGGGGAACAGTGAAAAAAGAGAAGTCTAATCCGTGGTATTCAAAGACACGGCAGATTAGAAGCAGTCATTAGAAAAAAGGAAAAGGTAAAAGGGGAAAAAAAAAAAAAAAGACAGGGGATGGTCAGAAGGGGGAAGCAGATAGACGGCTGAAGAGATAGGGGGGTTGTCTGGTTTTTAATGCTGCCTGTGTAGGGAGATTTTCTCTGGCAGTTTCTCTGAAGGTATGGGAAAATTTCATCATGGTCGGTTGTCACTGGGAATGAAAATATGGGGACATCTTATTATGGACAGTTGTCAATGAGACAGAAAGTAAGGAAAAATCCCACCATGTACAGTTGTCCCTGGGACAGAAAGTAAAAGAGATTGCTGGGACAGAAAGGAAGGAAAATCCCTCCATGGGCAGTTGTCCCTCAGACAGAAAGTAAGTGAATGCCACCATAGATGGTTATCACTGGGACAGAAAGTAAAAGGAAATCCCACCATGGACAGATGGCAATGGGATAAAAGGTAAGGGGGTCCTACCATGGACTGGAACACAAAGTAAAGAGAAATCCCACCATTGATAGTTGTCACTGGACAGAAAGTCAAAGAAATCCTACCATGCACAATTGTCACTAGGATAGAAAGCGAGAGAAATCCTACCATGGACACTTGTCACTAGAACAGAAATTAGGGAAGATCATACAATGAACATTTACCACTGACACAGAAACTATTGAAGATCCTACAATGAACATTTACCACTGGGACAGAAGGTGGAAGATCCTATCATGGACATTTGTCACTGGGACAGGATCTAAGGGTGACAGCTGTCCCAGTGTCAACTGGAAGTATGTCCTATTCCTTTCAGGAGACTTAAGCTGGCCATACATTATACAATTTACTTGTTCAATTTCCTTTAGATTTACCTTTAAGTATGTAGCGCAAATGTCTGCCTGATTGCATACAAATTAAAAGTATTTAGGTTTGACTTCATATAATATGGTTTTGGTAAATCTAAAATAAAATTGTACAAGAAACTTGTATAATATATGTCCAGCATTTCTCTGACTGTCACTGGGACAGTAAGTGAAATAAAATAGGCATAAAGAGTAGTGTTGAGCGAACCCGGATTGTATTGTTCGGATTCGTACCAGACTTTTGGGTATTCGGTACCCAGACCCGAACATTTCACTGTATGTTCGGGTACTGTCCGTTGTTCGGTAACGTTATTTGATGTTTTGGCGCGGTTTTAATGGTGCGCTTTCAACAGGTGCAAGGCAGCAATTCAGCAAGCATTTAACTAGTGTGCCCTAGAAGCCATCACAGTCATGTCTACTATTGGCATGGCTGTGATTGGCCAGTGCAGCATGTGACCCAGACCCTATATAAGCTGGAGTCACACAGCGCCGCGCGTCACTCTGCTATAACTACTGTAGGGAGAGGTTCCTGACTGCTGCTGCTGAGGGAGAGATAGGAGTTTACTGTAGGGCGAGGCTGGAGAGATTGCTTGTAGGGAAAGCATAGGAACAATCTGCTTTATCATACAGTGATCTACATTGATTTGATTGTGTGGGGTGCAGTGCATGATCTTTTTGGCCGGAGGGAGAGATAGCAGTTTACTGTAGGGCCAGGCTGGAGAGATTGCTAGTAGGGAAAGCATAGGATAGGAACAATCTTCTTTAATCAGACAACGATCTACATTGATTGTATTGTGTGGGGGTGCAGTGAACGATCTTTATGCCCTGACCTGAGCCAAGTGAGGAGGAGAAAGGAGAAACAAAAAAAAATTATCAGTCTGTTAGGCGTGCAGTGCTGCACATTTCATGCAATCTCAGTGCATATGTGTCTGCTTAATCTGCATTTAAAAAAGAAAAAAAAATTTTTACTTCATATTTAACTCTGATATACAGTCTTTAGACAGACACTGCTTTTTTAACCTGCTCTTCAAAAAGCACCAATGTGAGGGAAAAATAATTATTTTTCAGTATTTAGGGGAAAAAAATAATTTTTCATTTTTTTCATTCAAATGTTTTTTTTTTTATTTTTTTTATTCAATAGCGGAATAGAACAACAACAGTATCCAAACCTGTTAGTTGTGCGGTGCTGCACATTTCATGCAACCTCAGTGCATATGTGTGTGCTTAACCGCTTCCCGACTGTACACTGTAGAAATACGGCCGCAGTGCGGTCGTCTAGTTCTGAGAGGGCGTTCCTGAACGTCCTCCCAGAACCGCGCTCCCGCGCGCCCCCTGGGGCGCACACACGGGAGTGACCATGTTAGCAGGGTCGCGGGGACCCGACACAGCACGGATCAGGGTAAAGGACCAATGAGCGTGGTCCTTTACCACGTGATCGCTCCGTCCAATGACGGAGCGATCACAATGTCAACAATGCAGGGTCAGGCAGGGGTTGAGCTCTCTCCTCTCCTCACACCGTTACAGCGTTTTTGGAGAGGAGAGAGAGACCTGTACAGCCTTATAAAGTAAGCCTTATAATACTTTTCAGTGCCCAGCAGTGCCACATCAGTGCCAAAAAATGCCACCAGTACCATTAAAGTACCACTACACTATCATATCAATGCCACTACAGTGCTCATCTGTGCCACCAGTGCCACATCAGTACTCATCAGAGCCACATCAGTGCTCATCTGTACCACCAGTGCCACTACAGTGCTCATCTGTGCCACCAGTACTACTACAGTGCCACCAGTGCCACATCAGTACTCATCAGAGCCACATCAGTGCTCATCTGTACCACCAGTGCCATTACAGTGCTTATCTGTGTCACCAGTGGCACATCAGTGCTCACCTGTGCCACCTGTGCCACTACAGTGCCCATCAATGTCAAATCTGTGCCACTAGTGCCACATCAGTCTCACATCAGTGCCACATTGTGCCGTCAGTGTCACATCAGTCTCACATCAGTGCCACTACAGTGCCAACTGTCAAACTACAGTGCACATCAGTACTACATCAGTGCCACCTGTGCCACATCGGTGTCAAATCTGTGCCACCAGTGCCACATCAGTCGCACATCAGTGCCACATCTGTGCAGTCAGTGTCACATCAGTCTCACATCAGTGCCACTACAGTGCCAACTGTCAAACTACAGTGCACATCAGTGCTCCTCTGTGCCACCTGTGCCACTAAAGTGCCCATCAGTGCCACATCAGTGTCAAATCAGTGCCACTACAGTGCCACATCAGTGCCAACTGTTCAACTACAGTGCACATCAGTGCTACATCAGTGCTCCTCTGTGCCCCACAGTTCCACATCAGTGGTCTACAGTGCCACATTAGTGCCACTACAGTGTTAAACGGTGCCACTACCCATCAGTGCCACCCTATAAGTAGATCCTCATCAGCACCCGTCAGTGCCGCCTTATCCGTGCACAACAGTGCAAGATAATCAGTGCTGTGCATTAGTGCACCCTCATCAGCACCCACCAGTGCACCCTCATCAGCACCCACCAGAGCACCCTCATCGGCACCCATCAGTACAGCCACATTTGTTGCCATATCTCAGCACTTTGTCACCACAGCCCACAGTCACCAGCAGGGCCACTGATAAGCCAGTACAGCCAGCCCTCCTGTAGGGGGCCCGAGCTCTGTCACTTCAGAAGAGGGGCCCGGCCCCGGGCACCTGCAGGAGAGGAGAGCCGACTGTACTGTCATGTGACTCCTGTGGATCTACTTGCAACACTGCCAGCTTTCTTCCTCCAGCAGCTTGGCAGAGGGATCGGTTCTACATACTGGCAGTGTCCAGATCTGAAGTAGAAGGAGACAGCTGCAGAGTCTCTGTCTGTGTTTCTGCCAGGTCCTGGAACTCCCCTCTATCTTCCCCTGGACAGTAGTCGCCAGTGTTATCTCCTGTCAGAGTGTCAGTGAGATGAATGAGCAGGAAGCTCCACCTCCCTCCAGATCGTCCTCTCACTGCTTTGCTTCACTGTGACCTCCAGGGTTTGGATGCATCAATGCTTCTGCTGGAGGGGGTGAGTGTGGGGGTGGGGGTGTTGGGGGGTTCCTGCTAGAGTGAAGGGGACAGAAACTTTAGGATTTTTGAGAGGGGTGAACATGGACCCAGCCAAAAACTGCAGGCAGCTGCTACTGCACTGCTGGAGCTGGGAGCCAGTGTACACATCTCTGCCCAGCCTTTTCTATATACCACTCTTATGGCACTTTTCCACTGCAAGTACCGGCTAGTACCGGCTCGGCTCTACTCGGCCCTGCTTGGCCCGGTTTGCTTTTCCACTGCGGTACCGCATGGTATAGGGTCAGAACGGTTCGGTACGGTACGGTATAGGTTTGCTTTTCCACTAAAGTAGTACTAAAGTTAAGTGGGTGGGATAACAACAGGGTGGGTGTGATTCTCTGACCAATCAGTGGCTAGTAGTGACTGCATGCGAAGGATTGTGGGATATGGTACCAGTTTGGTACCTGTTGGAACCACAATCGAGTAGGTACTGTTTTTTCAGAGCCGTACCGTACCGTACCATTCGGTTCCATGCAGTGGAAAAGCAAACCTATACCGTACCGTACCGAACCGTTCCGACCCTATACCATGCGGTACCGCAGTGGAAAAGCACAAAAGCGTGCCGAGCCGGTACGGTTCTATGCAGTGGAAAAGCGCCATTAAGGCCCACTTTATACTTCACATAGCAGTAACACACGTTCCTGCTTGCATTTTTTTCTTCCTTTTCTTAAATAGGTAATCTAATCACTTGAATGGGCTGTCATATGTGTGACAAACACATCATAGAGGCTCTAGTACCTATTAAAGAGGAAGTAAAGTCCCCCAAAAAAACCAAGAAAAAAAAAGCCCTGTAAAGAGAAAGGCATAATGAGCTAGTATGCATCGCATACTAGCTCATTATGTAGTACTTACCTTAAAACGAAGCCCCCGCCGTGCCGCCACCTCAGCGACAGGACGGCGACATGTCCGGCCGTCCTGCTTCCTGGTTCGCGTCTTCCAGCCATCTGATTGGCCGAAGGCGCGATTACATCACTTGCCACATGACAAAACGCAGGTCTGATAATTGCATTTGGGGTGCCATTAACAATTAATGACACCACAAGTGATTTGCGCATTTGCAGTGCATTTCCAAAATGCACTGCAAAATGCCCGTTATCTGTGCACTTTTTCACACATTCAGGAAACATCACACAAGTGTGAATGCAGCCTAATGCCTAGTATATATTGCTAGTTTTTTTTTTCGTTCAACCCTGCTGGCTAAACAAAAAAACCTTACACCTCAGGTCAGAGCCGCTGTACTAACAACCCAATGTCAGTACAGCAATCTCCCCTGCTGTTCAATTGTGTTTTGACAAGGGGACCACCCACCCACCAGAAAACTCTGGTCAGCGCTTTCAGGCCATTGGCTTAGAGGACTGATCGGGAGATGGTCGGCAGACCTTTTTTGGTCATGCCCCTTCGACAGAAGCCAGCTATCATATAGTCAGACAGGACTGTGTACATGCCATGGCTGCGATGCTTTACTTCATAGCTGTGGTATTTTTAACGCAGGCTACAGAGTTTGAC
Organism: Pelophylax lessonae; assembly: GCF_965119305.1. Lineage (NCBI taxonomy): Eukaryota > Metazoa > Chordata > Amphibia > Anura > Ranidae > Pelophylax > Pelophylax lessonae. The sequence continues at coordinate 79,140,284 of NC_138776.1, read as the reverse complement.
AGGCAGTACCACCTGTCAAACTCCCCATTGAGTTCAATAGGGTCGCTCTGCACCTTGAAGTCAAATAATTGGCTCACAGTTGCAATGCGATCTCACAATGTAAAATTGCCATTCAGCAATTTAAAAAAAAAACATGCCAGTAGCGAGGCTCTAATTTCTGCCATGGCAGCATACCATTGCGACCATGGCATTTTAGCGAATTGATATTCCTGGGGGGGGGGGGGGCCTGTCAGGTAGGTTGTAGGGGGCCCCGTGATTTCTAACAGCGGCCCTGGTCACCAGTATGGCCAAAAAATTTTATTCCACTGAAGAGGTATGCCAGCTTCTTTCTTTGACCGACAATAGCAGCGAGGAGCTCTCGGAGTCTTATTCTGAATTTGAACCGGTTGTAAGCAGTAGGTCTGCTACAGCATCGGAGGATGCAGAAAGTATGCCCAGGAAACAAAGGTGTTTTGACGAGGAGCAGGCTACCACAGATAGAGCAGTGGCCTCAACCAGCAGCTCAGTACCATCCACCATTAGCGCAGTGGGATCCACTAGTAGCATAGTGGCATCCACAGGAATTGGAGTACCACTGCAAGAAATGCCAAGCACTAGTGGGGTGTCATCTCAGCCCCAAAGGGTTAGCACCCATGCCAGCCTTCCCTATGCCCTTCAAAACCCTCTGTGGCGTCCCCCTAGTTCAGGCGCAGCAAACATCCCCCCTTTTATAAGGGTGGCCATCAAGAATATGGTGATAGAGGGACCGAAGGGTTGGTGCTATGACCTCTACTGATTTTGTGTAGAAATCAGAGGTATAACCGTCGGGCCCTGAAGCTTTACCAGGAGGCAGTTGTGTGCGATAGTAAATTTAATTTCGTCAATCGAAATTGGTGCATTAAGTGAGGAAATGAGGTGTTCCTCAATAATGGGGAGTTCGACGTTGTCAAGCCAGGATGCTGCTGTTGGGGCATCATGGTGTTCTGCACTGTAGAGATCAGAATAGAACTGGGAAAGAATGTCAGCTATGTCCATGGGCGAGGCGGTTAACTGTCCTTTGCCGGATTTTATTGCTGTAATGTGCGTGGGAGTGAAGGGCCCTTTACATAGTTTGGCTAACAATTTTCCTGGTTTGTTTCCGAACCTATGATATTGCAATTCTTGAATGGAAGAGTACATTCTCTCCTGTGCTGCCGCCCAAGCATCAAAAGCCACTTTCGCCTCCTGCCCTGTTTTTCTGGTGCTAGGATTATTGGTCTGCGACAGTTCCAATTGAGCGGCACGCAGTTTGGCGCTGGCTTCCGAATAAGCCCTTCTAATGGCTTTCTTGCGTCCTGTAGCATAGGATAGGATGCGTCCCCTGAGTACGGCTTTCCCTGTTTCCCAAAACAATGTTGGGTCAGAAACATGAGGTGCGTTTGTGTCCTCAAAGTCCTGCCACGTCTCACAGATTATGTCTGATAAATGGTCGTCTTGGGATAGGAATGAGGGGAACCTGCAGCCAGCAGCCGGTGGTTTGGGAGAGGGGTCCAAAAGATCAACTGAGATGGGGGCTTGGTCAGAGATTGCAAGTGCATGAATGGTCGAGTCAGTTATCAGGGATTGCAAGGAGGGATTGGCAAAGAAGTAATCTATGCGGGAGAGTGAATTATGCGGGTTGGAGAAAAACATAAACTCCCTACCTTTAGGGTGCAGTAAGCGCCATATGTCAATTAGTTGTAGGTGGTCAGCAAAGTTGGCTAAATGGCTGGGGTTGGTAGACGGGCAAGGGGGAAATGTTGATAGAGGGCGGGATCTATCTTCCCTAGCTTCCATGACTGTGTTGAAATCACCCGCTAAGATTAGAGGGACGTGGAGATGTGGACCTAAGTGAGATGCCAGGGATTGAAAATGGTGCTTAGTTGGGGAGTTAGGGGCATAAGTTGAGGAAAGGACCCATTCCCTTGGACCGGATGTTAATTTCACAGCTAGAAATCTCCCTTCCAAGTCTGGATGGGTGGAGATGACAATGCATGGGTAGCGTTTGTTGATAAGGATCAACACGCCGGCTTTCCCTTTGATTGCAGCCGAATCTATCACTTGGCCCACCCACAGTTTGCATATACGCACAAAGTCCTGTTCGGGGAGGTGTGTCTCCTGCAATACAGCTATGTCAGTGTTTAAGCGTTTTAAATGGTGGAGAATTGCCATACCTTTGTGAGGTGACGAAGACCCTTAACGTTCCATGAAACTATCCTAACCAGACTTGTATAAAGTACTCGAAATTTCTACTTGAGTAAAAGTACAAGTGCTCGATCAAAAAATTACTTGAGTAGAAGTGGAAGTGCTTGCAGAAAAAGTTACTTAAGTAGAAGTACTAAAGTATTCAACATTTTTTTTACTTAAGTATTGCAAGTAGTTTTTTCAAAAAATTTGCTACTTAAGTACTAAAAGTAAAAAGTACAAGTAGTTTTGAAAAAAAATTTCTACTCAAGTACTGAAAGTAGAAGTACAAGTACTGTGTTATGTAGTTATTAAAGAAATAAGTCAAAAGTTTGAACATCATATTGTTTTTATTATTTCAAATGATTTATTTAAATGATTAACCTGTGTTTGTTAGTAGTTTCTTGATGCACTTTAAGTGCTGTAGCACCATTTATTTGTTTGTTTCATATTTTCTTTTTATTGGAAAGATTTGGTATAGCAGCTTTTATTATACACAGCCTTTATTTTCGTATGCGCTGATTTACAAATGACATTATACACACTTTTTTGAGCTTTATGCAACCTGCCATCTACTGTTCTGGCAGTGGTAATTTTTTTAAAAGTAACGAGTAACTATGCAGCACAAAAAAAAAATACTTGAGTAGAAGTATCGAAATCATCGAAAAAATGTAGTGAAGTAAAAGTAGAAGTAGGAGAAAAAAATTCTACTCTAGGAAAGTACAGATACCGCATTTCGGTACTTAAGTACAGTACTTAAGTAGTTCTACTTCGTTACTATACATCTCTGATCCTAACCATTGTCGTGGGTTGATAAGATCCGTATCCGTAGTGGTAGTATATTTAGAGACAATCCTGCTTGTGTATACATTGATAGAAGGTGTGGAGGACCTGCTGGGGGAGAGATAGTGTAAGTGTTGGAGCGGAGGGGTAGAGGGAGGTAGGAGATGGATAGGCAAAACTTTCACAGATAAAATAATAAAACATAAAGCAATGACAAGACACTTGCGTGTCTGAGGGAGCATATACTTCACTTCTTCCCACATGTTATCTACCACCTACAGCGGCCCTACCGGGAAGTGGCTGGCCCAAGGCCCGAGCAGTGTGTCCGCCACCCCAATTACAATTGGATGAACTCAGAAAAGTCAGACGCAATGCCCATTCCTAATTTGGTAAAACGACTGGTCCCAGCTTGTAGGTGGGCAGTCATGTCGCGGTAGCACCCTTGCAGCGGGAGGGCTATAAACATATGTAAGAGCAAGATGCATTAAGGCAGCATCATGGATTAACCAAAGAAGAGACATAAAATATATAAAGGAAGGAGAACAAGGTGTCAGCTAGCCCAAACGAAAATAGGGCAGCAAAAGATAGTCGAGGGCCACACCAGGCTTGTACAGGGGTATGGGGGGAGCCCAGCCTGAAGTATAGCAAAAGTATAAAAGTGAACAAGGAGAGTTGCATTGCGGTCTCCCACCTTATCGTTAAGAGGTAAGAAGTGCGGCACAAAGTTGCAATGGCTATCGTATCACCTTATCGGTAGAAGTTGGTGTTCAGGCAGGTCTAAATTTTCCCAGAGAGATCCGTGAGTCTCAGCTTCTTAGCAGGTTCCTTGCGAGGACTGCGTTGGTCCCTGGGTTGCTGCTGTCTGGGAGACGGCTGAGAGGATGGCGTGGTAGTATACATAGACAGGCATAGATGAGAATTGAGGTAGTCCCATGCCTCTTCTGGGTGAGTGAAAGACTTAGGTTGCCCTGAGGTATCTGTAAATCTTAGCGTTGCCGGATAAGCTAAGGTAAATTTTATGCCTTGCTGGTAAAGGGCGTTGCAGATAGGTTGCAGGGCCTTACGTCGCCGGGATACCTCCTGGGAGTAGTCTGCAAACATTAGCAGCCTATGGCCGTCTATTTGCAAGGATTTAGAAGTACGATAAGATTTTAGCAGGTTGTTTCTATCTATGAAGTTCAAGTATTTCACAATCATCGGCCGAGGGGTGCGTCGTTCATTCGATGGGGGGCCCACACGGTGCGCATTTTCAGCGACACACATGTTGGTGACACCCAGGGCCTGGGGGATACGCTGAGCACACATGTCCAGTAATGAATCAGCGCCATAGGATTCCGGGAGGCCTATTATGCGCAGATTGTTTCTGCGTGATCTGTTTTCCAGATCATCCACCTTGTCAAGTAGATATTGCTGGGTATGTTTGAATTGTTTTTCCATGTGAAAAGAGGCTTGCGTCTCCTCTTCAATTTCTGCCACCCTGCTCTCTAATTCAGTCAGCCACAATGAATGCTCGCTGATGTCCTTCCTTATCTGGGCTATCCCCTCCGCAATTGCTCTATCAACAGCTGCTGTGATGGTGGGGGATAGCAGGGCAGCGACAGCCTGGGCAATGCCCTCATACTGGTCGGGTGCCGCCACGATAGTGGGGTGAGTCGGTGCCATAGAGCCAGAGGAGCCTGTGACATGGGGCGTCTGACTGAGCGGCAGGGTCGCGCTCTCCGCCATCTTGGCTGTCAGTGAGGTTGTGAGAGGATCGTCAGAGTGGGCGGATGGAGCAGTGGTGGCCGGGCCGTGAAGGAGGAATCTGTCCATGGGACCTTCCCCGAGGTATGTGAGGCGGATGTGGGGCAGCCGACTCACCGATCCGGTGTAATTGCCGATTTTAGAAGCCGATGTATCCGGAGCCGCCGCTTCCTGCTGCGTCACATCTGGCGCCGGAAGTCGGATGCATTTTTAACCGCATGTGAAATGAGGTGGAAGCGGTCTGTTTCTGAAAAGGGTTCTGTGTTATTTTGGGTCTGGTTTAGGTGTGAATTCAAGTCAAAATTTACACCTGAATAGCACCTGAATCGCACCTGAATCAGTGAACAAAACAGCATCGGACTTCGGACTGCAAACCGCAGTGGGACATGTGTGAACCTAGCCTTATTCACAGACATATAAATGGGGAGACTGACTAGAGGGTTAATGTAGTCATAAATATACTATATAAAATAAAAAAAAATACTAATTTAATAATGCTGTACTCCAGGCTGACAAATAACTACACAAGTGGAACAAATATAAAAAATATAAATATTTTATCTTTTGTTTCACTGTCCCCTGGCCTCCGTGTGTCTTGTCCCACTATGAAGACTGATCTTGTTAGTGTGACAATAAAGCTAGCCTGTCAGTTGTACTAGAAAGGAGCAGGATAGACACTGTTAATCTGGCCTTACATATAGTCCAATTGTTGCTCTTGTTTGAGTAGTAAATTGTTAAAGTCCCATACAGAAGTGACGCATTATTTGCAGATCCTCTATGTCAGTAGTTCAGAGTGTGCTGATTCTATTGTACTGTACAGTACTTGATTATCTGCTATGATGGTGGATTGAGAAGCTTCCTGTAGTATGTTCATTTACACAACAATATAGCAGTAAGACTGGTAGGATCAGATTCTATAGCTGATGGTCCTTAGCCTCGGTTTCCACTAGTGCGGCTACGAAGTCGTGCTACTTCTAGCACGACTTCGTAGCAAAAGTAAACCGCGGCTTCAGATAGAATTGGCCCTCATATATAGAGGGAAGTCGCGCTCAAAAGTAGTACACGATTTACTTTTGAGGTCGCGGCAACTGAAGCCGCGGCAGTGGAAACGTGCCCCATTGAAAACAATGGGTTTTGACTTGCTGTGCGACTTGACATGTGTCAAGTCGCACCGCAAGTCGCACTAGTGGAAACCGAGCCTTAGATGCACATTTATCTCCACTGTGTGATAGACTGTGTCAGACATGTTAAAAGAAATAACAGAAATCACATTTGTAGTATTTTAAATTAGGGATTGACCGACATCGGTTTTTCATTGCCGATACCGATATTTTGGCCATTGCATATCGGTATCGGCCGATACTGGCCAATATTTTCATACATTTAAAAAAATGTTTATTTTTTTTTACTTGACAGGTACTCTTGTGGAGTGATCTGGGGGTCTAAAAGACCCCAAACCCCTCCTCTGCACCTAAAAGCATTCAAAACGCCAAGTTTGGCTGTTTTGAATGCTTTCATTTTTTTGAATCTGGCGCCAGTAGCCGGAAGTGATGTCATGACATCACTTCATTGCTTATATCTTTAATTTGTGCATATGTGAGTGGCATATTCAAAAACATTTGTTAATGGAATTATGCTATGTGACATCATTTTACCCTTACATGAGCAATATTTGGAATATCGGCAATATTGGCCAGTTTCGGGACCGATACAGATATATCGGCAAAAGTCAATATCGGCCCTCGATATATCGGCCTTGCCTTAGACTCAATTGAGCTCTATTTTCTAGTTGTTATCAACTTACATCAAGAGATTACTAACATTACAGCCCCTTTATAAATCAGTGCCCCCAACTACTTACTTCCGGATTCCAAAGGCTGCACAACAAGTACCAAATTGCAGAACATAGGGGACTATACTTCAAAAGCTGTCACCTATGACATTTCCCTGAGCTGAGCATTGAACTTCTCAATAATTTTTTTCACATTAATCAGATGGTCCACTTAAAGCTCCTGTATAATCTTATCCTTGCAAGACCACAGTGCATCATAACAACTACTTAAAGTGTTACTAAACCCAGTAATATAAAAAATGTTCTTCAGCCCCCTGCACTACCCACAGCTTATGAATAATCTTTATACATTAAAATACTGCAGCTATATACCTTGTTACCTGATCTGTATATCACATTCACGGGATACTCTGCTGGGTCCGCCCACATCCAGAGTGTTCATGTAGGTGAAGATTTCACTGCCTCTTAAAATCCACTTTAGCCTGTGTCCTCATGCTTCTATGGGAGGCGGATCATCCATCAATCAAGATGTGACACCCCACCCACTGTGTTCTTTTTAAGTTACTGGGCATGGAGGAGGAGGGAGGGACAGGGCTGTCATTTAGGATCTGTATAAATGCCCACATGTTTAATGTCAATACCATGTGACCTGAATAGCTCAGCTCAAATCAGGAAGCTTTCTCTCCAGTAATAGAGATCAAATTGAGCATGTAGCTAAACTACACTTACGGTGTCTTATCTGAACTTGCCCAGAGTGAACGTGCAGGAGGGGGAGGATCTGTGCATACAGGATCACATATCCTTTTTACACAATGCAGAGGATAAATGACTTAAGTTACACAGTGAGTATAACAAGCATGCTATTCTGCATCTATAGACAGATTTTACTGTTGTGGGTTTAGTAACACTTTAAAACAAACTTGTCACAAAAAAAATTCCAACCACCAGCTTTGTCCCAGGCTCCCACCCTCCAGGCATGAACTAGCACATGACATGTCACCTACCTCTCAATGGTACAGTGCATTGTGCCCGAGCGGCCAATCACCAGGCCCTTATGGTATCATACTGGGCAGGAGGTGTGCCTTTCAATTCACAAACATCACCAGTAAAGTACAATCTGCCTTTTAATATAACAATAAAAAGTGTTTGAGCCTAATTATGAAAAGTGTCTGAAGTTTAATTCTGGTTACTGGTTGCTACAGGCAACAAGAAATATTCCCGTTAGTGCAGTTTCCATACATAAATACGTTTGTTTCCTCTTTTTTTTTTCCAGGAAATGAAGTTAAAAATATTTACAAGCGCAGAAATTAAGAAGCCTAAAGACTGTTATCCGGAGATGGAGTATATGTACAGTGAGGATTTGAAAGACGATAGTAAGATATTTTACTAAACCTTAGGCCTTAGGCTGTACCTACACTATCCAATTAATCTGTATCCAATCAGGCAGGCCCCTGCACTAAATAATTATTTGTAGGTTAAAGAAAATTGCAAAATCAGATTGTAGCATGTGTTAAACTTAAGACAATCATTGAACAAACATAGTAATTTAGAATAAGATATACAGTATCTCACATATTTTTGTAAATATTTTATTATATCTTTTCATGTGACAACGCTTAAGAAATGACACTTTGCTACAATTTAAAGTAGTGAGTGTACAGCTTGTATAACAGTGTAAACTTGTTGTCCCCTCAAAATAACTCAACACACAGCCATTAATGTATAAACCACTGGCAACAAATGTGAGTACACCCCTAAGTGAAAATGTAAAAAATGGGCCCAAAGTGTCAATATTTTGTGTGGCCACCATTATTTTCCAGCACTGCCTTAACCCTCTTGGGCATGAAGTTTACCGGAGCTTCACAGGTTGCCACTGGTGTCCTCTTCCACTCCTCGTTAGTATTACAAGGTCCCAGGTGTCAATGGGGAGTAGGTGTGTTAAATGTGGTGTTATCGCTCTCACTCTCTCATACTGGTCATTGGACGTTCAACATGGCACCTCATGGCAAAGAACAAAAAAGATTTGTTGCTCTACATAAAGATGGCCTAGGCTATAAGAAGATTGCCAAGACCCTGAAATTGAGCTGCAGCACGGTGGCCAAGACCATACAGCGTTTTAACAGGACAGGTTCCACTCAGAACAGGCCTCGCCATAGTCGACCAAAGAAGTTAAGTGCACATGCTCAGCATCATATTCAGAGGTTGTCTTTGGGAAATAGACGTATGAGTTCTGCCAGCATTGCTGCAGAGGTTGAAGGGGTGGGGGGTCAGCCTGTCAGTGCTCAGACCATACACCGCACACTGTATCAAATTGGTCTGCATGGCTGTCATCCCAGAAGGAAGCCTCTTCTAAAGATAATGTACAAGAAAGCCTTCAAACAGTTTGCTGAAGACAAGCAGACTAAGGACATGGATTACTGGAACCATGTCCTGTGGTCTGATGAGACCAAGATAAACTTATTTGGTTCAGATGGTGTTAAGCGTGTGTGGCGGCAACCAGGTGAGGAGTACCAAGACAAGTGTGTTTTGCCTACAGCCAAGCATGGTGGTGGGAGTATCATGGTCTGGGGCGGCATGAGTGCTGCTGGCACTGGGAAGCTACAGTTCATTGAGGGAACCATGAATGCCAACATGTACTCTGACATACTGAAGCAGAGCAGGATCCCCTCCCTTTGGAGACTGGGCCACAGGGCAGTATTCCAACATGATAACGACCCCAAACAAACCAACAAGTTGACCACTGCCTTGCTAAAGAAGCTGAGGGTAAAGGTGATGGACTTGCCAAGCATGTCTCCAGACCTAAACCCTATTTAGCATCTGTGGGGCATCCTCAAATGGAAGGTGGAGGAGTGCAAGGTCTCTAACACCCACCAGCTCTGTGATGTAGTCATGGAGGAGTGGAAGAGGACTCCAGTGGCAACCTGTGAAGCTCCGGTGAACTTCATGCCCAAGAGGGTTAAGGCAGGGCTGGAAAATAATGGTGGCCACACAAAATATTGACACTTTGGGCCCGTTTTTTACATTTTCACTTAGGGGTGTACTCACTTTTGTTGCCAGTGGTTTAGACATTAATGGTTGTGTGTTGAGTTATTTTGAGGGGACAGCAAGTTTACACTGTTATACAAGCTGTACACTCACTACTTTACATTGTAGCAAAGTGTCATTTCTTAAAGCGGAGTTCCACCCATTTTTAATAGGTTGGAATACATAGATCTATGTAATCCCCTTTAAAACGGCTTTTACCAATGGAAACTTTTTTTTTTTGCTAGTAAATACCTTAATTTCTGCTTTATTTCTCCTCTCCTCACTTCCTCGTCCGATCGGCGATGACGTCATTTGGCGATTCGCAGTGTCTGCTAGGATGTATTCTATTCCAGAAATCTCGCAGTAGCTGAGCTGTATTGAGCCGTGCCTGCCCCGCCTCCGCCCCGCCTCCTCTCATTGAGTTGTATTGTATGAATGTATTAAGGCCGTTCTCTGCCCCGCCTCCGCCCCGCCTCCTCTCATTGAGTTGTATTGTATGAATGTATTAAGGCCGTTCTCTGCCCCGCCTCCGCCCCGCCTCGAGGGAGGCAGGGCGGAGGAGGCCTTAATACATTGCATACAATACAACTCAATGAGAGGAGGCGGGGCGGAGGCGGGGCAGAGAACGGCCTTAATACATTCATACAATACAACTCAATGAGAGGAGGCGGGGCGGAGGCGGGGCAGAGAACGGCCTTAATACATTCATACAATACAACTGAATGAGAGGAGGCGGGGCGGAGGCGGGGCAGGCACGGCTCAGTACAGCTCAGCTACTGCGATATTTCTGGAATAGAATACATCCCAGCAGACACTGCGAATCGCCAAATGACGTCATCGCCGATCGGACCCGGAAGTGAGGAGAGGAGGAATAAAGCAGAAATTAAGGTATTTACTAGCAAAAAAAAAAAAAAAGTTTCCATTGGTAAAAGCCATTTTTAAGGGGATTACATAGATCTAAAGTTCCAAAAATGGGTGGAACTCGACTTTAAGCATTGTCAGTGTCACATGAAAAGATATAATAAAATATTTACAAAAATGTGAGGGGTGTACTCACTTTTGTGAGATACTGTATAATTATATACATATATTTCATGATAAAAACTGAATTGCCTGAGAATTAAGCAGGGCATACATTTTTTTTGATTTTCATTTATCCAGAAGGTTGAAAAAAAAAAAAACTGATGGATCATTGCATCAACACAAATGATTTGTGATGCGGGGATCGTCTCTGCTGTGCTATTGTATTCAGAAAGGGGTAACTCCTCCTACCAGAATGTACAGATGAGCGCTTGCAGCTGGTTTTCCAGCACGACCGCTAGACTGGCTTCTGTTGAACTATCCAATTTTCCTTCTTAGATTGGCCTATTGGAAGATTTCAATGCAGTATGCTTCTATCATTTTGTGTACAATTGGTTAGTGGGGCAAAGCACCATCTAGTTGTTGCAGACTTGTATTACAGCTATTGTGTTTTCCTATGTCATATACACTATATTACCAAAAGTATTGGGACACCTGCCTTTCAACGTACATGAACTTTAATGGCATCCCAGTCTTAGTCTGTAGGGTTCAAAATGTATCTGTGCCTGACCTCACAAATGCGCCTCTGGAAGAATGGTCAAACATTCCCATAGACACATTCCTAAACCTTGTGGGCAGCCTTCCCAGAAAAGTTAAAGCTGTTATAGCTGCAAAGGGTGGGCCAACTCAATATTGAACCCTACAGACTAAGACTGGAATGCCATTAAAGCTCATGTGCGTGTAGAGGCTGGTGTTCCAATACTTTTGATAATATAGTGTATGTTGGGACAGCAGTAGCTGTGGAAAGCTGTGGCCAGGGAGGCCCCAGTCCAGTGGTTGTGGTCCACTGCTTTATAGTTTGTACTGTGGCTATCCATTACTGTTCTGCCTTCCTGGAACTAAAATGCTGTAGGAACGATGAAAATAGTGTCAGGACCTACAACCAGCACTTTACAATCTATGTCATCCCGGCACTTGCCAGGTTACTTCATACTTGTCTTTCTCAATGCACCACTATGGCAGTCAAGACTGCCATAGTGGCCATACATAACTTTGATTTGAGCCATAATTGAGCCATAATCCTGACATTATTGAAAAAAAGATGGAATACTCAGCAGGAATAGTAATGAAAATCATAAGAACAAACTATTTAAGCATTTAATCACAACTAACATGTACAGTATAGTATTGATATGTTAATGCATCTAAAATACTGTAATATACACCTTGTGACCTTGATAAATAAGGTGCATATTTATTTTCTTCTTAAAGTGATTGTAAAGTCTCTTTTTTTTTTAAAATAACAAACATGTTATACTTACCTCTGTGCAGTTGGCTTTGCACAGAGCAGCCCAGATCATCCTCTTCTTGGGTCCCTTGTTGCTGCTCTTGGCCCCTCCCTCCTGTTGATTGCCCCCCACAGCAAGCAGCTTGCTATGGGGCACCCGAGCCGAGCTGCAGCTCCATGTGTCCATTCAGCCATAGAGCTGCGACCTGCCCCCCCCCCCTCCTGAATGGCTAACTGACTTTAATTGACATCCACGTGAGCCAATGGCGCCGTGGCTGTGTCCCAGCCAATCAGAAGGGAGAATCCTGGATGGCTGAGGGACTCTAGGACATCGCTGGAGAGAGATGGGGCTCAGGTAAGTATTAGTGGGGAAGCTGCTGCACACAGAAGACTTTTTTATCTTAATGCAAAGAATGCATTAAGATAAAAACACATTTGACTTTACAACTCCTTTAAGATCAGGATTAAAAAAGGAAATTCATGAAAAAAAAATTAAAGTATATAAACCTGTAACCCTGAAAATAGCACACTTCTTGTCCTTGGGTGACTAGACTCATTTATATCGGGCTTGACTTCAAATATGTTTGACTTCACTCATCTCTATTATATTGGGGGTGGGAAAATCAGTACATTACAGGAGAAAGATAACTTTGCTTTTGAACTCAGTTCAGCTCACAGGACATAGCAAAACTGCTAAATTTCTGGCAAGATCAACAGACATTTTCTTTGCTATCCTAAAATGCTCTAAATAAATAAATCTAAACCAATGCATATATTTCTTTCTTTTTCTTGGATTTGGTAATGAATTAACTATTTGTCGACTGCGTAACGTACATTTACTGCGGCAGGTTGGCTCTATTGCTCAAAATCACGTACCTGTACATTGTTTCCTGCAATAGCTTCTGGGGGGCACACGCGCACCGCCGGAGGCCCAATCACATGCTGCTTGGACAGAGGGAAAGCCAATGAGTGGATCGGGTGGACCCAATGCCGGCCACCCGCGACCATTCCCGAGAGAGGCAGAATGGCGGTCTGCCTATGTAAACATGGCAGATCACCGTTCTGACAGGGGAGAAGATGGAGATCTTCTCTATCATCGCTCCCAGCAAACGTATAAGCTCTAGGACAGAGAGAAGTATGGACATCCCAACTTACTTTGATAATAGAATTGGCATGTTTCAATGTAAGAAACAAGGATGTTTATAATGCCAGTTTGTAATGTTCTGGTACCTCTGGTACCCTTATTTCCACATTTCTCTCTTAATATTGCGTCCCATCTTGCTATCCAAATGGAACGCATACACCTTTAAGGGCAATGATGTCATCGCCGGGCGCCGCTATGAGCGGCTATTTCAATCGCCGGCTTTCTCTCACTCATTGCTCGTTCAAACCGCATGTTGCCTTGTCTTGTCCAATGCTGCCGGAGCTTCAAGCTATTCCCCTTGCCTGAACAAGACCGGAACCTCGCTACCGATCCCGTATCTCGCTACCGGATTACTCCATTACTCTTGGACCGTGCTACTACTAACCCATCTAGTGATAAGAACCCCGCAGGGGATTCCTTCCTAAACCTAACTTCACTATCTACTACTGCATACTAAAGGGACTGTTGCTATCTAGCTATTTCTATCATCTGCATAGATTGCCAGCTCTTGGGACTACCATCTATCATTGCACTAGGTTACTCTCTCTTGCATACTTCATCTGCTGTCCCCTACCACCTGTTACTATACATGATTGCTAAAACCTATCTGCATACTATCATCACCTACCACTCTCCTGAATACTACTACTAAGTGCTCACCATTCTATTGCCTGTCTCTCACCTCTATACTATCATATACATTCTATTACTCCAGGAACATCATATTGAGTGTATGTATATTTGCATAACAGGTTGTACACAGTGATGAAGTCCTGAGAGTTGGATATGTTGTTCAACACATTCTCTACATGACTACTGAGTGTAATAATTCTGCAGCTGCAAATCCATTCACTAACAAAAAACGCAGGAGCGTTATAGATTGAACGAGCCAGAAAAAATATGGATTCAGCAGAATTACCCACTCAAGTAATGCAATTAAAACAACAAGTAGATGCATTGATACTTGCTCTTACAGAGGTAAAAAACGAAAATCAGGCTTTAAGACAGCAGGTTGGCCGTCTTGCGCAGCTCTCTGCTGCTCAGCCCCGTGAGCCTAAGATAAACCCTCCTCTAGTGTTTACTGGTGATCAGAGTAAATTTCATGAATTTAAAAACGCATGTCGATTGCTTTTCTTGTTGAAACCTCATACCTACCCCACTGACCAAATCAAAGTCTGTACCACTATTTCCTATCTGACGGGTGATCCCCGGGCCTGGGCAGACTCTCTCTTTGAGAAAGATGACCCACTTCTTAACTCCTATCCTTTATTCCTAGCGCAACTCGCTAGTTTATATGAAGACCCCAATAGGCAGAGTACTGCTGAAACCCAATTGAGGGCTTTAAAACAAGGAAGGAGACCTGTTGAGGACTTCGTGGCAGATTTCAAAAGATGGTCCCTTGATTCAGGGTGGAATGACACATCCTTGCGAACGCAGTTCAGACTCGGCCTATCAGAAGCCGTTAAAGACGAGCTCGCCCGAGCGGATTTACCTGACACCTTGGAAGGCCTGATACAGACCAGTATCAATATTGACAGACGACTGCGAGAAAGAAAGGCTGAGAAGATGGGATTGCCATTGTCCAGTCCTTCTCGGATGTCGCCTGTTGACCCTACTCCTATGGAGGTAGGAATGATACGCCCACCTTTGACCTTTTCCGAACGTGCCAGGAGGAAAACCGAACATCTGTGCATGTACTGCGCATCCCCGGATCATTTGATAAGCGGCTGTCCCCTTGTCTGCAAAAAAGAGGGTGAGTGTTCAAATGTCTTGCTAGGGGGACTAACAACTTCATTTTCTAATCCTTATCTTTTTATTCATTTGACATTACAGTTGGACCAAACTAGGATCACCACCAAGGCTATGGTCGACACAGGATCTTGTGGGAACTACATTGATACTTGTTTTGTTACCTTAAATAAAATACCTATTATATCAAAACTTAAACCTGTCTCTGTTAGTTTCATTAACGGTATTCCGTTATCCTCTGGTCCCATCACTAATCAGACACAGGCACTCCTTGTCACTGCTGACGGGTCTCATGTGGAGACCACCACTTTTGATGTACTGACCTCACCACATTTTCCCATTATTTTGGGACTTCCCTGGTTACACATACATCAACCAATCATCGATTGGAAAACAAGAACTCTAACCTTCTCTTCTTACTACTGCGAAACCACGTGTAATCTCTCATCACATGGAAGGATCCTGTCTGTAGTGTCGGATGAGATTATACCAATATGTTATCAGGATTTGTCAGAAGTCTTCCTTGAGAAAAACGCTCAAGTGTTGCCTCCCCATAGGGACTATGATTGTTGTATCGATCTACTCCCTAATAGCAAATTGCCTTTCGGTCACGTTTATCCTCTTTCACAGGATGAACTTTCTCATCTCAAGGAATACTTGGATGAAAATTTGGCGAAAGGATTCATCAGACCTTCTACTTCCTCCACTGCTGCAGGACTCTTCTTTGTCCGCAATAAAGATTCAAGTCTCAGGCCTATTATTGATTTCAGACAATTAAATACCATTACAATAAAGGATCGTTATCCTTTACCTCTTATTCCTGAACTTATAGAACAGGTGCGCGGAGCTTCCTACTTTACGAAATTGGACCTAAAAGGGGCATACAACTTAATTCGAATCCGTGACGGGGATGAATGGAAGACAGCATTCAGAACCAGATACGGACTGTTTGAGTACCTCGTGATGCCATTTGGGTTGTGTAATGCTCCCGCAGCCTTCCAACGATTTATAAATGACATATTCAGAGACTTGCTTGATGTTTGTGTTGTAGTATATCTGGACGATATACTTATTTATTCTCATTCCTTATCTGAACACATAAAACATGTAAGACTCGTGTTATCAAGACTACTTGCACATAATTTATATGTTAAATCAAAAAAATGTTTATTTCATAAAGAGGAAGTACTATTCCTAGGATACATTATATCCAAAAATGGAATCAAAATGGACATGAGCAAAATATCCTGTATTCTAGATTGGCCTGTGCCAACAACTTGCAAAGCATTACAAAGATTCCTCGGATTCTCTAACTACTATAGAAAGTTCATCAAGAACTTTTCTGCTATTGTGAGACCTCTCACACAACTCACAAGTACAAAAAAACAATTCAAATGGTCAGAAGAAGCAAATGGAGCTTTCTGCTTGTTGAAATCAAGCTTTACTTCTGCTCCCATACTACGCCATCCAGACCCATCCCTTCAATATATTTTGGAGGTAGATGCGTCAAATATGGCAGTAGGAGCAGTTCTCTCACAACGACCAACAAACACTTCACCACTTCACCCAGTTGCTTTCTTCTCAAAGTCACTAAGCAGCCCCGAGGTGAATTACCCAGTGGGTGAAAAAGAGTTACTAGCCATAAAACTGGCATTAGAGAATTGGCGACACCTACTTGAGGGTACTCGATTGCCAATCCTTATATACACAGATCACAAAAACCTTCAATACCTTCAGACTAATAGAACTCTTTCCCACCGGCAGGTACGATGGTCATTATTCTTTTTGAGATTTAATTTTCTAGTGACCTATACACCTGCAGAAAAAAATAAAAAAGCGGATGCGCTTTCACGATTAACCGAAGATAGCTACGCCGAGGTTCCCTCAGTTCCTATAATACCCTATGAACGTATTGTCGGTGTTGTCCGTTCCCTGAAGGAAGAGATTTTGCACAGCATAGGACTGGATTCACCTCCACCACAACTAAATGCTGATGCAGAAAGCTTCCTCTATTACAACGATAAACTATACATACCCCCTACTATGCGAACCAAGATCTTGGAATTGTCGCATGATGTACCTCTGGCAGGACATATGGGTATGACTAAAACATTCAATTTACTTACTAGGCAATTTTGGTGGCCTGACATGAAGACGACCGTACAAAAGTTCGTTTCATCTTGTGACATCTGTGCAAGGTCCAAAATTGACACTACAAAACCATCGGGTCTACTTTGTAGTTTACCAATACCCCAGGTTCCATGGGAAGTGGTGTCCTTAGACTTTATAGTAGAACTACCACCTTCCAAAGGATTCAACACCATTTTAGTGTCAGTGGACCATCTGACCAAGATGGCACATTTCATTCCTATCCGAAGACTACCTTCATCCAAGCAAACAGCGGAATTACTTGTGAAACATGTCTTTAAGTTACATGGTATTCCAAAAACACTTCTGTCTGACCGTGGTTCACAGTTTATCTCAAAGTTTTGGCAAGCTCTATGTCAGATTCTACGAATAGAGCGAAAACTTACTTCTCCTTACCACCCTCAGACCAACGGACAGACAGAAAGAGTCAACCAGTGCATTGAGCAATATCTACGTTGCTATACTTCATATCTACAGGACGATTGGGTGGACCTCCTCCCGCTGGCGGAATTCGCCTATAACAACGCGACCCACAGCACTACTAAACAAAGTCCATTCTACTTAAACTATGGGTTTCATCCCACACTTCTTCCACCACGTATCTTGCCATCAAGTAATCCAGTGGCCTCTGATTATCTTACCCAAATAAAGGATTCCCTGGGTTTACTCAACACCACCATCTCACATGCCCATAACCAACAAAAGAGGTACTACGACCTTCCTAGAAAACCCTCTCCCCAATATGCCATTGGGGATCTTGTTTGGCTTTCTACAAAAAATTTGAGATTAAAGATC
The DNA here is from genome assembly GCF_965119305.1 of Pelophylax lessonae. Classification (NCBI taxonomy): domain Eukaryota; kingdom Metazoa; phylum Chordata; class Amphibia; order Anura; family Ranidae; genus Pelophylax; species Pelophylax lessonae. The sequence continues at coordinate 79,122,617 of NC_138776.1, read as the reverse complement.
CCTAGTAAAAAACTTGGACCTTTATTCCTGGGACCTTTCCCAATAAAGAAGCTTATTGGAAAAGCTGCAGTACAACTCACATTACCAACAGACCTCAAGATACATCCCATCTTCCATGTGTCTCTACTAAAGCCCCATGTTCCTAACCAAGGAATAAGGCCTACCATCTCACCTCCACCTCCTGTACAAGTTGAAGTCGGAGAAGAATTTGAGATAAAGGAGATTCTGGATTCTCGTATCCATAGAAGAAGACTCCAATATCTAGTACGATGGAAGAACTATGGGCCCCAAGACGACACCTGGCTGGATACCTCCGATATACATGCCCCTAGACTGATTCGCAATTTCCACTCGAAATACCCGGAAAAACCAGTTCTAGAGGCCTTCCGGAGCCGGCCTTAAGGGGGGGGTACTGTAATGTTCTGGTACCTCTGGTACCCTTATTTCCACATTTCTCTCTTAATATTGCGTCCCATCTTGCTATCCAAATGGAACGCATACACCTTTAAGGGCAATGACGTCATCGCCGGGCGCCGCTATGAGCGGCTATTTCAATCGCCGGCTTTCTCTCACTCATTGCTCGTTCAAACCGAATGTTGCCTTGTCTTGTCCAATGCTGCCGGAGCTTCAAGCTATTCCCCTTGCCTGAACAAGACCGGAACCTCGCTACCGATCCCGTATCTCGCTACCGGATTACTCCATTACTCTTGGACCGTGCTACTACTAACCCATCTAGTGATAAGTACCCCGCAGGGGATTCCTTCCTAAACCTAACTTCACTATCTACTACTGCATACTAAAGGGACTGTTGCTATCTAGCTATTTCTATCATCTGCATAGATTGCCAGCTCTTGGGACTACCATCTATCATTGCACTAGGTTACTCTCTCTTGCATACTTCATCTGCTGTCCCCTACCACCTGTTACTATACATGATTGCTAAAACCTATCTGCATACTATCATCACCTACCACTCTCCTGAATACTACTACTAAGTGCTCACCATTCTATTGCCTGTCTCTCACCTCTATACTATCATATACATTCTATCACTCCAGGAACATCATATTGAGTGTATGTATATTTGCATAACAGGTTGTACACAGTGATGAAGTCCTGAGAGTTGGATATGTTGTTCAACACATTCTCTACATGACTACTGAGTGTAATAATTCTGCAGCGGCAAATCCATTCACTAACTAAAAACGCAGGAGCGTTATACAGTTTATTCAACATGATCAGCCCTCTTTCACTGATAGGGCAGGGAATGATTATGTAATCAAGCAATTTTTGACCTGCTCCTCTAAATATGTCGTTTATGTAATAAAATGCCCGTGCAACCCCACACTGCTGCATTATCCTGGTTGCTGACATGCTCCCCCCAGCGAGCTAACTATGAGTCCATTACACTCCCTTGAGCTCCACAACGCAGTTTGTGAGTTTTTGGTGCAAGCTTGGTGTTATATATTATATATTGTCCAGTGCATACCTTTTATTAAACATTTTTTACACATTACTAGAGGGTGTTGTATCATCCTTGATTTTGTATCCTGTTCACCACATCCACTCTTTTTTTGGTTCATTTAGCGCTACCATGGGATTATTTTTGTTTTTTTCTACATATTTTAGCATCCATCCTGGTGCTTTTATCTCACGTAGCTGATTTTTGATTTCCATATGTCATCTGTTTTTTAATATTAAGTGGGCAAAGATCTTGTGATTAGAGTTGAGCAAACACCTGGATCTCCAGGCGTCGGCGGGTTCGACCGAACTTGAAAAAAAAGTCAGAGTTCGTGAACCGGACTTAACCCGAACCCCAACGGAGACCATAACTTTTGAGCACTAAAATGCCTCTAAAACAAACAAGGGCTAGAAAGGGCTAGAGGGCTTCAAATGGCAGCAAACTCATCTTAAGAGCATGGCAAGTGCTCTTCAGACAAATGTGGATAGGGAAATAACTTAAAATTACATAAAAAACAGAAAAATAAAAAACAATCATCTTGAATGATGTAGGAGGAGGATAAGGCCCATATGGAGTAGGAGGTTCAGGTGGCGGTGGATGTGGTGGTATAGGTGGAAGCGGCGGTGGAGGAGGACGAAGTTTTTGTTTTTAATTTTATTTCTTTTTAAATTAGGGTACACCCCAAAATGAGTGAGAAAGATCAAAAATACAACAATGGCTGGGTAAGGCCGGTATACATGTCTATTCTGCACAAGGTACGGACAAGTCCTGTGGGATCCATGCCTGGTTCATTTTAATGAAAGGGAGATGTAGGAGGAGGACGAGGCCCATATGGAGTAGTAGGTTGAGGTGGTGGAGGATATGGCGGTGGATATGGCGGTGTAGGTGAAAGCGGCGGTGGCAGTGGAGGAGGAGGACGAGGTAGCCAACGCTGGTTTTGGTTTTTAATAAAAAAAAATTTAAATTCGGGTACACCCCAAAAGAGTAAGAAAGATCAAATCCAGCAATGGCTGGGTAAGGCCAGTATACATGTCTATTCTGCACAAGGTACAGAAAAGTCCTGTGGGATCCATGCCTGGTTCATTTTAATGAACGTGAGCTTGTCCACATTGGCTCTGGACAGGCGGCTGTGGTTGTCTGTGTTAACGCCCCCAGCCCTGCTAAATACACATTCAGATAATACACTGGCTGCAGGGCAGGCCAGCACCTCCAAGGCGTAAAGGGCAAGCTCAGGCCATGTGCCCAATTTGGAGACCTAGAAGTTGAAGGGGACAGACCCGTCATTCAGTACGTCTAGGCGTGTGCATACATGCTGCTCCACCATGTTAGTGCTGGGTCGTGGTGCTGCTGGTGGAGCTCCTGTTGCAAGGAGAGGACATGGTCGACCTGTGCCAGCTACACGCACAAGTGAAAAACCTTTCTCAGCTGCGAGTAGGCGACAGAACCTTACTGCAGTATTTGGCAGTGCCTAATGCGCCTCTACAAATGTTGAGGCCAGAACACGTACAGGCGATAGTAGATTGGGTTGCTGACAGTGCCTCCAGTTCCTTCACATTGTCTCCCACCCAGTCTTCTGCTGAAAGTTCAGAGTTGGCACCTGCAGCTGATGTCCATCAATCTTTCACCTCACCCCCTTGCAAATCAGCCAAGCAGTCTGAGCCCAAAGTCATGCAGCAGTCTCTTCTTCTTTTTTGATGACTCTGTTAGCATGGTTTCCCAGGGCCATCCACCTAGCCCTGCCCCAGAAGTGGAAGAGATTGATTGCACCGATGCCCAACCACTTATGTCTCAAGATGAGTACATGGGAGGACCATCGCAGCAAGTCTCGGATGATGACGAAACAAAGGTGCCAGTTGCTGCGGAATTTCGAATTGTGGAGACCGACAAGGGTTGCAGGGGTTAAGACTGTGTGGAAGATGATGTGGAGGACGATGAGGTCCTCGACCCCTCATGGAATGAACGTCATGCAGGTGACCTGAGTAGTTTGGAGAAAGAGGCGGTGGTCGCACAGAGCCACCAGCACAGCAGGGTGCAAAAGCGGAGCAGCCGTGCCCTAGACACTACGCCTGCTACTGGCCAATGCAGCAAGGGACCGAGCACACCAAAGCCAGCTCAAAAGAGTTCCTTAGCGTTGCAATTCTTCAGACAATGGGATGATGACAGGACACGAGTGGTTTGCACGATGTTGAATCAGAGCCTGAAGCGCGGCATAAACCTTCTCAACCTGAGCACATCCTCCATGACCAGGCATCTAAGTGCAAAGCACGACCTGCAGTGGAGTAGACACCTCAAAAACCAAGAAAGGTCTCTGGCTCCTCCTGCTTCCTCTTCTGCTGCTGCAGTCTCGGCCTCTTCATCCACATCTGTTGTGAGACCGACACCTGCCCCCCCCGCAAACAGAGGATCTGCCAGCAACACCCCCACCTGGGTCACCAAACAACCATCTACACAAAGTCCCATGGAAGCGTCAGCTTTCTATCTCCCAAGCACTGGAGCGTAAGAGGAAGTACCCCCCTACGCACCTGCGATTCCTGGCCCTGAATGCCAGCATTTCAAAATTCCTGGCCTTTGAAATGCTGTCATTCTGGCTGGTGGAGACGCAGAGTTTTAAAAGTCTTATGGCGGTGGCTGTTCCACAGTACGTCGTGCCCAGCCGCCACTACTTTTCCAGGAAAGCCATCCCTTCCCTGCACAACCAAGTGGGTGACAAAATCAGGTGTGCACTGCGCAACGCCATCTGTGGCAAGGTCCACCTAACTACGGATACATGGACCAGTAAGCACGGTCAGGGATGTTATATCTCCCTAACAGCACACTGGGTAAATGCAGTGGCGGCTGGGCCTGAGGTGGATAGCAGTTTGGCGCATGTCCTTCCACCACCGAGGATTGCAGTGCGCTTCAGTTTGCCTCCTGTCCCTAACTCCTCCTACTCCGCTTCCTCATCCTCTACCGCCTCCTCATCCGGTCAGCGTAACACCTTCACCACCAAGTTCAGCACAGCCAGGGGTAAACGACAGCAGGCAGTTTTAAAACTTGCCTGTTTGGGGAGAAAAACACACACCGCGCAGGAGTTGTGGAGGGGCATTGAACAGCAGACCGATGAGTGGTTGGTGCCAGTGAGCCTCAAGCCCGGCCTGGTGGTGTGCGATAATGGGCAAAATCTCGTAGCAGCTCTGGGCCTAGCCGGTTTAACACATATTTTGCCTGGCGCATGTGCTGAATTTGGTGGTGCAAAGGTTCCTTAGAAGTTACCCCGATATGTCAGAGCTGCTGCAGAAAGTGCGGGCCGTCTGTGTGCACTTTCGGCGTTCTCACCCTGCTGCTGCTCGCCTGTCAGCGTTGCAGCGTAACTTCGGCCTTCCCGCTCACTGCCTCATATGTGACGTGCCCACAAGGTGGAACTCCAACTTGCACATGCGGGCCAGACTGTGCGATCAGCAGCAGGCCATAGTGGAGTTTCAGCTGCAGCATGCACGCATGAGTCGCTCTGCGGAAGAGCACCACTTCACCACTAGTAACTGGGCATCCATGCGAGACCTGTGTGCCTTGTTGCGCTGTAAAATATGCAGACTAGGCCGCAATGTAATATTTTTTCCCTAAATAAGTGTTTATTGAATAGCGGAATAGAACAACAGTATCCAAAGGGTGTATCTCACAGTAACATATGCAGACTAGGCCGCAATGTAATATTTTTTCCCTAAATGGGTGTTTATTGAATAGCGGAATAGAACAACAGTATCCAAAGGGTGTATCTCACAGTAACATATGCAGACTAGGCCGCAATGTAATATTTTTTCCCTAAATGGGTGTTTATTGAATAGCGGAATAGAACAACAGTATCCAAAGGGTGTATCTCACAGTAACATATGCAGACTAGGCCGCAATGTAATATTTTTTCCCTAAATGGGTGTTTATTGAATTGCGGAATAAAACAACAGTAGCCAAAGGGTGTATCTCACAGTAATAGATGCAGACAGGGCAGCAATTTACTTTTTATCCCATAAATGGGTTTTTATTGCAAAGCGGAATACAACAGTATGCAATGGGTGTATCTCACTGTACCATATGCAGACAGGGCCGCAATTTACTTTTTATCCCCTAAATGGGTTTTTATTGCAATGCGCAACACAACAGTATGCAATGGGTGTATCTCAAGGTAACATATGCAGACAGGGCCGCAATTTACTTTTTATCCCCTAAATGGGTTTTTATTGCAAAGCGGAATACAACAGTATGCAATGGGTGTATCTCACAGAAACATATGCAGACAGGGCCGCAATTTATTTTTTATCCCCTAAATAGGTTTTTATTGCAATGCGCAACACAACAGTATGCAATGGGTGTATCTCACTGTAACATATGCAGCCTAGGCCGCAATTAACATTTTTTCCCCCTAAATGGGTTTTTATTGCAAAGCGGAATTCAACAACAGTATGCAATGGGTGTATTGCACTGTAACATATGAATGAAAATCCAAAAAATAATTGTCCCCTTAATTGGTGCTTGTTGAATAGCAGATTTGAAATGCAGATTAAGCAGACATATATGCACTGAGCTTGCAGGAAATGGTCGCTACACACCGCACGCCTAACAGGTTGGATACCGTTGTTATTCTATTCCGCTATTGAATTAAAAAAAAAACATTTGAATGAAAAACTGAAATTTTTTTTTTTTCCCATAAATACTGAAAAATAATTATTTTCCCCTTACATTGGTGCTTTTTGAAGAGCAAGTTAGAAAAGCAGTGTCTGTCTAAAGACTGTATGTCAAAGTAAAATATGAAGGAAAAAAGTTTTCTTCTTTTTTAAATGCACGCCTAACAGGTTGTATACTGTGGTTGTTCTATTCCGCTATTGAATAAATAAAAACTCCTTTGAAAAAAAAACTGAAAAATATTTTTTTTTCCCTAAATACTGAAAAATAATTATTTTCTTACATTGGTGCTTTTTGAAGTGCAGGTTAGAAAAGCAGTGTCTGTCTAAAGACTGTATGTCAAAGTAAAATATGAAGGAAAAAAGTTTTTTTCTTTTTTAAGTGCACGCCTAACAGGTTGGATACTGTGGTTGTTCTATTCCGCTATTGAATAAAAAAAAAACATTTGAATGAAAAGCTGAAAAATATTTTTTTCCCTAAATACTGAAAAATAATTATTTTCCCCTTACATTGGTGCTTTTTGAATAGCAGGTTAGAAAAGCAGTGTCTGTCTAAAGACTGTATGTCAAAGTAAAGAATGAAGGAAAAAAGTTTTTTTCTTTTTTAAATGCACGCCTAACAGGTTGGATACTGTGGTTGTTCTATTCCGCTATTGAATAATAAAAAAAAAACTTTTGAATGAAAAACTGAAAAATATTTCTTTTTCCCTAAATACTGAAAAATAATTATTTTTCCCCTTACATTGTTGTTTTTTGAATAGCAGGTTAGAAAAGCAGTGTTTGTCTAAAGACTGTATGTCAAAGTTAAATATGAAGGGAAAAAAAAAAAAATTAAATGCAGATTAAGCAGACACATATGCACTCAGCTTGCATTAAATGTGCAGCACAGCACGTCGCCCACCTAACAGACTGATAAAAGTTTTTTTTTTCTCCTTTCTCCTCCTCACTGGGCTCAGGTCAGGGCATAAAGATCGTGCACTGCACCCCCACACAATACAATCAATGTAGATCTCTGTCTGATTAAAGAAGATTGTTCCTATGCTTTCCCTCAAAGCAATCTCCAGCCTGGCCCTACAGTAATCTCCTATCTCTCCCTCAGCAAAAGCAGCAGGAACCTCTCTCTAGTATAGTTATAGCAGAGTGATGCACGGCGCTATGTGACTCCAGCTTATATAGACTCTGGGTCACATTCTGCACTGGCCAATCCCAGGCATGCCTTTAGTAGGCATGGCTGTGATGGCTTCTAGGGCACACTAGTTAAACGCTTGCTGATTGGCTGCCTTGCACCTGTTGAAACCGCGCCATTAAAACCGCACCAAAACATCAAATAACGTTAACGAACAACGGACAGTACCCGAACATACAGTGAAATTTTGGGTTCAGGTTCGGGTCCGGGTACCAAATACCCAAAAGTCCGTTACGAACGCGAACAATACAGTCCGGGTTCGCTCAACTCTACTTGTGATTTTTGAGCGCCGGACTATAATATTTTTGTACTCATTACAAAGTGAAGCTTTACCTCATTTACTAAGCTCTGGAGTATCTGGATTTGCAAAGTTCACAGTCTATTTGCCTTTAGTAAATCAACCCCTATGTGCCTTCTGCAATAAAACAAACTCACTTTTCTGTTTGCAATCTTCTTTAAAGTGGATGTAAACCCCATTCATAAAATCTGACCTGGGCACATATATCTGTCATGTTTACCTATCTCTTTCCAACACCCTAAGTCCTGTGTCTTTCTGCTGCTCTGTTCCTCTGTTATCCGCATGATAGCTTCTGACAAGTTCTCCAATATAGGAGATAAAAGCAGCTGAAAATTTGTGTCGAGAAGGGACTTAGAGACAGATAAGCAGAGAGCGTGTCTATTCACAGCTCTGCAAGTTTCTTTGTTTCTCTGCCTATGTGGAGGGGGTGTGTGTGCTTTTCCTCCAATCAGCTCACACACAGTGTATGCCTAGACTCCCCTCCCACTGCTGAAACAGGAAGAAAAATTTGTAACACAATGTGCACTTTCTAAAGAATATAGAAGCTGCAGACAGCAGATATACATATAAAACCTATGTAAGGAGATTTGTCTCCTCTCTGTGTATCATCTGAGGCTATTCACTTCACTGGATATATATGTACATCCACATTAAAATGTACACTAAGCTGTGCATGTACAGTATAGTGTACATTCCCCGCATTTATCATGCGAAATGAACTCCCATGCACATGTACTGGAATTATGTTATTCTGGCCCAACCAGTCAAGTTGACCTAAGACCCTGAACCCAGAGGAAGACCAAGTGAAGATGTTGCAGTTGAAGTGAGGGGAGGACAGTTAAGTTCTGCTTTAACTGTACTGTAAACCAGTCCAGAAGCAAATGGAATACAAGGCGAATTTGTAAAGCACATTATTGTGCTTTATGAATGTGCAGTCTGTTTTTTTTTTAAAACAGTGATATGGCTTTACCACTGCTTCATGTATAGGACAACAGGGCAATCTGTCACATATACTGTGATCATCGAACAATATGTTATTTATCAGGTGCTCAGGTTTGCCACATTGCAGATCTGATTGACAAATTGTTGGGTAAGGCTGGGGATAGTACATATTGGTACAAATAACAAGGTTAGAGGAAGATGGAGCATCCTTACAATTTATTTCAAAGAACTTAGGTGCTAAAGGAAAGGACCCCAAGCCACACCAGAAAAGCAACAGAAGCTTTGAGAGCTAAAAAAGTGTCTGAGAACTTGGTGTAGGAAGGAGGGTTTTGGGTTCATAAAGAACTGGGACAATTTTGCAATAATTTACTGGCTCTGCAGCAGTGATGGACTGCACATAAATTGGGATGCAGCTTCGTTGGGGGAGAAGATGGCCAGAAGATTGGAGAAACTTTTAAACTAGGATTTGGTGGGGAGTGATCAGTGAGAGTTATACCTTGTAGTGAAAAAGGGTCTAAGTGCGCAATGAATACAGATGTGAGAAGAGTTGGGGAGGGGAGGCGTAAGGGCCTAACCATATGCTAGAAAAACTAAAGTATCCAAGCCCAATGCTAGTAGGTTTTCTGAATTTAACTGCAATCCGAGTGTGAGCAAAGATAAAATAATATACAGTATGCTTGTATAAAATTAAAAATGTATGTGCACAAATGCCAAAAGTCTGGTTAATAAAATGTAAAACTAGAAACTAGGATACTTGAGGAGAACTTTGGCTTTGTGGGAATATCAAAAACCTGTTTTGACAGCTCACCTGACTGGCTTGCAACAATTCATGGGTAGGGATGAGCGAACCCGGACTGTATTGTTCGTACCGGACTTTTGGGTATTCGGTACCTGGACCCGAACCCGGACATTTCACTGTATGTTCGGGTACTGTCCGTTGTTCGGTAACGTTATTTGATGTTTTGGCGCGGTTTTAATGGCGCGCTTTCAACAGGTGCAGGCAGCCAATCAGCAAGCGTTTAACTAGTGTGCCCTAGAAGCCATCACAGCCATGTCTACTAATGGCATGGCTGTGATTGGCCAGTGCAGCATGTGACCCAGACTCTATATAAGCTGGAGTCACACAGCGCCGCGCTTCACTCTGCTATAACTACTGTAGGGGGAGGTTCCTGACTGCTGCTGCTGAGGGAGAGATAGGAGTTTACTGTAGGGCCAGGCTGGAGAGATTGCTTGTAGGGAAAGCATAGGATAGGAACAATCTGCTTCAATCAGACAGCGATCTACATTGATTGTATTGTGTGGGGGCGCAGTGAACGATCTTCATGCCCTGACCTGAGCCAAGTGAAGAGGAGAAAGGAGAAACAAAAAATTTAGACAGACACTGCTATTCAACAAGCACCAATTAAGGGGACAATTAATTTTCAGTTTTTCATTCATACATTACAGTGTGATACACCCATTGCATACTGATGTATTGCGCATTGCAATAAAAAAAAAACATTTAGGGGGAAAAAAAGTTGATTGCGGCCCTGTCTGCATATGTTACAGTGAGATACACCCATTGCATACTGTTGTATTGTGCATTGCAATAAAAAAAACATTTAGGGGCAAAAACAGTTGATTGCGGCCCTACTCCGCTTCCTCATCCTCTACCGGCTTCTCTTCGGGTCAGTGTAACACCTTCACCACCAACTTCAGCACAGCCAGGGGTAAACGACAGCAGGCAGTTTTAACTTGCCTGTTTGGGTGAAAAACCACACACCGCGCAGAAGTTATGGAGGGGCATTGAACTGCAGACCGATGAGTGGTTGCTGCCAGTGAGCCTCAAGCCCGGCCTGGTGGTGTGCGATAATGGGCAAAATCTCATAGCAGCTCTGGGCCTAGCCGGTTTGACACAAATCCCTTGCTTGGTGCCTGTGCTGAATTTGGTGGTGCAGAGGTTCCTTAGAAATTACCACGATATGTCAGAGCTGCTGCAGAAAGTGCGGGCCGTCTATGCGCACTTTCGGCGTTCTCACCCTGCTGCTGCTCGCCTGTCAGCGCTGCAGCGTAACTTTGGCCTTCCCGCTCACCGCCTCATATGTGACGTGCCCACAAGGTGGAACTCCACCTTGCACATGCTGGCCAGACTGTGCGAGAAGCAGCAGGCCATAGTGGAGTTTCAGCTGCAGCGCGCACACGTGAGTCGCTCTGCGGAACAGCACCACTTCACCACCAATAACTGGGCCACCATGCGAGACCTGTGTGCCTTGTTGCGCTGTTTAGAGTACTCAACCAACATGGCCAGTGCCGATGACACCGTTCTCAGCTTAACTATCCCACTTCTATGCCTTCTTGAAAAAACACTTTGGGCGATGAAGGGGCTCAGTCCTGGAGGATGATGAGGATGAGGAGAAGATGGAGGAGGATATGGAACCATGTTCACAGCAGGGTGGCACCCAGGCCAGCTCATGGCCATCACTGGTGCGTGGCTGGGGGGATACGGAGGACACAAAGGATACACCTCCCACAGAGGACAGCTTTTCGTTGCCTCTGGGCAGCCTGGCACACATGAGCGATTACATGCTGCAGTGTCTCCGCAACGACCGCTGAGTTTCCCACATAGTAAGTTTTGCTGATTTCTGGGTGACCACCCTGCTGGATCCCCGTTACAAGGACAACGTACCGTCCTTAATTCCCTCACTGGAGCGTGATTGGAAGATGCGTGAGTACAAGCGCACGATGCTAGACGCGCTGCTGGTGGCATTCCCACCTGACACCGGGGGCACAGTGGAAGCACAAGACCAAGGCAGGGGAGGAGGAGGAAGAGGTCGTTAACGCTGCCAGGGCACTGCCAGCACCTCAGAAGGCAGGGTTAGCATGTCTGAAATGTGGAAAAGCTTTGTCAGCTCGCCACAACAAGCAGCAGCACCAGCAGCTGATATGGAACGTCTTAGCAGGAGGCAGCATTTCACTAACATGGTGGAGCAGTATGTGTGCACACGCCTAGACTTACTGAATGACGGGTCTGCCCCCTTCAACTTCTGGGTCTCCAAGTTGGGCACATGGCCTGAGCTTGACCTTTACGCCTTGGAGGTGCTGGCCTGCCCTGCAGCCAGTGTATTATCTGAACGGGTATTTAGCACGGCTGGGGGCGTTATCACAGACAAGCGCAGCTGCCTGTTCAGAGCCAATGTGGACAAGCTCACGTTCATTAAAATGAACCAGGCATGGATCCCACAGGACTTTTCTGTACCTTGTGCAGAATAGGCATGTATACCGGCCTTACCCAGCCATTGCTGGATTTGATCTTTCTTACTCTTTTGGGGTGTACCCGAATTTAAATTTTTTTAAATTAAAAACCAAAACCATCGTTGGCTACCTCGTCCTCCTCCTCCACTGCCGCCGCCGCTTTCACCTACACTGCCATATCCACTGCCATATCCTCCGCCACCTCAACCTCCTACTCCATATGGGCCTCGTCCTCCTCCTACATCATGATTATTTTTTCTTTTTCTGTTTTTTCTGTTCTTTTAAGTTATTTCCCTATCCACGTTTGTTTGCAGAGCACTTGCCATGCACTTAAGATGATTTTGCTGCCATTTGCAGCCCTCTAGCCCTTTCCATGTTTGTTTTAGAGGCATTTTAGTGCTTAAAAGTTTGGGTCTCCATTGACTTCAATGGGGTTCGGGATCGGGACAAAGTTCGGGTCACGAACCCGGACTTTTTTTTCAAGTTCGGTCGAACCCGCCGAACCTGAACATCCAGGTGTTCGCTCAACTCTATTCATGGGTACTCCCTGCATTGCAGGGACAAGGTAGGTAGAAGAGGTAGAGAGGTGTGCCTATATGTCAACAGCAATTTGATTGTAAATATGAGGAAGGAGATTGCTTTGGGGCAAGTGAGGAGTTGGAGTCTTTGTGACTCGAGCTTTAAAAGGATGAAACAGATGGTAAATTAATTGTGGGTGTATACTACAGGCTCCTAATCCTAAGGATGAGTAGGAGACCCATCACTTTTCACAGTTAGAAATGACAAGGGGGCAAGGTAATACTATAATAATGTGGGAATTAAGCTATCCTAATATTGTTTGGACAGACAGAACTGCACGTTCAACTAAGGCTCATCAAACAACACAGAGCTGATTGAAGATATGGACGTAAGAGATAATTTAGGTAACAGCAATCGTAATTACATTTTTCATAAATTATAGAAAAAATTACTAATACTAAGCTGTGCTGCATACTACTTGATACTAAATAGAATAAAATTTTTGCAACAGCGAGCACTAAGGAAAAGTGGCAGTGCTTTAGGGACATATTAAACACCAGCATTGCATTCCACTGGGAAACAAATATAAAAGAGGGGCATGGTCTGGCTCCGGTCAAAGATGGCCATATAATTGAAGAGCTCCTGCACCTCGGGACGAAAATCAGTTTTCTGGGAGACAATCTGCTTCAAAACTAACCCTCAAGCTATGGGGAAAAAGGTGACAGAAGCTCTTCTCCGTACTTTTCTCCATACAGACATACAAGCAGTAGCCACAAGGCTAGGCTCTGTCAAACAACTACCTGCCATGCAGACGCCATACGTCAAATACAAAGAGTCTCTGATAACCAACTGGCACACACCATAGAGATACACAGGCATCTAAAAGATCTTGACAATCGAGGGAGACGCCACAACATAAGAGTAATGGGTGTCCCTAAAAAACATTGATTAGCAAAACTTAGAATTCTATCATCTCCATCTTTAATGATCTCTTAGAGAGACCATCGGATTCACCCAATGAAATGGAGCGAACACACAGAGCCCTCCGTCCAAGGGGCCGAGACACTGATCCCCGAGGAATGTGATTTGTTGCTTAGTCAACTTCCCCTGAAAGAAGCCAACCTAAGAAAAGTTTGAAAAAGAGACCTTGTGCTCTTTAATGGAACGGAAATAAAACTATATATATAAAATCTATCAAATATCACCCTGCAACATAGGAGAGCACTGCGCCCTCTTCTGGATCAATTACGCACTAAAGGAATAACCTACAGATGGAAATTCCCATTCTGCCTAGCGGGTACTTGGAGGGGTCACACAGCTTTTCTTCGCACTCCAGATGATCTTCAACCCTTCTGTAAATCCCTGGGTCTTCCACTTATCGAAGTCCCTGACTGGTATGGATCCTTCTCTCTTACAGAAACCTGGACACAGATCTCCAAAAACTGCACACCACAAGCACAGAGACAATGAGGCCGTCGCCGCAGATCCCAACCTTCCCCTGCCAAACAACCGAAATGTAAGGGGTGATGAGGAGCCCTGGCATATCCCCACCGAGATGCCGTGATCACATGGAGTCTTGAAAACCAGATCCAAAAATCAGTCACCCTACCTTTCCAAAAAGGGTTGTGAGTACCCTGTCGGTTTGTTGTTATACCTTGGAACATTTTTTTTTCCTTTTTTCTATAAAATGTTTTCCTTTTCTTTCCAGCCAGACAAACATATAAACACACTGGACAGTTATATGTTACATTAATTTCCTATTTTCAAACCTATAAGCATTATCATTATGTTCTAGAATATTGAAGCATCTTGCCTCTATATATCACATTTGAGCTCATAAGTACTGAGTACTACAACGCTGCATAGAGGAAAAGAAGCACCTAATTACCATTAGATATCCACTCACATTAACATTCAAGTCTAACTATACAAGACGAGTGTCACGTACCTGGTCGGTGAGCCTGACGTGTAGAGAAGGGCCTCTCATACAACTCCGACTCGTGGACCACTGATAGTGAGACAGCAGCCACAGGAGCATGGTGACGTATGAGTGCCTGTAATCAGTCCAGTAGTTTCCATGGCCGCAGTGAACAGGCTGGTAGAAGGCAGCTGTAAGCAAGACATACTGGGCTGAAGTTGTAGCAGACCGGATGAGCAGCGTGCATGGTCAGACAAGCCGGATCGGTAATGGTCGGGCAGGATGGACATAGACGATGGACAGCAGAATGGTCGGGTCACAAGCCAAGTCAGCTCCAGGAAAGCAGCAAGGCAGGATCAGGAGACAGAAGCGAAATCCAGAAGACAAGCCAAGAGTAGAAGGTATATGTGTATGAAGCAGACAAGCACAGGTTAGGGATAGGCTGGATCGAAATCAGAGGTCACAGAGTCAGGAACAGTACACAGAAGCTGCAGACCAAACAGCAATGAGTCCATGCAGGGAGTCAGTTTAAATAGCCAGCCTGGCGCCAACATTAGTGACAGGCACATGCATTGATGCGCAAATGTGCATTCGCCAATGCGTGAGTGCGCATGCACGAATGCCTATGCAAGCTCCCTAAACCATAAACAAGAACGTCTGCTTGACCCATTGCTGGTCTGCACATGTGTTAATGCACGCGCCGAGGAACTCCATCTATCCTATGGACCAGACTTCTCTGACAACGAGACTGCAATGTTCAATTTTCCTCTTATGTTTATATACCATTCAACAGCAATTATATAGTGGCCCTTTGGCTCTTGCTCCTTGAGAAACCTCTCACAGGAAGAACTATAGTAACAAGCCCATGATCTGTTGGTAGCCATCCCTGTGGCAATACTGGAAGAGTATAAGACACCTTATATCATTTAAAGAACTTCCATTTATACAATTCAAACTATTTTTTCTCCTGTTTTTCTACCTGTGTTGTTTTACCTTATTAATTAAGTTCTATATGAATACTTGATGTCTTGATGATGAAATGTTGTGGTCTGATATCAAGGACAGAAAACTGAGAACTATTAAACATACAATTATCTAATAAATGGATTTTTAAATACAGACTTACCTGTAAAATCCATTTCTTGAAGTACATCACGGGACATAGAGCCATAAATCATAACATATGGGTTATATAGCCACCTTTAGGTGAAGGACACTGGCAACCAATCAGAATTGATGCCCCCCTATATAACCACTCCCACACAGGAAGTAGCTCAGTTTTAAGCAAGCAATAAAGACCCCATAAAAGAGGGGAGGGACCTCTGTGTCCCATGATGTACTTCAAGAAATGGATTTTACAGGTAAGTCTGTATTAAAAAATCAATTTTTCTTTTCGTACATCACAGGACACAGAGCCATAAATCATAACATATGGGATGTCCCAAAGCAATGCATCTGAGGGGAGGGGGACACCAAAAAATGCCGCCATCTGACCCCAAAAAAAGGATTACACCACTGCCTGCAGAACACTGCGGCCAAATGCAGATTCCTCCTGGGTCCCAAAATCCACTTGATAGAAACGAGTGAACGTATATGCATCGATGACCAGGTCGCGGCCTTGCAAATCTGAGCCATAGAGGCTCAATGACGATGTGCCCAAGAGGCACCTGCTCCTCTGGTAGAATGTGCCTTTACAGGAAAAGGTGGAACTTTCCCTACTAAATCATACACCTGGGTAATAACCTGGCAAAACCAAAAAGAAATCATAGATTTAGATGCTGCCAACCCCTTTCTGGGGCCTTCTGGCAGCACAAACATGCTCTCAGTCTTACGAATCTGAGCTGTTTCCTGTAAGTAAAACTTAAGTGCACACATTACATCAAGAGAATGCAATAACTTTTCCTCCTCTGAGTGAGGATCTGGAAAAAAGGAAGGTAGTATAATGTCCTGATTCATATAAAAGGTGGACACCACCTTGGGCAAAAAACCTGGGTGTGGATGTAAAATCACCCTATCTTGATGAAATATCAAGAATGGCTCTTTACAAGAAAGAGCTGTTATTTCCAATACCCATCTAGCTGAAGTTATCGCAATCAAAAAGACCAGTTTTCTGGCCAAAAGAACCAGGGGAACTTGCCCCAGAGGCTCAAAAGGCTGTTTTTGCAAAACTGCCAACACCAAATTTAAGTCCCAAGGACATAATGGTGGCTTCACAGGCGGAAGCAAACATAACATTCCCCAGACAAAGGTCTGAACCAAGGAATGGGAAGCGATCGGTTCCTGGAAGAAAACCGATAAGGCTGAAATCTCCCCTTTGATAGTGCTCAAGGCTAGCTTTATATCTACTCCTGCTTGAAGGAAAGCTAGAATTCTCCCGATGATATATTTGCAGGCATGTCATTTCCTGGCCTCACACCAGGCAATGTAGGATTTCCAAACTCTGTAATAAATGTTACTAGAGAATGGTTTTCTAGAGTTTATCAGTGTATGAACAGCAGGGCCAGATACACCCCGCTCCTTCAAGATTTGGGCTTCAATAGCCAAGTCGTCAAATTTAGAGACTGTACAGCAGGGTGGAATATCAGGCCTTGAGAGAGTAGATCCGGATGCAGTGGAAGGGCCCAAGGCCTCGTCACTGCCAATCTCTGGATTTGTGCAAACCAAACCCTCCTCGGCCATGCCGGAGCTACCAGAATCACTGGTTTCCCCTCTGGCTGGATTCTGCGCAACAGAAGTGGTATCAGCTGCACCAGAAGAAAGGCATATATCAGGGAATAATCCTCCCAAGGAGTCAACAAAGCATCCAATCCGACTGCGAGTGGATCCCTGGTCCTGGACACACATTTCTTCAACTTGTTGTTGAACCTGGATGACAACAGATCTATGTTTGGTACCCCTCCCCCCCCCCAGCATAGGCAGATTGATTGAAAAATGTCAGGGTGTAAGGACCATTCCCCCAGAAACATCTGTTGACGACTAAAAAAGTCCCGGAATAAAAACTGCTGTCAGGCATGGCACAAACTTCTCTGTCCAAGACAGGATGAAGTCCACCTCTTTCTGGACTGACTACTTGTGCCTCCTTGATGGTTGATATAAGCCACAGCCGTGGCATTGTCGGATTGTACCCTGACAGGGTGACCCCGAAGCCTGGACGTCCAGAATTTCAAAGCCCAATTGACTGCTCGGATTTCCATAATGTTGATGGGTAGACTTTTCTCTACCCAAGACCATTTCCCCTGGACAGAGGCTTCCTCCAGAACCGCTCCCCAGCCGGAGAGACTGGCATCTGTAGTGACTAATTTCCAAGTCACTGGAAGAAAGGATTTACGTTTCTCCAGATTTCTGGTCAAAAATCACCAATTTAGACTCTGGAAGGACCATACTCGACCATGCTCGATTAAGTATGGAAATCGACTAGATGCGTGAGTAGATCACACAACTAAGAAGTGAAAGCAATTAACCAGAGCCAGCGGCACGGGACACACATTTTGGCAGCATTGATCAAATGAAGGGTCAGTGATTTCTTATAAGCCTTCTGAGGGATGGAGGTATGTGGAGGAGATATTGAGCAGGTGTGAAATCGGGGGTGAAGGTGGTGATGCATGCGATAAGGGCATGAACGTCGCGCCAAAAGTGAAGAATGAGTTGGCATTCCCACCAAATGTGGAGCAGGGAACCGGTGTGTTTATGGCATTTCCAGCATAGAGAGGAGATGTCAGCAGAAATCTTGTGCAGTTTGTCAGGGGTCCGATAGCATTTGGCAAAAATCTTAAATCCAATTTCTTGCGCAAAAACATTCATGGAGCCCTTATGAATGTGGTTGTGTATTCTATCCCAGGCACGTTCAGATATGGTGAGAGATAGATCTCTATCCCATTGGTCATACAATTTGAGTACCCTCGGGGCCCGTGACCTGGACAGGATAGAGTAGATTATTAAGATCAAATGACGTTGAGGACCTTCATGGTCACATAAAGCTTCAAAAGGCGTGTGATCTCTGTGCCACTTACCGGGGTCAGGGGAGCGCAACAGAAAGTTCCTAATTTGCAAATAGTTGAAGAACAGGATCTTGATATTCAGATAGCGTCGGGAAAGTGCGTCGTAGGTGAGTAGGCTCTATATGGGGCATTCATCAGAGAGGCGTCCAGGGTAAGGTATGGAAGTCCAGGTGGGAATTCCGGATTCTGAACCAATGGCATCAGGGGGCCAGGTGAAGATGATAAATGCATAATTTTACATAACTGTCTAAACATGGTAAGAGTGGGACCAGTCAAAGGGTGTTTGGCGCTAGTCGCCGGGATGAGGGTGGGTTTAATTCACGGGAGATGGTGTATAGGGAGGGAGGATATGGAGTATTCAAGTGTAACCCAGTCCTTGGTGTGGAGGTTATTGAGCCAATCTATGAGGCAGGACAGGTGACATGCCCAGTAGTATTTTTGTAGGTGAGGGAGGCCCAAGCCCCCAGTTTCAGTGAGGTCAAAACATCCCAATTTAATCAAGGACATTTTGAGCGCCAAATAAAAGAGGAGCATAGGCGCCTGTAGGAATGGAAAAATAAAGGGGGGAGCTTAATGGGGATAGTTTGTAGAACGTAGAGGAGTCTAGGGAGGATATTCATTTTGATGATAGCCAATCTACCAAACCATGAAAAGGGGCTATGTTACCATTTAGATAAGTCAGTTTTGACTTTCTGCAAAAGCAGAAGAATGTTTTTAACATAGAGGTCCGACAATTTAGATGGAAGTTGTATCCCTAAACAAGTGATTAAGTGAGGTTTCCACCTGAATGGGAAGATCTGTTGACAAAGGGCAAACGTCTGCGGTGATAAGGAGACATTAAGCGCCTCTGGTTTCGAATAGTTTATTTTAAGGTTAGATAACATGAAATGTGTTGAGATCCCTCAGGAGGTTGGGTACGGTAGTAACAGGATTCGTGAGGAACAGCAGGATGTCATCGGTTTTGCCTGCAATGGTCACTCCACTGATGTCAGGGTTCGATTTAATTTTGCGGAGTAATGGTTCTAAAGTGATAAGAAAAATAAGGGGGGACAACGGACAACCCTGACGCATACCATTCGACACGGAGAAGGCATCCGACAGGTGGTTATTAACCCTCACCCTTGCTGTGGGCGTGGAGTACAGGGCGGATATGAATCTCAACATTGTCCGCAGGCCAATTTTTTACCCAAAGGATTCTGCGCATATGCACTGTCGTCAGAGCAACTCATGACATTTGCCTTATGGATTGGAGTCCATAAACTCTTGTTACCGCAGAAATAGAAGCATCCACAGAGGGTATATTCCATTTCTTTGTAAACATTTCCTCCATAGGATACAATAATGAAAACCTTTTGGGAGGAACAAAAAACCTATCAGGATGGTCCCAATCTTCATACACTTTTTGCTCCAAGAGCGGATGTATGGGAAACGTCTGAGGATTATGAGTAGGGCGCAATAAGCCTAGAGAGGAAAAAGAGACTTCAGCTGTCTCTATGTAACGCTCCTGCGTTTTTGTTATAGTGAGCTGGATTTGCAGCTGCAGAATCTCCACTCAGTAGTCATGTAGAGATGTGTTGAATTACCAGATCCAACTCTCCAGACTCATCACTGTGGACCCGCCTGCTTCAGCATTCAAATACACATACACTCTATAAGATGTTCCTGGAGTGATAGGATGTATATGACAGTATAGAGGTGATGTGCTGAAGGGACAGGCATGAGCAGTGATAGCAATGATAAGCACTTGATAGTAATGTTCAGGAGAGTGGTAGATGGTAATAGGTAGAATGCAGTAATCATGTATAGTAACAGGTGGTAAGGACAGCAGATGGCATATACAGGAGAGACTAACCCAGTGCAAGGATAGATGGTAGTAGACTCAAGAGCTAGCAATCTATGTAACAGTGTAGATGATAGGATTAGTAATGCATAGATAGTAACAGTCCTTAATGTGCAGAAGTAGATAGTGTAAGTTTGTTATGAAGGAATCCCCTGTGGGGTACTTATCACTAGTGAGGTTAGTAAGTAGAAGGGTCCGGTAGTAAGGGAGTGATCCGGTAGCGAGATACGGGATCAGTAGCGAGGTTCCGGTCTGTTCCAGGTAAAGAGAATAGCTGGAGGCTCCGGCAGCATAAGACAAGGCTGTTAAGCATGCGGTTTGAACGAACAACCTGTGAGAGAAAGCCGGCGATTGAAATAGCCGCTCAGAGCGGCGCTCAGTGATGATGTCATGCGGCTTAAAGGTATATGCGTTCCACCTAACTGAAAAGGTGGGACGCAATATGCAATGAAAAATGGGCAATAAGGGTACCAATGGTACCAGAATCTTACACTCTAGAGGAGGAAATTTGCATACAGACCGGACCATTTCAGTAAGAGATTGAATAAACAATCTCTGGGTCTGAGAGGTAGATAGAGACTCCTCAGACTCTGACTCCGCAGAAGTGGAAACCTCAGCTTGACCTTCCATAGGGTCACCATCAGCTACTTCTTCCACATCCTCTGCCAAATCCTGAACTGACTCAGGGGGTGGCTCAGGGGAGGGAGCTCTATCATGTTTTTCCCTTGAGATGCTGTAATGATACCAGCAACCCTACCCTCAAGGCTGGCCAATGCCACAGCCAAATTGTCCTTAGTGACGTAGGTTGCGGCAGAAGTACTAGGAGTAGCTTCTATCCCTGACAACAATAATGGCTCAGATTGGCAAGATGCCTCTATCTCTTCAGGAGGAGTAGACACAGCAGAAACATGGCTAGGACCTTCAAGGCCTGACAGTGGCATCGCAGTGCCTTTTCCAATGCTGCTTGGTGGAGATTTCAATGCTCCCTTAAACCCACACCTGGATTCTTCTTTGGGAACCTCAGCAATCCCTGACAGAGCTCTCAAGCAAATCAACCTCCAACTTCACAGTCTCATGCTCCTAAAACCCCAAGAAAAAGACAATATATTTATTTTTCACCACTTCACCAAAAACATTCCAGAATTGACTACATCTTTGTATCCCAAACTGACCTAATCTACTTACAACAAGCTACAATAGAACCCATGACACTCTCTGACCCCCACCCAATCACTGTGACTCTACAATTCCCTGAACAGGTGACAAAAACAAAAAAATCGAGACTCAATACATATCTCACAAATGTGTGCTACGAGGAAAATTTTACAGCAACAGCATCAAATATAAAAAAAATTCACCAAGCAAAAATCGCTTCTCTCACTACTCACTAGCCTCATACGCTCCCTAGAAATATACAAACATTTCAGAGCAAACTCCACATAGCAGGACATACTAAAGGTGAGAAATTTTCTTCTAGAGGAACTTGATAAAAAAACAAAAGACAATACATACTCCATAATAAAATATACTATGAACATAGCAATAAATGTGGGAAACTCCTAGCAAAGGCAGTTCAGGCTAAAAAAAGCAGGCACCACGGTCAGATATGTTAAAGATAATCAAAGGAAAATCATTCTTCCAATGAAGATATTGCAAAACAGTTTGAAATTTACTACAAAGCCCTTTATAATATCCCTTCAGCCAACGATAAACAACAAGAAGCTGATAAATGTACACAAATTATCTCAGACTTTCTGAGAAAATATGCCCCCCCCCCCCCCACTCAAAAGAGACTCAGCACAAAAACTGTAAACACCCCTATCAGAGGCAGAGTTTGATAAAGCCCTTAAGGACATGAAGCTTGGCAAATCCCCGGTCCTGACAGTTTTCCTCTCCAATACTATAAAACTTTTTGTGAAACTCTTAAACCACACTTCCTGTCCGCGTCTAACTCTTTACATAGCACACCTCACCTATGTCCCCAACTTCCCGAAGCACACATAACAGTCATACCCAAGGAAGGGAAAGACGAGTCTCAAGTCTCCAATTATAGACCAATATCTCTCATAAATGTAGATGTAAAAATATATGCAAAAATCTTAGCTAACAGAATTCTGCCTCTGCTCCCCTACTTCATTTCCCTTGGCCAGGTAGGTTTTATCCCCAGAAGAGAGGGCCGCGATAACACAACAAACGCCTTAAATCTCCACCTTTGGCTAACATCACAATCTCAACATGGTTTCTTCCTATCCCTTGATGCTGAGTAGACACTTGACAGAGTGGCCTGGGACTACATGGAAGCTGTGCTTATCTCAATAGGCTTCTGTGGGCTTACATTAGAGCTCTACTGTATATATAGCCCCTATGGCAAGAGTACATGTTAGCGGTAACCTGTCAACTGCCTTCCAGCTACACAATGGAAAAAGACAAGGCTGTCCTCTCTCCCCCTTACTCTTTGTTCTTACCCTCAAACCCCTATTGAATAGAATCAGATCCAACCCAAACATCAAAGGGATTAACATCCACAAACACACCTAAAAACTTGCTGCTTTTGTGGATGACCTTCTTTTTTTCTTACGAACCCCCACATATCAATTCCCAACCTACTCCATGACCTAGATCTTTTTCAGAAAATCTCCAACCTAAAAATAATTATTTCAAATGGAATGCCCTTAACACAATACTGCCACCAGAAACAGTCAAACTCTGTCAAACTAATTTTCCTTTCAAGACTCCATAACATATTTGGGTATTCACATCCCAACTTTCAGAACTCTTTAACTGTAACTACTGAAAAAATCTGGAGGTGACACGCAAAGACCTGAAACGCTGGGCTTCTCTAAATATTTCCTGGTTTGGGAGATCAGCATTGATTAAAATTACCATCCTCCCGTGCTTTCTCTATGTTATGCAAACAATCCCCATTCATCTTCCAGCTTCTTTCTTTGCGTCCGTCCGTAAAGTCTGTATATCCTTTATTTGGCAAAATAAACCGCCTAGAGTAAGTTACTCTCGCCTCATTCTGCCAAAAATCAAAGGAGGAATTGGAATTCCTGATATACAGAGATACTATTGGGCAGTCCATTTAACCCATATAGTAGACTGAAATATCCACCACAATATCAAAGACTGGGTTAACCTAGAACATTTAGTAATAACACAATGCTTACAAACACTTCCTTGGATGCACCCTAGACAAATCTCTCAGGAAGCCAAATCTCACCCTCACATAAATTCGACATTAGAAATTTTCTATAGAACTCAAAAGAAGTCCTCACTAACTCCTTGGTGGGGCCCACTAACACCACTCTGATCTAATCCGGATTTCACTCCAGGTATTTCTGATGATTTTCTACGAAAAAATTGGTCACATAGAGATGTACTGACATCTCATTTCTTTAGAAGGGGAAAACTGATCACACTATCAGATATCAATGCAGAAATAGCCCCCTATTCCCTCCCATGAGGGATTTATATGCAAATTTCCAATTTCTTGACAAGTAGAGAAACCAAATGGTCCTATGGTCCTGATCACACACAATGCTTGAAACTCTATGCAACAAAAAAAACCCCCAAAGACATCTAATTTCCTTACTATACATGGCTTTGATTCAAGATCGTTCTGCCTTTACCAGCAGCTCATTCCAAGTATGGACCCGTGAACCAGATCTACAACTACAATCAATGTTCATGATAAATGCAGCATGCCAAAGTATTCCCTCCCATTGGCGATCAACCTATACGCCTTCAATAGTGGAATGGTTCTATAGACTTAATAAAATGGAAGAGATAGAAGAGCTAGTTAGCATCTCTCAGGAAAGAATCACTAATTTTACCAAAACATGGTATTGTTGGCAAAACTACAAAACAACTAAAGCTTACACAGATGCATATGGAAAATAATCGACTCTAATCCTAAACTAACTCAAAGCTAAAACTGGAGACATATATCCCAATTTAAGAAATTGCATTTTTTACAATTTTACTTCCAATCTTCCCCCCATTTATGGAGGGCAGAGATTGAGAAGTAGATAATCTTTCATAATTAATCATACATTGATCACTCTACTTAGCTTAATACAAGTTTACCCAGTCTCTCCGACTATCATTGTCTTCATTTCCTTCTCCTCCCTATGCTTGCTCCATTTCCCTGTACCCCCACAAGATAGAGAGAGTGGGGAGAGAAGAGTAGTGGGGAAGAGTGAGGGAAAAGCAGAGAAAAGTGACATGGGTATCTCCAACTCCACCTGCCTAACGTTTTCTCTCCCCTCCCCACCCCCTCTCCACAAAAAATATTTCATAAAAAGATTCGGACTGATAAACAATGCACCCCATACTATAACCCCATCAGTTGTCCATTCAAGTACAGCCCTCATACAATTTTCCCTAACACAATGCTTTAGAGTATGTTACGATTTCTTTTTTGTATGAACAAACACGGAATACCTGACGGAACGTATCTTACTATGTTTTCTTGTACCTTGTAACTTTAACCTAGATTACCAGGTTCAAATTCTCTTCTACTTGATTACTGAGTTAATTTTATGCCATGAATTTGATCAATATTGTTAATTGTGTCTATACCATCTTCTTTTTCTGCCAATGCATTTACAGTATCTCACAAAAGTGAGTACACCCCTCACTTTTTTGTAAATATTTTATTCTACCTACTATTCTTGTGACAACACTGAAGAAATGATACTTTGCTACAATGTAAAGTAGTGAGTGTACAGCTTGTATAACAGTGTAAATTTGCTGTCCCCTCAAATACCGTAACTCAACAGACAGGAATTAATGTCTAAACCGCTGGCAACAAAAGTGAGTACACCACCAAGTGAAAATGTCCAAATTGGGCCCAACGTGTGTGGCCACCATTATTTTCCAGCACTGCCTTAACCCTCTTGGGCATGGAGTTCATCAGAGCTTCACAGGTTGCCACTGGAGTCCTCTTCCACTCCTCCATGATGACATCACGGAGCTGGTGGATGTTAGAGACCTTCTGCTCCTCCAACCTCTGTTTGAGGATGCCTCACAGATGCTCAATAGGGTTTAGGTCTGGGGACATGCTTGGCCAGTCCATCACCTTTACCCTCAGCTTCTTTAGCAAGGCAGCAATCGTCTTGGAGGTGTGCTTGGGGTCGTTACCATGTTGGAATACTGCCCTGTGGCCCAGTCTCTGAAGGGAGGGTATCATGCTCTGCTTCAGTATGTCACATACTCACAGTACATGTTGGCATTCATGGTTCCCTCAATGAACTGTAGCTCCCCAGTGCCGGTGTCCTGCCGAAAGTTTCAACCTGCCGAGATCTTCAACCCTCGTCACTTCCGCTCAGTGTTCTCCAACAAATAAATAGCTGATCTCTCTCTCATTTTTTCAAGTAATGTGGGGGATAGCACAGGTTTTTATTTGCCAATAAAAGAAAATGTGGACTGTGGATGCTGTAATAGTAATAGTATGGGAGATAGTACTGTGCACGGGTTTTTATTAGACGATAAAATAAAATGGGAACTGCGGATGCTCACATCCCACTCTCCAAACTGTCGTGTTTAATTTTTGCTTCAGGAGTCGCGGGCGCCTGCACAGTAGCATAGATTGTCCTGCTGAAAAGTCCAACTGTGGGCGCTTCCGCAGTAGCATACATTGTCCTGCCGAGAACTCCAACTCTTTTGTGCACTGCTTGGGACTTCTCTGTGCACAGGCATTTGTTGGCGCACATGCACAGTATCAGGGCCGTCTTTACCGCAGGGCAAAAGGGGCAGCTGCCCTGGGCCCTGTCATTGTTGGGGGGCCCAAAGGCATTTGCCATTTGAGCCCGCGCTGCCCGCAAATTGGGAGTCCCATGATAACACTACAGAGTCACAGTGCACATCGGCGTATTCCTTAGCCGTCAGGGTGGGGGCGGGGCCAGGAGCTCCACTGCTGCTCTGACCCTGTCTGCCCCAAATAGCCTGTATGCATTGCTCGGAGCTGAGAGACAAGAATGCTGGTAGCACCGCCTCCAGACCTCTGCGAGTTCTGCCCCCAGACCTTTGAAAGCTCTGCCTCCAGACCTCTGACAGCTCCGCTCCCGGATCCTTGAGGGCCCCGTGCCTGGACCGCTGAGGGCCCCGCTCCCAGATCCCTGAGGGCCCCGCACAGGGCCGTCTTTACCGCAGGGCAAAAGGGGCAGCTGCCCTGGGCCCTGTCATTGTTGGGGGGCCCAAAAGCATTTGTCACTTGAGCCCGCGCTGCCCGCAAATTGGGAGTCCCATGATAACACTACAGAGTCACAGTGCACATCGGCGTATTCCCTAGCCGTCAGGGTGGGGGTGGGGCCAGGAGCTCAACTTCTGCACTGACCCTGTCTGCCCCATGTAGCCTGTATGCATTGCTCAAAACTGAGAGACAAGAACGCTGGTAGCACTACCTCCAGACCTCTGCGAGTTCTGCCCCCAGACCTTTGAAAGCTCTGCCTCTAGACCGCTGAGGGCCCCGCTCCCGGATCCCTGAGGGCCCCGCACCTGGACCGCTGAGGGCCCCACTCCCGGATCCCTGAGGGCCCCTTGTGAAAGGACCTGGTAAGCATAACTGCATGCTTAGGTGACTGATGCACCGGGGTGGAAGAAGACACATGGGGCACCGTTATTCATTCAATATCATCACATTTCATTTGGGATATTTGGGACTTTTATTTTGCTGTTTCACATTCATACTTTTTGGTGTTATCTCACTATAAGCTGCAGCTTGCCTTTATACTAGCGCGGTTATAATTTTGTTACAGTATAGCTGATAGGTAACATTTTAAAATGGTTTCTTAGTAGATCACCCCCTGTTCTAGATCCGCAGTCTCTGGTTACCCCCTGTACTAGATCCGCAGTCTCTGGTTATCCCCTGTACTAGATCCACAGTCTCTGGTTATCCCCTGTACTAGATCCGCAGTCTCTAATTATCCCTTGTACTAGATCTGCAGTCTCTGGTTATCCCCTGTACTAGATCCGCAGTCTCTGGTTATTTCCTGTACTATATCCGCAGTCTCTGGTTATCCCCTGTACTATATCCGCAGTCTCTGGTTATCCCCTGTACTAGATCCGCAGTCTCTGGTTATCCCCTGTACTAGATCCGCAGTCTCTGGTTATCCCCTGTACTAGATCTGCAGTCTCTGGTTATCCCCTGTACTAGATCCGCAGTCTCTGGTTATCTCCTGTACTAGATCCGCAGTCTCTGGTTATCTCCTGTACTAGATCCGCAGTCTCTGGTTATCCCCTGTACTAGATCCACAGTCTCTGGTTATCCCCTGTACTAGATCTGCAGTCTCTGGTTATCCCCTGTACTAGATCCGCAGTCTCTGGCCACCCCCTGTACTAGATTAGCAGTCTCTGGGTATCCCCTGTAGTATGTCTGTAGTCTCTGACCATCTCCTGTAGTACATCTATCAGTGAGCAGAAATGATGTGCAGTATCATTTAGCAAACCAGTCAGTAAGTGATAATAATATACTGTACCTCTGGCAACCAATTGCAATTGCTGCTTGATCTACTGCAGTAAACTGATTTTGAGTCTTCCTGCTATTTGTTATATGTCTAAGAGCGGTTGGGGGGCCCAAGAAAATGTTTGCCCAGGGTCCAATGAATATTAAAGACGGCCCTGCACAGTACAGGCAACTTGCTGAGATCTCCGACCAGAGGTGACGTGGGTTGGAGATCTCGGCAAGCACCCGCCCTGCCCCACCTCTCTGTTGGTACGCCCCTGACTCCGCCTGTGTCCCCCGCCATCATGTAGACTGTGTCCCCATCTCGTAGCCTGTGTCCCCCGTCATCCTGCAGCCTGTGTCCCCCCATTGTCCTGGAGCCTGTGTCTTCTCATCGTCATGCAGTCTGTGTCCCCCGTTGTTCTGCCGCCTGTGTCCCCCATCATGCAGGCACATCATGAAAGAGCTGCCACTCCTCTCAGCCAGTTATATCAAAAGAGGGCTGTTCTTCTGATCAAATCTATTTATATATATATATAAAAATATATACACATAACTATATAAAAGTAAAAAAATGGGAGGGAAAAAAAAAAATACATATAATGTGTGTGTATATACAGTAACGTGTCAGGCACTGGTATTTATTTATTTATTTATTTTTTATCCTTCCATTTTTATAGATAGATATAAAAATAAATAAATGGGAGGATTAAAAAAAAAATATATATATATATATATATATATATATATATATATATATATATATATATATATACACATATATATATTTTTTTTTAATCCTCCCATTTATTTATTTTTATATCTATCTATAAAAATGGAAGGATAACCTAAATAAATACCAGTGCCTTACAGTTGAAAATGTTCAAACATTTTATTCAAGAATATGGGTAAATACAACGTACATAGCACAACTTACAGAGGAGAGAGAACTAGCATAATACCAATAACAGAGTTAAACTGGTTACTGTAAATGTGACAGGCCATTCCAATAATCAGGTATAGGGTTAGCGAAGTTGGTGACCGAGACGGGAGACTCATCGGGTGCAGCCAACACCCAGGCACCCCTAAAAGGGAGCTCGCTGTGCCTGTGGAAGGAGGCGCAACCCGCGGTCTGCTGTCCTTATAGAAAGGCAATGTCACCAAAAGTAATGAAACACAACCAGAATTACAGATGTAATAACGATAATGTCAATGACCCAGGCAGTGCGATCAAAGAGATGCAAGCTGTAACCATGAGGAGGTAGTCAACTCAGTAAATGTGGAGAGAGGTAACCACGACATTAGGAAAGTGCGAGATGCTGGTCGTTGCATATAGTACAGTATAGACGGATAGTGAAAGAGGGTAAGAGGAGGGAGGAGAGGAATAGAAAAGAGGGGGAAAGAACAGAGCTGGGGGGGGGGGAAGTAGATGGGTACAGGGGAGAAAGGAGGAAAGGGGAGGGGGAAGGTAGGTCGCCGGGGGGGAACAGGATTTCAAAGACACCTGCGGGTTGTGCAAGGGCGAGGTTCAGGGCAACAGAAGGGAGCTATCAAAGTTCGATGGCAGAAAGTGGTCAACCCAAGGTTGCCAAAGCTGTTCAAATTTCTCAACTTTATCGAGCAGGACAGCTTCGATCTTCGCGTGAATCATGGCGTTAGTGACACTGTTTTTCACCTCGGGCACGGGCAGGTGAGGGGATTTCCAAGCTTTAGCTATGGTTTGTTTGGCTGCTGTCGTGATTTGCAGGAACAACTTGTGCTGCCGCTTAGATACATTGTCTAGTTTCATGTTTAAAAGAGCTAGGTAAGGGTCGGGTGGGATGGGCGTGTCCATGAGAGTGGAAAGAATGTGAAAGACAGCCTTCCAAAAATGTTGGGCCATGGAACATGACCACCAGATATGCATGTGGGTGTGAGACCTTCCAATTTTGAAAAAGTATACACATAATTTACACATAGAAACATAAAGCCGTATTGGGACATAATTAACAGATCTACACAGACAGATGCCGACTACCATATTGCATCACAGAAGAGTAAGGATAATATCTTCCCTTGATAAAGCTGTTCAAGGTTGGTACTCTAGTATAAGAGATGTTTGTTGTAAAGTAGTGAATTTAGGTAGTGGGCCGTGTCCATAACTGGGCATCTGTTAACTCACTCAGGCTCCAGGCTCAACATCTTTCACGCTTACGGGCTTCCTCAGGGGCCTGTTTAAGGAGCACCTGATCCAGAATCATGTTGAGAGTGGGGACACATTCATGGACAAAAGATCCTTTATATGGATAACATGGCCAAGATAGAAGATCACCTGTAGCAATAGAGGCGTTCCACACTCCAAGCAATAAGGGGTTATTGCATCTGTATCCACTTTTCAAAGGTATAGGTGTTCAGAGATCCATGGGATCAGAGGGGATCTCTCACCTCCCCTGCACGTCCACCGACGTGTGATGGGAAATCTCTTTGTTTTTTTTATCTGCCTCCGCCCTTCCAGTGCTCCTTACCATTAAGACCAGTTATAGGTGGAGGCGGTGACAACTTTTTGCATTATCGTTGATATCTATATTGAGCCAGGCAACGCACTGACACCTTTGCCGCCATTGTGCGATGTGCTGGGTGTTCAGTGTGACCCTGTGCCTTTAAGAAGGGGTGGGCTCTCTCTAGTGACCTGTCCTCCATCTATCCCATTAGATGCATGTGCTCTCATTGTAGAGACTCTTTAAATTGTAGAGTTAGGGACTGCAGATCACAGGGTGCCTTGCTGGGGCCTGCAGCTTACGCATGTATTTGCAAATGTTAGACAGTTCAATTTGGTTGGTCGCTGGCTGGTTGGTAAGTTGTGACTGGAAATCTCTTCATTTTTTTTTTAATAATTTAAACTCCTCACCATTAAAAATATAAACGTTGTCATAAACCTCTCACACACAGTGGATGTCAGTCAACCAGTCCTTTCATTTAGCTCAACCTGCTCATTTTAAAATAATTGTCAATGAAAAGAATAGTTCCATGATGGATATCCACCAAAAACCTCTATCACATCAACCTTTAGGGGTGTTCCTGCAGTTCCCAGATATTTATTAGCAACCAATGACCAGACTTCTTTAATACAGGAGTGATAAGAGATCTCCTACTGGGAACTATCAGATCACACACTGTAGGACGATAGTATTCTACTGTATAGACCCACTTGCTCACCATAAATTCTAACACTTGGCCATTTGAAATTATGTCATCTTGTGCTGGATATTCTTATACCATTCTGATACCAAGCAACTGTTTAGCTAGGCTATTATCTGTGTCAGCAATATGTTTTATTGCTAGCTCTTAGATAACCATACCCTTTGCTGCATTATTTTTGTATTCTTATTATTGTAGTTGATTTCATAGCAGAGGTCAGTTTTTACTGCTGTCCACTCCATAGCAAGCGGCTTCCTTTAAAAAAAATATATATATATTTGTTTTATTTTAGGGAGTTGGTATTTTAGGGTTTATATTGTTTCTGGAGTTTTAGTGTTGTTTTTTTTTTTTTTTTTTATCTTGATAAGGCCAAATTTTAGTTGCTCGAAGTGCAGCATTTTCTTCTTGGAGATGCCTTTTATTTGCAGAAAATTAATGTGATTCTGATAATTATGAACTGGGGCCCTGCTTCTGTCGGTAGCATCCTCCTAGATGGGTGCTAGGATTAGGTAAATTTAGTTCTGGCCCACTGTATCTAGTGGAGCTGTATTCATGTTCTAAGGTAAATTTAGTTTGTCTCACTGCAATCAACGTGGCGGCAGTTTCTGGATTAGGCAAATTTTGTTCTTAGCTCACTGTAATGAGTGCAGCTGTAAGTGATTGGTTAGATCCATTCTGTGTCTCACAGGCTGCAGGCTTGATTGCTCATTCCCTGTATTTTCAGAACTTCCTGGGTGGCTTTGAAACATAGGTGTGGAGTAATGTAAATAGGCAGCATGAATATGTATGCTGTCCCAGCCAATCCTTGTGAGACTTGGACAGGTGGCTGCTGGGAAAAGGTATACATAGCCTGGCATCTGGAGCAGAATTGCCTTGTCCTGCAGGAGAGAATTACAACCTAAGGGGCACTGGTTGCTGTTCATGAGGCCTCAGCTTGGGCTAACTGAGGGGATTTCATCTGGGGTTCTAGTCTGAGGCCACTGCTAGAGGTGTCTGGAAGATATTGGCTGGAGGCAACCAACATCTGAGGACATTTGTGAGTACAGACTGATGTGAGAGATCCTAAAGATTCTGGGCTTTTGCCACCCCTCTGGTGCTGGGGAGTCTACTGTGTGTGTAAATGAGACATTGGTTGTTGTTCTAAAGAGCTCATTCTATCCAGTTTTTAATAAAGAGACTGTGCTTAAATTGCTCAAAAAGGGAAGATTTTATATCTTTAGTTGCTACTACAAAGGCTAAGTCTATTATTTACTTGCACAAGGACTTTACTTGCAGTTCTACAGAAGAAAATCGGTGTCCTCACTTTTGTGCATAGCTCTTTTTGGATTATTCCACCCATTCCCTATTCCTATAAAAAGACACCAAAAAGAACACCCTGGACTGTTCATTTACCCAAACAGTGACTGTGGCTATGTGCTTGGCTGCAGGGCAATTCCAGGAAAAGACCTTTAGGGTCTTTAAAACTGTTGGCTTCTTTGGGGGTACTGCTACATGTCAATAAACCAAGCTTATTGTCAGGCCTCATTTATACTCGTGGTTGGGGAATTGGGTTCAACATAATTTTTATCGCTCCCTCACCCCCAACTACTCCCCTTAAGCTACAAAGACAGCGAAAGGGGTTTACAAATGCCCTGGCAAAATCCGCATGAAGCAACATATGTGTAAACAAGCATTACAAGTAAAAAATATATAGCAATTCCACCATCAAATATGCATTGACAAAGTATGTTGTTGCTGAGGCTGCCACTGAAAGCTGTAACATTCAATATTAACAAACCTGTCATTTAAAAGATTTGTATATTTTTTGAAGTTTCATTAAAAATACACTTTCCATGCTGTAGAGTATGAAAAAAACAAAAACAAAACATCATTGGCCTTAGCAACCATGGCCTGGCTTACCTATTAACCTTACAAATAGGACAGGATTTGCCCCCCAGCACCCCTCCCCTCCCTCCCCATTTGTCATAGACTTCAATGTAGTTTTTTGCAAATTTAACAGTGAATCAAATTTTCAAATATTCACGTTACTAATCTTATATCCCTACCGTATTTTTTAACCTTTAGATGTGAATTTAGTCATGAGAGGGTCGGTTTTCAATGAAGTTGAGCATCCCAGTAGCCCAGTAAAAAAGGAGAAGCCACGGATCTACTTTCCAGAGACATGGATATGGCAGTTGGTTACTGCTGGGTGAGTCAACCTCTGCAAATATTATATTATACAGAGTATTAATTCAGAATATAAATATGTTGCTGAGTCTTTTAAATATTTAAGGGATTATTCCACCTGAATGGTCTTGACTGGCCCTTTTCACATTTGCATTTACTTTGCTTATGCTAGAGCTGACTATGTCTAATTTGCTGCAAGAAAAGCTACTTTTGTATCTGGACCATTTTTGGTATGTATTGGAGGTGGTGTACTAACAGAGGTTACAAGAGCTGGCTCTTCTCCAGGGGAAAAGTGAGCTCATTTCAGCCTTCCTGGCATGAAATATGTGTTAAATGCCACCTACGTTAGTGTGTACTAAATGCTAAAATATCCCATGTTTGATTTACTATGGCAAATAATATCATAAAGAGCAATTACCACATTCTTTATAGGCACGATTTGTTAGTGACAGGCCTAATAAAAGGGCCAGAAAGAGGTAAGATACACTGTACACCTATATAAAAAATGTTTGCTAATGCTATAAAATGTTTTTCACCTTACTAGAGAGAAAATGAAAGATAGGTTGTACATAATTTCTGCAAAAAAAGATTGACTCATTTTATTTGAGAAAATCTTTTAGATATTATTGAGACATTCAAAATAAGTCCACCCAGAACAGATAATGCAGTTTTTTCTATCAATGGAGGCTTGTGGAATTAATCACTGATGGTTTACATCTGTTGTTGTCTAGAGACAAGGTAGTTGATCTACTAAAGGCAGATAGGCTATTTACTTTGTAAGGGAATTTCCCTTAGCTATGTGAATGAGGTAAAAATTTACATTGCAGACAATTACCAATGCAAAAGTAAATGTAAATTACGGTACTGTTTCTTGCACATGATAGGACAATGGAAGTCAGCAGAGTTTCACCTCATTCACTAAACTAAGGGAAATCTCCCCTGCAAAGCAGCATCCTATTTGTCTTATAGCTCAAAATTATAATTTCTTTGGTTATTATGAAGCCTCTCTCCTACAATCAGATATTATTCTACTTAATATTACATAGAGCATGGGTGCTCAACCTGTGGCCCTCCAGCTGTTGCGGAACTACAAGTCCCATCATGCCTCTGCCTTTGGGAGTCATGCTTGTAATTGTCAATGGCTTACAGGGCTTCGTGAGACTTGTAGTTCCGCAAAAGCCGAACGGCCACAGGTTGAGCACCCATGACGTAGAGTATTTCAGGAATTGCATCTTGGTGGGCTGTTTGGTAGAATAAGAGGAAGAATGGGGGAGATTTCCGAAAAAACTGGTGCACCCAGAATCTGGCGCAGCTGTACATGGTAGCCAATCAACTTCTAACTTCAGCTTGTTCAATTAAGCTTTGACAATAAAACCTGGAAGCTGATTGGTTTCTATGCAAAGCTGCACTAGATTTTGCACCATGCAGTTTTAGTAAAGCAACCCCAATGTTCGGTAGAATAGGAAGGAAAGTTACCACTATAGTCTGCAATGATGTAAGACACAGAAGGATGTCCGCCAGCATTTAAAAATAGGTTTTAGCGCTGACTCTTCAATTTAAACAGCATTGTTTTATTTTTTATTTACTTCCT
The DNA here is from genome assembly GCF_965119305.1 of Pelophylax lessonae. Classification (NCBI taxonomy): domain Eukaryota; kingdom Metazoa; phylum Chordata; class Amphibia; order Anura; family Ranidae; genus Pelophylax; species Pelophylax lessonae. The sequence goes on along the minus strand of NC_138776.1, from coordinate 79,088,190 downwards.
ATTTAGGGATGCTGGCACAGCTGAATTTTACCACAAGGCTCCAGACACCATCACAGACTGGAATGCTGGGGCCCTCTGTATGGGCCCCAGTGGATTTGGCATGTCTCCTCCTGCTTCCCTGCGGGTCTTCCAGCCATTCTTTGTGGATCTCACCCTCCCGTACTCTGTAGTGAGAGGAGAAACTTTCACTCTCAAAGCCACTGTGTTTAACTATCTGAAGCAAAGTATAAAGGTAAGAGCATTTATAACAATTTCTTCTGGACACATTGATGATGTTTTGGGTCCTGTCCAGAGCACTTTTGGGGCTACTAACCCTTTGTTTGCATTGGTGAGTGGAAATTATTCAGTAAGAAAAGGGGCAATGAACAAAGTGCAATATATCATTGAAACCAATTACAATTAGTCACTGAACTAAATTGTGTACGTTCGTCTATTAATTACAATTACCTCGCCACAAAACCCAGATTTTGTTTTGGTATATGCTCTGTACCTGTTTAATGCAATTTTAACTCTCTCCTAACTTCACAACTAAGTATAAAGACTTATTTTTCTGTTGACAGGTACAAATCACCCTGTTACCATCTTTAGAATTGGACGAGGAACTATGTGCTGACTGTCAGTACAGCAGCTGCCTAAGTGCCGATCAAAGCAAAACATTCTACTGGAAACTGAAAGCATCTAAGCTGGGTGAGCCGTGCGTCCGATGAGAAATACTCAATGCAATACCCAACTGCTGTGAAAAGGATTTAAAATAAATGATACTCCTTCACCTATGAGTGGAGCTGCCACTGCTGACTTTTTTGTTTATAGGAGCAGACAACGGGGTTGTGAGGCTGACCTTGGTTTCACTTCTTGGTGTTACTGACCTGAAACAAGTATGGAATAAAGTCTCAATAGTCTGAACTCCTCATTTCACAAGCTTGTTCCAGGTCAGTGACCTAGTACATAATAAAGAAACAGCCTGGGAGCCTGTACTTAAACAAGTCAGTAATGGCAGCTTCCAAATGTCTAACTTCAAGGACTCTTTAGGCTTCATGTACACGGGACATTTGAAAATCTCTCCTGAATGCTGGAACTTGACAGCTAGTAACCGACGATTAAAAATGTTAATTTTGCAGTGTTTACATGCTGCGTTTATGCGCGTTTAGCGGCGTTTGAGTTTAGAACCGATTTTATATTGTAAAATGGTCAGAATTGTATCCCCATTGAAAACACCTACAAATAAAACGCTTATAAATGTGAGTTACCGCGCTTAGACACGTTTGCATGCTGTTACAAGCATTTGGCGTTTCAAATGCCAATAAACTTCCGTCTGAACACATTTTTTGCTTTAAAAAAATTGCCACTAAACTCAACTACCTCTAAATGACTATAAATGTCTCAGTGTACATTGAGAGATAATATAACATAGAGGAGAGTTCAGGGGCTGCTGAAAAAAACTCCCAACTGCTCCTAAACGTCCATTTATCAGCAGCAGTGTACATAAGGACTAATTCTCTTCACTTGGCTACTGATAAACAAGAGCCCTGTCTTTTGGTTAGAGTGGCCTGAACTCTGCAGGTTATGTTGCTTGAGGCCCCAGTTAAAATCTAAGTTTGGGTCTTTTTTTTTAAATCAGCACAAGGGACCATGCTTATGTAGCACTGTCCCCCGTAGGGCCTGCTGTAAGCTGACTTCTCTGGCCTCCTTTAATTACAAGCACACAGTCACTTAAGGAATAGTACATATATCCCTCCTTATTCCCGATGACTCATTACACAGTAAACAGTCCAGGGGTATTGGTTTTTTGTATTTATATTGGAACTTGGATGGGAGAAGGGAATAGTGGGATACTCCAACTGTAACTATTTACAATGGATAAGGACAACTCTCACTTGCCTCAATGGATTGCTTGTTTAATCCATACTGCCAGTCTGCCACTTGTATGGAAAGGGTTAAGTCTCCTTGCTCTTTTCTCTCCAGCAATAGACTCTGTGATTCTACATTATTTTTGGGACACTCACTAGCATCCCCTTTACTGATACCCGTCCACTGACTCTTCTAGCTGCAGGGGTGGCCCCCTCAGGTCAGGCCCCTTGACACAGATCTGTACTCACTGTACAGCAGAATCAGATCCTCCAGTGTCTCCCCTTCCAGTCAGCTTCCCTGGACCTCTGGGTTTAGCTCCTCACTGGCACTCTCTAGCCCCTTAGGTCGACCACCTAAGGCCTCACGTCCCCTCTACAGAGGAGGAGGCAGCCGCCCCTCTCCCTCCGCGACTCCGCTATCCAGCCAAAAGACCCCTAGCACGTGTACTCCTGGTTATTATACAGTATCCCAGCATGCACTGAGGCACTTTTTCTCTGTCAAATCACCAGGATTGTATCAAAAGCCTGTGCACTCATTCATCAGGTTTCCTCCCACTGTCCAATATGCCTCCCTATTGGACCAGTGTGAAACAGAACGAGTTACACCCAAGCACAATGAGCAGACCTCACTAACAGATCCTGCTCTCTGGTAAGCAGAGAACAATATAGATTTACCTGCAGTCCTTCTGGTAAGCAGACAGGATCACAAACTATACTTTCTCTCTAGCACCTACTTAGGAGGGTGCTACACTTACATTTAATGCAAAGTGTACCTTGTGCTGATTCTGGCTGTCATAGTTGAAATATAAAGTCCTCTGCCCCCACCATACCCTGCAGCTGTAATCTTCTGGTGCTGTAGGTGGTTAATATGAAGGCTAGACCTGTCACAACACTCATCAAGAATGCTGACTATGCCCAATCTCTCTGCCCACTCTTCCATCCATAGAAGCTGTACTTTTTCTTTCATGAATGAAAAACCCTCTATGAATGGAGGTGGTGGATTTTTCATTCCCCTGCCCATTCTCTGTTCATAGATTACTTTTCATTTATGGAAGCTTTAGTACAGCTTTTATAAATAGAGGAAGAGGGGCAGAAAGGACAGACATAGTAAGCACTCTTGGCGAGCACCTATGACACATCCCCCAACTTGTAGTAACCCTTGCAGTGGGGGGCTTAGGCCTTGGATTTCAACTATGATAGCTGGCACCAGCATAAGAAAAACAGTGCATTAAATGTAATTACCATCCCTTGTGCTAATTTCTTTTTTTTTTTTTATTTGACCTAAACTTAGGATTTAGGTACACCTAGCTAGGCGATCTTAATAGCTATCATTTCATTACTTTAGCATATTTCTTTCTTTGCAGGAGAAGTAAATATTACAGTGAGGACAGAAGCCGTTAACTCATTTGAACTGTGTGAGAATGAGATACCCATTGTCCCCAGACAAGGCAGCTCTGATACAATTATTAAGCCACTGCTTGTACAGGTTAGTATCATGATAATTCATTCTCATAGTACTTTTAGTTTTATTCAGGTGATATAAAGCGTAGAATAAATTTGTAATGCTGGTTTTACAGTTGTTACCTTATGCTATATACACACATCATTGGTTGCAGCAGAATCTGGAGAGTCTTGTTTCACATAATATATGCAACCAACTGGCTGACAACAAATCCCTTGATTCCATATTGTTTGCTAATACAGGATTTGGAAATCACCCTAGCAGTCCTATATTAAAATGCAGTTGTGCAAAATGCTGTAGACCAGCGGTCACCAACCAGTGGTCTGTGGACAACTGATGGTCCATGAAAAAATGTTGGTGGTCCCCAGGGGTTCTGTCTGAAATCAACATTGTGCTGGATGTATACCACCCAGTGTTGTTTCCAGTGTTGTTCTCAATGCGCGCTGACAGTCAATATTGTTAGCGTGCATTGATACCCGATACCTCCTATGTAGTTTCGGCTCCTGTGAACTTGGAGGGAGACGACGAGAGTAGTGCAGAGAATGGGAGGTGAAGAAGCAGGGGACTTCTAATGACAGTGCTGATCACAGACTGGGAGGGAGCACAGAGTTTAAGCACATGGCTGGATAAGGAGGTGAAATCCAATGATGAGTCTGTGTAAGGCATCAGTGTGATGCAGAGTACGGAGGAGAGAGCTATGCATTGTGTGTATAAGGCAGCAGTGTGATCCAGGGGAGGGGGCAGAAAGCTGGAGCATTGTGTGCATAAGGCATGTAAATTCATGTTAGTGGTCTGTGGGATTTAAAATTGTGAGTTTAGTGGTCCGTGAGGTCCGAAAGGTTGGCGACCACTGGTGTAGACCACAGTAAACAATTATATTTAACATTTCGAAGATTTGCCTAAAAAAAAAATGAACTGTAAATGGCTGCTGTGGGTCGCTCACTGCACATAATGGGGTTGATTTACTAAAGGCACATAGACTGTGCACTTTGCAAAGTACAGGTGTACGCTGCAAAAGCAGTTGCTCCAGAGCTTAGTACATAAGCAGAAGCTCTGCTGACTTCCATCATCCAATCTTGTGCAAGCAAAATTGCTGTTTTTTTATTTTCCTTGCGCGTGATTGGGTATTCTTTGCAAAGTGAACCTTTATATCATTTACGAAGTTCTGGAAAAACTGCATTTTGCAAAGTATATTTGCCTTTAGTAAACCAATCCCAATCATTAATCTCATCTTCGCTCTTGGTCCCCTTTGTTCTTTTAGCTAAACTTTGTTTATTTGTGCTTGCAGCCTGGAGGAGTCCTACAAGACAAGTCTTACAATTCACTGCTTTGTAACCAAGATGGTAGGGAATTACTGTGAATTCTATATTTTGAGGATATAGAAAAACAAATATGTAATGCTTTTGTCTGTTTATGGACCCAATATTCATAGCCCACCATAGAAAATTTCCAAAGTAAGTGCAAATTTAGGTAAATCGAATAGGAGTGTGTAAGCAGGACTCAAGCCTTGGATACCCAGAGGGGAGGAAAGACACAAACCGAGACCCAAATTTTCAAGGAAGTGTATTAAGGTGGAAGTCACAACAAAACAGTAGCAAAACCAACATAGTCTGGTCAGCAACATCTACAGAGAACTGTGTAACAGTAGCCTGGAGCGATACACTAATGCTGACAGCACCTGGCAGAGGAGGCAGCTGGAAGGCAGGCATGCAACTAAAGAAGGAAGGCTCCTATCTGTAGAAAAGGCAGACAGTCCCTACTCTGTCCCTCCTCCACTGGAACCTCTCCATACGCTATGTACACTCTCCCTAGCCAGTGGGTTCCTGTCCCAACATAACCACATGTAAAATGTGTGCAGTGAGTCAGTACTTTTCATAAGCATTACCCCATCAAAGATGGCTGCAGATCCTGGGTAGCAGTACCCAAATGAACAGCTGTCCTCCTGATGACACCGACAGAGGCCCTCTTAGGAATATATATTCATCCTATCCTCCACTCTCTTTGCATGGTGGCTATGGAGCAATACGACCTGTGCAGGGAGGACAAACTACACCTTCCCAGTGGGGACACAGACAGCAATAAAAACCTGTCTAACTCATCCTCTATCCAGAAGTAAAAAAAAGTTTTGCCTACAGATATAATTTGCCTTGATGAAGCTGTGTGTATTTCTAACATCTAATCACACACTAGGGCAGTGATGGCAAACCTTGGCACCCCAAATGTTTGTGAACTACATTTCCCATGATGCTCATGCACTCTGCAGTATAGTTGAGCATCATGGGAAATGTAGCTCCAAAACATCTGGGGTGCCAAGGTTCACCATGACTGCACTAGGGTAACTCCTATTTCTGCAAATTCCCTGCACATAACTGGGTTATTTGAAGTGATGTAGAGATATATTGGCTATGGAATGAATTACTTCTTAAATTAATCAAAGTCTGTATTTGTAAACATTTATGTATGTTACATGTGTTAATGTTATACACCCACACACCCAATTTAAGTTTTTTTCAGAGTATGAATAACATATATGGCCTATATCAGTGGTTCTTAACCAATAGACAATGGCCAGCTTCCAGGCCACAGTCTCCCTCCTCCAGGACTTTCAGCCATCTGCAGATAGCCAAACCTTCCACAATAGCTCCCAGTTCCCATGTAGCTCCCAAACTCCCATGTTTGCCTGTAGTGCCCCTAAACATCCCCCACAGTGCTATTGGCCCCCTGAGAGCTCTCAGCCCTCACAGAGCCCTTAACATCCCACAGTGCCCCCTAACCTTATACAGTGTCCCACAGTGCCCTGCAAAGCCCCCAGATTCCTGGAGAGACCCCAGCCCCCCCCAGAACCTCATCCTCTTCAAGGCTATCAAGTCTGATGAAGAATACCTTAATCCCCTCAGAACCCTGATCCCCCCCACACTGACACCCTCCCCCATTCAGTGCCTTCAGGCAACTTTATAAATAGTTGGCATTTCCATACTTTTATTGTGCGAGTATAAACTTTTTTCTTTTTTTTTACTGTTGGAGCATGAAAGGTTTTAAAAGAATTTACTGGGACCTAGTCTCAATAAGGTTGAGAACCACTGATCAATAGCATTGCTATATTTTGCTTTTATGTGAATATAACACCAGTGTGTTTACATCAGGAGACTCAAAGACAGAGAATGTCTTTCTGCGAATTCCAGAGAATATTCTAAAATATTCTGAAAGAGCCTATGTAACCATTGTGGGTAAGTTGTATGTAATCACTTAAAGTGAGTATAAACCCTAAACCTCTCTTGTGATTTCAGGGCTAAAATGTCAGCACACTAGTACACTAGTGTTAGGATGTGGCCTTTAGTTATTCCTATTCATAGATACATAGTTCTTCCACCACTAAATACATAAGAAGACTTTGGCATTTTTCCAAAGTGATAAGATGTGGGCTTCAGATCTTTTTTTTTTAAACATTAAATGTTTATTAAATGCGAATAACAAATACAAGACATAGCAAAGTCAATTATGACAGAAAATGTAGTTATTAAGAATGCCGAACAACATCCTGAACAAGATGTATCATAACATTTAGGTAGTCCAAGCAGGAGTTAAGAAAATCAATCTGCTATTTAGGATTGGTTAACTAATACGGTTATCGGTTAGGTTACATGACGCAACATACAGTAATTACATCTTTATGAACATTTCAAAATGTCTAAATTGTGGTGAAAGGAAACTGCCAACATATTCAAACAAAAGCAGAGAAGAGGAAAAAGGAGGTATAGATTGAAAGATGGAAACAATATGGAAGAAACATTAGGGTAAGTGTAAATGGATGCATGGTTGTAGAATTAAATCTGCAGTAAATTAGGAATTCTGAACTTAAGGGATGTTCCGAGGCAGGCAGTAATGATATTTACATATTGCTCATTTAAAGAAAATTAGGAGGAATCTCTGAAGGATCAAGTTGTCTGACTGTATACACCTTCAAGTTTGAGAGAGTTGTATTGATTCGTAATCATGTGAAAATGTAAAGGTAAACCAAGGAGACCAGCTTTTATGGAATCTTTATGTCCTATCACAGGACTAGGCTAATGTTTCTTCCATTTTGAATATATCAGTTACTTTGTGAAACCAGTCCTGTATAGATGGAACTCGGGAAGACTTCCAAAATACCAGGATTAAGGATTTGGCTACGTTCCATAAGTGCTTAGATAAGGAATTTTTGTACTTTTTAGGTGTGAAATTTGTTATGTGGAGTAGACAGCAAGCTGCATTGAGATTTAGTTTAGTTTCTGTAATTTGGGTGATCAAATCCCATACCTTGATCCAGAAGGGGGTAATCAGAGGGCATTGCAACCAAATATGTATTAGAGTACCAATGTCACTCTGACACCACCATCATGTGTCTGGCATTTGTGGGTGCCATTTATGTAGCTTTGCTGGGGTTTTGTACCAATGAGTCAAAAGTTTGTATGCAGTTTCCTGCATTTTAGTGCTAATAGAACATTTGTGCGACAAAATACAAGCATTCCTCCACTGTTTATCTGATATATCCAATTGTAAAGCCTTTGACCATCTACTCCTGAATCTGTCCGTGATGGGTGGTTTAGAAATCTGGAGCCAAGCATAAGTAGTCGAAGTCGCCCAATTGAATTGCTCACCAGAATAGGAAACCAATTCCAATTCTGTTAGAGGCCTAGAAAAGTCGAATTTCCGCAGTTTACTAGTAACATAGCTATGGATCTGAAAGTAGGACCATAAAGGTAGTTGCGTGAAACTATTGTCTTGTTTTAGTATTTAGAGGTTCCTAAACTGTGCCCGTGTAAAAACAATCTCTAGCCAGGATCGGTTTATCTATGTGTGGGGGTTGAAGAATAGGGTTCCCGACTCCGGGGGGGGGGGGGGGGGAATCTGGATTATCTTTTAATGGTGTGAGTGGACTGAATGTGGAAGAAATGTTTGATTGTTTTGTTTGTGTGTGGAAAACTTCTAGAGTAGCTCCTGTTACAGGGTGAAGTCTAATGCTGGTAGGGTAGCTGGTCCATGGGACTCAAGGGGAGAACCGCAGAGGGATAGGGCTAGGATCGGATTCCAATGAAACTCAGTCTTTGGAATGTTTGTGACAATGCCAATCAATTACTCTTGTGAGGTGTGAGGCACAGTAATAATTTTTAAAGTTGGGTAGTCTCATCCCTCTGTGTTCTTTGGATCTCGCCAGTAGGGAGAATTTCTTTCTAGATTTTTTGTGAGCCTGTAGAAATTTAAATTGGATTGAATGGAGAGTTTTAAAGAAACTCTGGGGTATTTTAATTGGTAGTCTGTGTAATAGATAAATCAACTTAGGTAGGATTGACATTTTAATAATAGCCGCTTGTCCCAACCAGGAGAAATATCTAAGCTGCTAAGTTTCCAGGTCCTTTTTTATGATTCCTAGCAGTGGTGGAAAATTCCGCTCAAATAACAAGGACAGTTGAGGAGATACCCAGACTCCTAAGTATTTGAGCACCGAGGGATCCCATTTAAAGGGGCAATTTTCTTTAGTCTTATTAAGCACATCATCCGGTATAGTGATGTTCATCGCTTCAGATAATAATTTATATTCAGGTTGGACAGGTATCCGTAATGTGTAAATGCTTTGATTAGGTTTGGTATTGATATTAGTGGCTTAGCTAGGAAAAATAGCAGGTCATCAGCGTACGCAGCTATCTTGAACTCTCTATCCAAAACCCCGAATCCACTGATTGTTGCCTATGCATTAATTGTTATGATAAATGGTTCCAAGGAGAAAATGAACAGGAGAGGTGAGAGTGGACACCCTTGCCTGGTGCCATTGGCTATATGAACCTTCTCTGACAGGGAGCTATTGATCTTTAATTTAGCTGAGGGATTTTTGTAGATAGCGGAGATCCAGGCCAACATGTGAGAGTCTAATCCAATGTGTTCGCATGTTGCTATCATAAAATCCCATGATACACGATCAAAAGCCTTCCCCGCATCCGTGGACAGGAGAAGGCCCCTAATGTTTAGAGTACGGGCAGTATGAATCAGAAGCAGGATTTAGTGACATTGTCCTTTGCTTTTCTTCCTGGCATAAACCCAGCTTGCTCGGGGGCCAATCAAACCCTGGAGAAGAAGTCTCAATCTGGTGGCCAAAATGTCACTAAGAGTTTTGCATCCAGATTTAGCAAAGAAATAAGACAATAGCTGGAAAATTCAGTGGGATCTTTGTTAGTGTTTGGGTAAAACCGTGATAAATGCTGAGAGATAATCTATTGGTATGTCTCGGGGCTTAGACAGAGAGTTCAGAGCTTTAGTGAGTGAATCTGTTAGGTATCAAAAAATGTTTTATAGTAAATAGAAGTGATCTTATCAAGATTGAAACTCCCTTTGATTCAATTTGTGGCATGATACATTTTTGTGGAAAAGGAATCGGTGAGCTTGGGAACATGATGGGTTTTTTCAAATGGGTCTCTTGTAGAAACACAAAGTGAGACCTACCTTTTTTGAGTTCTCTTAGGAGAGTGGAGCATTTTTCAGGGATGTTCAGTCCCTTTACATTGTGGGAAATCACTGTAGGGCAATGCCCTAAAGAGGAGTAAGCCACCTGAATGCTTCAGGAGGAGGGGTGATAATGTCGACTCTGCAGAATAGACTACAAATACCTGTTATTATCCATGTGTAGATAATAAAAGCTATAAAGGAAAGGATAAGAGCAAAGCTGAAAAAAAGGGAAGTGGGAAAGAAAGGAAGGAGGTATAAAGAAAAAAAGAGAAATAGTGAGATTTCAATAGAACACCGTTTAGATAGTAAGTACTATCTCAAAAGTTTACAGATAGTGTGCCCTGAACTGAGATCTTCACAGTCAAGGCCACTTTGTGGGGGTGAAGGGAGGTGTCAGTTAAGGAGGTTACAATAACCAACAGTATCTGATATAAAAAAAAAGTAAAAGCATAATTGTCTATCAGTACTGGAGCAATATAACTGTTTGCCACTGCCCTTATTAGACAAAAATAATAGGCATATAAATGAATCAACCCTGCTTAGTAAGCTTTTTATAAACTAACAATGCAATTGAGCAAAACGTTATGGAAATCGGTTGAGAGGAACTACGAGATCTATCACCGCCACTACCACTGCACAATAATGTGCCGAGGCAGGTAGCTCCTGCTGTCCTCTCCTTGCTCCTGTACCACCTGTCCAGAACACTTCTGTGTGTTTTGAGAGGGTCATCCTGTACGCAGCTGAGCCCAGGCCCAAGGTCACCCCCCCCCCCAACTGGGGAGCTTCCTTAAAAGGCCAACACTCCCATCTCCAACTTCCACCAGAACAACTCCTCGCCAGCTAGGCTGACCCAGAGTTATTGAGGGGGCCTGCCCCCTGCCAATCTAAGTTGGGTATTGGTCAGGGCCCTCAGAATACTCCAGCCAGCTCCAACTTTCCTCCCCTTCCATGTCTCTATAAGGTTCCAGAACTAAAAATAGGGGGGGGGGGGGGGAGATCTCAGTCTGCCTGTGAGTCCTCCAGCTCTCCCTGGATTGTTGCCCAATCCAGGAAACAGGCTTGGTTGCCAGCCAGCCTGCATTCATTTATCTACACTATAACAAAACCTATTTACAATTCTAGCACTAGAAGGTGGTACATTAGCACAATATTATTCCATACAGAGCACTTTAACTACTATCATTAGTCCACATAAAATGGTTCAGTAGATTGTATTGCAGCTTTTCAGCGAAAGAAGCAGTCACATCTAGAAAAGTCTTAAAAGAGAATTATCTCCCTAATCTCCTAGAACAGTAAATATGGAATTTATTTGGTGGTAACTAAGGTAGCTTAACTGCTATATGTAAAGTCATATTAATATGCTTCTGGAAGCCATTAAAGACACAAGATGACTCTGACATTTCTTGATATTTGAAAGATCCTCCTTGATTGATAAAATAGAACGAGCCCAGAGATAGATAACAAGAATGTTAAAAGGTTTGGGGAAGCGACTTCAGTAACTTAATATGTACAGTCTGGAGGAAAGAAGGGAAAGGGGGGATATGATTGAAACCTTTAAATACATCAAGGGCAAGTTCAGGAGGGCAGTTTTTTCAATATGAAACCAAAATCAAAAACACCGGGACATGACCTCAAACTAGCTGGAGGAAAGTTCAAAACTAAACCTGGAATAAACTACCAGCGGAGGTAGTGAGACAGTCAACAGTAAATGGCTTCAGACATGTTTGGGACAAACATATTTCTATACTCAGACAAAAAAGTTAACGAAAAAATAAAAAAATAAATGAAAAATAAATAAAACAAAGAAGTTATTAAAAAACAAAAACAAAAAAAAAAAAACAAATGGGCAGACTTAATGGACTACTTGGTCTTTTTCTGCTGTTGCTTTTCTAAGTTTCTATAATTTGTCTCTTTAATAGGAGATCTAATGGGCACAGCCCTGGACAACCTGGACCGGCTCCTTGCCATGCCATATGGGTGTGGAGAGCAGAACATGATCCTCTTTGCTCCTAATATCTTCATTCTGCAGTATCTGGAGAAGACTCATCAGCTGACCGATGAGATCAACAGCAAAGCTATAACATTTCTCAATAGTGGTGAGTTACTCATTACAAATGATAAAAAATCTACCCAAAATTGTTTTTTTAACCTTTGCATAGAGATTAACAATAATCCATAGAATATTTGCAGACGCCCACTTGTCCTGATGACTGCCTTTTTTTTCCAGAATGATATCCTCATGAATTAAACTATAAGCTGAATCCTTTAATGTATAAACTCTGTACTGGATTAAGACCAAACAGGGTCCCAGTAATAGTTTAATATATTTAAAATCTTTTCACCTCAAGTCTTAAAGTGATATTAAAGGCAATTTTTTTTTTCAAATAAACCTGTCACACTTACCTGCTCTGTGCAGTGGTTTAGCACAGAGCAGCCCTGATCCTCCTCTTCTTAGGTCCCCTGCTGGCGCTCCTGGCCCCTTCCTCCTCCCGAGTGCCCCCAGAGCAAGCAGTTTGCCGTGGTGGCACCCAAGCAGGTTTGCTCATGAGTCGCTGCTCTGCTTGTACCAGAGTGTTGCCTGCAGCTAGAGGCATCACCCCCGTACCGGCGTCCATAGCAGACGGTCAGCATCTTGTAATGACAACCGATGCGGCTGAGAAGCCGCTCGGCTGCCATTACAAGGAACGGGAGGGGACATCCCCTCCCTCCCGCCGCCTTCTGCGGCTCGCCTGGGTCTCCTATCCCACCAGGAGACCCGGGCAACCAGCCTGCATGGCCACCAAAGAGAAGACCTGATCAAAGCCCCATTTGGCTCTGATCGGGTCTCCATGTAAAAACACAGAAGTGATTTCATCATGACATTCAATTCCGGGTTCTCGGCGCCAAATTAAAAAAAATTACAGCATTTAAAACAGCCAAACTTGGCGTTTTGAATGCTTTTAAGTGCATAGGAGGGGTTTGGGGTATTTTAGATCCCCAGATCCCGCCACAAGAGTACCTGTCAAAAAAAAAAATTTAATGTATGAAGATATCGGCCGATACCGATATGCGATGACCAAAATATCGGTATCGGCAATAAAAAAACAATATCGGTCGATCACTAATTCACACACAGAGCCGCAACTCGGCCCTACCCTTCTCTTTCCTCACTGGTTCACTGGCTGTGATTGACAGCAGTGGCTCCCGCTTCTGTCTCAGCCAATGAGGTGGGATAGTCCCCGGAGAGCTGATGCTCTTGTGCACATCGCTGGATCGCGATGGAGATCAGGTAAGTATTAGGGGGGCTGCTGCACATAGAATGAATGAAGGTTAAAAAACTTTGAGCCTTTAAAACCACTATAAATATTACTGAAAGAATCAGATCCCACAATTATGACATTTAAAAAGGTCCCGTAGGTTTAATGAGCATACTGAAAGGACACACAACACATACTGCAAAACCTCCCAACTGAGACCACACCTTTAGTACGTTTCTTTTAATCCTGGGCTTAAGCATAGAGATTGAGGTAGTCAGAGGGGAAGCTGTTTATCCACTTTAAGACCGGAAGATTTTACCCCTTTCCTGACCGAGCCATATTTTGCGATTCGGCACTGCGTTACTTTAATGGACAATTGCACGGTTGTGCGACGCTGTACCCAAATTAGATTTATGTCCTCCCCCCCCCCCCCACAAATGGAGCTTTCTTTTGGTGGTATTTGATCACCTGTGCGATTTTTTTATTTTTTGCGCTATAAACAAAAAAAGAACGACAATTTTGAAAAAAAAAAACAATATTTTTCACATTCTGATGTATGACATTCCCAAAAAAAAAAAAAAAAAAATCTACATTTTTTAACATTTTAGGCCAGTTTGTTTTCTGCTACATATTTTTGGTAAAAAAAATTGCAAAAAAACGTATTTTGATTGGTTTGCGGAAAAGTTATCGCGTTTACTAACTACGGGAAAGATTTATGTCATTTTTATGTCATTTTATGTCAAAGATTTATGTAATTTTTATTGTTTTTTTCTAGTAATGGCAATCTGCGATTTTTGCGGGACTGCGACATTGCAGCAGACAGATTGCAGCGGACCCCTGACTGACAAATGTTTTTACATTTTTGGGGGGACCAGTGACATTACTATAGTAATCAGTGCTAAAAATATGCACTGTTACTGTAATAATGACACTGGCAGGGAAGGGGTTAACACTATTGGTGATCAAGGGGTTAAATGTATGCCTAATGCTTCCTGACGTGTGTGTGTGTGTGGGGGGGGGTGTTCTGTGACACATACAGAGATCGCAGGTCCTGTGATCTCCTCCTGTCTGTCACAGAGAAGATCCGCCTACTTTGTTTACACAAGAGGGCGGATCTTCTCATGCTTTCCCCGACGATTGGGGAAGTGACGTGGCGATAGCCGCCTCTCCTCCTCCGGCCCGACTCCCGCTGTGCCTACACACAGCAGGAGCGAGCCTCTGGTGGGATCACTAGGAGACCAGCAACATAGGTCTACGTCGGTGGACCCAGGGGAGCCGACCTGCCGCAGTAGTAGTACTGTGAGCGGTCGGCAAGTGGTTAAATATGCTTATTACATCTGAATGACAATTAATCTTTTTTAACCATAAACACATTTAATGAGGAATACATGCTTTATTAGTAAAAAGGTTTGGTCTTTGGATCTTTCTCTATATAGGCATATATGCCTCATTAGGGGGCATACATGCCTCAGGAGCTTTCATTGGGTGTCCTAGAGTGGCATATATACAGATCATCTTCAATATTGCTACTTGATTCTCTGATGAACTGTAAGCTATGCCTCCAGTATCTTCCCTTATATACCCAATTAGATTATAAACTCTTTCACCTTCTTTATCCTCTCCTACACCCTAAATGATTGACATAGAACCCCAAACTATAACTTACCAGGCAACCAAGCCAGGAGTCTGACAGCTTGGACTGAGAGCTGAGCACTTCCAGGTTCAGTGTAAAGTGAGGGGATAGGAGAGCTGCAATTTTCCATTCCCCATGGCAGCACACTGGAGCTCACAGAGGAGCTTCCTTTGAAGGTTTGCTAACTTTTGGCTGTGCAAAAACTGAACAGGTGGCTTCATCACTCACTATGAGTCCATATTTACAGAATAAGAACTTAGGCCCCATTCACACTAATGCGTTTTTTTTTTTCATGCTTTTTGCAGTAAAACATTTCATTTTTTTAACATGGGATCCTATGGAACACTTGCACATCAATGTTTTTTTGTACCTCTGCGTATTTGGAAAGGGTCAGGGACTTTTTTCCTGCAAAATGTAGCATTTTGCATGTAATAGACTTCAACGCATCCAAAACACAAGTAGAGCATTTTTACAGCAATTTTGCAGCGATTTTGCTGCAATTGATTTCTATTTTGCATTTTTAAATCTGACCAACAACTAACTTTCCAAAAAATATTAAAATTGCAAATCGCTGTAAAATCGTGGAAAAAACGTGGCAAATTGAGGTAAAACTGTGGAAAGCACAGCAAAAAGCACTACAAAATGCTGAAAAGCAACATGCACAGGTGTGAATCAAACCTGATACTGAGAATTACAACCAGTATACAGGGCAAGTGAAGTGGTATAGTGCAGAGGGTATGGCTTTCTGTGGTGCAGCTGCAGTATTTGTGGTGCTGATCTCCTCTGATGTCTGGTACAAGCCCAGGGTTGGGCTGTTCTTTGCAAGGACACCTCACAGGAGAGTCCCAAGCTTCTTGGCCTAAACAAGGACTTTCTGGTAAAGCTGTGGATGGTGGTCAAGCTGGAGGAAAGCGTTCTGGGAATGGAAAGAAAACAAAGAATGTAAGTGGACATGGAAATGTTTGTGAAGGAAAATCCAGTATGAAAAGTACTGATAATACAGAAAAGAGGAAGTCTGTTCAGCAATGTGATAATGTTACTCACCACAGTCCAAATTCTGGAAGTATAATTTATTGCAGTCAGCCATTGCAGCCATGGCAATTCCAGCAGAGTGGAGCTCATCCAGTTTAGATTGGAGAAGAGATATCTGTTGCTCCCAGAACTCCTTGCAGATATACAAGAACTTCACTAGAACAGAAAACTATTAAAGAGAACATACAACAGTGTGTAATGGTGGGCCGCAGCCAGGAACGTTCATCACTCTCTAAACTGCAGCAGAATAAAGGTGAGAATTAATAATGCTCCACTGCCCCAGGGAAACATTCCACACCCAGTAGAGACCATCAGCCCAGTACTTGTGATGTAAAGGGAGATCAGGATTTTAAACCTCCTACAGACATGAAGCCGGAACCTGTGCTGCACCTGGCTGATTGGATTCCTTCCCTAGTTAAGAAAGTGGAAACCCTGAGGAAACTAAGGCTAAAATACAGAAACAGATTGACTCTGTCTATAAACTCAAAGCTGCCAATCCTTAGAAGGAAATTCTATAAAACAACAAACTAAACTCCCTGGGCATTGAATTGGCCAGTATAGCAAAGGACATTGCTGCTGTTCTGGAGGATCTGGGACCAGTGTGGGAAAGTGTATCAGAACCGTGATTGATTTGAAACAAAATTGAGTGGAAGGACTGATTCTTCAGAAACTGGTTCAACGCATGCTGCCACCAAATGTATCTCCTGAAAGAAAGACTTTGATAATAAAAAGTTATTAGCTGCAGGAAGGAGACTCTCCTTTTGCAACATCGCTGCAGCCATTGGAGGATAATAAGATGCAAGACCAGGTTGGGGATTATTTACCTGCTGGATGTTCAGCTCTGGAGGTTAGCAGGCCAGGAACATCAGTTTAACCCACCAGACATTTACAGTACAGGAGACTCAGTGAAGTGACATGGGGGACTCTGAGTCCTGGGATGTGGATCATGTGAACAATACTGCTGTGACTAATACTCATGGTAGAAGTGGTGCTGCTGCCACTGATACTCATTGTGGGAGCAATGATGCTGTCACTAGTACTCATAATGAGAGTAACCATGGGGTAATTGGTATTGATGTGGATGAGCAGCTGTTGCTAGTAGTGATGTAGGGTACAATGCTTATGTTACTAATACTGATGTGGTGAATAATTCTGATGTCATTAATACCTATGCCAATATATCTAAATAGGGTATGGACGAGTCAGTTACAATAACCCTCATGACTTCCCCCCTTTGGTTGATCCCCCAGTTGCTTTACATGGGAATGGTGTTGCATCTGGTTATGTCACTCCCCTGAATGTCTAGAGCTGTGGTGCCCCTTCTTTGTTCCCCATTACCAGTTATACTGGTCAGGCCTTTAAGAGGAGAAACCTGTCCAGATTTAAGCATAGGGGTTCCAGAGAGGAGCTCCCTGATACGAGGTTTGTAGTAAGAGAGTTGTTGTGTCAGCAGATGGGATTTGTGCCTGCAGAAATACTGGCAGTCATCAACCTACCTGTCAGCTTTAAGCTCATGTCTGTCAATCAGACAGATTCTGGGCCAGCTTCAGTAGTTTTTAGGACAAAGAGGGTTGGAAGAATTCCATTTTCGTTCCCATTTCAAAACCTGACACAGGAAATGGTGTGAAGACATAACTGGACGTCCTCTCGTTCTTGCGCTTCCCACACGCAACCTGAGTCCTCGGCCGATCTCGGCCCTTTACCACATGATCAGCTGTCAGCCATTCATGGGCTTTTTTCCCCCTCACACTGATAGTGTGAGAAGAAAAAAATAAAGCCCTTCACCAGCTTCTGTAAGAGGGAGATCGGTCCCACACTGTACCCACCAGTGCTGCTAACTAGTGCCCACCAGTGCAATCCACCAGTGATCATCAGTACTGCTAATCAGTGCCCACCCGTTTCACCTATCAGTGTTCATCAGTGCTGCCAATCAGTGCCACCTACCAGTGTCTATTAGTGCCACCTATCAGTGCCCATTAGTTCCACCTATCAGTGCCACTTATCAGTGCCCATCAGTGCCACCTATTAGTGCAGCCTCAGCAGTGCCCACCGGTGCCGTCTCATCAGTGCACCTATCAGTGCCCATCAGTGCAACCTATCAGTGCCCATCAGTGCAGCCTCATCAGTGCAAATCAATGAAGGAGAAAAATTACCTGTTTAAAAACCTGTCTCATAGACCCCAGGTCTTTTCATAAAGAGGACCTGTCATGGCCCATGCGATCATAAGGGATGTTTTTCATCCCTTGTGATAGCAATAAAAGTGATTAAAAAATGTAAAGGTACAGTTCAAAAAATAAAAAATAAATAAAAAAAACACAATAACAAGAACATTTTTAAAGCGCCCCCATGCTCACGTGTAAAGGCGAACGCATGCATCAGTCCCGCACGCATACGTAAACAGTGATGGTACCACAGGTGAGGTATCACCGGGAACGTCATAGTGAGAGCAATAATTCTATCACCAGACCTGCTGTGTAAAACTAAAGTGGTAATCTACACTGATTTTTAAAGCATCGCCTATGGATAATTCAATGTACTGTAGTTTGTCATCATTCAAGGGCATGCACAATTAAAAAGCATGATATGTTTGATATTTATTTACTCCGTGTAACATCATCATTTTATCAAAAAAATGTGTACTATATATTGTGTTTGTGTGCAATAAAATTCATTAAAATGTATTATTTAAAAAAAAAAATGCGTTTGAAAAACCACTGCGCAAACACCACCTGACATAAAATTGCAACACCCATCATTTTAGGGCCTCTGCTTACAAAATATATAATGTTTGAGGGCTCTAAGTAATTTTATAGCAAAAAAAAAATCACATTTTTAAATGTAGGAGAGACATGTCAAAATGTGTCTGGGGCTCAAGTGGATAATGAAGGGAAAAGACATGGGAATTAATTATAGGTGTAAATGCATTGATCATATAACTTCTGGAGGCAGCACAATATCAGCTGGATGTTCCATGTGTGTGAGCCCTCAGATACCAACCAGGGCCTAGGCACCCACCCTTGTTTCCATGTGGGTAATCCAGTCCGGTATTAGCTGTGTCTTGTTCATTTAAAAGTCTAATATAAAAACTTTGTTACCCACAGCAGCTAGCTGGATAAAGATATTCTTGTTTAAACTGGCAAAACTTTGAGGCGGGTATTAAGGAATGACACAAAAAGGTTGAATCAAGGTGTTCATTGGTGTCTGCAACATTTCCAGGTTTGACAGTTTGGATCAAGCCTTTACATAAGTCTCTTCATTTCCTCTAAACTTGAGTTCATTTATACCCACAGTTTCAGCCCCAATGAAGGGGGAGGCATCTCTCTATAAACATTGGGTTAATTTGATACCTTTGTTGAAAAAACACTTGGATTTTACATTTTGGTATCATGAATGTTTGTACTGGGTGCTCCTTAATACCCACCCTAGCTTTTTGTCACTCATTGAGTGTTCTGTGTGAAACCATCGAAGAAGTAGCAGCCCAAGACCAGAACAAAGTCTATCTGCACAGTACTGCACTGCACATCGACCTCGATGAAAGAGGATTCAATTCTGTAATAGATCCAGGCCTATCAATACCTCACTCAACCTAGACATTAGCTGTTTCAACTGGCAGGAAGAGCCTGACAAAAGAACTTGGGCTTTACAGAATTACTATTCAAGCCACCTTTATAAATGAGGAACGTAGACCATTGTTTGTGTCAAAGGATGCAGTATTGATAAAAGTTGGTTATTACAAAAGGTCCCCAGCACTCTTTAAAGCTAGCCAACAAGTAAGTTGGATAATAGTTGGTTATTACAGAACTATTGAGGCTTGCAACAATAAAAAAATATAGAAGAGAATGATTAATTTTGTTTGTTGTTTGCTTTGATTTATTTTATTTTACCCTAAAACCTACTGAAATCTAAAATAGTGAATAGCTGTACAGAATGTAATTACTTTATTTTATATAGGCTATCAGAGAGAGCTGACATACAAACATAATGATGGGTCATACAGTGCATTTGGCAAGAATGATCCAGAGGGTAACACATGGTGAGTTATTATCGTATTATGCATTATTTTTATTTTGTGGTATTATGGAAAAAATAATGAAGGATTTCTGAAAGCAAACTCCAAACAAGCAACGTTAAAAAATATGACAAAGTTGAAAATACACTAAATTACCAAAAGTATTGGGGTTCCTGCCTTAACACGTGCATGAACTTTAATGGCATCCCAGTCTTTTCTGCGCTACAATTGCTCATCAAGATGAAGCTTGTTATTGAGCTAGTTGTACACCTAATCAATCCTAATAAATCCTCTATGATTTATCATGTTAAAGTCATTTCGAAAGTAATTTTCAATATGTTTTTTTCAAATCAGCAGCTTTCATTAAAATAATACCTGATGATCCTGCCCTGAGAAATGGCAGGCAGCCATCCATCGCTGGAGTGCATGCACATAGACAGAAAGTGGCTGCTGAAGGATTGCAGAAAATCAGCAGCACAGATTATACGGAGTTCCACCCAAAAGTGGAACTTCCGCTTTAAATAGTCCTAATCCCCTGACATGCCACATTTGGCATGTCATTTTTTTTGTGGGGGGGGGGAGTGGGTACCTAGTTTTGAAAGGTACTAGTTACGCTCGGAGCGCTGAGGTGCCCTGAGCGGAAGTTCTCCTCTCTCCCTCCCTCCCTGCAATCTTCTGGGACATGTCAGAGGCCCCAGAAGATTGCCGGCCAATCACAACGCATAGCGCAACTCGCACATGCGCAGTGCGTACCCGGCTGTGAAGCCACAAACTGTCACAGCCGGGTGCCCACATTAGTGATGCCGGCGCCGCAGAGCAGAGAGGGAGAAGACGGCGCATCGCTGGACCGTGGGACAGGTGAGTGTGTGTTTAGGCTGGAACTCCGCTTTAATAAGTATGAAATCCCTCAGACCTTGAACAATCCTCTATTGACCCAATTGGGTTGATTTACTAAAATTGGAGATTGCAAAATCTGGTGCAGCTCTGTGTAGAAACCAGCCAGCTTGCAGTTTTGTTTTTGTCAAAGCTTAATTGAACAAGCTGAAGTTAAAAGCTGATTGGTTACCATGCAGAGCTGCACCAAAATTTGCACTCTCCAGCTTTAGTAAATCAACCCCAATGTAAAGCTGTACTGGATTTATAATTATTCATCTGTTTTATGAGCAGAACTGATTAGCAAATATGCATAAAATATGTGATGAAAAATTTCAAGACGCACAGTTTATTGTATCCTAAGACATGCTTTATCCCATATCCCTATATAACCACAGTTTATAACAACGGCAAACATTCTGAACATTATTTCTATTTCATTATTTATCATTCAATCATTCAAACTTATTGCAGGTTGACAGCTTTCGTAGTGAAATCTTTTAGCAAAGCTCATCCATACATCTTCATAGATGAAAGACACTTGAATGAATCGTTCAACTGGCTACGAGAACACCGTTATGAAAGTGGTTGCTTCAAAAGTGTGGGAAAACTCTTTCATAATGACTTGAAGGTACAGTAAAGGCTGTTAGAAATACATGCCAGCGAATAACAATATGTTGTATATGATAGAATCCCATCAGTTGTTGACTTTCCTCACTGATTGCCCACTCAGGCCCTAAGAGCTATATTGAGAGGTGGCATGTGGCATCTCATTTGCTTTGTCATACCTGAAACTACAGGGATTTTTACAGACTGTCGAAGCAGATCAGCCTGCTAGGGAAGCTGTAGTTACCTGGAAAAGGCTGAGGGCAGATTTGATTTGCTCTAATTTATGGTTGGGTGCTATATATTAAAAGGGTCATTCTATTTTAGGATCAGAAATATTTTTTGTTATTTAAGTAGTCTGGTGGGCTTCTAATCTGTCTTTGGTGTCTTAAAGTTCAGGATACTCTCCCGACTCTTGTTGTAGCCTTCTTTAAAAAAATACAACAAAGAGTATTAGACTCCCTTGTAAAGGTCATAACTGGTGTACAGGTAGTGGAACCTAAAGCCTGTGTTGACACCAACCAGTTTCCCCAGAAATATAAGAAACTGTAATGTCTTCCCAGCATGAACCAAAAACTGAAATATACAATTTTTGTAAAATGCTGGAGAGATTAAAAACCTACTGGTTAATGACTCCACTGACCAGTGATTAAAGTCTTTAGCCTGCTTTCCTTAGGGCTCATGTACACACAGACTAGGTTGACCGCCAGCTGCAGGAAAATGCAAAATGCAGCAAAATCGAACCATGTTTTTGCCATGACTTTATCACATTTTGCGTCCGATAGTCAAAACCTTCTTATCCTGAACACAAACCTTCTGAGTTCAGGAGAGGGAGGTTGAGGAAGGTTAAACCTCCCCTAATCACAGCAGCTTCTAAAATCTTCTAAAATCTATGTGTGCATGGACACATAGGCTTTTATGAAGTTGAATTTAGGAGCTCTGGCAAAAAAATTGCCAAATGTTCTTAAACTGTTTATATTGTTAATATCAATGTTGTAATCTCTATGTTCCAGGGTGGAGTGGAAGATGACATTTCTCTATCGTCCTATGTAACAATCTCTCTGGTGGAGTCCGGTGTATCTGTAAAGGTCAGAGATCGCATCATGGGAATATTATGGTTGATATATTGAAACATAGAGAGGACAAAGTGGCCCATCTTATAGTCATATTTGCCATAACATGCTTGTTCCCCTAGGGTGCTTTCCAACTACCCCACTGCTGTTTGGCTACAGCACAGGTGTGGCACAGTGCACATGTGCTTTCCTATAGACTTCTATCATATCCTGCATTTTTGGTGCATTTTCCAAAGATGCAGCATGCGGGTACTTTGGTGTGCTTTGAGAAAACATTCAAAAATGCAGGACATAATAGAAGTCTATGGGAAGCTGCAGGTAGCCTGCTTGAAAACCACCCACACTGCAGCCAAACCACAGTGGGGCAGCGTACAACCAATCTTATACAATGGGAAGCAAAATAAGAGAACACTACCAAAGAACAATATTTACAGTTTTGGAAGAGGGGGGGGGGGGTGCAGGACTCACATAACCATTTATTAGAGATGCACCGTTTTTGGCAGCCGAAAATTGAGTTCTCAGCATTTTGCCAATAAAGAAAAAGGTGCTGATAATGGTGCAGAAAATGCATGGGATTTTACCACCATTCTCCTGTGTTTATTGTGTGTTTTTCATAGGTCATGTGACTCAAAAACCACATCAAAAATCTAACACGAGTGCGTTATTGATGCGCTCTTACTGCGTTTTCAATGCATTTCAACGGGGAGGTGCGTTTTTGGTGCAGTTTTTTTAACTGACCAAAAATGCAGCAAGCAAGATTTTTAACACCACAACTGAAGCGCAACGGACCAGTGTAAAGACATACATAGAATTTAAAGGGATACATTTTGCATGAGCTTTTCTTGGGCTAAAGGTGCCGATAATGGCTGACAATAAATACATATTCATTTAAATTCATGATACAAACTAAAAAGTTGATTACACTACAATTATATTTAGAAAAATAAAATGTTTTAAAAACTGTCATTTTCGGATTCTGTTTTAGTGTTCGGCCAAGTGCATCCTGCAGTTTCGGTTTTGGTACCAAAATTCCCTTTGGTGCACCTCTATCATGTATCTTATATCATTTGAACAATTTCCTTTTTTTCCAGCGTTAGCTGTTCAGATATGACAGTCCACAGCCAAAGCCACAGTTCAGTAGCACTTTTAGTTTGATCCTAATATCAAAAAATAAATGACAGGATTTGGGGACATTTGACTGATGCCTAAACTATTATAAACACAATGAGCCTGGGCCTTATAAACCTATTAAAACTGGAAAGAGTGGTTGATCACAGTAATCATTACATCTAATATATTTCTCAGTTTCCAGGTATAATTCTAAATTATAGTCCTTGACAATACATGAGGTTGAACTACTTTTAACAACTTGAGCTCAGGAAGGTTTTTACCCGCACTAGATACGCCATTTGGCGTAGAACAGCCGCCCTGATGCAGTAAATATACGCTGGGCGGTCCGCAAGTGAAAGTACAATTTTTAGGACTATGGGGATGGTTATTTAATTTTTGATTAAGTCAGGACATTTAAAAATGTTTTTCACACGCACATGAGTTTAGCTTGGATCAGCTATCTGTACAGCCATGCAGCATCTTCATAGCTTGGTATACATTTGGATGATTTGATTATTCTCAATAAGAATATCAGGAAATGTACTAAACCAAGCTGGTCATTCAAATAAAAAAATAACATACTAAAATTGTATTCTGATCCAGGACCCTCTGATCAGGGATGCAGTGTCCTGTCTGCAGAAGGAAGCTGTGAATGTGACCAATGTATACACCCTGGCTCTTCTTGCCTACACCTTTACTTTGTGCAAAGAAATGGAGTTCAGAAAAACAGTATTCGACAAACTGGATGAAAAGGCTGTGAGAGGAGGTGAGTACTGATGGAGTATTTCTATCATGGAACTTCTGGCTGCTGCTTTCTTTTACTTGATATTAAAAAAAGAAATAAAATTGGGGAAGTGCATAAGAAAAGGAATGTTCATAGTAACCAGTAATTGATGAATGTGAACTCCTGGAACATGTTAAAAAAAGCAATAAATAAAGGTATGCATTAATGTCATTAAATGCATTTAAGTTCAACTAGTGTGAGTATTTGAATTTGGCTCAGTATCAGCCTGCCATAGTTCCCTGTACAGAGTTTTCACTAGGAGAAGGAAGGGCAGCACTAAGAACCATTCAGGTGTGCTGCAGCGCTATAAAGCTGGATTATTGAGGCAAGCCAGGTGGGGTCCAGCTGGTTTTACTTTTTGATTAATAAAGTTTTTTTTTTCTTTTTTTTTTTTTTTTTAAACAAATTTTATTGGAATTTTGTTCAAAACAAAAACACACATACAGTACAAGTAATGAATCCACATTGTGAAGAAGCATGAACTGCTACAAACAGTACGTATACAATAAACCACAAAGTCAGAAGATGGGATCCATCAGAATGGAGAAGGGCAAGACAGGATGGGGGGGGGGGAGAAAACCAAGATGGGGGGGGGGATACCGTGGTGGGGGATATAAACGTGGTAATTAAACCGGAGACAGTCACTTGGGGACACAGCTATCGGTGGAACTTACAGGACATCAGGTAGGGTTGGGGATGGCCTAAGGGAAAGCAGTAGGAAAGGGGGTCCATTTGGGGAGGATATAATTAAAGGGAATTGAGAGGAGCTTGGAGTCCAAGAGTTCTTTGGTGTACAGCTTTACAAGTTCTTCCATTACATCCTGAACATTGGGGGGTGGGGGACTGTCCACTTTCGGAGTATAGCTCTCCGAGCTATCATGAGACACGTTGATATCCAGGCCTTGTGGCAATTAAGGGATATGGTCTGAGAACTATTGGCTGCCAGGAACGGGCCATGTAGGTTGCCAAAGACCAGGAGGAGTGGGTTGTTTGTCGGAGATAGGCCTGTTGTGGTAAGGATTAACTGTTGCACCGCTGACCAGAATGCTGAAATGTGGGGGCAAGACCAAAGTCTATTGGCTAGGGTGGGCCTATGGAGGTGGCACCAAGAACATGGCTGCGCAGCTGATGTAACTGATGAGAAAGAAAAGGGGGAGTAGGCCCTGTGCATGATCTTCAGCTGTTGTTCCCTCCAAAATTAATTCACGTTGAATTTACACGTCATGTTATAGCCTTGTAGGATGGAGTCCCCGATGTTAGGGAAGTCAAAGTCTTTGTTCCATGGAGAAGAGGGTGTAGAGATAGGCTGTTGTGAGTGAAGATCCAGGAGCGGTTTGTAGATATCTGAGAGTTTGAGCTTCTCTTTTAGCAGTAGTATATCCAAGAGAGAGGCCCCGGTACGTTTGAGCTGTCGCGGGCATAGATCCTTGGCAAACTAGATTGCTTGTTGTATATAGATGAAATGCTGACTTGGGATGTTGTAGGCGGTGTAGATTTCAGAGTGGGGTCGTGGAAGCCCTAAAAGTGGGTCAAAAAGTTGAGCAAAGTGTGTAAGGCCGTCTGAGGGCCATTGGGAGAAAGCTCGGTATTGCCTGGTTTGGGGGAAAAGGGGATGCCCCGTAATGGTAAGATGCTTTGAAAAATTGGGCGAAAGCCTAATTTTCTTGCTGAGTTATGGTATCTCGCAAGAGAATGTTATTCCTGATGTTGGCTGGTAAAGCATACAGTGGACAATGAATAAGTGCTCCCAGGCTGAAGGGCGCAATTATTTGGGATTCAAGGGCCACGTTGGAAAACCTAGGTACCTCGGATATCCAATCAATCCCCACCCTCATAAGACATGATAAATTATATAACCTTATATCTGGAATGTTGCCCCCTCCTTCCCTCCTGGGCTTCTGGAGTTTCCGCAATGAAATGCGGGGGCGTTTGTTGTCCCAAATAAACTCGGAAAGTGCTTTGTAAAGAATCTGGATGTCTTTATGCTTTAGAAGAAGGGGAATGGTTTGCATGGGGTAGAGTAATTTCGGATAACTAACCATTTTAAACAGGTGACATCTGCCCAGGAGGGAGAGGGGCAATTCCGACCAAGACTCTAATTGTTTCCTAATTGCCTCCACCACTGGAGGGAGATTTAATGTGTAAATAGAAGATGGAAGTCTCCCTATTTTTATACCTAGGTACTTAATGTGGGACTTGGCTATGGAGAATACAGAGCGCTCCGACCACGGTTGGGTGGCAGAATGGGAAAGAGGGAGAATCTTACTTTTAGCAAAATTAATTTTGAGTCCTGAGCAGACTCGGAAGTTAGTGAAGATGTCGTGGATAAGGGGAAACATCGGATGTAGGATCCGAGGTGAAAATTAATATGTCGTCTGCGAATAACGCCGTGCGGACTTCCTGGTCTCCTATATGTATTCCATGGAGCGAAGGGTGCGCGGATAGATAGCGGGATAGGGGTTCGATTGCAATATTAAAGAGCAGCGGGGAAAGTGGGCAACCTTCCCTGGTGCCTTTATAAAGTGGGAATGACTCTGAGACATGGCCACAAGCAACTACGTTTGCCCGGGGGTAGGAGTACATGGCTGATATTAAGTAAATAAACAGTACTGCGCGGATATATAATCATAAATTGCACTACATATATCAGATCCGTGTATAATATACAATATAAAAGTGCCAAATAGTGCCAATAAATATATATAAATAAAAGTAAGTATATAAAAGTGAGAAAGATATAAAAAAGTCCAGTGTGAAATATAATAAATAAACGTGCTGAAAATTAATAAATGGATATAGTCCAAACGATCATAAAAGTGATCTTGTGCTCCCAAAGATGTGTGACCAGAGTGTCACAGTAGACAGCCACAACTGTGCACCCCCTTGTGAATGGGCGCTCACCTCAGCTCTTTAAAGAAAACGCATGAGTAAAAGGATCCTATGAGACAACCATCCGCATCTTTAAGACTCTTATTATCCACAGCTAAGATCCGGCCTGCAGTATCACTCAGTGTAACTTTAAGACTCCTCTTATCCACAGCTGAGAACTGGCTTGCAGTATCACTCAATGTGACATATTATGGAAACAGAGAGACTTGCAATAGTGCATGAAATCCTTCAAACAAGTATTTATTGAAAAAAATATAATGGTCTCACTCACATTAGCAGGTGCATAGCATGCACATATACAATCGCCTTTAGAGATGATGGAAATCGTGGTGGTATAGCGGGGGAGACCGATCAGTGCCGCTTCAGATACACAGCGTGCGCTGGATGCTATAAGTCTCACCAAGCTTCGGTGCAGTGCTCCATCCGTCCTTGCCCCTCCCCTACGCTTGACGACACAGGGACCACGTGTCTTCCTCAGGGGGATATATCATATCATATATCCCCCTGATATGTCTGCAGCAGATAGCCTATTAATCTAGGACCTCAAGGTTGCTCGCAGGATTCATTCTTTTAACATGGCTGATATTAAATGCAGAAAAGAGCCACCGAACCCGAGCCTCTCCAGGACTAACCGGAGCCATGAAAAGCTGACGTTGTCAAAGGCCTTTTCTGCATCTAATGTAATTATGGCCATGTTGTTGAGGGGGTCTATGTGGGCCCTGTTCAGGACTGCCAATACCTTCCTGATATTGGAAGTGGCCGAACGGCCTTTAGTAAAGCCTGACTGAGTTGGAAGTATCAGTGAAGGCATAATATCTGCTAACCTGTTGGCAATCAATTTAGAAAGAATTTTGGTGTCTAAATTCAAAAGGGAGATTGAGCAGTAAGAACTGGGTTAAGTTTTTTTTTTCTAAGAAATTTGTGCTATTTATATATATAAATGTGGATTACAATTCTAGATGTGAATCTTCTTTGGGGGTATCATTATCATTTACAGTTGTTTAAAGGCAAAATATAGCAGTCAGAGAAGGTTTTTGTAACCTACCTGAAAACAGTTGTGTGAGATAGTCCAAGACTGCTGCATAAAAATTATATGGTTGTCCATTCTGGCCAAATACAATTTGGTTTGGGCGACTGTTAATGTGCATATAATTATTTTAAATTAGTGTAAGCCTTTGCTTTCTACTCTTTTATAGAAGGACAGCTACACTGGGAACGAAAATCTACTCCTTCCTCTGATGCTCCATACTGGCACAGAGCCGCATCTGCAGAGGTGGAGATGAACGCCTATGTCTTACTGGCTATGCTGTCTCAACCTGACCCTGATCTGGGCAAAGCTGTACAGGTTGTCAAATGGATGAGCAAACAACAGAACCCCTATGGAGGCTTCTCATCTACACAGGTAACAGATAGAAAGTGTGTTCATGTTGTGGCACACCAATGGCCATCTGAGGATAGAGCTACATCATGTGGAAGAGACAAGTGGCTCCAAAATCCTCTGACAGTCTCAGGGCTAATCAAAAGCTCCTGCCTAATACACATAATTGTTTCGGCTTGTAGCCAGAGTAGGGCGATCGTCACATACTCAATGTTTCCCTACTCATTGGGTGCCAAGCAAGAGTAACATGAGAGGTCTACCCCCAGGTGTGTTCTTCTGGGTTCTTCTGGGCTATGGCCGGCACCTGTGATAGGTTCACTTTGCTCCACACATAAGGTACTTTTGCTCTTGTGCCATTTTTATCAATGCTCTGGGACAAGGCTCAGGCTGGCATGTCGGAATACTCTACCTTAAGGTGGGCCTCTACTTTTAGAGATAAACGTACACGTGTACACTTGCATCATAGCTGCTCTCCAGTTAATTTTGGGTCCCTGTGACAATGTACACCTTCTCCATAACTTGCATTTAGGAGGGACACGTTGAGCCTTGTCCACATCCACCTGTCCAGTGTTTCCACTACCATTCTCCAGTAGCGGAGTAAGCCCTGCTGTGCACCTTGCATGGGCTCCACACGTGCACCTAACTCTTCAACTTCCACACCTCTTTTACAGGATGGGAACCTCTGTGGTGCAAATCCATTCCAGTCGCTCTAAGAGACAGATTGCTGGTGGAAGGAGTGCTGACAACATCTGCCATTGCACCTGCAACAGGCACAAGCTACCAACAGGCTGCTTGTTAGACATCTGTTACCCTACGTACCCACTGGTGTCTTCACACTACATTACTTCAATACTGATGTCTTCATAGCTCAAGTACCTTAGTGACCAGATAAATGAGATGGTGCCAGTTATTTGCATTAAACCCCTTTAGTAACTTCAGACCAGGCTGGCACAAGGAAACGTTTCAAAACGTTACTTGAAAAAGTGCAAAAGGCATTACAAAGTCCAACATTGAGAGACATTGAGAGAATTCTTTCTTACGTCCCAAACCCTAACTCATGCTTGTGTACTGCCCCGGCATACCTGCAAAGTTAGTGTCCACATAATTACAGAGTCCAAAAAGGCATTCCCCAGCAGCTGGTGTCTTCGAGGTGAACCACAAGTTCTGATGACTTTACATCCCAGTAGCAACAAGCAACATCCTTCTTCTCCTCACAAGTGTTGTTCTCTGTCTCACTACCTTACAGGCACTGGATCTCTCTCTTCTGCAAGGGGAACTTTCTTTCTGGGGCTCTTGGGCCCCAGGCTCCCTGGACCTCATCCTCAATCTCTACCTCTCTGCTTTGGACCACTGTCCCTATTTTTTTAACACAAGATTAGTGGGTTGGGCCCAGTGAAATACCCACCAAAAAGACCAATGAACCTGGGAAAATATTAAATCCTACCCTCCCATCTGGGACAGCACCTAACTGACTATTTTCAACCAGCTTACAGGCTAAATTACTTAATTTAGTTTGCACAAAAAAGAGGATACCCCTTTAACAAATAAAAACTGATGGAAACATAAAAAAGTTTAAGGAACACTTTTTAATCAGAGCATAGCATCAAGTCAAGTAAACTTCTAGGATATTGATCTGGTCAGTTAAGTAGCAGAGGGGGTTGTTAATCAGTTTCAGCTGCATTGGTGTTAACAAAATTAACAACAGGTGCACTAAATGGGCAACCATGAGACAACCTCCAAACAGGAATGGTTTTACAGGTGGAGGCCACTGACATTTTTTCCCTACTCATCTGACTGTTTTTCCCTAGTTTTGCATTTGGCTAGGGTCAGTGTCCCTACTGGCAGCATGAGGCGAAACTTGGACCCTATAGAGGTTGCAAGACAAAGCCAGAAATATTCCCAGCTCAACTCGCCAACCAGTCTGCTTACCAACCAAATTAACCTGTCTAACAGTATGCGTTAAAAACAGGGGTTTAGTTAACACACTTTTTCAAACGCAAGCATAGGCTGCAGGGCCACTTCACGGCACCCTGTATTACCTGCAGTCCTAACTCCTGTAAATCTGAGAGTCTTCACAGTGGAAGCACATGCATTCTAATGGATAGATAGGGAGCAGGTGGGCCTGGAGGTAGCCCAACCCTCCTTAAAGGCACAGGGGCACAATGGACACCTAGCACATAGTTGTGCAGGTTCACTCAGAGTACATGTGACAAATGTAAAAGGGTCTGGAGAAGCCACCGAGAACCTTATGCTGCCTGTAACATCATTCAGCATGACTGGTTTGGTGGTGGGTCAGTGACGGTCTGGGGAGGCATATCCTTGGAGGGACGCACAGGCCTCTACAGGCTAGACAAAGGCACCCTAACTGCCATTAGGTATCATGAAATCTTTGGACCAATTGTCAGACCCTACGCTGGTGCAGTGGATCCTGGGTTCCTCTTGGTGCACAACAATGCCCGACCTCATGTGGCAAGAGTATGCTGCCAGTTCCTGGAGGATGAAATAATTGATACCATTGAATGGCCCCCACACTCGCCTGACTTAAATCTAATAGAACACCTCTAAGAAATTAAGTTTAGATCAATCTGACACCGCCAGGTTGCACCTCAGTCTGTTCAGGAACTCAGTGATGCCCTGGTCCAGATCTGGGAGGAAAAACCCCAGGACACCATCCGTCGTCTCATTAGGAGCATGCCCTGATGTTGTCAAGCATGCATACAAGTACGTGTGGGACATACAAACTACCGAGTACCATTTTGAGTTGCTGCAATGAAATTTCAGGAAAAAATCTTCATCAAAAGATGTGGCATTCTTTTGTTTCTAACACATTACCTAGTCCATATATAGATATATAAATATCTAGCTTGATATTTTTCCCTATTGAGATTTGATGTGTTTTCAAAGTGTTCCTTTCGTGTTTTTTGAGCAGTGTATATTGACATCCATAGTACACATTTACCCTTCTTTATTAGTGCTGTGATGTACAAAAACTTTTGCTGCATGTAACATTTTTTAACATGAAAATGATGTGTATTCTTGCTTAACCGCCTTAGCGGTAATCCCGAGCGTGACTCGGGGTTGATTTTTCATTGCAGGAGCGGTAACCCCGAGTCACGCTCGGGGTGGATTGCAGAGAGCGCAGCGGTGTTCTCTTACCTTCTCCTGGCGATCCAGCGATGATCTCTCATTGCTGTGACCGCCAGCCGAGAGTCCCGCCGCTCCTCCGTCCTCCGTCGGTACGATCACTTCCTAGTTCCGTTCCCTGCAGCAGCAATGCTGCATGGGAGCGGAACTAGGGAGGGAAATTCAAAAAAAAAAAAAAAAACGTTACACAAAACACACTTTATATTATATTATATATATATATATATGCATATATATATATGCATATATATATATATATATATATATATATATGCATATGCATATATATATATATATATATATATATATATATATATATATATATATATATATGCATATATATATATATATATATATATATATGCATGCATATATATATATATATATATATATATATATATATATATATATATATATATATATATAATATGCACACACACACACATATATATATATATATATATATATATATATATATATATATAAAATTATATTATTGATTCAATTATAATTCATGCGTTATATATTATATATATATATATATATATATATATATATATATGTGTGTGTATATATACAGTGGGTACGGAAAGTATTCAGACCCCCTTAAATTTTTCACTCTTTGTTATATTGCAGCCATTTGCTAAAATCATTTAAGTTCATTCTTCTTCCTCATGAATGCACACATAGCACCCCATACTGACAGAAAAACACAGAATTGTTGACATTGTTGCAGATTTATTAAAAAAGAAAAACTGAAATATCACATGGTCCTAAGTATTCAGACCCTTTGCTCAGTATTTAGTAGAAGCCCCCTTTTGATCTAATACAGCCAGGAGTCCTTTTGGGAAAGATGCAACAAGTCTTTCACACCTGGATTTGGGGATCCTCTGCCATTCCTCCTTGCAGATCCTCTCCAGTTCTGTCAGGTTGGATGGTAAACGTTGGTGGACAGCCATTTTTAGGTCTCTCCAGAGATGCTCAATTGGGTTTAAGTCAGGGCTCTGGCTGGGCCATTCAAGAACAGTCACGGAGTTGTTGTGAAGCCACTCCTTCGTTATTTTAGCTGTGTGCTTAGGGTCATTGTCTTGTTGGAAGGTAAACCTTCGGCCCAGTCTGAGGTCCAGAGCACTCTGGAGAAGGTTTTTGTCCAGGATATCCCTGTACTTGGCCGCATTCATCTTTCCCTCGATTGCAACCAGTCGTCCTGTCCCTGCAGCTGAAAAACACCCCCACAGCATGATGCTGCCACCACCATGCTTCACTGTTGGGACTGTATTGGACAGGTGATGAGCAGTGCCTGGTTTTCTCCACACATACCGCTTAGAATTAAGGCCAAAAAGTTCTATTTTGGTCTCATCAGACCAGAGAATCTTATTTCTCACCATCTTGGAGTCCTCCAGGTGTTTTTTTTAGCAAACTCCATGCGGGCTTTCATGTGTCTTACACTGAGGAGAGCTTCCGTCGGGCCACTCTGCCATAAAGCCCCGACTGGTGGAGGGCTGCAGTGATGGTTGACTTTCTATAACTTTCTCCCATCTCCTGACTGCATCTCAGGAGCTCAGCCACAGTGATCTTTGGGTTCTTCTTTACCTCTCTCACCAAGGCTCTTCTCCCCCGATAGCTCAGTTTGGGCGAACGGCCAGCTCTAGGAAGGGTTCTGGTCGTCCCAAACGTCTTCCATTTGAGGATTATGGAGGCCACTGTGCTCTTAGGAACCTTAAGTGCAGCAGAAATCGTTTTGTAACCATGGCCAGATCTGTGCCTTGCCACAATTCTGTCTCTGAGCTCTTCAGGCAGTTCCTTTGACCTCATGATTCTCATTTGCTCTGACATGCATTGTGATCTGGAAGGTCTTATATAGACAGGTGTGTGGCTTTCCTAATCAAGTCCAATCAGTATAATCAAACACAGCTGGACTCAAATGAAGGTGTAGAACCATCTCAAGGATGATCAGAAGAAATGGAAAGCACCTGAGTTAAATATATGAGTGTCACAGCAAAGGGTCTGAATACTTAGGACCATGTGATATTTCAGTTTATCTTTTATAATAAATCTGCAACAATGTCAACAATTCTGTGTTTTTCTGTCAGTATGGGGTGCTATGTGTACATTCATGAGGAAGAAGAATGAACTTAAATGATTTTAGCAAATGGCTGCAATATAACAAAGAGTGAAAAATTTAAGGGGGTCTGAATACTTTCCGTACCCACTGTATATATATATATATATATATATATATACACACACACACACACACACACATATCTATATATAATATATAATGCATGAATTATAATCTAATCAATAATATAATTTTATTATATATATTATATATTAAATAATAAAATAATATTATTGATTCGATTATAATTCATGCGTTTGTGTTTCAAATTTATCACATCTGGGATGTCTACTAGAGTCTTGTTTTGGTCAGGTTTAAGTCAGTAATTACTAAGAATTGTAGGCCTATAATACATAACGCCAAATTTCCATGAAAAGAATTGTACCGCTTTTGGTATGTAATTCCAGACATAATCATACCGCCAGGGAGGTTAAAGTGGTTGTAAAGTCCTAATGTTTTTACCTTGATGCATTCTCTGTGATAAGGTAAAAAAAAACTTCCATGGTCAGCTCCCCCCCAGCCCCTCTAAATACTTAACTGAGCGCAAGATTGATCTAGCACTGTGCCCAAGAGCAGCAGTGCTCTCTTTTCTCTCTCTCTCTCTCCACATACAGTTGTGTTCAAAATTATTCAACCCCCCAATGCTGTAAAGGGTTTAGGGAATTTAGTGTACATTTGTAATTGTATTCAGAATGAAATCCTACAAGGACTTTTTAAAGAACCATATGCAACTAAAATGACATCAATTGGTTTTGTAATACAGTAGTAAATGTTTCTTTTGTGAATTCTTCATTGACACAATTATTCAACCCCTAAAAGACTACCACTCTGAAGAACAGAGGTTCATTGAAGTGTTTTCAATCAGGTATTGAAAACACCTGTGGATGTCAGGGAGCAGCAATAAAGCCTAATAAGCACAAATTAGGCAGCTTTAAAATGACTGTGATACTCAGCTCCTTCTAGACATTTACTGGTGTGGTTACAAACATGGTGAAGTCAAGAGAATGGTCCAGGAAGACAAGAGAAGAGGTGATTACTCTTCACAGGAAGGGCAATGGCTATAAGAAGATTGCAAAGATGTTAAACATACCAAGAGACACCATAGGAAGCATCATTCGCAAATTCAAGGCAAAGGGCACTGTTGAAACGATACCTGATCGTGGCAGAAAGAAGATGCTGACTTCGACTGCTGTGCGCTACCTGAAGAGTAGAGTGGAGAAAAGTCCCCATGTGACTGCTGAGGAACTGAGAAAAGATTTGTCAGATGTGGGTACTGAAGTTTCTGCTCAGACAATATGGCGCACACTGCGTAATGAAGGCCTCCATGCCAGAACTCCCAGGCGCACCCCCTTGCTGTCTCCAAAGAATAAGAAGAGTCGACTGCAGTATGCCAAAAGTCATGTGGACAAACCACAGACGTTTTGGGATACTGTTCTGTGGACTGATGAAACAAAATTAGAACTGTTTGGGCCCATGGATCAACACTATGTTTGGAGGAGGAAGAACAAGGCCTATGAAGAAAAGAACACCTTGCCTACTGTGAAGCATGGCGGGGGGTCAATCATGCTTTGGGGCTGTTTTGCTTCTGCAGATACAGGGAAGC
This sequence comes from Pelophylax lessonae, assembly GCF_965119305.1. Taxonomy (NCBI): domain Eukaryota; kingdom Metazoa; phylum Chordata; class Amphibia; order Anura; family Ranidae; genus Pelophylax; species Pelophylax lessonae. The sequence continues at coordinate 79,052,909 of NC_138776.1, read as the reverse complement.
TTCAGCATGTGCAAGGTACCATGAATTCAGTACCAGGAGATATTGGATGACAATGTGATGCAGTCCATCACAAACCTGAGGCTTGGGAGAAGTTGGACCTTTCAACAGGACAATGATCCCAAGCATACCTCCAAGTCCACTAGAGCATGGTTGCAGATTAAAGGCTGGAATATTTTGGAGTGGCCATCACAGTCACCAGACTTAAATCCGATTGAGAACCTCTGGTGGGACTTAAAGAAAGCAGTTGCATTGCACAAGCCTAAAAATGTGACTGAACTGGAGGCTTTTGCCCATGACGAATGGGCGAAGATACCCGTAGATCGCTGCAAGACACTTGTGTCAAGCTATGCTTCACGTTTAAAAGCTGTTATAACTGTAAAAGGATGTAGTACTAAGTACTAAGATTGAATGTCACTTGGGGGTTGAATAAAACTGATAATGATGTGAGCACAGAAAAGACATTTGTGGTTATTTCATTATAAATGTTATGTTATATTTGTCTGACCTACACGTGCCTCTTTGATTTAATTGTAAGCAGGATGACTGAATGATCAAAATCAATGTCAAAGTGGCCAAAACAATCAATTTCAGTGGGGGTTGAATAATTTTGAACACAACTGTAGGACATGAAGGCCATTGGCTCCTGCTTCTGTCAATCAAACCCTGTGAGGAGGGAGAGGAGTGTGGAGATAAGCTGGGCTGTGTGTGTCTATAAACACACACAGCCTAGCTCAGGATAGAGCTTGCATGAGTGCCCAAATAGCAAGCAGCTTGCCAAGATGGGCACTGGGAAGGGAGGAGGAGCCTAGAGTACTGGCAGGGGACCCCAGAAGAGGACGCTTGGGGCTGCTCTGTGCAAAACCATTGCACAGGGCAGGTAAGTATAACATTTTTATTTATTTTAAAAATGAACCTCTAGAATCACTAATGTTGCCTACTTTTGTTATTTTAAAGTGTTTTCATCGCTAAAGAAAAATGTAATTATTTTTCTGCAAGAAAAAGCCCTTTCCCATTTCATAACAATTATGAGATCCAGTTTTTAATATGCCTTACACTGATACTTGAAAATAAATCTTGTTTTGTAGCTGAGCCAAACATAGTTTTGCTTTTTAGCAAAGAAATTACAGAGAATTAATAAAGACAACAGGATATTGAGTAAAAAACAGAAATATACAGTAAAATAAGTTATATCCTTTGTAAATAACGTCTAGGCATTTTCTCTTATAGGACACAGTCGTGGCTCTTCAGGCTCTGGCCAAGTATGCAGAGGCCACATACAGTGACAAGGGAGATATAACAGTGACAGTAACTTCCAAGTCAGGATTTCTGGAGAAGTTCCATGTAGAGAACAATAACCGACTCCTCCTCCAGAGGAGGACACTACCAGCTATCCCCGGAGACTACGCAGTGACCGCTACAGGAAGTGGTTGTGTCTTTGTACAGGTATGTGGGAAATCCCTTATATTTCTTCTGTTCCATCCATTCTGCAATAATCTCATCTTGCTTTCCTTTCCCTGTAGACAGTTCTTAGATTCAACATTCCAGTGGTAAGAAATGAGGCCACCTTTTCAGTCAGTGTTGGGGTAACACCAAAAAAATGTGTGCAAGATCCAGTGAAAAACCTCGGACTTCTCATAAGTGCCCAGTAAGTCAAACTGTGTTTATATTCAGCATCATATAAGATTTCATTATTAACTTAATTAACTTAATTTTTACAAAAAGTATCTTCTGAGTGCAGGCTCTTTTAGTGCGGGTTCACATATATGCGGCCACTGTTCACTGGTTCAGGTGCGAATCAGGTCCAAATTTTTACCTGAATTTGCACCTGAACTGGACCCAAAGACACACAGGAACCTTTTAGAATGCGGACAGCGGCCTCCTTAGACCTGTGTGAACTGGCTCCATTGTAAGCTGGGCACACTCGCATGTCATACCAAGTGGATTCTGGGAAACCCACATCTAATTTGCACATATGTGAACACAGCCTAAGAGTTCACAATGCATACAATACAATGTTTTTGTCTCTTACAATTTAGTAAATTATTGTTTTATGAACAATTTTGGAATAATACAGTTTTTTCTTTATATTATTCAATTTACTGCTGTCTCAATCATTTATTACTTTAATAATTTATTTCTAATAACTCAGTAGTCTTGCAACAGTCCTGTATGGATGATTATAACTATAATTATCAGCATCATCACAATTATCATTGATAATTAGTGTTGAGATTTGAATTAAGGTTGAACTTGAATTTTCAGAGTTCAAATCTGATTAAATGTGTTTAATTAAAATGTTTAATTGTAAATTGCAATGAAGTCAATTAGACATATTTCTAATGGACCTGTTTGGGCCTTTGGATAGCAGCTAGACAAGCTGTTGTCACCAGAATGCATTGGAACCCCCGGACACACACACTTACACACAAAGTGTTCTTTTTGTTTTGTGTGGAGTGTGTTGTTCAGTGAGGTTTATCAGACAAAAATAAAAGTTTGAAAATAGCACATTAAAAATGTAAAAAGACAGTACAATGTAGTTTTTTTGGGTTTTATTTTTGGTGTATTTTTCAGGTTTTTTTCTTGTTTTTTAACAGTAAACTACACAATTTTTGCCGATTGTGCTATCTTCCAGAGTGACATACTAGTTTTCACCTTTTGGCCTTCACTGGGGTTCTGGGTTAATTTATCATAAGGAACACTACCTGGTAGCATAGTGTATGTTCTTGCTGTGTTTACCCCCCTGGCAGTCTGATTATGTCAGTATTTTTGAATGTCAAAGCGGTACATTGTTTTGCACAGAAATTTGTTATTTTATATTGTAGGCCTGTAATTCTTAGAAATAACTCACTGAAATCTGTCCAAACAAGAGTCTAGTAGACATTCCGGGTATGATAAAGTTTGAAACGGGAAATCATAAATCCTGTATAATATAATAATAATACATTTAATTCAATAATGTAATCAAACCAAAAACAATGAAATTCGTAAGGTTGCAATATTACTAGTCACTGTAATACTTGACACTGCATATTGGTTTAATAAACATCCCGAGTATGAAAAATTTTGAAACATGGGACTGCACAAAGTCCGACATCACATTCAGGATAATGGAACCTGGCTTGCTTTCTGACCATATAGCAGGCAACCAGGGGAGACAGCGCTACACGGGTTTGTGAACCTTGACGGTGATCAAATAGTACCAGAAGAGATCAACCAAGGTAAAAGTTTATTGTTCAATCAAAGTGATAGACACAAGTCAATATGAAATACGATACCAGGCTGTTCCAGTTCGGTGGGGACCAGTGAATGAATGCTGGGTCCGTTCAACAATCAGTGAGTCATGGCAATGGACTCTCCATACATTCCAGACTGGTTCTTCCTGGTCTCGAGTACCAGTACATTACTTCCACTGTAGGACCCTGAGACGGATCTATGTCCCGCGGGAGTGCTAGCAGGCCCGGCCTGGCTCCCGTCTGCTCACGGTTCCCCAGACAACATCCATCTTACAGTGGCTTTCTTCCATGATTGCCGAACGGACCCAGCAGTCAATCACTGGTCCCCACCGAACTGGAACAGCCTAGTATCGTATTTTATATTGACTTGTGTCTATCACTTTGATTGAACAATAAACTGTTACATTGGTTATCGCTCCTGGTACTATTTGATCACCATTAAGATTTCACAAACCTGTGTAGCGCTGTCTCTCCTGGTTGCCTGTGTGGGAAAGCCAGTGGAATGTTAGGAAGCAAGTGGAGAGTAGGGAAATCAGTGACTGTGGCTGCGCCCTAGGCCGCAATGCGCCATAGGAGGTTGCCTAGTTCAATAAGTGGTATCACTGGCCCTGAATAGGAGGCTAGAAACATGAGTAGAATAAGAGTAACCAAATCCTGGAGCTGCACTGATCTAAGATTACAAAAAAAGAGAACGATGACAGAACATACAACTATAAAGCTCTGTAGGATAATCAACAAAGAAAAAATAAAAGTGATGATCATTTCATAACTGTAATTTCTGGGGTGTTTTGGGGGTCTCACACTGAACAATAAAATCATGCTACAACTTTTTAAAAATATTTGCAGATACACAGGTGCTCGAGAGACATCCAACATGGCTATTATAGAGGTGAAGATGTTGTCTGGCTATATTCCTGTGAAGAGCTCACTAAGAGAAGTATGTCACTGCCAATTCTCTTTGTGCTTGGATTCTATGGGTTTTATTATAATTAGGAGCAAGAGACTTTATTAATACAATAAATACTGAAAAGATTGTCATATACCATAGACAATTTCAGTCTGATTTCAACATCTGGGTGTTGATAGTTTTATAGGCTATAGACAGTGAGAACAGATAGCTTTTCTGAAAGATGTCTTGCAGTAGTCTGAAATCCTTTTGCTAATTCCCTATAATTCAGCCTATTTCTAGTTCTCAGAGACCTTGGCACCAACTTAAAATAGTTAAGCAAAGCACAGAAAACTCAAGTATTTTAAAAACTTATTGCAACATTTTCCTATCATGAGTGATTTTTTTTGTTATTCAGTTGCTACATGCTTTTAAGCTTGTGCGAAAATATTACTTTCTCTGGAGAAGTCAGTTCCCTCTTCTAGCAATATATAATTATTTGCTATGCTGGCCTAACTACTCCCTTCCCCTTCTGCATGACCTTTTATGTGTCTTCTGGGGAAGGAGTGAAGGTGAACCCTATAGTGAAGTCTTTCTCAAGCTTTTTTTTCCTCAGAAGAACACTTGAAATCATTTTTAGGTCTTGAGGAAAACCTGCTAAAACTAATTAATCGAAAATCAGTGGCCAATGGGAAGAATGCCCCCCTTACAGTGGTAATCAGAATACCACACTGACAGGCAACCAAAATATCATTGAGGTCATGCAGCTGACTCTAACAATTGACACTTCAGGTTTGGGGGGTCTCTTATATATAGAGTTGGTTTACATTTGCAATGACAGTCCCACATTTTTAAAATTCACGACACTATGTCATTCTAAGGTCATGTGTGAAAACTAATGTGTGAAAAAAATGTGTGGTTTGCTTAAGCTGCCATAATTGATGCTTTAAATGATACAATTGTTATACATTTTATATTATTTTATTTATATTTCTTTTATAATATATATATATATATATATATATAACTTCTATTTCCCAAAGACAACCTCTGGATATGACGCTGAGCATGTGCACTCAACATTTTTGGTCGACCATGGCCTTTTGAGTGGGACCTGTCCTGTTAAACCGCTGTATGGCCTTGGTCACCATACTGTAGCTCAGTTGCAGGGTGTTTGGAATATTCTTATAGCCTAGGCCATCTTCATGTAGAGCAATAATTATTTTTTCAGATCCCCAGAGAGTTCTTCCAGTGACCAGTTTGAGAGAGTGAGAGCGATAACACCAAATTTAATGCACCTGCTCCCCATTCACACCTAAAGTGTACCGATCGGCCGTCTTTTGTCCAGGGCTGTCGTGTCTGTTGAAAACTGCAAAAGACTGCACACAAATTTTGTCGGCCAACAACAGCCGACTGCAGAAGTGATGTCATGTGACAAACTTTCCTTGTCTTTTTTCTTTTCTGAGCATGCCCAGTCTTGCTAATCTGCTGTCTGTCGGCCGAAATCTGTACAGACTGGCGAACAATCGGCCGTTCTGGTGTTGGCGAACAAAAATTTTAATGCCTGCACGACAGATTATTTTCAGCCGAAAGTGCGCTGTCGGCTGTCGGAAGCATCATACTAACAAGCCTACAATCGGCCGATCGGTCGTCGGCCGAATATTTACAGCCGAAAAATGGCTAATTGGGCCCAATTTGGATATTTTGACTTAGGGGTTTACTCACTTTTGTTGCTAGCGATTTAGACATTAATGGCTGTGTGTTGAGTTATTTTGGGGGGACAGAACATTTACACTGTTATACAAGCTGTGCACTCACTACTTTACATTGTAGCAAAGTGTAATTTCTTCAGTGTTGTCACATGAAAAGATATTATAAAATATTTACAAAAATGTGAGGGGTGTACTCACTTCTGTGAGATACTGTGTATATACATATATATATTTATATATATATATATATATATATATATATATATATATATATATATATATATATATATATACATACATACACATAGTCTGGTCCATAAATATTGGGACATCAACATAATTCTAATCTTTTTGGCTCTATGCACCACCACAATGGATTTGAAATGAAATAAACAAGATGTGCTTTAACTGCAGACTTTCAGCTTTAATTTGAGGGTATTTACATCCAAATCAGGTGAAAGGTGTAGAAATTACAACAGTTTGTATATGTGCCTGCCACTTTTTAAGGGACCAAAAGTAATGGGACAATTGGTTGCTCAGCTGTTCCATGGACAGGTGTGTGTTATTTCAACATCATCCCATTTACAAGGAGCAGATAAAAGGTCCAGAGTTCATTGTGCGATTTGCATTTGGAATCTGTTGCTGTCAACTCTCAATATGAGATCCAAAGAGCTGTCCCTATCAGTGACGCAAGCCATCATTAGGCTGAAAAAAAAACCAAACCCATCAGAGAGATAGCAAAAACGAAAGAAAGAACGCACCAGTGATCTCCGCAACACCAAAAGACCCGGAAGACCACGGAAAACAACTGTGGTGGATGACCGAAGAATTCTTTCCCCGGTGAAGAAAACACCCTTCACAACAGTTGGCCAGATCAAGAACACTCTCCAGGAGGTAGGTGTATGTTTGTCAAAGTCAACAATCAAGAGAAGACTTCACCAGAGTGAATACAGAGGGTTCACCACAAGATGTAAACCATTTGAGAGCCTCAAAAACAGGAATGCCAGATAAGAATTTGCCAAACAACATCTAAAAAAGCCTTCACAGTTCTGGAACAACATCCTATGGACAGATGAGACCAAGATCAACATGTACCAGAGTGATGGGAAAAGAAGAGTATGGAGAAGGAAAGGAACTGCTCATGATCCAAAGCATACCACCTCATCAGTGAAGCATTGTGGTGGTATTGTCATGGCGTGGGCATGTATGGCTGCCAATGGAACTGGTTCTCTTGTATTTATTGATGATGTAACTGATGACAAAAGCAGCAGGATGAATTCTGAAGTGTTTCGGGCAATATTATCTGCTCATATTCAGCAAAAAGATTCAGAACTCATTGGATGGCGCTTCACAGTGCAAATGGACAATGACCCAAAGCATACTGTGAAAGCAACCAAAGAGTTTTTTAAGGGAAAGAAATGGAATGTTATGCAATGGCCAAGTCAATCGCCTGACCGGAATCCGATTGAGCATGCATTTCACTTGCTGAAGACAAAACTGAAGGGAAAATGCCCCAAGAACAAGCAGGAACTGAGGACAGTTGTAGTAGAGGCCTGGCAGAGCATCACCAGGGATGAAACCCAGCATCTGGTGATGTCTATGCGTTCCAGACTTCAGGCTGTAATTGACTGCAAAGGATTTGCAACCAAGTAATAAAAAGTGAAAGTTTGATTTATGACTGTTAATCTGTCCCATTACTTTTGGTCCCTTAACCTCTTTACCTCTGGCCACTGTGCTGCTACTGCGGCACAGTGGCTCGTTATCGTCTAGCGACGTAGACCTACGTCGCTAGACTCCTCCCCTGTAGGCACGCTCCCGCTGTTTTCATTCACAGCGGGAGTCGGGCCAGGGGAGGAGCAGCGACGATCGCCGATGCTCTGCCACGATCGACGGGGAATCCAGTTTGGAGATCCGCCCGCCTGTGTAAACAGAGCGGGCGGATCTCCTAAGTGACAGGGAGTGACAGATCGGAGTGTTCAGCATAGCTGAACATCTGATCTGTCCCTGGCTCACTCAGTTACCTCCCCCCACACACGTCAGTAAGCACCAGGCATACATTAACCCCTCCCTCTCCAATAAAATTAACCCCTTCCCTGCCAGTGTCATTTTTACAGTAACAGTGCATATATATAGCACTGATTACTGCAGTAATGTCACTGGTACCCCCAAAAGTGTCAAAAATGTCAGTCAAGGGTCCGATCTGTCCGCTGCAATGTCGCAGTCCCACAAAAAAAATCGCAGATCGCCGCCATTACTCGTTAAAAAAAAAAAACACCAAAAATTACAGAAATCTTTCCCTTAGTTAGTAAACGCAATAACTTTTGCGCAAACCAATCAAAATACGCTTATTGCGATTTTTTTTTTACCAAACATAGGTAGCAGAAAACAAATTGGCCAAAAATTTTTAAAAAAATTGGTTTTTACATCTTTTTTGGGGGGAATTTCATATAACAAAATGTTAAAAATATTGTTATTTTTTCAAAATAAACGCTCTTTTTTTGTTTATAGCGCAAAAAGTAAAAAGCGCACAGGTGATCAAATACCACCAAAAGAAAGCTCTGTTTATGGGAAAAAAAGGACGTAAATTTTGTTTGGGTATGGTGTCGCACGACCGCGCAATTGTCAGTTAAAGTTGCACCGAATCGCAAAAAGTGGCCCGGACGTAAGACAGCAAAATGCTCTAGTGGTAAAGTGGTTAAAAACTGCAAGGCATATATATAAGCTGTTGTAATTCCTACACCGTTCACCTGATTTGGATGTAAATACCCTCAAATTAAAGCTGAAAGTCTGCAGTTAAAGCACATCTTGTTTGTTTGATTTCAAATCCATTGTGGTGGTGTATAGTGCCAAAAAGATCTGGAGTAACCATAGGGTTCCATAGAACCTTGGTTGAGTGACAGTTCTGAGTCTGCTGGTGCCCAGAAGCAGGCCCAAAGCTTTTGGATGGCTACAAAAAAAAAAAGAGGATTTTCAGGTAAAAAACATGCATTGAAAAAACATTAAATGCACATATAATTTTATTGGAAGATTGTTGGTGAAATGAATGGTCTGGTGACATAATCTCTTGAAATGGCTTCAACCCCAGACTGTGATCCTTCTGTGTGTGGGGTAATACAGTATAATATAATATAATATAATATAATATAATATAAAAAATATACATAATATATAATGAAATATGCAAAAGAACCCTAGGATCATCCTAAGGGCTCTTTCACACGGAGCGGACCGCATTGCGATCCGCTCCGGCACTGTTTTTTTTTTTTTTTTCGCGGAGTGGATGACACTTGTGTCATCTGCTCCGTATGTCCGCATATCATCCCATCCATTTGCGGATGATATATGGACATAATGTAAGTCTATGGGCATTGCGGATGTCAGCGGATGACACCGCTGACATACGATTTTCCTTCCTTTCCGTTTTTTGAATGGAGGAAAAATAGGGTTCTGTTCCGTTCCAAAAAACGGAACAGAACTGAAAGGAAGAAAATCAGATGTCAGCGGATGGTATTCCGCTGGCTTCCGCAATGCCATTGACTTACATTATGTCCGTAAATCATCCACAAAAAAATAGGATGATTTGTGGGCATACGGAGCACCCGTGTGAAAGGGCTCTAAAAGATGTTTAGGAAACACAATTCTGTTTTTTAAAGTCAGAATTATGCATTTAAAAGTCAGAATTCTGAGTTTAGGGGTTAGAATTCTAAGATTAAAAGTCACGATGTATGTGATTAAAATAACATTTCTTAGTTTCAAAGTCAGAATTCTGACACTAAAAGTCACATTTCTCAGTTTTAAAGTTATACGTTTGAGATTAAAAGTCAGATCTTTGTTTCATACATTTCTTTTAGAATGGCCCGGCTAAGTAGTGGCAATGGTTACCTTAGACATTTCATTATCATCAGACTTTTCTGATTTTAGAAGGATCAGCTGATAATTATGCAATGTCATTGGGTACCTTAATACAATCATGTGTATTGTTATCTGGGGTCCTAATACCTTCTAATACATGCAGTATTTTCTCTTCACAGATGGAGAAAAAAAATGGGATTCAAAGAAGTGAGATAAACAATGACTTGGTGACATTTTATCTGAATGAGGTTTGGGCTTACTGTATTTAGATTTTTTGAGTCATTTTTAATTTTCAACCACTGGAGGTTTGGTTAAATATGGTCATACACAGATAAATTGTATTAATTTGGAGCAATAGAGTGGGAACAGCTTAGTTCAACAAGCTTAGCAGTAAGCTTCTTCAGAAACTCAGAGGTATTTTCCATTTCAAATAGTTTTTTATTATATTTTCAAAAACAAACAGGTTACATGAACAGTTTAGCAAACAGTCGATAACCAACTTTATCATGTAGTAAAGGAAAACAAGGGGAAGTAAAGCAGGTACATTATGCATAAGTGTAGAGTACAAGCACTGCCATCTAGTGTTTGAAAGTGACTTAACATATAAGTAATCATCACATTTAAAGCAGTAATTCTAGGGCTGCTGAATATAATCGCCAAATCGATGCATCGCGATGCGACCCTTCGCGATTCTGCATCGATTCGGGGTGACTGCAAAATCGATTACTTAATGACGTCATTTCCGGGGGCGGGGGGAGTTGTCTGTTAGTACAGATTGTCATGGCGGCGCTGGCGCGTGATGAGAGTGGCGACGGCGGCCGGGCCTCACGGGAGAGGAGAGCGGAGCTATCAGTGCTCTGGCCCCAGGAAGGTTTGGGGCGGCCGCGGCCTTCCCAGCTGGAGATGTGACGGCGGAAGATGACGAGAACCGGGAGAGCGGCAGAGCCAGGTGAGGGGGTGGATAGGGGAAGCACACTGAGGGAGAAGATCTCATATGCTACTCGTTGTGTGGGTGGGCCGGGGATGCGGCCAGCTTTTGAGATATCACCCGCCTGAACCCCCTGCTGCCCGCTCACACGCCTGCCTGCCCGCCTATCTGGCCACTCGCCTGCCTGTCTGCCCGTCCGGCTACCCGCCTGTCTGCCCACCTGTCTGCCTGCCCGGCCACCCACCTGTCTGCCCGCCTGCCCGGCCACCCGCCGGCACTCAGAGAGAGCAGCCGACCAGGAGCATGTGATGTGTGTGAGCCTGCGAGGTAAGCTCAGCTTTTCCCTTATTGCCAGTGTGTTCCCTGATGCAGGTGGGGGATGGGGGGGTCAGTGTCAGTTCCCCGCATCCCCCACCTTGCACTGTCCGACTCCGCAGTGACATTTTAACCCACCTTCCCCCCTTCTGCATTTGTGGTGATGTAGTATTATTACTCCCTCCCCCCACATTAGGGGGTCATGGAAGGGGTTAATTTTCAATGCCACTGACCACCAATGTGGGAGAGGGGGTTAATAATACTGACACCTGTGCTGGGGGTTATTAATGCAGCCTCTGACACTAATGCTGGGGGTCTTTAATGCGTCCACTGACACTAATTCTGTGAGAGTGGTGGCGAACCCTGACAGCAGGACATCGCCTCCTCTGTCACCCTCTTCTCGGAGTCTGGCAAAGAACAGGCCCAGGACGGCCTCCCCGCACAGACCTCCACAGTTCCCAGGTATGCTTGCTTCTCAGCCCCCCCCCCCCGCCATGATGCCTGCCTCCCAGGGTGTAATGGATCCCTTTGCAGAATTTCCATCAGGGGATCAGACAGCCTGACTCTGTGTCTCTCATCAAGGACATGCTATATACCCTAAAACCCTCCATGCACGCGGACATGATGTCCTGCATGCATCAATTCAAATCAGAATTACAGTCCCTGGGCTCAAGGGTGGATTGTGTGGACCTTGGGCCCTGGTAAGGAGGAATGCTGTGTTCTGTAGTCCCCCTAGTTGTAGTACAGTAGGCCCTGGTAAGGAGGAATGCTGGACTGGCTCTGTAGTCCCCCTAGTTGTAGTACAGTAGGCCCTGGTAAGGAGGAATGCTGGGCTCTGTAGCTCTGTACAGAGCCCAGTATTCCTCCTTACCAGAGCCTGTTATACTACAACTAGGGGGACTACAGAGCCAAGCATTCCTCCTTACCAGAGCCTGCTATACTACAACTAGGGGGACTACAAAGCCCAGCATTCCTCCTTACCAGGGCCTACGGTACTACAACTAGCATCAGGTAACTCTTCTAACCTGATGTGGCCTGCTCTAAAGGGGGATCTATGAGGGGACCTGCTCTACTAAAGGGGGATCTATGGGTGGACCTGCTCTACTAAAAGGGGATCTCTGGGGATGATGGCCTGCTCTAAAGGGGGATCTATGGTGACCCTGCACTAAAGGTGATCTATTCCATAGATCCCCCTTTAGAGCTCAGTTCCCCTGGATCCACTTTAGGGCAGGCCCAGGCTCCCCATAGATCTCCTTTAGAGCAGGGTCCCCATAGATCCCCCTTTAGAAAAGGGTCCCCATAGTTCCCCCTTTAGAGCAGGGTCCCCATAGATCCCCCTTTAGAAAAGGGTCCCCATAGTAATCGTGATGCATCGCGGAATCGAATCGTATCGAATCGCGACCCTAATAATCGTAATCGCATCGAATCGTGAGGTAAGTGAAGATGCGCAGCCCTAAGTAATTCTGTTTAGTGCTCTAATGCCATTAGCGGCCATAGTCAGAAGTGCGAGCTCGGGAGAGTTAAGTCCGGATGAGAAGAAAGCTGTCAGTTAGCAAATTGTGTGGTGTACCAAGCTGTCCATTGTTGCCATTTAGCTTTTTCACTCAGAGGTATTTTGAAGTCATATAAATAAGTGAACAAAATCAGCATCCACGTGAACCAGTCATAAAACACATTAAAAGATAGTAGAAGATATATAAAATGTTGCTAGCACACACTTAGTAAATTAAAACTTCTACCTTGTATCACTCACCCCAAAGGAGCCACTGTTTATTGAACACAATAAAAAAGCCCTTCAGGGAAAAAAAAAAAGTAGAACAACCAATAATAATAATACAATTCAATAGAGCATCTAAAGCAGCAAACAACTGTAACAATAGAGACAATATACAAATATGATACAAAGAACAGCAAACTATCTAGGTGACCTGGGTGAGAGTTCAAGAAAACACTAAACATCTAAACCACTGGCCAGTGGGTCTTATTGCAGTTATCAGGTGCTTGGGCCCCGGATTTCCCATTGGAGCTCTCGCTTTCTGACACAAGATTTTTTCTAAATAAAAAAAGTGCAAGGCCAACTCTCTCCACAGGCAGCATCATATGCTTCAATAACATCAGCAGGGTCACTATTACACATCATCACATGACACACACATGGCTTCCACCTCAAGCCAGCATTGGATGAAACCTCAGCCTTCTTCCTCCCTGGAGTCCTTAGTAGTTGCACCACACAATACCTTTGGTGGCACAGTCTCTGACAGGCACAACACAGTGACACAGCCTCCGATGAACACTGCACAGCAGGCTTTCCACATACAGGTCCTTATGGCTAGCACTCTCAGTCAACAATGGCAGTTCCTCAGGCCTCACCCCAGGCAGAATGAGGTCGTGCATGTCTCAGTACGTACTAATGCCCCACTCTGGGTCTTGTAGCAGCTCAGTCCACACAGGTGGGTGTGTAGCCTGGAGCCCTATGCCTGGGTTCTGTGACCTTTTTCTCCAGTAGGGGTCAGCCAGATATCTTTTTCTGCCTCTTTCCTCAGTCTTTTGCACACTCCGCAATCAGTGCTTGCAAGCTCTAGTTCTCCACGTATCATTTTCTTCCCACCTGGGCTCTCAGATCCCTCTCCCCTCTTTCTTGCTCTGCTTCTTCTCCCAGAACACCCTTGGTATTAAAGTTCCTCTTTTCCTCTCCTCCCCCCCCCCCTCACCTTCCACAGGGCTGTGTCCCAGTGTGTCTACATCTCCAACCAGCCCCAGTTCCTCCAAACAGACTTTGAGTTACATCTTACAACTAAGAACCATACGTTTCATTCTGTCATTCACGACTCATATTTATACATCAATATGCTCTTTATTAAACATTGCTATCTATCTTTGGTCTCACAATTGGCCATTGTAAATATTACCATTTCAGACCATGCTCCAGTCACTCTTACTCTTGCCTTAGCCCCCTCAACTACCCACTCTTGGAGATTTAATGACTCACTTCTGCAGGATCCTCCGATCAAAGAAGACCTAGAATGAGAATTAACCTAACACTTAAGTTTACATCCCCTGACACATCTCCACACATCCTATGAGAAGCACACAAGGCATATATGAGGGAAGTATTGATCAAATATAGCATGCATTTAATGGGGTCATAAGATCATTTACTTATGCAGATACATAAGTTAGAAATGCTACACAACAATGTCTTATTTCCTAGCCGAACTAGCAGACTGCAGACTTCACTTGCTTTCTTTATGCATGAAGAATGTGAAAAATATGTTGATCATATGCAGGAGAAATTTGTACAAATGCAGTCAACTCCTTGCTTAGGCCCTTCATCATTAGAAAGCTTAAAATGTTATCCCTATGATCTTCTGCCCGAATGACATTAGAGCTTCATGTCCAGAAGACAAAGTAGAAACTACTACACCAAATTGTATGACCAAATGCCCCAAATGACACACACATGCATACAATTAAAGAGTACCTTAGAAACTCTTGTTTCCCTTCTTTAGAGGTCCAAGTGGCACAACTCAAGAAACCAATTTTTTGCTGCAAACAAGGCCTCCAGAACTTGTAAAGCTCCAAGACCTGATCACTTTATGCTGCATTAATATAAAACATTCCAGTCCTATTTGACCACTTGCTTTGATAAGGCATTTGACTCCCTCTGTCTTTATGGCTTATATCACTATTATCCCAAAAGAAGGCAAGGATCCTCAACACCAAACAATTAACCTGTATCCCTCCTTAAAGCAGAGCCCCACCCAAAAGGGGAAGCTCTGCTAGTCTGCCTCCTCTCCCCCTCCGCTGCTACATTTGGCACCTTTTGGGGGGGAGCAGGTACCTGGTTTGACAGTTACCCACTCCCACTTCCGACTCAGTTTGCCGTGGTGAACTGAGCCCGAAGTTCCCCCCCCCCACCCCACCCCCCCTCCTTTCCCCTGCAGCCAACCCATTCACAAAGCACGCCGTGCTTTGTGCATTTGCAGTAGGAAACTGACTGTGAAGCCACAAGGCTTCACTCAGTGGCGGAGCCAGAGGGTTAGCTGGGGTGGCAATTGCCACCCAGACGACGTCCTTGCCACCCCTGTTGCCACCCCGATCTTGGGTGGGTGCATGGCAGCGGAGGAATCACAGGGGATTGCCGTACTATGAGAGCTCAGAGCTGCGAAGCGGAGGGACTCGGGAGGCGGATGGAGAGCTGGTAGGCAGAGGGAGGGAGGACTCGAACCTCAAATACCCATTTGCTGGAAAGGCAGCAGGAGGTGGTGCAGCCTAAATCTTACAGGCTGCACCGCCTCCTGCTACTTACACAGCCAATGGGTGCATCGGAAGCGCTGTCTGTCTGTCAATCACATGTCTTAATCTTCATCCCCGATTCCCGCGGTCTTCCTGTCTTGGTGTGGGATGGATGGAAGGGATCAGCTCTGAACGGAGAGTTCCTGGGCAGCCTGCAGTGACTGAGGTGAGGGACAGTACTTTTGCCCAAGTAGTAGAAGCGCCTGCCCAGGCTACCCTGTTCCTGTACCAGTCTATGCTGCTCCTTACCAAAAATGTTTCCCCCTTTAATAAGTCATTGTAATCATGTCACCCATATTCTTGCCCTTTTACCAGGGTGAAAGACAAGTACCCTAACACCTGTGCATTATTAGTGTCAGCTTACTGTCAGTCACCCTGTTTAAAAGGACAGGAATATGGGTGGCATTACAATGATTTATTAAAGGGGGCAAAATTATTTATAATAATTCTCCTAAATCCTGCTTTTTTTTTTTAGCAGAGTGGCAGATTTTTATGGGGCTAATAAGCCACAACAGCAAGCCAAGTGTTTGGCTTATGGTTATGGCATGGCCCCATTGACCTGGATAGCCAAATTTCACATAGGCTTAACATAAACCATCGCAGCTGTGGCACATGTAGAGGGGTTCTAGCTGTGATCTAGACTTCGAGTTGCCTGTTTTTACCATCCCCTGACCGCTCAGAAAAAAGTCTTAAATGGGCAAAATTATCTGAAAAAACTGACCCTTTAACTACTTCAGCTCCCCCTTAATGACCAGACCATTTTCTGCGATACGGCACTGCATAGCTTTAACTGACAATTGTGAGGTTGTGCGACTCTGTACCCAAATACAACTTATTATTATTGACCACCCAAAATGATACCTTGCCACCCCTTTGCCACCCCTGTTTTAAAAGTCTAGCTCCGCCGCTGGCTTCACTGCTGGTTTCCCTTTGTCAACATGGTAGCAGCAGCCCCCCTGATCGCTGATTTAAAAATCAGCTTGGTTGAGGTCACTGCTGGTTTCCTGGAAGGTAAGTGTTCTAATATTAAAAGTCAGCCAATACATAAGAGCCCTAATAATTATTCAGACAGTCTGGTCAAGCCCTATACAAGCAACCATATTAGTGGATTAGACAAATGGAAGACATCAGGGTAATGGAAAGTCCTTCTACTTCATAGGTTACTAGGTCCTAGTGGCAGTGAGTATTTAGTGAGAAGGGCTTGGAATGTATGAAGTCATATAAATATCCTGGAGATTCATTTGAAGTCCTCCAACACACCTATTTGCTGATAAAAGGGACAAAAACAGTGATTCAATTTTCAGTAAATGTTATTAGAAGTTATTTTGTTCTCTATTGTTTTGAGATATTCATCCGTGATTTGTGCATTTTTGTCTCCTTAGCTAGGACATGATCCTGTACATATCAACATCCAGATAGAACAGGACATCGAGGTTAAAGGCCTGAAACCTGGTACTGTGAGAGTGTATGATTATTATGAGACAGGTGAGATGTGATATTAGCATTAGACTCTGTCATTAACTGAAATATTTCCAGTTTTAGATTTTCGTATGAACAGTTGTACAAAAAAGCCTAGTCAGTATGCTCAATTATGCCTACAAAGACATCAAAATGTAATTTGATTGAAACATTTAGCTTGGAATGAGCATCATTTTCCAATCGAAAAACACATACATTGTTAGAAATTTGGTAATTTAACCACTTTAAGACCCTAAGATTTTCCCCCTTAATGACCAGGCCCTATTTTGCGATTCAGCTCTGCGTTATGTTAACGGACAATTGCGCGGTCGAGCAACGCTTTACCCAAATAAAATTGACGTCCTTTTTTTCCCACAAATAGAGCTTTCTTTTGGTGGTATTTGATCCCCTGTGCGATTTTTATTTTTTGCGCTATAAACAAAAATTTTTTTTTAACATTTTAGGCCAATTGGTTTTCTGCTACATATTTTTGTTAAAAAAAATTGCAATAAGCGTATTTTGATTGGCTTGCGCAAAATTTATCGCGTCTACTAACTACGGGAAAGATTTATGTAATTTTTATTGTTTTCTTTTACTAGTAACGGCGGTGATCTGTGATTTTTTGGGGGACTGCGACATTGCGGCGGACAGATCAGACCCCTAACTGACATTTTTGACACTTTTGGGAGTACTAGTGACATTACTACAGTAATCAGTGCTACAAAATATGCACTGTTGCTGTAATAATGACACTGGCAGGGAAGGGGTGAGCAATGGGTTAAATGTAAGCCTAGGGGAGTGGATTCTAACTGTGGGGGGGCGTGGCTTATGAAATTACCAAAGAGACATGTGGTCCTATATAGAAGGATCACATGATTTCTTTAATCATCCCAGGGAGAAGGACGGACGGCTGTGTTTACAACAGCCAACCGTCCTTCTCTATCAGCGGGGAGAGATCGCGGGTATCAGGTGGCAATCAGGCGGCAATCCTAGCTTCCCGCACATGACCGACGTAGATTTATGTTGGTTTGCGCAGGGGAGCCACCCTGCCTCAGTAAATCTGCGGCGGGTGGTCGGGAAGTGGTTAAACAGTTTCATCTTGCTACTTCAATTTTTTCTTGTCACTATGGCCAAAAACAAACATTTCTTTCACCCCATTAATGATTAACACTTCAAACTGAAAATACAGTAAATGTCTCAATGTTAGTGTATGGTAAAAGTATAGGGATGAGGCCCAAAATTTCAAAAAGGTGCCAATAGCTTAGAAAGAAACTGCCACGTGTGTTCCTTAACCCCTTCCGTACCGCGTCATGTAAAATGACGTCGGCACAAATCCTTTCTCGATCCGGGCCGACGTCATATGACGGCGCCCGGATCTCCCCGCTACTGCGCGCCCCAGGGGGCGCGCAGCGCGGCGATCGGGGGTGAGGCTCGTCCCTCGGACTGAGCCCAACCCCGATCAAGGTAAACAGCCAAGGAAATTGGCTGTTTACCACGTGATCGGCTGTGTCAATCACAGCCGATCACATGAGCGGCTCCAGCGCGAGCCGCTCGTTCCTTCCTTAATGCGCGCCCCCGGGGGCGCGCAGCGCGGCGATCGGGGACGAGGCTCGTCCCTCGGACAGAGCCCATCCCCGATCTAGGTAAAGAGCCAATGAAATTGGCTCTTTACCACGTGACCGGCTGTGTCCAATCACAGCCGGTCACAAATGTCATCAGAGAACACGGTAACTAGCTGTCACCGTGTTCTCCTCCTCACACACTGATCCTGTGTGAGGAGGAGATTGTGGTAACAGCTAGTTACCAATCATAGTGCACCCCAACCACACTGATTGCCCCCCCCCCCCAATAAAGAGCACCTGTCACTAGCCCATCAAAGTACCCGAGTACCTGTCACCAGCCCATCAGGTACTCAGATGACAGGTACTCGGGTACTCTGATGGGCTGATGACAGGTACTCTGATGGGCTGGTGACAGGTACTCGGGTACTCTGATGATGGGTACTCGGGTACTCTGATGATGGGTACTCGGGTACTCTGATGACAGGTACTCGGGTACTCTGATGACAGGTACTCTGATGGGCTGGTGACAGGTACTCGGGTACTCTGATGACAGGTACTCGGGTACTCTGATGATGGGTACTCGGGTACTCTGATGACAGGTACTCGGGTACTCTGGTGACAGGTACTCTGATGGGCTGGTGACAGGTACTCGGGTACTCTGATGACAGGTACTCGGGTACTCTGATGACAAGTACTCGGGTACTCTGATGACAGGTACTCGGGTACTCTGATGACGGGTACTAGGGTACTCTGATGACAGGTACTCGGGTACTCTGATGACAGGTACTCGGGTACTCTGATGACAGGTACTCTGGTACTTTGAGTACCCGTCATCGGAGTACCCGAGTACCTGTCACCTACCCAACAGAGTACCCGAGTACCTTCCACCTGCTCATCAGAGTACCTGACACCTGAAGTACCCGAGTACTTGCCACCTGCTCATCATTACCCATCACTACTCATCAGTACTCATCAGTACCCATCAGTACCTATCACCTATTAGTATCAGTACTGATCATCCGTACCCATCAGTACAGTATCAGTATCACCTATCAGTATCAGTACTACTCATCAGTACCTATCACCTGCCTGTCACCTGCCCATAAGAGTACCCGAGTACCTGTCACCTGCCTATCGGAGTACTCGAGTACCTGCCACTTGCTCATCAGTACCAGAGTACCTGTCACCTGCCCAGCAAAGTACCCGAGTATCTGTCACCCTTCATACAGCCACCATGTCTAAGTCCAAAAAGGTTAACATACGTCCTCCGTTTAAACCTAAATACCGGTGTTATGGCAGCAGATAGCTGCCATAACCCTGGTATTTTTTTAAACGGTGGACGGTTGGCTTTCCGATAAGGGTGGTCCCAGCAGCAGATTCGCCGCGGGATCACCCTTCCGGGGTGGCGGAAGAGGTGCCCCCCTCCCGCTGCATTCTGGTCCTTTTCCCCGCTTACCGGACCCGCCGGCAGCGGGGAAAACGATCCGGTCCCAGATCCTCACAGACAGGATGTCGAGTGAGGGCAAGCTTGCCCTCACTCGACTCTATGGTCTTGGAGGACCGGAGCTACGGCAAACGTCGTTGCCTAGCAACCAGTTTAAAGGTCCCTTTTTTTTTTTTCATTTTATTTAATTTTTTTTTTCTATCTTTTAGTGTACTTGTGAGATCTGAGGACTTTTTGACCCCAGATCTCACAAAAAAGAGGTCCTGTCGTGCCTTTTTCTATTACAAGTAATGTTTACATTTCTTGCAATAGAAATAAAAATGATCAATTTTTTTTTTTTTTAAAAAAAACAGTGTAAAAATAAAAAATAATAAATAAAATAAATAGTAAAAAAAAAAAAAAAAAAAAATTAAAGCGCCGTGTCCCCGCGAGCTCGCGCGCAGAAGCGAACGCATACGGAAACCCCGCCCACATATGTAAACAGTGTTCAAACTACACATGTGAGGTATCGTCGCGATCGTTAGAGCAAGAGCAATAATTTGAGCCATAGACCTCCTCTGTAACTCTAAGATAGCAACCTGTAGAAATTTTTAAAATGTCGCCTATGGGGATTTTTAAGTACCAAAATTTGTCACCATTCTGTGAGCGTGCGCAATTTTGAAGCATGACATGTTGGGTATCTATTTACTCGGCGTAACATTATCTTTCACATTATGGAAAACAATTGGGCTAACTTTACTGGTTTCTTATTTTTTAATTAAAAAAAGTGATTTTTTTCCCAAAAAATTGCGTTTGGAAGACCGCTGCGCAAATACGGTGTGATAAAAAATATTGCAATAATCTCCATTTTATTCTCTAGGGTCTCTGCTAAAAAAATATATATAATGTTTTGGGGTTCTAAGTAGTTTTCTAGCAAAAACAACTGATTTTAGCTTGTAAACACCAAATGTCAAAAATAGGCCTAGGCAAGTGGCTAGGATGCATGATGATGCTCCTTGGATGTTTAGGCCCCTCTATATGGCTAGGCTGTGAAAAAGTCTCACACATGTGGTATTGCCATACTCAGGAGGAGTGGCAGAATGTATTTTGGGGTGTCATTTTTGCGATGTACATGCTATGTGTTAGGAATATCCTATAAATTGACAACTTTGTGTAAAAAAAAAAGTTTTTATTTTTTTCCCACATTTTCCAAAAACTTGTGGAAAAAAATGACATGTTCAAAGGACCCATAATGCCTCATAGAATATACGTTGGAGTGTTTGCTTTCCAAAATGGGGTAATTTTGTGGACTTTTCCATTGTATTGTTGCTCTAGGGCCTTGAAAAGTGTGTTAGGTAGTAAGAAAGTTTTATGTGTATTTATGCTCCTAAAACGCCTTATGGTGCTACTTGGACGTGGAGTCTCTTTTTGTGGCCAGGCTGTGTAAAAGTCTCACACATGTGGTATCACCATACTCAGAAGGAGTAGCAGAATGAATTTTGGGGTGTCATTTTTGCTGTGTACATGCTATGTGTTAGAAATAGCTTATAAATTGACAACGTTTTGGGAAAAAAAAAGAAAAAAAATGTTTTCTTCATTTTCCCAAGAATTGTGGGAAAAAATTATAACTTCAAAAAACTCACCATGCCTCTTACTAAATACCTTGGACTGTCTACTTTACAAAAAGGGGTCATTTGGGGGGTATTTGTACTGTCCTGACATTTCAGGGCCTCAAGAAAGGAGATAGGCCATCAGTACATCTGGTGTGATCAATTTTCAGTAATTGGTACCATAGCTTCTAGACTCAATAACTTTCACACAGACTAAATAATATACACTAATTTGGGTTAATTTTACCAGAGATATGTAGCAGTATAAATTTTGGCCCAAATGTATGAAGAAAAATTAATTTTTTGCAAAATTTTATAATAGAAACTAAAAAAAAGTGTTTTTTTTGCAAAATTTTTGCTCTTTTTTTGCTTATATCACGAAAAAAAAAAAACCCCAGTTGTGATCAAATACCACCAAAAGAAAGCTCTATTTGTGTGAAAAAAATGATAAAAATTTTGTTTGGTTACAGTGTAGCATGACTGAGCAATTGTCATTCAAAGTGTGAGAGTGCTGAAAGCTGAAAATTGGTCTGGGCAGGAAGGGGGTCTAACTGCTCTGTATGGAAGCGGTTAAACCGGGTAGGTAGATATTGGTGATATAACAGGTAAAACACATCAAGGTATTGTTTGGCTCTTTAATTCACCAGGAAAAGGTGTAAAGCAAACAGTGTAGAATAAAATAATAAAACTACATTCAGTTCCACAATCAAATAAATTAAAATAAGTAGGTTACAAAATAATATAGTTAAAATAGGCAAAGTGGATAGTTTCTGTTTACAGATAGGTATAAGTTAGATCCAGTGTTAATTTCGTCGACTAAAACCGACTAAAACGTTTTCGTCGACTAACACAATTCAGATGACTAAAATACGACTAAAACTAAAATGGCATTTTAGTCTTAAGACTAAAATACGACTAAAACTAAAATGGCATTTTAGTCAAAAGACTATAACTAAAACTAAATCGAAATTTGCTGCCAAAAATTAACACTGGTGCATGCTCAAAGAATAAATAATAACATATTAGATTTTTCACTCCAGGACCAACAGTAGTATATAATGAGTTTGGAAATTGTAGAGAAATGCTTAAATAATGCATTACAAATTACAATTGAACTACACCCATTTGATTATAGATGACTAAAATGAGTTTTAGTCGACTAAAATGTAGGGCGTTTTAGTCGACTAAAATTTACTGGAGTTTTAGTCGACTAAATGCGACTAAAACTAAAACACTTGCAGAAGACTAAAATAGGACTAAAACTAAAATGCCATTTTAGTCCTAAGACTAAGACTAAAACTAAATTGAAATTTGCTGCCAAAATTAACACTGGTTAGATCACTGCAATGATGATTAAAAATATAGTTTGAATCAATAGATGGGTAGATATGATCATATAACAATAAATATACAGTAAATAGATGTGATCTTATCATAACACATAAAAGAATATACTGTATATCATAACCATTATGTATCCAATAAATAAGTATGTAAAAAAAAAAATCTTATAACAGGAAATGCAACAACATACTGTATATACTATATATATGGCAGATATACTGTACATGATATATATATATATATATATATATATATATATATAGACATATTACCCATGTAGTGGTAAAATTCACTAATGCAAATTAGTTGACAGGATATAAAACCATTTTGGTCAAGGAGGAATCATGGTCACGATATTAAATTATACTAAATTGCCCTCAGTATACAGTGCCCTGAAAAAGTATTCATACCCCTTGCAATGTTCCACATTTTGTCATGTTACAACCAAAAACATAAATGTATTTTATTGGGATTTTATGTGATAGAATAGCTCAAAGTGGTACATAATTGTGAAGTAAAAGGAAAATGATAAATGGTTTTCAAAATTTTTTATAAATAAATATCTGAAAAGTGTGGCGTGCATTTGTATTCAGCCCCCCTGAGTAGAACCATCTTTCACTGCAATTACAGCTGCAAGTCTTTTTGGGGATGTCTCTACCAGCTTTGCATATCTAGAGAGTGAAATTTTTGCCCATTCTTCTTTACAAAATATCTCAAGCTCTGTCAGATTGGATGGAGAGTGTCTGTAAACAACAATTTTCAAGTTTTGCCACATATTTTCAATTGGATTTAGGTCTGGAGTTTGACTCAGCCATTCTAACACATGAATATGCTTTGATCTAAACCATTCCATTGTAGCTCTGACTGTATGTTTATGGTCGTTTTCCTGCTAGAAGGTGAACCTCCGCCCCAGTCCCAAGTCTTTTGCAGACTCTAACAGGTTTTCTCCAAACATTGCCCTGTATTTGGCTCCATAAACCGAAAAAAAAAAAAGCATCCCTACAACATGATGCTGCCACCACCATGTTTCACAGTGGGGATGGTGTGTTCAGGGTGATTGTGCAGTGTTAGTTTCCACCACACATAGCGTTTTGCTTTTAGGCCAAAAAGTTAAATTTTTGTCTCATCTGACCAGAGCACCTTCTTCCACTTGTTTGCTATGCCCTGCACATGGCTTCTCAAACTGAAAACTGAACTTCTTATGGCTTTCTTTATTTCACTCTTCCATAAAGGCGAGATTTGTGGAGTGCACAAATAATATTTGTCCTATGGACAGATTTTCCCATCTGAGCTGTGGATCTGCAGCTCCTCCAGAGTTACCATGGGCCTCTTGGCTGCTTCTCTGATTAAAGCTCTTCTTGCCCGGCCTGTCAGTTTAGGTGGACAGCCATGCCATGGTAGGTTTGCAGTTGTGCCATACTCTTTCCATTTTTGAATGGTGGATTGAACAGTGCTCCGTGAGATGTTTAAAGCTTGGGGCATTTTTGTTATAACCGAACCCTGCTTTAAATTTCTCCACAACTTTATTCCTGACCTGTCTAGTTTCCCCGCATCCAATTCGCAAGACAGGAGAGTGTGACTGGCTTGAGAGCTGGTTCCCACAGCTCTGGGGTGGCCACGGAGCACACTGGAAAAGTGTCCTGTGCATCTTTGGCTCCATTTCCGGAGCAAATACAGACAAAAATTCAGGCTTGATTCGCACATGAAATGGTAAACAGACACGCGCCGGACCCCAGGCAGGAACCTCCAGCGGCATCAATGTGAACCCGGCCTAAGAGAAGCTTTAATTACCTTTAACAAAGGGTGCCAGGGGCTCACAACCCCTTGGGGCCACTTCACAATACTTGTGACTCTGATATTCAGAAGGAGAACAACTGGGGGAGTCAATAGATTAGAAGGATCTGGGTGTTCTGGTAGATCATAAATCTAATAATAGCATGCAATGCCAAGCTGCAGTTTCTAAAGCTAGAAAATACTGAGAGTATTAAAAGAGCTTTAGATTTTTCCCTCTCCAAAAATAATTTCTAAGTTTAGGGCATCAATTCACAAAAAGGATATTTAAGAACTGGAGGGCAACTAAACTAATACCAGGCATGGAAAAGCTCAAACAAAATTCATGTATTTTCACCTGAGAAGAGGCAATTAATTGGGGATATGATCACCGTTTATAAATACATACGAGGTTAATATTGTGAACTTGATGTTGGGTTATTCACTTTGAGGTCATTACAGAGGATGAGGGGGCACTTCTTACATTTAGAGGAAAAGAGATTTAGCCTTTACATATGGAAAGGCTTTTTCAAAGTAAGAACTGTGAAAATGTGAAATAGGCTCCCTCAAAAACTAGTGGATTGTTGAAAAAAAAAAAAAAAAAGGTTGGATGCATTCTTAACCACTTAAGCCCCGGAAGATTTTACCCCCATTCCGACCAGGGGGTATTTTGCGATTCGGCACTGCGTGACTTTAACGGACAATTGCGCGGTCGTGCGACGCTGTACCTAAACGAATTTGGCGTCCTTTTTTTCCCACAAACAGAGCTTTCTTTTGGTGGTATTTGATCACCTGTGCGATTTTTTGATCATGCGCTATAAACAAAAAAAGAGCGTCAATTTTGCAAAAATAGCAATATTTTTCACATTTTTTTATATGAAATTCCCCAAAAAAAAATTTAAAAATCAAAATTTTTTTACTTTTTCGGCCAATTTGTTTTATGCTACCTATGTTTGGTAAAAAAAAATCGCAAAAAGCGTATTTTGATTGGTTTGCGCAAAAGTTATCGCGTTTACTAACAAAGGGAAAGATTTCTGTCATTTTTGTTGTTTTTTTTTTTTAACGTGTAATGGCGGCGATCTGCGATTTTTTTGCGGTACTGCGACATTGGGGCGGACAGATCGGACCTTTGACTGACATTTTTGACACTTTTGGGGTTACCAGTGACATTTCTACAGTAATCAGTGCTATATATATGCACTGTTACTGTAAAAATACACTGGTAGTGAAGGGGTTAACTTTATTTGGGAGGGAGGGGCTGTGTGTATCCCTAGGGGCGTGCTTTCTACTGTGATTGGCTGGGGCTTGAGCTGTATGGACACTGATCAACGGATCTACATACTAGATCCGAGTGATCAGTATCCTAACAGCAAGGAGAATGACAGGTGGCTTGTTTACACAAGCTGCCTGACATTCTCCCTCTCCCCCGCCGATCGCCGAGTGACCGGCGGACATCGGGTCCGCCGGTCACACGCGCGCGGGGGGGGGGGGGTCCGTGACCACGCGGGAGCGGGAGCGCGCCTCCGGGGGCGCGCGCTCGCTCCCTAGACCCTCACAAGCTAGTGACGTAGCCCTACGTCACTTTGCCTGTGAGGGGCTGACTGCCGACGTAGATCGGCGTTAGGCAGTCGGCAAGTGGTTAATTGCACAAAATATAACTAAATACTAACATTTAGGCTACATTCACACCTGAGCGTAGCGTTTTCGCGCGTTTTTTACCGCTATTTTACTGCGAGTTTTACCACGATTTTACCGCGATTTTTACCGCGATTTTTGCGCAGGCGTTTTTAGATTGAATAGAGACCAATGGAAAACGCCTGTAATCTGCCCAAAAAGAAGCTCATGTACTTTTTTGAGCGTTGGGCGTTTTGCTCACAGTGTCAAAACGCTCAGATGTGAACAGGGGCCATTGAAATTAATAGGATTTGTCTTGTTGGGCGTTTTGAGAGCTGATCCTAGAGCAGAAAAACTCCCCAAAAACGCCCCAAAACGCCTACATGTGAGCCTTATAGGTAATGACACCAGGGGTAGTTTATCCAGGTTACATCCGATTGCCTTCTGGGGAATCGGAAAGTAATTTTTTCCCCCCTGCTGGAGCAAAATGGATCATGTATTATTGGAATTTTTTGTCTTCCTCTGAATCAACTTGGGGTATAAGGTTATGTATATGGAGGTTTGCTATGTTTTTGTTTCTTTCTGTTGGTTGAACTATATGGACTTTTTTTCAACCTGACTAACTATGTAAATATATGTAACGCTGTATTATAAAAGGGTCTATCTATATTTCTGTTTACCCGACCTTGAATGAGGTAGCTGCAATTGTATTGTTTCAGACTTCACTGTACTATATCTATGGCAAAGCAAAGTTGTCACTCTAAGACAGGAAGTCATACAGGACTACAGAACACCTTCCCCTATGTTCATCCTTAACCACTTCAGCTCTGGAAGGTTTATCCCCCTTTATGACCAGGCCATTTTTTGCGATACGATACTGCATTATTTTAACTGACAATTGTGCGGTCTTGCTACGCTGTACACAAATAAGATTTATGTAATTTTTTTCCCACAAATAGAGCTTTCTTTTGGTGGTATTTAGTCACCTCTGCGGTGTTTATTTTTTGCGTTAAAAACAAAAAAAGACAGGCAATTTTGAAAAAAAAAAAAAAACAAGATTTTCTACTTTCTGCTATAAAACACATCCAAACAAAACATGTAAAAAATCTAATTTCTTCATCAATTTAGGCCAATATGTATTCTGCTACATGTTTTTGGTTAAAAAAAATCCCAATAAGCGTATATTCATTGGTTTTTGCAAAAGTTAAAGCATCTAAAAACTATGGAATATTTTTATGGAATTTTTATTTCTTTTTTTTTACTAGTAATGGCGTCCATCGGTAACTTATAGCGGGACTGTGATATTGTGGCTGACAAATCGGACACTAAGCAAAACTTTTGACACTTTTTGGGGGGCCAGTGACATAAATACAGTGATCAGTGCTAAAAAAATATGCACTGTCACTGTACTAATGACACTGGCAGGGAAGGGGTTAACATTAGGGGCAATCAAAGGGTTAAATGTGTCCCTAGGGAGTGCTTTCTAACTGTGTGGGGATGCTTGTACTATGGGAAGACAAAGATCCGTGTTCCTGCTTAGCAGAAACACAGGATCTCCATCTTCCCTACTAACAGAATGGTGATTGACCTTGTTTTACATAGGCAGACCGTTGTTCTGCCTCTCTCTGGAACAATCGGCGCCAGTGGACATTGGACCCACTTATTGTCTCCCGTTGTGTCCAATCACACTTGGTGGGTCCTGGCGGACCCTGAACCATGAGATGACCTACAGGTACGTGATTTCACACAGAAGAGCTGCCGTCCCACAGTATATGTACATGGGGCGGTCGGCAAGTGGTTAAAAAATAGGGGAAGGTGTTTTGTAGATTTCAGTGTAGCATTTTTAGTACCCTGCAGTTGGCAGCTTTCTGGCAAGATCAATGTGTATTTTAAAAGGCTTTAAATTGTAAATTTAACAAACCAAGAGGAAATAATTGAGAGAAGTTCATTTTTGGAGTTTAGATAAACTTTACATTAGCCAATAAAAGACATGACGTAAATTCCAATCATTCTAATTTGATGGCTAACCTAGTACAACACTTAACTGCTAGATTGATCATTTCCGTTATTATACATTTGAATGAAAACAATGGCTGACAGTGTCTTACCTGTCGCTGTTTTTTTAGATGAGGAAGCCTTTGCAGAATACAACTCTCCTTGCAGCTCTGGTAAGTGCAATTATTATGTCTTCAGTTTTTCATATATCAACCAGCACAGAGTCCCAGGTGCTTGGATTTCTGGAGAAGAGAGCTTAGTCAGGAATGCTGATAAGCTTAGGCATATTCTGACCAGGTATTACCAACACAAGACCTTGCCCCCCAGAAAAGACACACAGGCTTGTTTAAGTTGGAATTAGGGCAATGCCACAGCTTTATTGAACTTATAAACTGTAACAATATTAAATTACCACTTAACGATGCCAGTCACGGTCTATACCGTGAGCATCATAACAAACATAGATAGTCTAATAGGCCTGCCTCCACCATCAGTGCGAGACAGGCGTTAAACTGATCCCAGACTTAAACTTGAGGGCAGGGCCCATAAAGGAATATCCATCACTGGCAAGGAAAAACTGCCAATAGAGCTGTGACAACTTCTCAACGGGCAGATGGGTGGGCAACTCTTGTGACGTCAGAATCTCCTCAGAGTGGTGGGACGTGCCCTTGCGTAGCCCCTTTTCTATAGCTCAGGCTCCACCCCATCACCTCGTGTCTTAGTGGCCAATCCTGTCAAATCCACCTAAACTCCCCGTTTATCAAGACGCCCACATAGCTGCCAAGCTTCCAGCAGTCAAGGCTCCCTTTCCCTAGATGATGGGGTCAAGGGGCCTTCATTCAGCTTCCAAGAGTTATTGTTTCAGTAGATGGTATAAAATTAAAGGAGAATAAGAAGAGATATTTTTCTTTGGAAGGCTCTTTATAAATGAGTCTGATTGGATAAATAATGATATATTTGTATCTTCAGTGTAGTAGAAACTCAGAAAAATGTCATGCAAGTTTGAGATAGGAGGCTCAGAAGGCTATCCGAATAATTACAAACTTGTGTAGCTACCTTTATGCTTGTAAACGATGTCTGAAAAAAGGGGGTTTCTCCGCATTATCTCCTTTGGAGGATTTCCAGTGAGCCCATGCAAAACTAGTGTCCAAAAAGTTGTTCTCAGAATCCCTAAAACACTCCTTGCCTGTGCTCAAGGATGAACAGGACTATTAAAGAAAAAATCTGAATATAAACAGGCAACCACTGAAGGTCTTCACTCTACCGCCTGCAAGGTCCATAGACGCTGCATTTCCATTTCATCTGAACTTTGTCCTACTCATGCTCACCTACTCCTGCTCAGAACATTTCTGTTTGTGCACATTTTTAAAGGCATTCTAAGGGCTCATGCACACTGCATCTTAAAGAAACTCAAAGAAGCTGCTCCTATAGGCTTTTGAGCTCTCATTTTTTTTTGCCTGGGAACTCCCCTCCATGTGTCCATGCACACTATGGTATTTTCAGGAGTTTACAGGCATATTCTCCTACAGGCAGAAAAAAAAAGAAAATGCCAAACTCACGTTTTTGAGAGGAGATTTTGAGCAGAAAAGACGCTTAAGTGCCCAAAAAGGTGCAAAAAAGCACGAAAAAGCATAAAAAGGCAAAAAAATAGGAAGAATGAGCTGGGGGAAGGGTTTATGAAAAAACACTTATGCTCAAAAAAGCTCAGAGAAGCTCAATAAAACTGCGAAAAAGCACACACTTTTTTGTGCTTTTTTGGAAGAGAAATAAAAACTCAAATGCCTGTAAAAAAGAAGCTTTTTAAACTGCAGCGTGCATGAGTCCTAAAGCTTCCTACCTGCAGTTTGTGTTTTTTAGTTGCATAAGATGTGCATTGATAATGCTGTTTCATTGGGGTTGATTTACTAAATGTGGTGAAGCATGGTAGCCAATCAGCTTCTAACTTCAGCTCGATCAATTAAAGTTTGGCAAAAAAACCTGGAAGCTGATTGATTTCTATGCCCAGCTGCACCAGATTTTCCACTCTCCAGTTTTAGTGAATCAACCCCATTGTGTCATTTGTTGACCTTTACTCACACCTTTTAGTAGGGTAAAGGTTCGTACACACTTGACAAAAATCGGACGAAATATCCTCCGATTTTTCTCTCTCTTGCTCAGCGGTCATAACCATTTTTAGTTGACAGTGCAAAATATTCATGAGATTTCTCGTCTGATTTTTTTTTTTTTTCGGGACGTTTGTTCGTAGAGTGTGATGTAAGTACGTATACGTGTGACCCCATGTACATACACATACATATAGAGATCGTATAGAAAAGTCTATATGTATAGTGTATATTTAATTGCTATACACACACAAAGACAGTGGATATCTAAAATCTACACAACACTGTTTCTGTATTGGTGTATAGACTTTACATATCCCCTGTACACTGAATGTGTGGATAGATGGAGATAGATAGAGAGAGAGAGAATCGGTGCTCAGTTCATAGTGAAACGAATATAGATACGAATTATCCATTTCTGTTGTTTGTTTATGATAAACTTCCGGGTCGTCAGCAACTTCCGATCATGCACGGTCTTTCATATCCGATTTTTCACAGACGTACTGAAAATTGGTCGTGCTGGGGACGGACGATGAAAATTTTGGTGTTTGTCCCTCCTTTTTTTTTCGTTGAAAATGTCGGCATCGGCTGCTGAAAGTTGTGTACACACTAGCCGAAAATCGTACGATTTTGCCTTGGACAGGAATTGTCGGAATATTTTCTACTAGTGTGTACCCCACTTAAGTCTTCACAGGCCTGTATCAGAAGTTTGTGTACAAACATGGTGTATTCAGCATGGCACTGCACAGGTTAATGCATTACTGTGAAGAAACTGTGAAGAAACTACATATCCTCCAATTTATTGTTCTTTCTGTCTAGTGCTGTGCAGATGGGAGTTTAACCTTCCTAGCGGTATTCCCGAGTGTGGCTCGGGGTTATATTTTATATTTCACTGTCAAAAGCGGTAACCCCGAGCCACACTTGGGGTACCGCCAGAAGCAGAGGGTTATTTACCTTGTCACCGGGATCCAGCGATGTATGCGGGTGGTGTGCGGCGGCTGATCTTCCGCCCGATGCTCACCATGCCCCGGCTTCCGTCTCCTGCGACGTGACGCTCGCAGGGGGGTGGAACCGGCAGCAAATTCAAAAGTAAAACACACCAAACACACTGATCACACTGATACATAGCAAAATAAAATAAATTCACTTTACACATTAGTTTGCCCCCCAGTGCCCTTTCCTGCAGTTTTACTGTACTTTTTATATATATATATATATATATATATATATATATATATATATATATATATATATATATATATACACATACATACATACATACTTTAACTTAGTAGTCATTTATTATATTATAATTTATGATTTTGTGTTTCAAACTTTATAATACCCGAGATGTTATAAAGAACGCACAGTAAAAAAAAAAATCATATGTAAATAGTTAGTTTGGGCTGCTCATTCTTAAGAATTACATGCAAAATAATGGTACCGCTTTCAGCACCTAAAATCCGAAAGAATCATACTGCCAGGGAGGTTAAAGGGTAACGCCACTTTCATGGGAAAAAAAATAGCAAATAAAAAAAGAAATGCATACAGTATATAGCATAAACAATTGCGACACAAGTCATATTGTAATTGAATGTTATTAAAAATGACCTTTCCTTTTCAAAGCGCTGTAATTTTCTGTAAAGTGCAATGCAATTTGGCTGCCTGGAGGTGTTCTGTACACAGAATGTGTACAGACTGCCCCCCAGAAACATAATTCACTGCTTGTATGATTGGCTCACTGATTTTGCCAGAAGTCTGCCTAAGATACAAGTCAGATTTTTGGCATCCCCCCGCAACAAAAATGTAATTTTTGGCGAGATAATTCCAATAGAAAATAACGTCTAAAGGGATGCAGACCCTGCAATTTTCTTCATTAGAGCCCTGATTCTGCAGCAGCTGATTGATAAGTATGAAACCACTCCCTTTAGACTCACTCAGGACATGGGCACAGAGGAACAAACAATGGTAGGAATCTGCAACAAAGTTTGTTAAAATCCTTGTAATGTACAGAGATCACCCAGAGGGGAATGTTTTTTTTCTCAACAAAAGTGGAGTTACACTTTAATAGTAATTAGATCTGTGAAAGAAAGAAAGGAGGTGCAAACACCTAGTGCATTACCCGTGAACACCTTAAAAATGTTTTAATAAAATGCCAAAATCATACTCACAGACGTGAAGGATAAAATTGCATTTCAAGAATCCACCACATGTGGAATGGAACATGTATCCCTGTAAATAGGACCGCTAACACGTTTCGGGAGTCAAGCTCTCTTCATCAGAGCTGGTCTTACTTACAGCAGGCCCAAATATATTACTGACATCATTTAGACAGGTTCCTTACCCTTCCTGTGGGTGATGGGCGGGACCAACCCATATCTAGACCTACCCGCTGCCTTTGTTCCTTCCAATTACTTCTAATGCCTTAACCGATAGCTGATGACTTATAGTCAATTGCAGGGAAAAAAAACACCATGTAATTAGCAACAATAACTCACAATGCAACTGAAAGATTGCTCTTTATTACATTGACAGTCCCATATTTGTGATGCAACTGAGCAAATGGTAAGGCAGCAATGGATACTGTGTGACCTGGAACAGGAAGTTGTCTTGTCCCTTTGGGAATAGGGACAGGCTAGCTGTGGAAATACATGGATATTGGGGAATAGACCAGCCATGACACTATACCTAGTTAAAGCAATAAAAACATCTGAATACGTACAATGCCTTTAAAGCATATCAGATTAGTCCCCGCTGGTCTAACCATAGAAATTTCTCAGGACTGCTGGGACAGACTACCAAATCATTTTCAAATGTACAGCAACAAAAATGTGGTACATACACAACCCCTTCAACTTTTTTTTCTCCAATCCCAATACACCACCCCTACTGTATTGTGCCACCACATAGAGGCTTTGGTATTGATCATTCTTATGGAGATACTGATCTGTACAACTCAAGTATGTCTGCTGATTGTTTCTCCTCCTTGTGTCAGGAGACATTAATATATAATCATAAAAGTGCACAAATTAAAGCAGAACTTTCAAGCACTGATGGACAACATTCTTCCACATTATGGCAGAATTACCCTATAGTTTAGCCTCTCGCGAGCAATTCAAGGTTGAATGACTTCATCCTCCATCTCTGCCCTATCCTCTTGTAGCACTACTCACGTGGGAGCTGCTGGTTATGGATTCCCCTGGGTTACCCATAGCAACAACTTGACAATATAGCATATTCTAAGTGCTTGGCTCAGTCAGAAAACAGCCAGAGGTTTTTTTTTTTTTTTTGTTGATTTATTTGAGAACTGGGATAGGAGAAGGGATGAGTGGGATACTCCAACTGAATAACTATGCACAATTTGCTGGGACTTCTGATTGACACTGAATGTGGCAAGGCTGCTGCTTCACCTTGCCACTTTAGTGAAGAAGAATTAACTGAACTGTACTGTACTGTGAATCAATCTTCAGGGTCCTACTCAGCACCCCCTTTGTCCCTACTCTTCAGGGTTCTATACGGTACCCCCTTTACTCTAAAAGGTAGAGGAAAGAGACCCGCTCAGGTGTGTGTTCCGGACCCGATGCAGGTCAGATCCGTAGTCCAGGAGTATGAAAATCCAAATGTAAGACCACACTCAGGGTATTATGATGAAAATCAAAGGTTTCTTTATTCCTCAAATTAAAGTAGACAGACAGTGTACAAAACAGACGTGTCCGGTTGATGCGTTTCACGACATTGTTCGTCGCTTACTCATAACCACATAGGTTATGTGTGTGGTTATGAGTAAGCGACGAACAATGTCGTGAAACGCGTCAACCGGACACGTCTGTTTTGTACACTGTCTGTCTACTTTATTTTGAGGAATAAAGAAACCTTTGATTTTCATCATAATACCCTGAGTGCGGTCTTACATTTGGATTTTCATACCCCCTTTACTCTGACAGTCTGTGTGAGCTGGCCCCTTGATCTTCTGACTTCACTGGAGTAGACCCCCTTCCTGGGCAGACCCTTTTGCAAGTCCCCTGGTACTCACGGACACTGTTTTTCCTGGAAGACTCAGCCAGCAGCTGCACTGTCAGCTCCACTGGATCCCCACACCTGGTTCACAAGGCCAACTGCCTAAGACCACTTTCCTCATGCTACAGGAGGAGAGACAAGCCGTCAGCCTCCTCCTGGGACTCTGCTTCCCGCCAAAGATGCCCTGTCACATGTCCCCCCCCAACTTTTTTGAGCAATCCCAGGATGCACTGCAAGAGTGCCCTCCCACAAAAGCCAATGTGTCACTGGATAGGTGTCCTCCACTGTCCAACATGCTCCCCTATTGGATGCAGTGGGGACACTTCCTTAGACCCAGTGAATGACACCTGGGAACATGCAACAGGCAACCTAATAGATCAGGCTCCCCTGATAAGCAGAAGGAGCATAAGATGCTTTTACCTAGCACCTACCTAGGAGGGTGCTATACTCTCTTTTTTATTACAGCTCAGTGTCCTCTTTCCTCTGCCATTGGCTGCTCATTGATAATATAACTGCAGGGTATGCATGCTAGTGTTACATCATCCCAACCCCCAGATCCATTCTCACCATCTTACAGTTGGTAGGAGTGGCCCAAAACTGTACACTGCACTGCACATGTGACACAAGCAACTGTACACACAAAAAAAAAAAATAATCTAGCAGATGGGTAAACGATTTTTTTTTTTTTTTTGTTGGCAGAAGCGTCCTTTAAAGTTTCCGCTACCAAAGAACTCTACCTGCTAGCAAATGTTTATATTTAAGTTTAGTTCCACTTCAGGATATCATCATACACTCTATGATTGATTAATACTTATTTGTGTTTTAATGATTTTTGACATAATTATATACAATGTTATAGCCACTCTGTTTCCTTTTCTGGCCTCTATGTGCTGGTGATGCTGTGATGTGGCCAGGGGACAGGTAGAGGCATTATAACCATGTAGTGTTTGGCTGACTTATAATAACTATTAATTTGTGCACATTTGACAATGTTTTAAGGCATAACAATGTTCCTCTCCTACATCATTTTTCTTTCCAGATACCAAAGGAAATGTAAGATAAAACAGGAAAACCAAATTGAACTAAAGTGATCCAGGAGGTGACAAGCCTGAAGGAATGTAGTACATATTATGTTGAGGTTGATTTCTGCAAAAATAAATTTATGATACCAAGTCTCACATTATTTCTGTTGCATTATTTCATAATTACTACAGCCAAGTCAATAGGTAATTTTCTGCTATACCTGTCAAGTGTTTTCTCAGACTTGGTCTACTGTCTGTTGATGCAGAATGTGTCGTTGACATTTTGCATTTTGACCCCAGCACAGTTCTCTATGTCAGAGCACTTTACTGTTGCCCCCCTAGAGGGCAAGCCCAAAACACCCTGCACTCACCCGGATATGGACCAGCATTGGACCACATAGACACTGTTGTTTTTAAAAAATAACAAATAGTGATTAATAACAGATAGTGATTAAAGATTGTTTATATCAAGTTGATTTCTTTTACATGTACATGCAAAAATATTTGAAAAGATTATACATCACCTTTAACCTCTTTGGATACCAGAGCAATTTTTTTCATATTCTCCACATTTGTACATATTTTAGGCTGGAAGATTACCTAAAACTCCCAAAACATTATACATTTTCTGAAAGCATAGACTTAAAAATGGTGGCAGTTGTTTTGTTAATGTATGTAACATATGAGATTGATCTGCAGCATCACAGCAGAGACCTCCATCCCTAAAACTGTATACAGAAAGAAAATGGGGATAATGGGACTTTAATTGAGGTCAATGCTGTCTCAAATAATCCAATCAAAAAGAGATGATAACAAAATTTGGTTTATTTATTGCTACATGATGAAAGACAATCACGCAGCATATGTCATTAAAATAAGACAAAGTAATCAAAAATGAATCAAAAATAACCAATAGGGGCACGGACATGGATCAAATAGAAAAACACATATCAAATCATGCATATATCCAAATAATATCCAAATAAATATATATAGGCAGATAAAAAATATCATACAACGGCACAAATACACATATCCATTACATAATACATGATTAATATTCAAGTGTAAAATCTATATGAGAATATAAAAGTTCTGTATAACCAATAGGTCATCCTTTTTCCCATAAGTATTCCATGATCCGTGTCCTGATCAGTATGGACATTACATAGCTCTACACGTTTCGTGGAAGTCGCATCCACTCTTCAGGAGCTTTATAAAGGTAATCTATGAATAGAGACTGATTAGTCAACTGAGCACAAATCTAACCTAGTTGTGAAAAACACACACCGATAAGTTCAGAAAATTCATATCAAAAGATTTAGAAGTCTAATACTCACATATGGATAGAAAAAATTGACAAATATCAACCAGAAATTTTCTACGAAAAGTCTGGGATTAAATAGTATAGATATAATTGTTATCCATTGCTAGGATGCACGGTGTGGGTATACGCCTGATCCGGGGCTGAGGCGGGTATGCGCCAGACGGTCCAATAGGGGGAAGAAGGAAGAGAAAAACAACCCCAAGGAGAGGATGGATGTTGGGTCAATGATTTCAACACTTATATGACCACGTGTTCTGTGCAAGAAAAATTATTCTTGTATATTAAATGTATTATGAATGTGTATGTTCTTAAAAGATTTAGGTCAAAGGTGGTGAAGATGTGTAAAAAAGACCAGTTAGGGGGAGTATAAACATCCAAAGTCACATATGAACCATATCAGGTGAAAGAATTCAAGATAGGAGAACCAAAAAAGAAAGGGGGACTCAGAAAACCCGTGGTGACTCAAATGAGATATACCGGTGCCAAAAAAAGGAAAACCACAACAAAAGAAAAACAAACATAAAAACCCATGGTGCAGCAGTAAAGAATTCATGTGCATAGTGAATGGAAAGGAATCTTACCGATTGTATTATGAAGATAACCACAAAAGGTGCTAGCCAAGAACATTATCAAGTACAGGCAGGACATGAAAGGGATAAGTGAGCGTGCTCATCAGTTTATATATCCTAGGGACCGGGGGCGGATCACCGCCAGCGCTATACAGACGCCCGAAGGAAGGGGCGGAACAGAGTGAGCCTGGTATCCGGCAATTGCCGAAAACCGATCACTCCAGAGACTCTACCAGCGGCTCAGGTGGAGAGACACCAGCAAATCCAGTGATCCGTACAAATGGTCCATGGGTTGGGTGAAATGGTACGATGCCGATGCTCGACATGACAAGCCCCGCCCTCCACCCACATGTGTAGGGCAGAGGGTTGGGCAGCAGATTGAGCATCGCAGCCCCGGAGTAAGAAACCCACACATAGCACATCCATCCCACATGGGGGCAATGGCACAGACACAATGTGTTAGAAAAGGGGGAAATCAAATATTAAAAATTACTGCTTCAAAAATAAAATCGGTGTATTAATTAATAAGCTGATGCGAGCAGATCAGAAAAGGGGAACGGGTGTCTGCCACCCAAAAATTGTATGTAACATATGAGATTGATCTGCAGCATCACAGCAGAGACCTCCATCCCTGAAACTGTATACAGAAAGAAAAAGGGATTGATGGGACTTTAATTGAGGCCAATGCTCTCTCAAATAATCCAATCAAAAAGAGATGACAAAGAAATATGGTTTATTTATTGCTACATGAAAAAAAACAATCACGCAGCATATGTCATTAAAATAAGGCAAAGTAATCAAAAATGAATAAAAAATAACCAATAGGGGCACAGACATGGATCAAATAGAAAAACACATATCAAATCATGCATATGTCCAAATCATATCCAAATAAATATATATAGGCAGATAAAAATATCATACAATGGCACAAATATACATATCCATTACATAATACATAATTAATATTCAAGTCAAAAATCTATATGAGAATATAAAAGTTCTGTATAACCAATAGGTCGTCCTTTTTCCCATAAGTATTCCATGATCCGTGTCCTGATCAGTATGGACATTACATAGCTCTACGCATTTCGTGGAAATCACATTCACTCTTCAGGAGCTTTATAAAGGTAATCTATGAATAGAGACTGATTAGTCAACTGAGCACAAATCTAACCTATTTGTGAAAAATACACTGATAAGTTCAGAAAATTCATATCAAAAGATCTAGAAGTCTAATACTCACATATGGATAGAAAAAATTGACAAATATCAACCAGAAATTTTCTTTGAAAAGTCTGGGATTCAATAGTATAGATAGAATTGTTATCCATTGCTAGGATGCACAGTGTGGGTATACGCCTGATCCGGGGCTGAGGTGGGTATGCGCCAGACGGTCCAATAGGGGGAAGAAGGAAGAGAAAAACAACCCCAAGGAGAGGATGGATGTTGGGTCAATGATTTCAACACGTATGTGACCACGTGTTCTGTGTGTAGCCCTGCCCCCTTAGGGGTGGCTTGTTGCTTGGGCGTCCTCATTACCTCTGACAGTTCGCACAGAATCGGATTGCACTGGTGTGAACCTCCATGCGATCCGTTTCTGCTGCAGACCGAAATAAGGGTCCTGTGCGTGTTCACTGAGATTGCGGTGCGAATTCAGCCATACAATATGTAGGAAGGACACAGAGGATCATTGACCATCAGCGGTGGCCTCATACCGTACATGGATGCCGGAGGACCCAATTCACCTACATTCATTTACTTTGATGTAAGTTTTTAATGTACCTTGCTCATTAAATGTTACAGTCTGTACTCAGAGGCGCCTGTTTTCTCTTTTTGTATCTTACTTGTCTACCGCCCACAATTTGTCAGGCATCTGTAATTGGAGTGTGCTCTTATTTGTAAAGTCACTTTGTCGCTTCTTTAGTTTCCTGGAGAGGGCAAGGGGTCCCTCCCAGCCCACCCCTTTCACCGTTCTGTTACTAAGTAACTCTTTAGGCACCTGTTTCTTTCTTATAATGCTTCTAGCCACCCCCGTATCGCATAAAAATATGTTTCTCTTACGTCTTCCGACAGTCGCCGCCTCCTCTAAGTCATCACTGTTGGGTATTGACTTCTCATCCACAGGAGTAGCTAGGCATATAGACTTAGTCCAAAGACAAAAGGCATTAGCATATACACACCCATGGGGGCTGTCCCATCTGGTCAATACCCCCCCTGCATAACCACTCCCAACTCAGTTTTAATCTGCCTAGCATCAGGAGTAGTCAAGCTTCCCTGTGCTGGGGCTTCAGTCTCAGCCTTCCTAATTTTTTTTTTTTGATTTTCTTTGAAAATGTCAGTTTTTTTCTTACTTTACTAGCTGTTTATTTTGTCAGCTTCTAGTGTTAGTCTTCTCTTCGGATGAAGATGGATCATGCGGTGCTGGGATTCGGACTGACCGCCCTGGTTCTCCAGGGTAGAAGGGTCAGATGGACCCCCAGCCCGCCATCGTGCGTTCAGCTATGGTTCGCCCTGGCATTACGAACGACCCATCCCTGTTCGCTGCAGGGATGCAGCCGTGAGGTGGCTACCTCACAGGACACATCTGCGGTGCTGCAGAGTCATGTCCCTGGCTCACGGCACTCCCTGTCAGATGAGGACAGCGGTTTTCCGTGCATAGAGGCTTCCCACGCCATCTGGTACAGGTAAGTACTTCTGTGTGGGGCCTCTGTCTGGGGTGGCAGTCTGTGTTGCTGTGTGTTCCCCATGTCTGTGCATGTGTGACTCCCTGTGCGATCCCTGCGGGGATCGCTTGTGCGGATACTGTATGTTGCCTGGGGGTCCCTTTCCCTGTGTCACTTTGGTGCATTGTTGGGGGTGGAGGCGTTTTTTTGTGTGGCGACCGCAGCGGTGTATATTCGCGCGGTCCGCCATCTTGGCCATGGGCAGGCATGGGTAGCTCCCCTGGGACAACACTGTCTGCTATTTTGGCACCATCAGCCGCCATTTTGTGGGAGGTGGACGATTGGTCCGACCGCATGTTCGGCGGCCATTTTGGTGTAGCCTCCAATGCATTCCTATGGGGCAGCCATTTTCCCAGAGTCTGGCAGTCTATAGTCCAGCCTACTTCAGCAGCACTTCCTTTCCATCTGCAGCAGGACATCGGTAGCAACACTCTGCGGGCTCTGCAGGTTATCGCTCTCAATTTTACCCTGTATTATCGCTTCTGGCTCAGTTTTCTCTTCTCCTTTTGGGGTCTTTGTCACTGTAGCTGTAGCGGTGGGCTGCGCATACCGCAGCGATTTTAAAAGGGACAGTACACATTTTATTGCACTGTTTGTTGTTTTCTGATAACTTGAGCAATGGATTCTCAGGAAAGCAAGTTCCCCCCAGCTTTAGTGGGGGGCCCCAGTTCTCCTGTGGCCCCGCTGCGACCCGATTTGGCTGCTGTGGTGGCGACTTTGGTGTCTAATATGGAAATGCTGATGTCTGAATGTGCTGCAAAAAAAAAAAAAGAGGCCCAGATTGCCTCTCCTCTCTGATTCAGATGGGGATATGGCTGCTGCTGCGAGCGTGCCCTTTTCAGGGTCCCGCTCATCCTTGGACCCCCCGGGGTCTGAGGGGGAGGCTGAGATGGAGGGGGTTGACACCTCCTCCCCAGGGTCACCTGAAGAACGTGCGACCATGGATGAGTTAATTGTTTCTGTTAAAGAAACCTTGCATTTAGAGGATGAGTCCTGTCCTCCGGGCGTTGTGTCCTCATTTGGGACGCACAGGACCCGCAAGTCGGCGCAGGTTTTTCCCTGCCCAGCTGAGTTTCATTACACTGTTAATGAAATGTGGCGCACGTTAAAACGTCCATTCCTGGTACCTAGTCGGTTCAAATTGCTTTATCCCTTTGCACCGGCTACGGAATCACGATGGTGTGTGCCTCCACAGGTAGATCACACTGTGGCCGTGTTAAACAAGGCTACCTTGGTTCCTACTGAGGATACCCCAGTTTTCCGGGATCCCACGGACCGGCGGTTGGAGTCTCTAGCTCGCCATTCCTATACGGTGGTGGGTTTGTTGCTCAAACCCGTTTTCGCGCCCGTTCTGGTGGCTCAGGCGGTGGCTGATTGGACTAAGATGCTTAGGAGCAATCTCGTGTCTGATGGTGTTCCGCCTGCCCGGCTGGAAATAGTGGATCAGATCCACCAAGGAGTCATGTATTTGTGTGATGCAGCCTTGAATGAGGCCTCCTTGGTGGCTCGCCTCTCTAGTGTCGCGGTGCTGAACCGGAGACTGATATGGCTGAAGAGCTGGTCGGCTGACCAGTCCTCATGGAAAACAGTCGCTGATTTTCCCTATGCTGGCTCTCGCCTTTTTGGCGAGGCGTTGGATACCCTGGTAAAAGGCGTCACGGGGGGAAAGAGCACTATGCTGCCCCAGAACCCGAAGAACAAGTCTTTTCGAGACAAGCGGGGTTCTGCGCCTAGATCCAATCAGGGGTCCTTTCGTGCCTTTCGGAACCAATCCAAGGGCAAGCCCTTCAAGGCCCAGGGCAGTCAGAAGAAGCCCTGGGCGGGTAAGCAGAAGTCCGGCAATGCCGGCTCGGCGGGCCAATCCGCCTCTGCCTGAAGGGGCGCCCTCACTCATTTCAGGGGTGGGGGGACGTTTGCGCGGTTTCCTCCAACCTTGGCTGCTCCGGATATCGGACAGGTGGGTTCTGGAAATCGTTCGATCGGGATGCAAGATCGAATTCCTTTCCCGGCCGGCGGACAGATTCTTTCCCTCCAATCTTCATCTGCTTCCGGGGCGTCTGCAGGACTTGCATCAAGCGGTGCAGGACCTGCTTGCTCAGGGAGTGATTGTCCCGGTGCCTCATCGGGACAGGTTTCGGGGGTTTTATTCGAATCTGTTCACTGTGCCCAGAAAGGAGGGCAACGTGTGTCCTATTCTGGACCTGAAAGCGCTGAACCGCTTTGTGCGTGTTCGGAAGTTCCGTATGGAGTCTCTCCGTTCGGTGGTGGCCTCCTTGAGTCCAGGGGAATTCCTAGCCTCGATAGATCTGAAGGATGCGTACCTGCATATCCCCATTTTCGAGGGTCATCAGCGGTACCTTCGGTTTGCTATCACAGAGGACCACTACCAGTTTGTGGCGTTACCTTTCAGTCTCGCTTCGGCACCAAGGGTGTTTACCAAAGTGTTGGCGCCGGTTCTGGGCCTGCTGAGGGCTCAGGGCATTGCGGTCTTGGGTTACCTGGACGATCTACTTCTGAGATCACGTGCCAGCCAGTACCTAGTGCGCGATCTGTCCACCACGGTACAGATGCTCCAGGAGTTTGGATGGACCATCAACGTTCAGAAATCGACGTTGGCTCCATCGATTCGTCTTCCCTACCTTGGAATGATTCTGGATTCCGGCAAAGGTGTTCTTGCCGGAGGACAAGCTCCGGTCTTTGCAGGACGATGCGGGTCCCTCAGGGACAACCCGTCCTCGTCACTCAGGACCTGTATGCGGGGCCTGGGGTTGATGGTATCGGCCTTCGAGGCAATACCCTTTGCTCAGTTTCACACGCGGGCTCTCCAGGCGGAGATCCTGGCCAGGTGGGACAGACTGCCTCAGTCCCTGGATCTGTGTGTCTCCCTGAGTCGTCAGACCAGATTGGCTCTTCTGTGGTGGCTCCAGTCCCCGTCGGTGGCGGAAGGCAAGTCCTTCTGTCCATTGGTGTGGACGGTGATTACCACGGATGCCAGCCTGTCGGGCTGGGGTGGAGTCCTGGGCAACCTGTCTGCCCAGGGCACTTGGTCGGAGGAAGATTCCTCCTTCCCGATAAATGTGCTGGAACTGTGAGTGATAAAACTCTGTCTCTTCCAGTGGTCGGGCCGTCTTCGGGGCCGTCCTGTCCGGGTACAGATGGACAATGCTACCGCGGTGGCTTACATCAACCACCAAGGGGGCACCAGGAGTGCTCGGGCAGCCCAGGAGGTGACCGACATTCTGTCTTGGGCCGAGGCTCATGTCCCGGCGATCTCGGCAGTTCACATTCCGGGTGTGGAGAATTGGCAGGCCGACTATCTGAGCCGCCAGACCCTGGACCAGGGGGAATGGTCCCTACACCCGGAGGTCTTTCAAATGCTGTGTGCGAGGTGGGGATCCCCGGACGTGGATTTGTTCGCATCCCGGCTAAATCAAAAGGTGGAAAGGTTTGTGGCAAGAACGCGCGATCCGTTGGCGGACGCCTCGGATGCGTTGGTAGCCCCTTGGCATCAGTATCGTCTGATGTATGCCTTTCCTCCGATTCAGTTGCTATCCCGGTTCCTCCGCAGATTGGTCTCGGAACCGCACCTGGTGATTCTGGTGGCTCCGGACTGGCCATGCCGTTCCTGGTACGCAGACGTTGTTCACCTGACAGTGGCGCCTCCATGGCGTCTGCCTCTGCGGGAAGATCTCCTATCTCAAGGTCTGATCTTCCATCCTGCTTCACGGTCGCTGGCTTTAACGGCCTGGCTGTTGAGACGCAGGTCCTGAGGGACAGGGGTCTCTCTTCTGCGGTCATCCCTACCCTTGTCAAGGCTAGAAAGACCTCCTCTGGTAAAATCTATTACCGTACCTGGAAGGCTTATTTCGCCAGGTGTGAGTCCAGGGGGTTCTCCCCTCGCTCGTACTCGGTGTCAAAAGTGTTGGCCTTCCTCCAGTCTGGAGTGGACCAGCGCCTGGCACTGGCCACGATCAAAGGCCAGGTGTCCGCACTGGCTATTCTTTTTCAACGCCCTGTGGCGTCTCATTCCCTGGTTCGCACCTTCATTCAAGGTGTGTGACATTTGGCTCCTCCCAGGAAGGAGCCCTTACCTCCATGGGACTTGAACTGGTTCTGTCCGTCTTACAGCGTGCTCCCTTTGAAAACATTCGGGAAGTATCATTGCCTCTGCTGTCTAAGAAGGTTGCCTTTTTGGTGGCGATCGCTA
Source organism: Pelophylax lessonae (assembly GCF_965119305.1). NCBI lineage: Eukaryota > Metazoa > Chordata > Amphibia > Anura > Ranidae > Pelophylax > Pelophylax lessonae. The sequence goes on along the minus strand of NC_138776.1, from coordinate 79,008,941 downwards.
GCAGGGTGTCGGAACTGGCAGCGTTATCTTGCCATTCCCCGTACTTGGTGATTCACCGGGATAAGGTGGTTTTGCGTCCGCATTCCTCCTTTCTTCCTAAGGTGGTCTTTGAGTTCCACATTAAAGAGGACATTGTCCTGCCTTCGCTTTGTATGAAGCCTAAGCATCCTAAGGAGGTTGCTCTGCACTCTATGGATGTTGTCAGGGCGATCAGGGTTTACCTGTCGTCTACGGAGTCCTTTCAGAAGAAGGATTCTCTCTTTGTCCTTCCTGAGGGACCTCGGAAGGGCATGGCTGCATCTGCAGCGACTATTGCCAAATGGATCAGACAGACCATTGAACAGGCTTACGCCTTGAAGATACTGGTTCTGCCCTCCCCTGTTAAGGCGCACTCTACCAGATCTGTGAGTGCGTCCTGGGCCTATTGGCAGCGGGCCTCGGTAGCCCAGGTGTGAAGGCTGCGACTTGGTCGTCGGTGCACACTTTTTCAAAATTCTAAGTAGACGTTCTGGCATCAGCTGATGCTTCCTTTGGACGCAAGGTTCTCAGTGCGGCAGTGCCATGATGGACCCTTGTGTTTTTTTCTGGGTCCCTGGCTGTTGGCATTTGCTTTCCTGGGCTGTTGCTCCTGTTGAGCATTGTTTTTTTCTGTTGCCCAGTTGGTTCTCTTACAGTGCATGTAAGATTCCTTTCTCTGATGTGGGTACTGCGTTGTCTTTTCTACGGTTGCGTCTCCCACCCCTCATGTCTATACTGCTTTGGGACATCCCAACAGTGATGACTTAGAGGAGGCGGCGACTGTCGGAGGACGTAAGAGAAAATGGAATTTTTGTAAAATCTTACCTGTAAAATTCCTTTCTCTGAGTCCTCCAACAGTCGCCGCCCCTGCCCCTCTTTTGGGGTTCTTATTACCTACTGCTATGCTACCAAACTGAGTTGGGAGTGGTTATGCAGGGGGGTATTGACCAGATGATGGGACAGCCCCCATGGGTGTGTCCTTCGGTTTGCTATCGCAGAGGACCACTACCAGTGGCATTGCGGATGTCAGCGGAATACCATCCGCTGACATCCGATTTTCTTCCTTTCAGTTCTGTTCTGTTTTTTGGAACGGAACAGAACCCTATTTTTCCTCTGTTCAAAAAATGGAAAGGAAGGAAAATCGGATGTCAGCGGTGTCATCCGCGGACATCCGCAATGCCCATAGACTTACATTATGTCCGTAAATCATCCGCAAAAAAATAGGATGATTTGCGGACATACGGAGCGCCCGTGTGAAAGGGCCCTAAGACTATATGCTCCGGGAGCATGGTTCTTGGGTGACAGAACCGATTGCGGTTTTTTTTTTTTTTTAATGGGCAGTTGACAATCCCAGCTGTAAGATAAGGCAAGAAGGCACTTTTGATATATGGCAGATTCCTTGCATAGTGTATTAATCAGACCTAGTGAAAGCTAATTTATTAGCAGCTGTTTTGAAATGGAAAGACGAGAGCTTAATGAATTAGGGTGTGTTGAATTGTTTCATGTGAAAAGAAAAAAAAAAAAAAAAAACAGCAGGCTCTGTCTTGATCTATAAAGGAGGAAGAGAGACAAAAGTTGCAGTGACCCCCAGCCCCTCAGAAATGGCTAGCGTCGTTGCTCCTCCACAGACAGAGACAGGGGAAAAGGTTGTTCCTCTATCTGAGGAACAGCATAAGACAAAGTCTTATGAGGGTATTTTATGAGGGTATTTTGAAGAATGAAAGTATGTTAATTCCTGTCATTACGGGTGCAGAGAAGAATCTATTAAGACAAAAGGTTATGTATGTAGCGAAGCCTATAGGGAAAATGAGAGAAAATAAAATGAAAGTAAGCAGAAGATGTCCGTATATCATCCGCAAACGGATGGGATGATATGCGGACATACAGAGCGGATGACACAAATGTCATCCGCTCCGTGCAAAAAAAAAAAAAGTGCCGGAGCGGATCGCAATGCGGTCCGCTCCGTGTGAAAGAGCCCCAAGGCGGTAGTCTTAATAACTTCTTTGGATGCAGACCCCTAGTCTGTCTTACTCCCACCTCTAGTAACCCAGTTACTTTATTTTTGCTTTCGATCACCGTGTGATAGAACCGCCTTAGATTCTTTGACAATAAAACCTGGAAGCTGACTGGTTACTGTGCAAAGCTAAACCAGATTTTGCACTCTCCAGTTTTAATAAATCCCCCCCCCCCCCCATAGTATAAAAAGCAGCAGTCCCTTTTTGGCTTTGCTGATAAAGTGAAAGTCAGTAAGAATGGATTCACTTAACACGTTACTGTTTCTTACTTTACTTTGACATTAACCACTTTAGCCCCGCTTACATTGAGGCTACTGCGGCAAAGTGCCGCGATCCCGTCCAGCGACGTAGACCTACGTCGCTGGACTCCGCCCCTTGTGGGCGGCGCTCGCGCGCCGCCGGAGGCTCGCTCCCGCTGTGTTCATTCACAGCGGGAGTCGGGCCAGCGGAGGAGCAGCGGCGATTGCCGCTGCTCTGCCCCGATCGTCGGGGATCGAGTCTGGAGATCCGCCCGCTGTGTGTAAACACAGCGGGCGGATCTCCATAGTGACAGGGACTGACAGATCGGAGTGTTCAGCATAGCTGGACATCCGATCTGTCCTTCTGTCACACAGTCACCTCCCCCCCCACACGTCAGTAAGCACCAGGCATACATTAACCCCTCCCTCTCCAATAAAATTAACCCCTTCCCTGCCAGGGTCATTTTTACAGTAACAGTGCATATATATAGCACTGATTACTGTAGAAATGTCATTGGTACCCCCAAAAGTGTCAAAAATGTCAGTCAAGGGTCCGATCTGTCCGCTGCAATGTCGCAGTCCCGCAAAAAAAATCGCAGATCACCGCCATTACGCGTTAAAAAAAAAACACCAAAAATGACAGAAATCTTTCCCTTAGTTAGTAAACGCAATAACTTTTGCGCAAACCAATCAAAATACGCTTATTGCGATTTTTTTTTACTGAACATAGGTAGCAGAAAACAAATTGGCCAAAAATTTTAAAAAAATTTGATTTTTACATTTTTTTGGGGGGGAATTTCATATAAAAAAATGTGAAAAATATTGTTATTTTTTCAAAATAAACGCTCTTTTTTTGTTTATAGCACAAAAAGTAAAAATCGCACAGGTGATCAAATACCACCAAAAGAAAGCTCTGTTTGTGGGAAAAAAAGGACGTAAATTTCGTTTGGGTACGGCGTCGCATGACCGCGCAATTGTCAGTTAAAGTCGCACAGCGCCGAATCGCAAAAAGTGGCCTGGACGGAAGACAGCAAAATCCTCCGGTGGTAAAGTGGTTAAATATGCAAGAAAGACAAATTTGGGATGGCAGTTGCAGCCTAATTTCAGTGTACCAGTGGAGCAGATCTAAGAATTATTAACCCGAACAGCCCATTATGCAAAAAGATAGTGTAGAATTCTTTACAGTTTTCACAATTCAGAGTGATGCATTGCTATGAAGAGAACAAAAGAGAAAAAATAATTACTTACATGATAGAGACAGCTATTGTTCAGTTCCAAAATGAGTAGAGTTTACACTTAGAAACACTATGAACATACCTGATGAAACCAAAAGATAGTCAGGATCTGTGCTGTGAAGTTCTTAGAAATATGTTCCTGTAGAGAAGAGGGGGTGGTTAATCAACAAGCCAGCTAAAGTCCCATTTTGGCTAAAATATGACCCTCTCTCTCCCTCCCACTTATAATCTTTCCTGCAAAGTTTTGTTTGCGCTTGGCCGCTAAAGCAAGTTAAACTCACCTAAGTCCCTGACCTAGTTCCCTTCCTACCACCATATCCAAGTGACTGCTATATCAGTGCTACCGATGCATCTTTGCCAGCCAGTCCCCTAAAGTTTTCTCATGTTCATGTACCTCCTCTCCTTAATCTTAACAAAAGCCTGCTGCTGGAAAATCAACTAAGGAAGCATTCCCATCATGCAGGCAGTGACATTAAAACCCAAACAAGGACCCCAATGGGGAGCGTGCAGTGAAATTTAGAAAAAGGTTGTGTCCCTGTGGAGAAGAAGGGTGCTTAATCATCAAACCAGTTAAAAGAAAAGCACAGCAGCACATCATGCCGCTCACACACCAACAGTAAATACCATGGGAGATTAAGGACCATCTTGGCAACGTGAAGGCTCACATCAGTCAGTTGGGTCAGGAGAATGGGGTAAAGATTCTGTTAATGATCTACATCTGACCCTTTTTAAAAGAAATGGTAAGATATGCACAAAAAAAAACTTTTATTTTTTATAGAAATTGATTGTAAAAGTTTCATCCTTGTGGTAAGTTGTCACCACCCCATGTGGATATATAATACACCAAGGAAGCAGTTTACAGGAATAAGAAGAAACTGTGACTTGAAAGAAGATGTATTTTTTGTTTGAACAGAATTAATCTTTAATGGGAAGATTTATAAAAAAGGGATATGAAAATAAACATTTGGAGAGAGTAAGAAGAGAGATTTTTTTAAAAAAAATATGGAAGAGATATTTAAAAAAAAAAAAATTAAGAAGAGAAAAAGGGAAATATGTTGTTTAATTTTATTATGATTTTAGTGTGCAATATAAAGGGTTGGAAAAAAATATAAAAAGGCATTGGCCAATCCTTTTAAAAATAAAGAGTAGAGTCCTCCCCCAAAAAGCAAATTTCATCTACAGGAGAGCTCCACACTGCGGGCAAGATTGGTGCCAAGAATTTATCTCTGCGATTCATCCCATTGTGTCTATTTATTAGAATGCCCGTGCAGGCTACAATGCATAGACAGGACCACAGGGCTTGGCTTGTTTGCTTCCTGCCCCCCTCCGCTGCCACATTTGGCACCTTTCGGGGGGAGCAAGTACCGGTTTTTGACAGGTACCCATCCCCATTTTCAGGTGAGCTCGCCACGACGAAGTCCCTCAGAAGTTCGGCCCTCCCTCCTCATTCCCCTGCCGCCAGGCCATTCACAAAGCACAGCACGCTTTGCACATGCACAGTAGGGAACTGGCTGAAAAGCCACCAGGCTTCGCTGCCAGTTTCTCTTACATGGAATGCAAGCAGCAGCACCCAAGAGCCGATTAAAAAATCGGCGGGGGTGCCAACACTGCGGGATTCATGGACAGGTAAGTGTCCTAATATTAAAAGTCAGCAGCTACAGTATTTGGTTGGGGGGGGGGGGGGGCTTGAGCTCCCCTTTAACAATATAGGAAAAATATTCAAGAAACATTCTTGAAGCATTTCAAGGCAGTTTAGAGAAAGACATAATATTGATCTGAGTGGTCTAATTTTTTACAGGATTGATAGAGTAAAGAGTCACTGGAGACTGAGGCAGCGATTTACCAAAAAGGGGCTAAAAAAAAAAGAAACAAAATTAATATATGAAATGAAGATGTTACAACCAAGTGAATTGAACAAAGATTTGAACTGTTTTTTAATCCATTTTTAAATCAGACTTCCGGTTCCGGCGCCCATGTAAGAGGCTGTGAGGGACACCGGCTCCGGCACTAACCCGCACATTTAACCCTCCCCAAGAGTCTGGACGAACCTCTCGACTGCACAACCCACTCCCGGACCTCTGGTGTCACCGCAGGATGGATCGATACCTTCGCCCCAACGGCTCCGCCGCACCGCCGCCAATCGAGACCGCGGCTTCAACTCCGGCCTGCAACGAGGCCGTCATGGCGGATGCCGCGCCTTTATCTTCCACGGCCCGGCAAGGTCAGTCTCCATCCCCACTGCCTGACACCCAAATTGCCTCATTAGCCCAGGCTGTCGCCGCACTATTGTCACCCACAATCACCGAGGCTGTGGACAAAGCAATAGCCTCAGGAATGGCTCAGATCCGCAAGGAACTGGGGGATCACTCCCACAGACTGCAGGAATTGGAGCACAGGTTGTCTGATGTGGAGGACGAGCTACAGGGCTCTTTCTCCATGGACCAACAAGCCAGACAGACCCAGAGATACTTGTTAGACAAATTGGACGATTTAGAGAACCGTTCTCGAAGGAACAACCTCCGGATAATAGGCCTCCCTGAAACCTATGGGGCTGATACCCTCATGGACATAGTCACTACTCGTCTCCCTTTGGCCCTGGGGATCCATACCACATGCACGGCTGAGAGGGCCCACCGTTTGGGGGCCCCGTCCAATGACAGGAAGACACCTCGCCCTGTTATAGTGAGATATCTGAACTATATGGATCGGCAAAACATCCTCAAATCATTCCGCAACGCAAAAACGTTCCAAGTTGATGGCCACAAGTTGTTGGTCTTTGCAGACTACTCGCAGGAGGTAACAAGGCGTAGAAAAGCATTTCAGCCGCTTTGCCAAGCACTATACCGAAAATCTATTAAATTCACCTTGGCATACCCTGCTACTTTACGTTTCTCGGACTTGTCAGGGGAACAAAAATCGTTCACGTATCCTGAGGAAGCCATGCATTTTCTCGAGCGCCACTTCAACATCCAGGTGGATATGCCTGCAACGCCTTCTCCCCAACGCCCGCAGGGGGCTAGAGAACAACGCAGCCCGAGGAAAGACCCGGCGAAAAAGCGTCGCACCAATGGATCTGCGTCCCGCCAAAGACAACGCTGAGCGCCTTGATCTTCCTTTGGTGTGACGACACCCTTTCCAAGTATTGGATGCCTTTTTTTCTATCCTATCCTTTAGTACCGTTGTTTGGGACATTGCTAGCACCAGCGCTGGCAATGGTTTGCTCTTCAAACACCACGACTGCCACTGCACCCTACGGTTTGGGTCGCTATATTGCTGACCTGCATGCTCTCAGCAATATTTCTTTTGTGATCCGCACTACACGGAACTGTACACTCACGTTCACCTTTGCGGATCTACATAAGGTCGTATGATATTTGAGATGTTCTACTGCATTGGTTCCTTCATCTTTGATGAAATGTTATGTTATCTGCTCTGACGCTATTCATTCCTTTTTGTTACGATTATGCACAGCCTTACAGTTATCCAGCCTTGCCCTAGCCCTTGGTATCTATGATCATCGCTTCCATCCGGCTTAAGCGGTCGATCCAACCTATACGCTTTTGGTTTGACCCAGACGTAGATCATAGGGATTCCGGTAACGCTGTCCATAAGCATGTCTCCCTACATGAGGAAAAAAGTGAAGTCCCGATGTTTTTGGTTTTCCACCCTTTACCTCCTTCCTCTGACCCATGTTGGGTCAAGTTACTCCTTTCCTGTACCTACCTGTAAGCTAGGATCCAATGACTCATTCCCATGGTGTATAGGTCACTTGCCTACCTTGGTATACTACACATGGCACCGTCTCACTACCCTTGTTGCTCTGTACTGCTTCGCGGCTCAATCCTACCCACATGATCCCCCATGACCGTAGTCTCATGGAACGTTAAGGGTCTCATGTCGCCTCATAAGCGGATGGCCGTCCTTAGACACCTGAAGCGTCTACGGGCGGACATAGCCATATTACAGGAATCCCATCTGGAGGAGAGCGACTTCTGTAGAATGAAAAAACTTTGGGTAGGTCAGGTATATGGTTCACCGGCAGTTAAGGGTAAATCAGGAGTCTTAATTCTTATTCATAAGAACTATACTGCCACGGTAAAACACGCCCACTTTGACAAGGAAGGACGTATAGCTCTACTACATCTCACCGACTCTCATCAAGACTGGGTGGTGGCTGGGGTGTACGCTCCTACGACCCCCTCAACGACGTTTTTTCAGACACTGTCTCATGACTTGGCCCCCTTTCTGCACCTGCCATTACTGGTGGCAGGTGACTTTAACCAACTTATGTCCCCATCAGAAGATAGGTCACATGCAATAGGCTCTTCACCTGCCTCACGCCACTATCACTCCCCCCTGTTACTCCATATGACGGAAAGCCTACACTTGACGGATGCCTGGCGTCTGTCTAACCCTACGGGCAGAGAGTTCACTTTTTTCTCCCACCCCCACCGTACACTCTCGCGGATTGATTACACATTGACGAATGACAAACTGCTCCCATACACTGGCGCACCTAAAATACACGACATTGCCATCTCGGACCACGCCCCCATCTCGATAGACATCTCCATATTCGCCCACGCACCTTCCTTCAAACACTGGCGATTCCCCTCATATCTAGCCAAAGATCCAGGGGTGGTCACGCTCATCCAGGACGCGTGGTCGGAATTCATGGACACCAATGCCTCCTCCTCTATATCCCCTACCCTATTATGGGAAACGGGCAAAGCGGTTCTTCGGGGCCGCATCATCTCCTACGCGTCAGCTTACAAGAAACGCATCGCACAAGCCTATGTGACTGCCAGCACTTCCCTCAGGGAAGCTCAGGCGACCCTATATCACACTAACACCCCTGAACACAGAGAGGCGTGGCGTAAAGCGAAGGAAGCTTTTGACAAATGGGCCGACACCAGGGAACGCCTCTATAGAACCCAGCAGGAGTGGAAATATCACTCCTTTGGGAACAAACCGGGAAAGCTACTAGCCTCCCTATGCCGGGCCCCCTTTACACCTACCCACGTCACCTCCCTGAGAGACTCAGACGGCAACCTGGTAGACTCCCCTTCAGACATCAATAGGGTATTTGCGGACTTCTACACCTCACTGTATAGCCACGAACCCTGCGACGAAGCCGTGGCCTCTCGCTGGCTGTCCTCGGTTGACCTCCCCAAGGTAACTACTGATCAACTGGCATCTCTGAACGCTCCAAAAACATTGGAGGAAGTGCGCGACACCATTCAAGGGCTGTGACCCGGGAAATCTCCTGGGCCTGATGGCTACACTCCCGAGTTTTACAAACTGGCTAGGGACCTACTCGCACCTACCCTCCAGTCAGTCTTCCACCACATTTTGACTGGTCACCCCTATCTGCCCACGGGCTACCAAGCCCATATCAAGCTGATATATAAAAAGGGTAAGGACCCCAGAGACCCGGGATCATATAGGCCTATTTCCCTATTGAACATAGACTCCAAACTGCTCTCCAAGATTATCGCAGGTAGACTGGCGCTCATACTTCCTACGCTCATACATCCTGCCCAAGCAGGATTCACCAAAGGCAGGTCAGCAACATCTAATATAAGGAAGGTCCTACTGGCACTTGAGGTCTCAAGACTGAACCCAATCCATTTTTAAATCAAATAAATATTATGTTTTTATTTAAGGTGTTAATTTTTAATGTAATTAACCTCTTCTGGACCAGAAGATTTTCCCCCTTAATAACCAGGCAATATTTTGCGATTCGGCACTGCGTTACTTTAATGGACAATTGCGCGGTTGTGCGATGCTGTACCCAAATAAAATTGATTTCATTTTTTCCCACAAATAGAGCTTTCTTTTGGTTATATTTGATCACCTGTGCGATTTTTATTTTTTGTGCTATAAACAAAAAAAGTGCGACAATTCTGAAAAAAAAAAAAAAACAACAATATTTTTCACTTTCTGCTATATAACAATCTAAAAAAAAAATGGAAAAATCTAAAGGTATCGCATCTACTAACTACGGGAAAGATTTATGTAATTTTTATTGTTTTTTGTTTTTTTTTTACTAGTAATGGCAGCGATCTGTGATTTTTAGCAGGACTGCGACATTGCGGCGGACAGATCATACCCCTAACTGACATCTTTGACACTTTTGGGGGGACCAGTGACATTACTACAGTAATCAGTGCCATGGGCGTCCGCAGAACTTTTTTCGGGGGGGGGGGGGGCATAATTTTAAGTTCACCCATGCTCCACCCCTTTTCAACAATGTCATGTTTGGGAGGGGGGTTCATTATACTTATTTTGAGTATTTATTTTTAAAGGGCAAACGGCAACATTTATTTTTAAAGCATTTGTTAACCTAATAAATGTATCCTGTTCCCTTAAAGCATGTTATACAGCACAGTGCTTGTGCTGTGTAATTTGGCCACTTCTATCACCTAAAACACCTGGCTGATCCCGCCTGGCTTTGTCCTCCCTTCTGTAATCTGACCACAGTATACCTTGGCTGCTGAGCCTTGACACTGTGGTCAGTTTATGTGCCTCTGTCATCCGCAGCCCTCCTGTCCTCCTCTGTCCTCTCTCGCCCCTCCTTCCCTACCTGTCTGCTCCATGGTCAGTGCCCTCCCCCCTCCTCCCCTCCTGCTGCTGTAGTTTCATTTAAATTTTCATATCCTGTCTACAGTCTGTTTAATAATCCTGTGTACCCCTGTGTATGTGTTTTATAAAAATAAGCTATTCTTTACAGGTTTTCAGAGCGCCAATCGACGCTCATGTGACCCGCCGCCTCTCTCTTCCTCTGCCCCTCCCCTCCTGACTGACATCAGCAGGGAATCCTCCACCCCGCCCGCGGCAGGCAGCTGTCAGACGGGGAAAGGAGAGAGCCAATGGGTTACGTGAGCGGCGCTCTAAAAACTGGTAAAGAACGGCTTATTTTTTAAAACAGACACAGGGGCAAACAGGAGTTTTAAACAGACCAGACAGGATGGAATAAAGTTGCTTAACAGCAACTTTAAAGGGAAAGTTGAGATTCCAGGGGGGGCATTTGCCCCCTCTTGCCCGTACCTGTGGACGCCCATGATCAGTGCTAAAAATATGCACTGGCAGGGAAGGGGTTAACACAGTGGGTGATCAAGGGGTTAAATGTGAGCCTAGGGGCGTGTTTCTAACTGTGGAGGGGTGTGGCTTGTGAAATGACCACAGAGACCTGTGTGCCTATATAGAAGGATCACAGGCACTCTGTGATCATTCCAGGGAGAAGAACAGTCAGCTGTGTTTACAACATCTGACCGTTCTTCTCTCTCAGCGGAGAGCGATTGCGGGTGTCAGGCGACAATCGGAGCCACCTGCCCCGTGCATCGGAGTCCCTGCTGCCGAGTGGGGGCAGGAGCGCTCCGCAGGCGGAGCGTGCTAGCCCCCTAGCTGCAGGCGAGCGACCGACGTAGGTCTACATCGGTTTGCGCAGGAGGGCCGCACTGCCCCAGTAAATAGGTGTCGGGCGGTCGGGAAGAGGTTTATGTAGCCTCCTCTTTTATGTGGATTAATGCTGGGTTCATAATGTTTCTCTAAGCTTCATAATGATTTTAAGGTAAATTTCTTTTTTAACCACTTCAGCTCTGGGAGGTCCCCCCCTTCATGACCAGCCCATTTTTTACGATAGGGCACAAATAGAGCTTTCTTTTGGTGGTATTTGATAACAATATTTTTTACTTTCTGCTATAAAACATACCCAATAAAATTTAAAAAATCTAAATTATTTATCAATTTATGGCCAATATGTATTCTGCTACATGTTCTTGGTAAAAAAAAAAAGAAAAAAATCCCAATAAGCGTATTTTGATTGGTTTGCACAAAAGTTATAGTATCTACAAACTTTGGAAAAGATTTATTGAACTTTTATTTTTTTTTATTTTTTTTACTAGTAATTGCGGAGATCAGCAATTTTTAGCAGGACAGCTACATTGTGGTGGACAAATCTGACACTAAGTGACACCACTTTTTGGGGACCAGTGACACCAATACAGTGATCAGTGATAAAAAAAAATGCACTATCACTGTACTAATGACACTGGCAGGGAAGGGGTTAACATCAGGGACGATCAAAGGGTTAAAAGTGTTCCCTGGGAGTGCTTGCTAACTGTGTGTGGGGGATGCTTTGACTGGGGTAAGACAGAGATCCATGTTCCTGATCAGCAGAAACACAAGATCTCCAATCCATCTTCCACTCTGACAGAACGGGTCCACTTTTACCCGCTGATTGGCTCCTTTTGTATCCAACAACAGTGGAAGTGGGGCACCAGCGGCGCGCATGCGTGCCCCAGACCCGAAAAACAAAGAGACATACAAGTACGTGATTGTGCGCTGAAGGGCTGCCCTGCCACTGTATATGTGCGTGGGGCGGTCCGGAAGCTGTTAAAGCAAAATGATGACTTCCTCCTTCAAGATGTGTACGTCCCTTTAAAAGATTGAGTCTTGCATGGATTGGTTAAAAGTGTGTTTATTGAAGGAATTATACTGTCAGCTATTTATACTTTTATTAGGTGAACTGTAAAAACAAATAGAATTCCTCTCCAATGTAAATCCATCTGTGTATTTATTCTTACAGATATCAAATGACCTTCATATCTTCCAAACCCCCTCAACACCTACGCAGGACTAGAAATGACCAAACAAATATTTGACATGCTGCGGTCAATGTCCAGTCTTGCAACCACCTCATTTTACTAGTTATATAAGACCAGTTGTATTGCTATTCCCAGCATACATTCATTAGATGGTCTGTGTCACATAATGTCACGTTGGACTTTATGTGTTGGACTGATCCTTATGCACATCTACTCGGTGCAAACAAAACTGTAAGTATTTTTAATGTATACTATGTTTCAGTCAAGAATTATATAGTTTACAGCTTTTTTGTGACAATCAACCCTTAGCTGTTAGGTTGGCACAGCATAGGTTAGCAGATTTTAGTGTTTACTTTTAAAAAAACTTTTGCATATGGCATTTTCATTCCTGTGTATTGCTGGCTAATTTATCAATGACTTTTATTTTGATACATTTTTGTTTATTTTCACTAAAGGTTTGATATCATGGATTTGCTGAATATATCATGAGTTTTATCGTTTTATGTGGCATTTTGCATATAACAGTCAATTCACAAAGATTTTTTCATAGTTTCACTCCTAAAATATCACTATCTTCTGATTGCCAGAGTTTCTGTGAGATGTCTATTGAGGAAGCAGAGTCATTCTTCCCAAGACCTCTTGCTCTCTAGCTCTCTTGTCACCTCATCCCTCGCTTGCATTCGGAAATTCTTCCTAGCCATTCCCATCCTCTGGAATGCTCTCCTCCATGACGACATCACGGAGCTGGTGGATGTTAGCAGTGGCGTCACTAGGGTTGGTGTCACCTGGTGCAGTAAAACATGGTGTCACCCCCCCCCCCCCTATATTCGGGCCGGGCAGCAGCTCAGCGTTGGGAGTTTTTTGTAGCAGGTTGCGACGGTCATTAAGGCCTAGAGGATAGCAGGTTAGGCACTTCCTAATGGCTCATTTCCTAGGAGCAGTAACAGATAATGGCTGACAGGCCATCCTGCCAGACCCAGCAAAAATGCAGCAGTGATCCCTCTGGTTATACGTTCGCTCCCTCTGGGTTGACCAGGCTGACTTTGGTCAGTAGTGTAGCCCGTCTGTACCCTGGCAATGACAAAGTCTTTCTCTCTCTGGTGGTGCTGGGCAGTGTGGCTCTTTCTGACTTCCCCCAGCGCAGTCCTCTCTTTATGGTGTAGCACTCCCTCCCTCAGCTTTTTCCCAGGTTCCCAGTCCTCAATCTCTCCCCGTAGCAGAGTGCATGCTGGGGGCTATGGTCTGCTCCCTGTGGACTACAAATGGGGCCGCCAATCTTCCGGGACTACATGTCCCATGATGCCCCCCTAGTCTCTTCTGATTGGCCCTGAGCGGTGGCCAATGGGAAGGGAAAAAGACTGGGCATTAAGCTAGGCGGCAATCAGATGAGAGCCGCTCTCTCTTCTCCTGCACTGCTGACAGGAGAAAAGAGGGGGGGAAGTGGGGAAGATAAACTGACAGCCCGCAGCTCGCTACCTGTTCTCTGGTGGACTGAGCGAGGAAAAGAGCCTGTTGTCACCGCTTAATCATACCTCCCTACTTTGAACTTCAGAATGAGGGACACTGGAGGAGTGAAAAGTTTGGCGGCATGCTAGGTCGCTGTAAATTGTGGGAGGAGCTAAAGGGATATGTTTAAACAAAACCCAGGCTTCCTTGTACCTATAAAATATGCTTTGATTGTTTTGTCTGAGCCTACCTAAAGAATAAATTCAATAAAATAGTCAGGGACTGCATAGCAACCAGCAACTGTTGAGACAATGAAGACTTTGGTGAGAAGTATATAATGTACAGTATTGTGTATATAGTGCGGGAGTGTGTAAAGCAGAGCACAGGGGTTGGGGAGTGCTGCAGCCAGTGACGGGTTTAGGATACATAGCACAGGCTGCAGGGGTCCAGGGTGTGTAATGCAATGGGTTCAAGATTTAGATGAATGTAATGCACAGAAGGCTGTAGCCAGTGCCAGGTTTAGGAGTACATGATACACACAGAGAGCATGGTCCAGGAGTACATAATGCACAGAACGCAGGGCTCAGGAGTGTGTAATGTATAAAAAAAAAAATAATCAGGAGTACAAAACAAAGAGTGCAGGAGACAGGGGTGTGTAACTCAGTGTAGGGGTAAGGAAAGGGCAAAATTCCTCCCACATACAAGAGATGGTCAGAGACTGTGGAAATAATACAGGAGATGGTCAGAGACTACAGACATGATACAAGAGATGGTCAGAGACTACAGACATGATACAAGAGATGGTCAGAGACTACAGACATGATACAAGATATGGTCAGAGACTGCAGACATGATACAAGAGACTGCGGACATGATACAAGAGACTGTCAATGACTGTGGACATTATACAAGAGACTGTCAGAGACTGTGGATATGATACAGGAGATGGTCAGGCTGCAGACATTATACAGGAGATGGTCAGAGACTGCAGACATTATACAAGAGATGGTCAGACACTGCAGACATAGTACAGGAGATGTCAGACACTGCAGACATAGCACAGGAGATGGTCAGAGACTGCAGACATAGTACAGGAGATGGTCAGACACTGCAGACATAGTACAGGAGATGGTCAGAGACTGCAGACATAGTACAGGAGATGGTCAGAGACTGCAGACATAGTACAGGAGATGGTCAGAGACTGCAGACATAGTACAGGAGATGGTCAGACACTGCAGACATAGTACAGGAGATGTCAGACACTGCAGACATAGTACAGGAGAAGGTCAGAGAATGTGGAAATAATACAGGAGATGATCAGAGACTGCAGACATAGTACAGGGGTTGTTGGAAGACTGCAGACATAGTACAGGGGTTGTTGGAAGACTGCGGACATAGTACAGGGGTTGTTGGAAGACTGCGGACATAGTACAGGGGTTGTTGGAAGACTGCAGACATAGTACAGGGGTTGTTGGAAGACTGCAGACATAGTACAGGGGTTGTTGGAAGACTGCGGACATAGTACAGGGGTTGTTGGAAGACTGCGGACATAGTACAGGGGTTGTTGGAAGACTGCAGACATAGTACAGGGGTTGTTGGAAGACTGCGGACATAGTACAGGGGTTGTTGGAAGACTGCGGACATAGTACAGGGGTTGTTGGAAGACTGCGGACATAGTACAGGGGTTGAAAAAAGTCTGGTGCGCTAAATTGTTACCATCATGAACAAGTGTTATGTGATACCAAAACTTGACCTTATTAAACAATTGTGATGATTACAAAAAATTAAATACAGAGTGAATAAATATTCCTTGAAAGAATATTACTTAAAACAAAATTATGCAATTGTCACACACAATAAAAAAGTCCAAATGTGAAAAATGATGACAATCGTGATACAAATGGGATGTGAAGGTTTCCCACCACCTCACAGATTTGCTTCTTACCAGAATTGGGTTGGTAAAGGGCAGATAGCAGAAAAATCGGTTCAAAGGGGAACCTCTGTGATGAAACCAAGAGGGAGTGCTGTGCCTTGTATTGTCGTCACTTCTGAATACCAGTTCACCACTATTTCACCTCCCAACATTCAGCACCTGTGGATTTTAATTGGACTTTATTTTGGGATTTATTGCACTTTTCACATTTGGACTTTTTATTGTGTGTGACAATTGCATAATTTTGTTTTATCCTTGGTTCACACTTATGCGATGTGGGAAGGCTGCGAATTCGCAGCCTGTTCCCGCATCGCAAACGCACCCTTGGCAGTTCACACTGCCATATGCGATACGCTGGGGGTGTCAATGTAATCTTAATGACACCTCCAGTTTGATCGCATATCGCAGTGCGATCTTACAGTTTGCACAGGATCGGATCATACAAGTGTGAACCGCTGTGCGATCCGATCCTGATGCGGCTCAAAAAAAGGGTCCTGTGCGATTTTACTGCGGGTGCAGTGCGAATTTAGCCATACAAAGTGTATGGCTGAATTCGCACCGCACAGCCGATTGCATGTAATGAAGGAGCAGTGCGCTCCGATATTACATGCGAGCGCCGCACTTGCACAAATGTGAACCGGCTGTTAAGTAATATTCTTTCAAGGAATATTTATTCACTCTGTATTTTATTTTTTGTAATCATCACAATTGTTTAATAAGGTCCAGTTTTGGTATCACATAACACTTGTTCATGATGGTAACAATTTAGTGCACCAGACTTTTTTCATCACTATTTATTCCTATTGGATCTTTGGTTGCAGCTCGCATACATTTATCAGTGCACTTTTCCACATACATTATAGTACAGGGGATAATGGAGACTGGGAGCATGCTTCTGTAGTTTACAAGAGACTGGACACATAGTACATGGCATATCACAGCAGCACTCTCCTAAAACATAAAATACTGTTGAAGTTCAATTTTCTTGAAGTTAAAAAGAACATGAACAATCCTTCCAGTTATAATGTGCCAGCAGTGCAAGGGTTACCTGCAATTTACCTTGTCCTACTAACGGTAGCTTCTTCTATCCTGACAGAGAATGCCATAATCAGCAGCGTGGTGTGCCTCCTCACCCCTTTAGTTCAGTGTACTCCGTACATACACTACAGTGAGAAGTATAGACTGGAGGCAGCTGGGGAGACATCCCGGGCTGGTGTCACCCCTCTGGCGGGTGTCACCCGGTGCGGACCGCCCCCCCGCACCCCCCATAGTGACGCTACTGGATGTTAGACATCTTGCGCTCCTCCACCTTCCGTTTGAGGATGCCCCACAGATGCTCAATAGGGTTTAGGTCTGGAGACATGCTTGGCCAGTCCATCACCTTTACCCTCAGCTTCTTTAGCAAGGCAGTGGTCATCTTGGAGGTGTGTTTGGAGTCGTTATAATGTTGGAATACTGCCCTGTGACCAGGGGAGGAGATCATGCTCTGCTTCAGTATGTCACAGTACATGTTGGCATTCATGGTTCCCTCAATGAACTGTAGCTCCCCAGTGCCAGCAACACTCATGCAGCCCCAGACCATGACACTCCAACCACCATGCTTGACTGTAGGCAAGACAAACTTGTCTCTGTACTCCTCACCTAGTTGCCGCCACACATGCTTGACACCATCTGAACCAAAAAAAGTTTATCTTGGTCTCATCAGACCACAGGACATGGTTCCAGTAATCCATGTCCTTAATCTGCTTGTCTTCAGCAAACTTTTTGCGGGCTTTCTTGTGCTTCATCTTTAGAAGAGGCTTTCTTCTGGGATGACAACCTCGTAGACCAATTTGATGCAGTGTGCGATGTATGGTCTGACCACTGACAGGCTGACCCCCCATCCCTGTATGGTCTTGCCCACCATGCTGCAGCTCAGTTTCAGGGTCTTGGCAAACTTCTTATAGCCTAGGCCATCTTATGTAGAGCAACAATTCTTTTTTTCCGATCCTCAGAGAGTTCTTTGCCATGAGGTGCCCTGTTAAACTTGCAGTGACCAGTATGAGAGAGTGAGAGCAATAACACCAAATTTAACACACCTGCTCCCCATTCACACCTGAGACCTTGTAACACTAATGAGTCACATGAAACAGGGAATGGAAAATGACTAATTGGGCCAAATTTGAACATTATAACTATAGTATTTACACTGTTATACAAGCTGTACACTCACTTCTTTACATTGTGAGATGCTGTATGTAATATTTATTTTTGTTAATGGAACATTTTAATGAGAATTACTGTGAGATAAATTAACAGATTATAGAAAATGTGATTTGAAGGTGACTATGAGATACATTCACTTGAAGCAACCTCTTATATCTAAATTATTTGTCCCTCCTAATGTTAAAATCAAGGTGTGCATGCCCTCCTACCAAAAGACCTAGGGACAACACCTAAAGATTGTTAGGACTTTATTAGATTGATTTGTTAGGTGTGTGTGTTTTTACTTATAGGGAAGGGTGCATTCAGAACATTCCTCTCAGTCTGGTTAACTCTATTTGCACTGCAGCAATTAGAAGGAGTATATTAGGGAGATATAATAATTACCTGCCACTGAAATTCCTCCATATTCAAAGGCATTCCTGGAAAAGTATTCCTATTATTCCTATTCTTACTGGACCCAAAAACTGTCCTTTGCTGCAGTATACTGATCACGCCTATCCCTGATCTAGGAGATATAGGAATTCAAAAAGACTGATCAAAGACCCCCCCCCCCCCACCACCAAATATATCCACATGTGATGAATGACCCTAAGAGTCCACCCTGCCCTTCGGAAAAGAATGTGTATAAATTCACCAGAATCTTCAACTGCCGCTGCTGTTCATCGCTCAGTGAAAATCATAAACAACTAAAACATAGAGCTATATAGACAGTGCATGACCTAATAATTACTGTGACTAAACCAGATATATATAATCATAAAAATAGATGTATAATACCCTTGGGTATTCTCTGGTCTCCATTGTTCTCTAATACAATATAAGGAAGAAAAGATCCCAGAGAGTGTAATACGTTCCAATAGCTTTATTAAATAAAAGTAAACATGTGGATGTACATTTACAATATAGTAGATTTTCAAAGGCTCATCGAATAAGCATACAAAAAATTCCTGGAGGTAGGTAGGATCACTAACCGGAATGCGGTTTGTATACCATGCAGTGAAAGCGGCGTGCATTCCAGTGCACTTCTGCTTGCGGTCCACTGCCCCGGAAGTGACGTTGACGATGCTGGGGAAACCAGAAATTCGTTGACGCGTTTCATCCCTCCCAGTGGGCGATTTCATAGACCATGTCTATGGTCGTCCTATATTTAGTTGTTTATTAAAATTAATCCACATGTTTAAGTGATTGTGCACCAAAACCTATCCTATGGAACCAAAATGCCCTATACCCTACCCTTGGGTGACCAAATGTTTTAAATGAAATCCTAGGACACTTTTTTTTTAATTTTATTGGCAAATGGCACAGGACTGCATAATACACAGAGCACTGGGCACAGGATTGGATAATACACAGAGCGCTGGGCACAGGAATGCATAATACCCAGAGAACTGGGCACAGGACTGCATAATACACAGAGCGCAGGGCACAGGACTGCATAATACACAGAGCACTGGGCACAGGACTGCATAATACACAGAGCGCTGGGCACATGACTGCATAATACACAGAGCGCTGGGCACATGACTGCATAATACACAGAGCGCTGGGCACAGGACTGCATAATACACAGAGCGCTGGGCACAGGACTGCTTAATACACAGAGCGCTGGGTACCAGACTGCATAATGCACAGAGCATTGGGTACAGGACTGCATAATACACAGAGCACTGGGTACAGGACTGCATAATAGTCAGAGCGCTGGGCACAGGACTATATAATACACAGAGCCCTGGCACAGGACTACATAATACACAGAGCACTGAGCACAGGACTACATAATACACAGAGTGCTGGGAACAGGCTGTTTCTCAGCCAGCATAGGATGCCCTGTTTACATCAATTCAGCCCTGAGTTTGGGGACAAAACCAGGGTCACCCTTGTTCCGGGGACAGTGTCCTCAGTCCGGAGACTGTCCCCGGAAACTGGGGATGTCTGGTCAACCTACCCCCATTAGGGAGATTTGCCTTTACTTCCTGTCCCATGGCATGGCCAAAATAGGAAGTGAGAGAAAATCCCTGCAAATTAGGGGAATTTCTTGGGCCCCCTAGTTTATAGGAACTAATGTCCCTATTGGAAGATTTTCACTCTTTTACTTTTCTGGGAACAACCCAAAATGAGGAATTTTCCTTTACTTTCACTTTCAATAATAATGGTAAACAGGACAAATAGAGAGGGGTGATGTATTTCACAGGGCAATAAAAACTGCCAGGTGTTCTAATCCCTCTCCACTCTATCCAGAACTAAAGAAAACATTTTGCCTTTAGTTATACTTGAAATTTGCAAGCTCTTTCTGAGCTAATTTCTTTGATTTTCTACTTTGTTTTGTTGAAATTAACCAATCACTTTTTAGCTATCAGTTTTTTGTTTTTTTTTAGAACATGGTTTAAAGTGTACCCTAAGCCAAAACTTTTATTAGGGACATTTACCACCTCTTTTTGTGCTGGGGAACATTGTTACTGGGACTAAAAGTTATGGAAATCCAATCAGCTATAGCATACGGCCCATGATGCAAAATATATTTTTGGGCACTATAGATCATCCTTTTTAGTATTATCCATTATATACACAAATTGTACAAATAGCACATGAAAACAGATGCTTGTGACATAAGTTACCATTCTTGTGTCAGGTTCAGCATTGTTAGCAGCTGACAATTCTGCTAGTTGTTTTGCTGTACACTCCACACTGCCCACATCATTTCCATTGGATTAATATTTACTACATGCCCTACATCTCTGCAATCTATTGTAGTGCCCTCTTCTGGTTAGGCTGCTAGGTAAATTTAGTTTTTGGCTCTATAGCAGTGAATGGAGCAGTGCCTGAGTGTGTACGTTTGTATAGGGTTTCCTAAGCTGAGAGTTTGATTACTCCTACCTGCCTCTGAAAGAAGTTTCCAGAGCATAGGACTGGGGCATTCAAAAGATCAGTTAAATACTTATCATGCCCTAGTCAATCCCTAGAAGGATGCATTCACAAGGTGGTTGTGGAGGTAGTAAATGTGCAGGAGGCCTGAGCAGATTGTTCATGTGCCAGAAGTGGTTTTATGGACTGCTGCTGTAGGGTCCTCGATATACTGGGCTGCTCTTGTTACCTCCAGGAAAAGCTGCTATTAGAAGATTAGCAAGAAGTGTGTCCTCCTGTTATTACTATTGATCTTTTTGGAGTACCCTGTGACTCTAAAACCCTTTCCCATTGAAGTTCTACAGTAATGATTTGAATACTAAAAAGACATCCGGCAGACTAATATAGTGAAAAAACTATCAGCGCAAGACTAAGTGAAATTCAAATGTGTATAAAATGTGCTAGAATAAATCAATATATAAATCCGGCTGCATACACAAATTGTGTCCACACCTCACAACAAAAACATAAAAATCAAAAAACGTGCTGCGCCAGAAGTGCACAAAAATAATTAGTGATCCGGCAGACTAAGCCTAAGTTCTCAGTGTGAGTGTAGAACTGTGATTGGCAGCCTCTGGATTTTTACTGGGAG
Source organism: Pelophylax lessonae (assembly GCF_965119305.1). NCBI lineage: Eukaryota > Metazoa > Chordata > Amphibia > Anura > Ranidae > Pelophylax > Pelophylax lessonae. Next base: position 78,987,748 of record NC_138776.1, on the reverse strand, counting down.
ACTTGGGCATATTCTCAGGGGTGAATGCTACACTATGTGCAAATACAACAACCAGCATGGTCCATGACATGTTTTCTGTCTCCAATGTAATACCATTGCTCAGTAAGGCTGGGTTCATACTATTGCTAATTAGATGCAGGTTTCCCTGCATCCAATTTAGCAAGACAGGAGACTGTGCCCGGCTCTCAATGGAGCCGGTTCACAGAGCTCAGTTTCGGCTGCGGATCGGCTTGCAGAAAAGTCCTGTGCATTTTCTGGTCCATTGCAGATCCAAATTAATTAAAAAATTCGGACCTAATTATGACATGAAACGGTGCACAGGGACGCACTGGACCCTCTGCTGTGAGCCGCTCCAAATTCAGTGTGTACCCGGCCTGAATGTGCACAATCCTGCTAGTGATCAGTGAAATGCAAACATATTTTCTGTTCCTTTTTATTTCTTTAGGCACCATGTGGTCATCTTTCCATCAGAGCTGCGCTCTCAGCACTATGAAAGTATCTGTGTACACCTGGCGGGTGCTCAGGGAGAGAGCAAAGTACAAATTGTTCTAAGCCAAGAAGCAAAGAACACCACCCTCATAGACAAGAGCTTCCAGCAAGACTCCATATTTACCTGTATTCCCGCTCTGGTACAGTATTCCTACTGTATAGGCACCAAGCACAACATGCCATGGGGAAGTGTGGGGAAGAATAGAGGGATACACTACTAAAGGACTAAAGTGTTTTTAAATCCTTACATATACCCAGTGAAGTGACTAACCTCAGGTGACACACAGGGGTAAAACAAATCCTCCAACATAAGTTATACTGTACCTGTGTATTTGCAGCCATTTGTCCTGTACATCCTTGTAAAACTTAGGGATGAAAACTATTTTTCACAGACTCACAAAAAAAGGGTGCGGAGAGCTGCAGTTACACACTGTACAAGAGCTGTGAGAGCTGATTGGAAAGAAGGGACACACCTCCCTTCACACAGCACACAGGAACAGAGCTGAGGCTGTCAATCAACTAGCTGTGCTCAAGCCCACCACTGCATCAAAGTACCCCATTATCAGTGGGTCCTACACTATCCATGAAAAAGAGATGAATCCAGCCTTTCTAACCCTTGGAGATAATACTCCTTGCTGGGAAAGATGTGCAAATGCACTACAGGGGACTCCTCCTATATCCACTCGATAGTGGACACTGATAGAGTACAGGTGTGTTTGGGGGGGGGGGGTGGGGTGGGTTGCTCAACCTCGATAGTCTGGTCAGACCGAATACATAATAAACAAGCAAAAAATTTGGGGGAGCATACCCATGTATTTCTAAAGCTGGTGCAGCTATGAACCAAAAGACATGTATATTAAAAAAAAATAGCGCACACATGCAAAAGAAATTATACCAAATTTGAAGACAATCCATAAATAAAAATGGGGATTTGGTCCCACCATATGGCCATATAGTGCTCAAGCCCACCACTGCGTCAAAGTACCCCATTATCAGTGGGTCCTACACTATCCATGAAAAATAGATGAATCCAGCCTTTCTAACCCTTGTAGATAATATAGGGGACTCCTCCTATATCCACTCGATAGTGGACACTGATAGAGTACAGGTGTGTGAGGGGTGTCCACTATCGAGTGGATATAGGAGGAGTCCCCTGTAGTGCATTTGCACATCTCTCCCAGCAAAGAGTATTATCTCCAAGGGTTAGAAAGGCTGGATTCATCTCTTTTTCATGGATAGTGTAGGACCCACTGATAATGGGGTACTTTGACGCAGTGGTGGGCTTGAGCACGATATGGCCATATGGTGGGACCAAATCCCCATTTTTATTTATGGATTGTCTTCAAATTTGGTAATAATTTCTTTTGCATGTGTGCGCTATTCTTTTTTAATATACATGTCTTTTGGTTCATAGCTGCACCAGCTTTAGAAATACATGGGTATGCTCCCCCAAATTTTTTGCTTGTTTATTATGTATTCGGTCTGACCAGACTATCGAGGTTGAGCAACCCACCCCACCCCCCACACACACCTGTACTCTATCAGTGTCCACTATCGAGTGGATATAGGAGGAGTCCCCTGTAGTGCATTAGCACATCTCTCCCAGCAAGGAGTATTATCTCCAAGGGTTAGAAAGGCTGGATTCATCTCTTTTTCATGGATAGTGTAGGACCCACTGATAATGGGGTACTTTGACGCAGTGGTGGGCTTGAGCACTATATGGCCATATGGTGGGACCAAATCCCCATTTTTATTTATGGATTGTCTTCAAATTTGGTATAATTTCTTTTGCATGTGTGCGCTATTCTTTTTTAATATACATGTCTTTTGGTTCATAGTTGCACCAGCTTTAGAAATACATGGGTATGCTCCCCCAAATTTTTTGCTTGTTTATAATCAACTGGCTGGCCCTCCCCTGTCACCTTTTTTCTCTTGGTGTCAGGAAAACTTGTCAGAAGTGACCCATGCAGATAACAGAGGAAGTAGACAACACAGAGAAATGATAATTGGTGCTTTGGATGGAGGCAAGTAAACACTATAGAGAGATATGCTTTTTTCATGTTTCATGTCTGAGGTTTACAAACACTTTAAATAATATTGTCTCCAGATCAATGATTTCAACAACAATCTTCCTATAAGATTATCCAGTATGTGCATTTAAGGCCCCTTTCACACAGGCGGACCGTTCAGATCCGCCTGTCAGTTTTTTGGTGGTCCTGAACAGTCCCCCCATGCATCCCTATGGGGCAACGGATGTCAGCGGAGACATGTCTGCTGACATCCGATCCGATCTGATCCATCAAATCTGGATGGATGGAAACCCCATTTTCCATCCGTCCAGCGGATCGAATTGGATGAGAATGGACCGACGGTCCGTTCCTATCCCATTCCCCCATAGAGATGTGTGGTGCTCTGACAGCTGTGTCTCCACACACAGTGTGGAGAACAGCTGTCATTCTCCTGCTCAGCGGGGGATCGGCGGATCGATCCCCTGCTGAGATAAACGGAGTCCTTCCGACGGAAGGACAGGGTGAAAGAGCCCTAAAGTGGTCAAAAAGGCACAAGGATTTTTACCTTCATGCATTCCTTGCATGAAGGTAAAAAACCTTCTGTGTGCAGCAGCCCCCCCAACACATAAAAAGAAAAGATACAGAGAGCGCACCAGCCTAGCTCATTACCTTTAAGACAATTGTTTATTAAAAGTATATGCACATCATACTCACGAATAGGATAAAATATCAAGTGAAAAATAAGTGTAAGTCCACTAGATTCTCCACTCAGCATAGTCTGCTGGTAAGTAACATCAGTATTCATTGGTTTCTCTTCTAATCTTTAGGTTCCAGATCCTTCTAAAGATAATAATGAGGTTGCTAAGCTGGAAGTCTTCATCGACACGGCAGAAGAGTCAATAAGAAACAGTACTAAAGTTATTGTGAAAAAGGAGAGTTATAAAACCCTCATTCAAACAGACAAGGCTGTGTACAAGCCAGGACAGACAGGTAATGGCTCTTGTCCATATGCAAGGTTTAAATGTACGTAACTAATACCAATGAACTTCTCACAACTGGTCCCTTTAGGCCAGTTAATTATACCATTGAAAATGCTTTGTTAATTCTGTTTCGATAAGTGCAAAAAAACAAACAAACAGAAAAACTATTACATCTAAAAGCTAATTTACAACAACCAGATATTACCAAAGGGGAAATGTACAAAACAGTGGCGGCTGGTCAATAGGGGGCGCAGGGGCGCCGCCCCCCCCAGGCTAGTCACCATAGGATCAGCATTAAAAAAAAAGTGTACCTTTAATGCAGCGGGGCGCCGGACACATTGCTGCTATGGAGAGGGGTGGAGATTTTCTCATCATGTGCCAGTTTTTGGTATGCTGATTGGTGGCTCTTTAGAGTGTCCTCGGGGCGCAGAGCGATGTGCCCCGAACACTCCCACTCCGATTGCCGTCCTGTGATTGGATGCCATCCTGTGAGTGGACGTCATAGGGGCGTTGCTTGGGCATCACTGTCTGCTTCCTGCCTGAGCCCACCCAGACGTCTTTCCATTGTCTCCCTGCTGCTGCTACACAGGAGGACGCCGTCGCTGAGTGAGAGAACTTGCTGTCTGGACTGGGACACTGCTGAGCTTACTGGCTGTGAGTATGAGGGGATCTGTGTGCTGTCTGGATCGGTACACTGCTAATGACATGAGTAAGGGTCGGGGGGGAGAGAGTAAACAGAGGAGTCTGGTCATGCCTGCACACAGAGGAGGGGGAGGGAAACAGAGATCACACTGAACAGTAATATTCTAGATGGAGGACATGTTCGCCCAGGTCCTAGAGCTGTGTACACTGATCTGCTACATCTCCCCCTCTAGAGAGATGTAATGGGGGGGGGGGGGGGGAAGCATCCATCTCCACAGTACCTGCACCATGTCTGCAGTCTCTGGCCATTTACTGTACCATCTCTCCAGTCTCTGACTGTCTCCTGTGCCATTCCTGCAGTCTCTGACTGTCTCCTGTGCCATGTCTGCCGTCTCTGACTGTCTCCTGTGCCATGCCTGCAGTCTCTGACTGTCTCCTGTGCCATGCCTGCAGTCTCTAAATGTCTGCCTGACACCCTTTCCATCCCAGAATACTTGTTCTCTGTTCCAACAGTTCAGCAGCTCAGTTCATTATCTGCAGTCATTTAAGGTGGCTGTAGTAGGAATGAAATAAAAGAGAATCATCTATTCAACAGCCACATTAACAGCCGGTTCACACATATGCGATGACAGACATTGCATGTGATTCGGAGCGCACTGCTCTGCAAATCACATGCGATGTCTGTGCGTTGCGAATTCAGCCAGACAGATTGTATGGCTGAATTTGCATCGCGTTCAGACCAAAGTCGCACAGGACCCATTTTTTGGTCCTCATCAGAATCGAATCGCATGGGTGTTCACACCTATGCAATCCTATTCAGGTCTGAATTGACAGTTCACACTGCGATATGCAAACTAATCTGGGGGTGTCATTAACTTTGTATTGACACCCCCAGTGATTGGCATATGGCAGTGTGAACTGTCTGGGAGTCAAGTGTGATGCGGGAACCTGCAGTGGATTCACAGGGTTCCCTCATCGCATATATGTGTGAACCGATACTTAATGACTGCAGATAATGAACTGAGCTGCTGAACAGTTGGAAGAGATGAATACTTTTTTAAGGAACTGTACCTTGATTACTGAAGGCCCCTTTCACACTTGTGTGACCTCAAAGTCACGCATTTTTTTTACGCCGTTTTTTGCCGCGAAGCAATGCCTATTACATTTTTCTGTTTGCGCCCCCCCCCCCCCCCCAAAAAAAAATGTTGAGCACCAGCCGCCACTGGTACCAAAGTAGGAAAAAAAAGTTAAGTGGAGATATTTTACATCAGCTTAAATGCTAACATAGAAAATATACAATTCCTTCAAACAATATCCTTGAAGGATGCCTTACAGCTGCATGTAAAGTTATGGAACCGGTCAATCATGATGACCAATCACTACATAATATTTCCGCCATCACTAAAGAGAATCCTGTCCTGCTTCTGTTTGCAAACAAACTGTCTGCCCTCCCAATGTTGAAGACATGTGGCTTGGTATGGTTCAGAAGGGAAGACTACTTGCTGCCCTCAATTTACTGCCCACCCAGGTTGCACTTTAAAGGGGACTCCACATTTGTTGTTTTGAATGCATATTGCTTGGTATCATTTGGAAGGGGGAGGGGGTGAACCCTCACTGCCCTACCTTTCCTGGCCACCAAGGGAGACCCCATGCCAATTTTTGAAAGAACAGTAAATATTTTCAAAGAAACAGAAATAATCAGCATGTGGAGATGAGGCCCTTGTACCCTCAGGTTTTTTTGCTCCCCCTTGTAAGGTACCTTTATCATTTTTGAAGGAATGTGGCCTGGTATGATTCACAAGTTGGGAGGATGCCTCCTGCCTTTCTTCTCCTGGAACAAGGCCCTGGTATAATTTATGGGTGGAACCCCACACTATTTTTACCTTTCTTCTAAATGTGAAATCTTCAATTAAAAAAAGAATGGTGTGGGGTCCCCCTTTAAAACCATAAAGCACAAAAACAAAAAGTCCAGGCGCTAGGTTGCTGTCCCACTCAGAGGAAGTGTATAGTCTGCTAGAAGGTCGCTGCTTTGCAAAACTCAAAACCAATGAGATCAGTGTAAAGGCAACAACAATTGGGAAACAAAGCTCTGTACCAGAGCAGAATTATACCACCATTCCTCGAGAAATAGAATCATAACTGTTTAAACAAACCACAATGTGCACGGATGAGCTGTGGCCACATAAAGCTTTGCCAACAATAGAAAATACCTGGGGGAGATGGATGGAGTGACAGGACACTCCAATAGACTCCTGGGGACACTGCTCAGCTGTGTGAGGAGGAAGATGCACTGCCCGCATCCATGGGAAAGGAAGAAGATCAAGCAATCCAGTGAGAGGTCCGGTACCAGAGTGGGGTCCTGTTGGTAGCAATGCGGCTGCCCAGAGCATCCATCCAAGCAAGCCACGGAGGCATACAGAACCCAGATGACTACTCCATAGAGGGAGCCACACATGTCACCCGGAGATGACGTCACGGGTCTGGCGGAGATGAATGCTAGTGTGTGCAGTGTACAGGCAGCGTGGAAGTAAGGCACAGTGCCGAGCCCAGCCGTGGCTGAAGAGATGGGGATAAAAGATAAACCAGCTGCAAAGACTACATGTTTCAGGGCAAAACTCCTTTTTTAGGTCAAACAAAGCTGGCCCTAAAAATCATACCTGCCTGGGTGGGCAGGAAAGAGAGGATGTGCCTCCTAGCTCCTCAAACCATACAAGGCCATATGCCTTTAACATTGGGGAAATACCTTGTGTTCCCTCATCCCTAGGTCATGTCCTGTCCCCTAAAATCTAGGGGCCCACAGATTTTCAAGGCTTCCTGTTAGGGGAATGAGTATCCCTTGTTACTCATTCACTCCTCAAAGGTAAAAAAAGTAAATAAAATCATCCAATAACCATTACAAGGCCCTTTAATAAAAAAAAAAAAGAATGTAAACCATGCCCCCTGATGTAAATCCAATGTCAATCACACTGCCCATTAATGCAGATACTTAGCAGTCTTGATGACCGGCTGCCACAGTGATCCACTACCCAATGATATTGCTCTGCCATCACATGCTACCACATGACAATCCGTTTCTACCGCTACTCTCATTGAAAATAAAAAATCCCTTTCTGGCTTCTGTTTGAAAACAAGCCAGCTAGGGACCATGGGTGAGGCGGAACTGCAAAAAGTTTGGGTTCAGGTTAAACTCATATTGGACCTGAACCCAAAATTCATCAATATGGCCAATGAGCTGCGATAAAGTAATATAGAGGTTTTAGGTGCATTACAAGCATGGCTCAATTATAGACTTGCAATCGAAATTCAGAAGAGGATGAGAAAGTATCCGCAATCAATAAATAATGAATGTAGTATAAAAACCAACTAATGAGCTCCAAAAAATACTTGCTGATATTGCCATAAATCCAGTGAGCTTGAAAGTTGCTGTGCTCTTTGCCTCTGCTGCATTTAAATCGCAAGCGCCCAGCTCAGTTCTATGGACTACGGAGCACCTTCCCTCTATGTTAAGTAGAACAGAAGAGGGGAGGTGTGCCAGTGCTGTATTTTGGCCTAGGCCAACAAGGCCCAGGCCTAGGGCGGCACTTTGCAGGGGGGCATCAAAAAAGCCCCCCCTCCCCTCTACCTTAGACTCTATTGGCCACTGATTGCTAGAGCTGCCTCTCTCATCCCCTCTTTCTCACCTCCCCTCTCTCTCTCTCTCTCTCTCAGCCCCCCTCTCTCTCTTAGCCCTCCTCTTTCTCTCTTACCCCCTCTCTCTCTCTTAACCCCCTCTCTCTCTCTCACCCCCTTTCTCTCTCTCTCACCCCCTCTTTCTTTCCCCCACCCCTCCCCCCTCTCTCACCCCCCTCTCTCTCTCCCTCACATCCACCTCTCTTTCTCTCTCTAATCCCCCCTCCCTCTCTCATCCCCCCTTTCTCTCTCTCTCATCCCCCTTCTCTAGCTCCCTCTCTCATCCCCCCTTTCTCTCTCTCTCATCCCCCTTCTCTAGCTCCCTCTCACACCCCCTCTCTCTCTCAGTCTCTAATCCCCTCTCTCATCTCCCCTCTCTCTCTCTGTCTCTAATCCCCTCTCTCATCTCCCCTCTCTCTTACCCCCCTCTCTCTCTCTCTCTCTCACTCCCCTCTCTCTCCCTCTCATCCCCTTTCTCTCTCTCATCCCCCCTCTCTCACCCCCCTCTCTCATCAGCCCTCTCTCTCCGTCCCTCACCCACCCCCCTCTCTCTCATCCCTCCTATCTCTCTCCCTTCCTCCCTCCCTCCCTCACCCACCCCTCTCAATCTCTCCCACCCCTCTCACCCCCCCCCCCCCTCGTGAGATCTCAGGGATTCATGCCGGGACTTGTAGTCCTTCAATTTTGGAGGGAGTCACATCCATTAAAAAGGAAGGAGTGGGGCAAATTTACATAGGAGGGGGAGAGGGGCACCCAATTTTAGTCTTGCCTAGGGCAGCACAAAACCAAAATACACCACTGAGGTGTGCTCTAGTCTTAACACACTTCCTGTGCCCATTCCTATACCCATTGGTGACAATGCTGCTCCTTCTTAGATTCAGTACAGGAAGTAAGTGTTCTCCAATTGTTATTTTTTTAGTTTGGATACTCCAACCCCATCCAAAACTTTTTTCTTAATTTTGTACAAAAAGGGGGGGGGGATAGAACCTCATTACAAAGGCATGCACTAAGGAAGGAGCAGCTTTTGGCCAAGGGCAAAATCTGCTCCTTGATTGTACTCAAGGCCAAGAGAGAAAGGAACAAGCCGCTCAGGTGTGTCAGTCCGACCTGGTGCTGGTGATACCCGTAATCCGGAAAGTTGCAAGTAGAAGTAGTGAAACCGCACTCAGGTAGATGAAAACAAATGATGTGGTTTATTCTTCAAAATCATGGATATACAGACAGTGCAGGGAACAGGTAATCCAGGTTAACGCGTTTCACGGCTCACATGGCCGCTTACTCATAACCGTAGTGATGAATAACGGGCATCGGTTTCTTATACATATTCTAGGTGATTGATGTAATTGCTAACACCTTTGTATAATTGACTCAATGATCTTGCAATGAGATACCGATTAGACCGTGATTCAGCACCTGGGATATAAAAAGGTACACAAAAAATACCTCATAATGAGGCAGGATAACATGACAGCAAACATACAGTGTATGAAGAGAGAAAACAATATAAAAGATATACATTATTAACATAATATATACCAATAGTGTTATAACATTAAAAACATTGTTGACAAAAAGGAAGAATCCAAAACGGCATAAATAACATGAACACAGGAGGAGAAGATGAAAAGTTTAAGACTTATATATACATATAGAAGTATCATCTTCAAATTCTACCTGTGTAGATATTAAATATAAAGACATGCTTCATGGAACAAGTGACATTAAAAAGTACTTATGTATGAAAAAACGAAGTAAATGGTAAAAAATCATGACACGAATAATGAAACTGAAAATGAGAGTGAAAATCTCTCGCCTTTAATCAATTGATTATGAAAATAGATGTGCAACACATCTATGGATATGTGTATGAAATATACTAAATCCATGTGTAAATGCATACATGAACATGTACCAAAATATGTGTAAAATAAAATAAAAATGCTGAATAGTGCATGTAATGTGGTACACCAATCAATTTTTATCTGGGATTATCAGAAATAGCAAAGCCAAAATGCACCAGACAGACCGAATACATGTGAATACAAAAATAAAAATGAAATAAATATAAACATAAAGCATGTATATGTCGACATGTCTATACAAATGCAGTTGGCTAGGAACAAAGAACGCAGATATAAATGACTGCAGAAAAAAGCACCCCGATGCTGTGAATGTTAATGGACTACGGAGCACCTTCCCTCCGTAACGTCCCTAACATTCACAGCATCGGGGTGCTTTTTTCTGCAGTCATTTATATCTGCGTTCTTTGTTCCTAGCCAACTGCATTTGTATAGACATGTCGACATATACATGCTTTATGTTTATATTTATTTCATTTTTATTTTTGTATTCACATGTATTCGGTCTGTCTGGTGCATTTTGGCTTTGCTATTTCTGATAATCCCAGATAAAAATTGATTGGTGTACCACATTACATGCACTATTCAGCATTTTTATTTTATTTTACACATATTTTGGTACATGTTCATGTATGCATTTACACATGGATTTAGTATATTTCATACACATATCCATAGATGTGTTGCACATCTATTTTCATAATCAATTGATTAAAGGCGAGAGATTTTCACTCTCATTTTCAGTTTCATTATTCGTGTCATGATTTTTTACCATTTACTTAGTTTTTTCATACATAAGTACTTTTTAATGTCACTTGTTCCATGAAGCATGTCTTTATATTTAATATCTACACAGGTAGAATTTGAAGATGATACTTCTATATGTATATATAAGTCTTAAACTTTTCATCTTCTCCTCCTGTGTTCATGTTATTTATGCCGTTTTGGATTCTTCCTTTTTGTCAACAATGTTTTTAATGTAAAAAATGAAAGAACATCTAGTGTTCAAAGCAGAAAGCGTGGGACTTTAAATGAGGTGTGGCCAGTGCATACTTGATGATATATTGGTAGTATATATGCAGCTGCTGGTAAGCAAAAAGGAGCATATATTAAATCATCACGTGTTTATTATAGTATTTCATTGCACTTAAACATTTGTACGTTTCATGTTGTAAAATAAAACGGGGAATATACATATTATATACAAGGATAACATGATACAATCATAATCAATGGTACATCGATTGACAAAAAGATACAGACAGTTAAACAATAAAACATAATTGGATGCTTGGCATAATTAAAATGCTTGCTTGTACAATAGCTATCAGTTGAAAAGGCCTCTAAAGCTCTACGCGTTTCGTGAAGCATAGTTCACTTCCTCAGGAGCAGGCGATTTCGATCTCTAGAAAATATAACATGTTTGGTATAGCATCCAAAAAGGGGGCAGGGGTAGAAAAATATGTGGATTAAAACTTACAATAGAGTAAAACATTGTCAAGGAGGGGCTGGAGGCCATCTGAAAAAACGTCTATAACGGGAACTGAGGGAGCAAGAATACCGCATATAACCTCGGTGTTGGGTCCATATATAATAGGTAGATTTGCATTGAGGGTAATAAGGGCTGTATTGAGATGTAAATAAAGAAATAGTTATTAATAATGTATTCCAAGTATTTATGTAAAGTACAATATTAATATAATATTAAAGCCCAAAGCCAGAGGTAAACTGGCATAAGATGGGCTATAGGGAAAAAATTGGTTAAAGGACATAATGAGTAATGGGGTAGACTATCATAACACTGAAAAATTATGTAAAGTGGAGTATAGTACTGAGCCAAGACCAACAATGGTAGAGAGTAGAGTAAACCCAACACTCGCAGTGTGAAAAAGAGAAAGCAAAAGCCAATGTGTATGACAATGTGTGAAAAGATTGAGTGACAAAGGAGGGGAATAGAAAATGCCCCATCCAAATGAATAAGTGAGGTGACCGAAAGGTGTGCTGAAGAGTCCAGCGAAAAATAAGTTGATAAAAGGAGAGTGCCAACTTAGAGTGGAATGAATATGGGGGGTGTCCCAGAAAAAGAAATAAGGGCAAATTGAGCCTACATAGAAAAAGTGACCGTGTGCTGAGGAGTAATAGAAGGTGGATAGAGATAGATGATTGCAGACCTGCACCGAGGAGGAGGTAGAAATTGCTCCCAGCGTCACTAGCTGTTCGAACTGCGGGACATCACCAAGCAGACAAGGGCTGCTGAAGATGGCGTCCCTAATGAACGCTGATGGAAATCACGTGCATGGACGTCGACGCCGTAATGACGTCACGTTATGCACGGAAAGTAGTGGCGCCGATGCGCTGCGGCCGCAACCACACCCCCCGCCCCCTTCCCAGCCATTGGCTAGGGGCACGGGGGAATAGAGAGGGGAGCGGAAACAGAAGGAGCGCATCACAGTTCCCGATCTATGACGGTTCAGAGTGGACATACCAGCCCCATGGCAATGCCTGCCATGAAATCGCCTGCTCCTGAGGAAGTGAACTATGCTTCACGAAACGCGTAGAGCTTTAGAGGCCTTTTCAACTGATAGCTATTGTACAAGCAAGCATTTTAATTATGCCAAGCATCCAATTATGTTTTATTGTTTAACTGTCTGTATCTTTTTGTCAATCGATGTACCATTGATTATGATTGTATCATGTTATCCTTGTATATAATATGTATATTCCCCGTTTTATTTTACAACATGAAACGTACAAATGTTTAAGTGCAATGAAATACTATAATAAACACGTGATGATTTAATATATGCTCCTTTTTGCTTACCAGCAGCTGCATATATACTACCAATATATCATCAAGTATGCACTGGCCACACCTCATTTAAAGTCCCACGCTTTCTGCTTTGAACACTAGATGTTCTTTCATTTTTTATGTATACATCAGGGATGGAGACTCTATTGCACAGGTCTCATTTAAAGTCCCAACTTCCTTGTCTTCCCTCATTGTCCATTGCCCCCATCCTCCCCCCTTTTTCCCTATTCCCGTTTTTTGAAATGTTTTTAATGTTATAACACTATTGGTATATATTATGTTAATAATGTATATCTTTTATATTGTTTTCTCTCTTCATACACTGTATGTTTGCTGTCATGTTATCCTGCCTCATTATGAGGTATTTTTTGTGTACCTTTTTATATCCCAGGTGCTGAATCACGGTCTAATCGGTCTCTCATTGCAAGATCATTGAGTCAATTATACAAAGGTGTTAGCAATTACATCAATCACCTAGAATATGTATAAGAAACCGATCCCCGTTATTCATCACTACGGTTATGAGTAAGCGGCCATGTGAGCCGTGAAACGCGTTAACCTGGATTACCTGTTCCCTGCACTGTCTGTATATCCATGATTTTGAAGAATAAACCACATCATTTGTTTTCATCTACCTGAGTGCGGTTTCACTACTTCTACTTGTACTCAAGGCCAGTCATATCAACCACTGACTGAAGAAAGGCAAAAATATGGCCCACAACATACTTCCGAGCATAAAATCTCCTAGCCTCACACCAGGCCATATAGGATTTTTAGGTCCTGTGGTAAATCTTTCTTGAAGTAGCCTTTCTAGCTCTCAAAATGTGAGGTGGACCACCACAGATCACCCTCTATCTTTTAAGACCCTGGCTTCAATAACCAAGCCAGATAAGAGCAGAAGATCCTGGGAGCCGTACATCAGAACAAGATCTGCTGAGTGTAGACAGGTTGCAGTCTCAGCCTGGACCCCAGCTAGGTAACGCCACCATCGCGTTTCACTCTGCCGACTGGAGCTTACTCATAGGGATGTATATAAGAGTGATCCTGTGAGCTACTGTGTCTTTAAACTGCAGCGTGCATTAATCACTCCCCAATCAGTTAGTGTGAAAAGCCAAAAATAATCATTAAAAGTGCTGCGCAGTAAGTAATATACTAATTAAAATAACCAGTGATATATAAATAAATTCATTCATAAATAATAAACATGATTGATCATCTTAATAAGAATAAAAATGTCTCAGATAAAAACAGTTAGTAAATGATTATAAAAAAATTGATGAGAAGGTGATAGATAATCCCAATCACCAGTGCTGTGAAAATAAGTGAAACAATATAACGGCTTGTCAGATGTGGCACCTCCACTCTTGTAACCCCCCTAATGGATTCTCACCTCACTGAGTTTGACATCGCAATGAAGCTTGGTCAAAAGAAGCTGGTATACCCTCACAGGGTGGTGGTGGATGATCTCCTTTTTTCAACTTTCATTTCGGGCTCACAATATTAGGTATAAAGCTCCAGCAGTTCTCTCACATATGGGGAAAAAACATAAATCCATGGTGCAAATAACGCATGATAAAATCAGCTTTATTAAAACGTAACACTCATATGTAGTTGGTGCTTGAGTGCACCAATCTATCCAAGCAGGAAAAATACAAGTGGTATATATGCATAAATAATGGATTGTCGGGTTCAGACCTGTTGCAGTGGGATCCGATCCCCCATGATGCCATCCCCATGAGTAAGCTCTAGTAGGCGGAGTGAAACACATTGGGGACGTGGTCTTGTGAAGATTCAGGCTCGTCACTTGACTACACTCAGCAGGTCTTGTTCTGATGTGCAGCTCCCGGAATCTTCAGCTCTTATCTGTCATTGTTTGGAGCGTGAGCAGGCTCCTTCCCAGCCAGCACTCACAGCAGCAGGCACATGACTACACTTCCTAGCAGCCTGTGCAGCTCACATACATACCATGGGTTCAATAGCCATGCCATTAAAGACAGCATTGTAAAGAAGGATGGAAGATGGGATCTTGCGACAGAAGGTCTGGCCAGGTTGGAAGCATCCAAGGCCCATCCATGGACATGTTTCTGATGTCGGAATAACACATTCTCCTTCCACCCAAACACTGTGAAGCAGCTGCAGCAGATGTTATAATGGAGGAAAGGTGTATATCAGAGAGAAGTGGTTCCACAGCATCACCAGGGCATCTACCACAACTGCTTCATGATCCCTTGTCATGGAAACAAATCTGTCCAGGTTCACATTAAACCTGAATGGCAAGTGGAGAGTCCATTCCCCTGGCAACAACTGTCATCAACTGAGTAAGTCCCCCTGACTGTTCCCCACCCCTGGAATGTGAACTGCGGTCAGAGAAGGAGTATGGACTTCTGCCAATGACAAGGTGATGAGGACCACTTGCTTCTGGACCACTCGGCTCCTGGTGCCCCTTAATGATTTATATATGTTACAGCTGTGGCATTTATGTTCTTAGCCCCTGTAGGTCATTTTACCAATGCAGGAGAACAAGATGGACAGCTTGCAGTTCCAGAACATTGATGGACAGTGACCTTTCTAGAAGAGACCAAGTCCCCTGTACCAAAAGTTGAGCCGGCACTCCCCCCTATCCTGTCAAACTGGTGTCCATTGTGAGCAACTTCCAAGAAAAGGGAAGAAATTAGTTCCTGTTTTGCTTTTTTAAGCTTTTGTGCATCTTTTAAGGTATTTGTGGTATAAGCCAAGGAAGCTATGAAAACTCTGTAGTTTATTAATGCTTTTACTAAACAGAAAAAACTGCACATACAAATGCATAAAATACAATTCATAGCATGCACAGTATAACGAAATATGCTTACAACATGCACAAGCTGACTATCTTCCTAGTAAACAAGCATGTACAACATGTATGCAATAAGTATACTAAACAGCTACTTAACTTGGTTTTTCTTTATGATGGAGTCATCGTCTAGGACCCAGGATCTTCAAGACTGCTTCCTGCTTCTTCAAAGTCCTCAGATCAACTCTTCCTTTGTCTGACAACATGACCTGTCCAAAGTCCTATTCCCCTCCTCCATATTTCTGCTACATCATATCCTGCAAGGAGCTTCACAAACTAACCAAACAGGTTAGTTGGCGTATATAATAGGGGAGCCTTAGCTTCTAAAACAGCACATGGTTCTAAAAAACTAACTATTCACATTACTAAGCTATGAAAATCACCAAAAATTGCCAAGAAACACACTTCCATGTTGCAAATCATTGAGGAGACATCCACCAGTCCATGGATTGCAGAATGCAGGGATGCAAGAACATTGAAGAGTCCAACAACTTTGTTCCTCTGTCCCATGCTCCCGAATGTCCCACTGCTAAGGTCTGTAGTGGAAATGAGCAAACTGCCTTGAATAAGGCCATTACGTTTCCCAAAACTCTCATGCAGAAACAAATACAGCGTTCTGAGAGCAAACACCTGTTTCTTCAATGCAAGGTGCTTCTCTGAAGGGAGAATCACCTTCACATGGTCCATGTCCAGGAGCAGGCCCTAATATTCCAATTGCTGGATGGAACCAACATGGATTTCTGGAGATTGACAATGCAGCCGAATCTCTCCAGAGTCTGCATCCTTAATATGTTGTGTCCTAGAAAATTAAAATAACGCTTTCTGAGAAGTAGATCATCCAGGCAACCTAGAATAGGCACCCCATGGGTTCTTAGGAAGCCCAGAATTGGGTCCAGGACTTTTGGGAACACTTAAGGAGCCGTATACAGTTCAAATGGCAGGGTTACAAATTGAAAATTTTCATCCATCACTGCAAGCCATAAGGAGTTAAAATTGGTATGCAGGTAAGCATCCCTTATGTCCACTGATGCGAGGAAATCCCCTGGGTGAAGCAAGGCCATTACCATATGCATTGATTCCATTCAAAACATTTGTACCTGGAGAAACCTGTTGACATACAGTACTGGAGATCGAATAGGGGACGAATATCGCTACTTGACTTTGGAACTGTAAAAAGGACAACAAGAAACCATGAAACCTTTCCTTTTCTGAAACTAGAATCGTCACTCCTTGTGATAGGAGATGATTGATAGCCTCCAAAAGCTATAATCTTTTGCGGATTCATAGAGATATTTAAGAGCATAAAATGCTTAGTGGGGAAACTTCGGAACTCCAACCTGTAACCATGAGCAATTGTACAAAAAAAATCTATTCTTTAGTTACTTTCCTCTGCCCTACTTCCACAAAAGCAAACACCCCCGCACCTGAGCCATTGGGGGCACCTTTTCATTGAGAGGGAGACTGGCTTGGAGGACCAGGACTTCTTGTGGAAACAGGCATTGAAGTACAAGGAACAGTCGCTCTCTCCGTTGAGCTTTTACCCCTCTTCAGAACTGGTAACAGCAAACCACCAGAAGTCTTCTGGATATATATATCCATATCCACCCCCTCTTTCTACAGGCACGGAGTAATCCTAAGAGATAAAATGATTTCTGCAGCACTTGGCTACCTTCTTAAAGTCCAGAAAAGCACAGTTCCCAGCTTCAGCCTGGTCACCGTTACTACGCTGTTTTGTTCTCTCTCCCCCAGTGATCATTAATCTCCTTTACATTTCACAGTACCAACTCTTACCCCAATAACAAGTGTAAATGAAGTAGAAAAATAATAATAAACCCAACTCAACATATTTTACCTCAAACCAAGCCTTTGTCAGGGAGCATATTATGAGAAAATCTGCATGCCATCCACAGCCAAGGCAGGAAAATGGTGCTCAATCCCTTTTTCAGTTCTATAGAACTGAAAACCCAACCCAACATGTCATGGATGCATGACATAAAAAAGTAGAACAGTTCTGTATACCGTATGTGGACTGGGAAGTGACCCTACCAGTAGTCCTATTAATTTGGGGATTGTGGGGTTGCAGCCATGGCGTGCCAAGGATAACTGGAAACAATAGAGAAGAGATAGCATCAAAAAAAGAGCAGTTCTTGGTGTTACAGTAAGATGATGGCAAATAAGTCTCTTGTGTAATTTGCCCTGATTTAATACTTGATTCATCATCCAGCTGTAGAGTTTGTTGTTTGGGCTGCAGAGGAATGCTATGTTGCTAGGTGAAAGCATGATAAATGAAGCAGCAACAGGTGCCAGAATCAAGGCCATGTCCTGACCCTGGAGTGTCCCTCCTTGAAGCTGCAGTCAAACAGTAAGGGTGGTGTGAGTGGAGATTATGAAATGTCGGGTGGGGCAGGAGACAGTAAGGAGACTGGAGCAGCTGGCATGGCAAAAACCATTGCTAGCATCCAGATAGGATGGTACTGATTCATTCCCTTAGATCTGTGTTCTTTCTGATGGCAGTCAATCTAAATGTTTCATGGAATAAGCGCCTTGAGAGACCTGGGTACCCCAACCTGGGCCAGTTCAACTTTTAGAGCATCAAAAGGCCTAGATGGAACTGATAACGAAGGGCATCATTGTTCCGGTCTGTATTAAAGTCCCACCATCAAAATTCACCACATAGTTTTCTACTGGTAATTGACCAGCCAATGATCCTTATAGGAACCTCTAAAAAATCTGGTAACATTGTGCAGAGCAAAGACCATCACCTTCAGACACTGGCAAAAAAACTTCCTGTATGTGATAGGTTATAAAGGAGACAACTTCCTGTCTTTTTACTAGTGTCCTATCACTTGTTAGTGGTGCATAACCCTATGAGTGAGGATTATTAAAGTTGCTCTATGTCTAGTGATGTACGATAAAGAAATCTGAATTGTGCATAGCATTTTTAATGTCCTACATGCTACAGTGGATAATTCCAACATTAAAGTAGTTGTAAACCTTAGACATGAAATATAGAAGAAGCACATGTTTATATATTGTGTAATTGCCTCTATCCAAAGCACTGAGGGTTATTTCTTTCTGTTGCCTCATTCCACTTCTATCAGCATGAGTCACTTCTCCAAGGTCTTCTTGACACTAAGAAATAAAAAGATGATGGGGAGGAGAGCTCCAGCACACAGCCTGTAATTCACATGGTCAGCTCTGCATCATTCCTGTGTACTGTGTAAAGGTGGTTTGTACCTTCCCTCCAATCAGCTCTCAGAGCTCCTTTCTCTAGCTGTACATTATGTAACTTTAGCTTCCTGCCCCCTGCTTTGTGCTTCTGTGAAAAAGAAAACTTTTTATCTCTGAATATTTTAAAAGCTGAAGAAGACTGACTACCCCAGATAAACAGGTACAACACATGTAGGAGAATTTGTTTCATATCTGTATATCAACTGAGGCCAGTCACTTCAGTGGGTATTGGTTAGGATTTCCAACTACTTTAAAGTAGAACTGAAGGCAAAACGTTTTTTCATTTTGGATATAGTAAGGGAGGGTTATAATCCCTACTGGGTTTTTTAGAAATCCCTCACCAGGATCACCAGAACTAGCATCTCCATTGGAGTATTTCCCCTCTATAACTGTTCTGGGAACAACCCAAGATTGGAGATTTTATTTTATTTTTGGTGATAACGGTGAATATGACAAATACACAGGGTCGACTCTCCCTAATAGGGGCACAGACAGCAATAAAACCTGATCTGTTTTCTAAGCCCTCTCTACTCTATCCAAACATAAAGAAAATGTTTTGCTTTTAGGTATACTCTGTCCGGTGACAATGTATACCATTGGGAAGGACCTCAAAAGCATGGCTGGAGACATATTCTTTTCAAGATGCTTGGATACTTCAGCTTTTTGCATCTACACTGTTTAGAGGTTATTATCAGGCCATCATTGGTGTTGTAAGATATGGAGCTCAACATGCAGTTCTTCACACTATAGTGACAAGCCACACATTTTTTCTTTAACACTTTTGATTATTCTTGTTGTCTTCTACTATTTTACATGTTTTGTGTCAGTCTAGCACTCTTTTCAATGGTTTTTATTGAAAAAAATTTTAGAGTACAAAAGTAAGTAACAAAGACATTAAACAGTGGTACAACAATCCCAATAGTCTGCCATAATAGCATAAAATGAAAAAAAAAATACACCAAAGACCTTTACAGCATATCATAGGATAGATCACAAAGTGCTCAAGACTGTAGGCCTCCATACAATTGGCTGCTCCAGGGCAGCAGCCAGTAGAAAACTGCAATTAAGACAGAGAATGAAATGCAATAAGTAACTAAGGAAAAAAAATGACATGGGGCTGAACGTGGCCCCGTTGCGATTGCTAAGACCGGCTGCAGACAATTAGCCGTACAGCCTTCTGCGAAAGTTCCGTGCCACAATTGTGAAAATTTGTGTGCACCAATGTGCGACCACTAGGAGTACCTTACGAAGACACTCACCAAGAAGACAAGTAAAAGAGAGAGAAGGTAAGAGAAATAAAAGAGGAGGAAAGATGTAGAAGTAAGAGAAAGAAGAAGTGGACCCAACCCGCGCCCCTCCCCACCCCTAGACACGCCGGGACCCCTCAAGCGCTATCAGTTCGGTAGCTGAGCCATGGTTCCCATACTTTATCAAACTTGTGCATTTCTTCATCTAATAAAGCCAACATTCGTTCGTTCACCATAATCCAGGATAATTTGTGCCTAAGTTGCTCGAGTGGCAGGACAGGAGACGTCCAAGACCTTGCAATCGTAATTTTTGCTGCTGTAAAGATAAAGGTTATGAGCCATCTCTGTGCCCTCGTGACCGCATCCACCTTCCGGCCCAGTAAGACCTGCTGTGGGGAATTGGTCAGGTTAACTTGCGTAAGGGTGTATATGAAATTATACACTCTAATCCAAAAGCGTCTCACCTTGGGGCATTGCCACCAAATGTGAAACATAGTACCTTCCTGACCACAGCCACAAAGGTTGCAATCCTTGCCAGTACCATATACCAACGTAGCAGTACCTTATAATTGGCTTTGATGATAGAGGTGTTGATTTGTGATCTGGAGGCCTCCTGAGCCATACTGTGCCAGTCCGCCAGTTCAATGGTTTCCTGGACATCAGCTTCCCAACGTTCCATATAAGAAAGTTTCAGAGGCGAATCTGACAGCATATTGTAAAGTATAAAAATATAGCCATGTAGCTTGTCATACCTTCGACACAAATATTCCATAGGAGTCATAGTGGTCATGTCCAAAAGGCGAGACAAGGTACGCAGATAATGTTAAATTTGAGTGAACCGAAAGTATTCAGACATAGGCAAGGCAGTCAGTCTAGTTCTCTACAGTGACAAGTGCTCCCCTTCCTATTGGCCTCTTTATTACATCTGTCAAGGAGAACCACTCATTTGCTGCTAAGGCAGAGGCTGTAATAAAAATGGGGCCAGAATTAAGTAAGCTAATTGTCCCATTGTAACAAACTAAAGGTAAACATGTCTACAGTTTAATTCGTAAATTTAGTTCGGAAGATATCTAATGCATTATTGTGCTATACTAATTCAAGGGGTTTTTTTTTCTTTGCACCAACAGTGAAGTTTCGAATTCTTTCACTTAACGAAGACCTTCTGCCTGGCAAAAACTCGGTAATATATTAACAGTCATACATTGCTTAGAATTAACCCATTAATCATTATTCCACATATTCAATTATCTTAAAATAGAAATGCTACGAGACATTTTATACACTTAGTACACTTTTCTATTTCTATTCACTCACTAAAAATTTCCAAGAGTTTTTGAAATCTCTGGCTAGTTAAAGTGATTGTAAAGTCTCTTTTTTTTTTCTAAACAAACATGTTATACTTACCTGCTATGTGCAGTTGGTTTTGTAAGGATCAGCCTGGATCCTCCTCTTCTCTGGTACCTCTTCGGCTCTCCTGGTCTCTCCCTCCTGTTATTTGCCCCCCACAGCAAGCAGACATGGAGCCGTGACCCAGCCCTGCCCCCTCTCTCCCCTGATTGTCTGAATGATTTTGATTGACAGCAGTGGTGCAAATTGTGCTTCTGTCTCAGCCAATGAGAAGGGGAATCCCAGGCAGCTTAGACACTTTTGCAACATTGCTGGATAAAGATGGGCTCATGTAAGTATTATGGGGGCTGTTGCACACGGAAGGTTTTTTTTTCTTAATGCATAGAAAAAAAACATTCTGCCTTTACAAACCCTTTAAGTGCATCCAAAGTTAAAATGGTGGCTATGAAGGTATTGAATCATCCAGAAACATTTGCCTTTTTGTGACACTAGATCTAACTATTCCTTCTTGTCCTAGCAGTTCCCTGCAAGATATTTAAACCATGGGAATTTTCAATACAAATTGCTATGCTTAGGGGAAGGAGCAGGGTGGCCCATGAAACTTTTCTCTTGCTCTTTCAAAAATTCAGTACTCTGGATTTAAGAGTGAATATTGGACTGGGTTTTCTGTGTTTCACCATATTCAATTAATGTAAGCCAGGTTTCTGTATTATGGCCATTACAAAGAAAAAGGAAGGTGTCATGCTCTCCCAGGTTAGTTTTATATAATGTAAAATAAATGAAGATATCAGAAACAAGAGAGTGCCAACTTTAAATCATTGTAGCGGCATTTTTGGCTTAATAGACAGTTTAACCATATATAATCACACTAGTAAATTCTTTAAGGAACCATCTTTTTGGAGGTGAAAAACAGGTAACAATTAACTCAGATTTAGTCTACCTTTGGAATTTGGAAATTACTGTTTGCCACAAAGCCCACATAGAAGACTGAAAATTACAGGTGATGATACAAAGCATTTAAAATTGCATAAGATGGTAAAAACTTTTTGTGGTGGAGAATATTGGCAGGTGGAATTATAAAAGGTTTTGAGAAGAGTTTTAGAATGTTAGCAAGAAATAATTAGTTTGATTTTAAATGTTGGCAGACATGACTTTAGTAAAAGGTTTCCTTACTATTTACTGCTTTTTGTTTTTTAGATTCCATCTGTACTATTACAGGTAATAATGATTACATTTTTTTGGTGCATATTTGGAGTTGGAGTTTGTGTTTAAGTAGATTGTTATGCAATTTTTTTCTAATTAAATTAGTCGAGTTGTAAGTATATTTTGTAGTTGTTGAGCCATATAAACATTAACTTTTGGAATCCTACAAGTCTTATTTAGAGTAAATAAATGCACGCAATTGCAACTGAACCCTGGGTGGCTAAACTCCACCATAAAAATGCATATTAAAACTAAAGAAAAGGCCTTTAAAAAATACAAGACTGAGGGGTCATTGGCAGCATTCAAGCATTACAAAGAGTGTAATAAGAAATGTAAAGACGAAATCAAGGCGGCTAAAATAGAACACGATAGACTTATAGCGGAAGAGAGTAAAAAGAACCCCAGGAAATTCTTTAAGTATATAAACAGTAAAAAAACGGGGCCAGAACACATTGGCCCCATAAAAGACAACAAAGGAAATATGGCCACAGAGGACAGAGAAAAGGCAGAAGTGTTAAATCATTTCTTCTCTTCAGTCTTCACAAAAGAATCGGGGGGCTACACTGTCTCAGCTTGTAATGCTAAACTAAATAACACACCTAAGAAAGTACCGCCATGGCTAACAGAAGATAGACTTAGAACTAAACTACAGAAACTTAACATAAATAAATCACCGGGACCGGATGGCTTGCACCCGAGGGTTCTTAAAGAGCTCAGCCAGGTGATTGCCAGACCATTATTCTCGATCTTTAAGGATAGTCTACTTACAGGTATGGTGCAAGCTGATTGGAAAAAAGCCAACGTGATATCAATATTTAAAAAAGGGCCGAGATATATCCCGGGTAACTATAGGCCGGTTAGCCTAACATCAGTAGTCTGCAAGATTTTGGAGGGGCTGTTAAGGGACCACATACAAGACTTTAGTAATGAAAACGGTATTATTAGTAGTAATCAGCATTCATGAAAAATCGTTCTTGCCAAACCAATCTATTAACCTTCTACGATGAAGTGAGCTCCCACCTAGATAAAGGTAAGCCTGTGGATGTGGTGTATCTGGACTTTGCAAAGGCCTTTGACACCCTTCCCCACAAACGCTTACTGTACAAACTAACAAAGGTTGGTATGGACCATAGGGTGAGTACCTGGATAGAGAACTGGCTCCAGGGGAGAGTCCAGAGGGTGGTGATTAATAGGGAGTACTCGGATTGGGTGGGTATGGAAAGTGGGGTCCCCCAAGGTTCTGTCCTGGGGCCAATCCTGTTTAATTTATTCATAAATTATCTAGAGGAGGGGATATCGAGTACAATCTCAGTATTTGCGGATGATACTAAACGAAGCATGCCAATATCTTCTATGCAGGATGTGGAAACCTTACAAGCGGATCTGAACATAATAATGGGGTGGGCAACTACATGGCAGATGAGGTTTAATGTTGAAAAATGTAAAGTAATGCACTTGGGCGTCAGAAACATGAAAGCAAGCTACTCACTGGGGGGGGGGGACCTCTGGGTGAGTCTAGGATGGAAAAGGACCTGGGGGTACTGGTAGACAACAGGCTTGGCAGTGGCATGCAATGCCAACCCGCTGCAAGCAAAGCCAACAGAATACTAGCATGTATAAAAAAGGGGTTTCACTCCAGAAATAAAGAGATTATTCTCCCACTCTACAAGACTCTGGTCTGGCCACATCTGGAGTATGCTGTCCAGTTCTGGGCACCGGTCCTCAGGAAGGATGTGCTGGAACTGGAGAGAGTCCAGAGAAGGGCAACAAAAATAATTAGGGGAATGGAGAACATGAGGCTATGAGGAAAGACTACAAGCACTGAAGTTATTCTCTCTGGAGAAGAGACGATTGAGGGGGGACATGATATCAATGTACAAATACTGTACTGGCGACCCCAGCATAAGGAACAAACTTTTCAGAGAAAGGGAATACAAGAAGACACGTGGCCACTCACTAAAACTAGAGAAAAAACTGTTTAACCTTAAGATACGTAAGGGGTTCTTCACTGTCAGAGCAGTAAAGATGTGGAATTCTCTTCTACAAGCAGTCGTATCAGCAGAAAGCATCGATAGTTTCAAAAAACTATTAGATGGGCACCTTAAAGACCACAACATACAGGGGTATACAATGTACGGTTAACAGCAAACACAAGCACATCATAGGTTGAACTGGATGGACTGATGTCTTTTTTCAACTTCACAAACTATGTAACTATGTAACTATGTATTAATATTGGTATTCTATGATTTTGCTTAAAGGATCCAAAAAGGAACCGGATTGGCCAGTGGTTGAATGTGAAGGCAAACCAGGGATTGGCTGAGTTTTCCTTTCCTCTTTCCTCTGAGCCTCCACTGGGGGAATACTCCATCCGGGTGAAGGACACAGTCCACACATTTAGTGTGGAAGAATATGGTGAGAAACTACTCTTTGTATACATTATATTTATATCTGTGTTCAAATTTCTGTACTGAAATTATTTGTTGCTTGTGTTAACAGTACTCCCAAAATATGAAGTCACGCTCCAGTTCCCCAAGGTTGTTCTCTTTAACAGTGAAAATGTTCCAATTAAACTATGCGGCAAGTGAGTCATACAAAATGCTTTGTGAAAAAAATGTTTTTTGCAGTGAAACTCACCTAGCACGCATGAAATAAGAAATATACTAGCTTATGTGTACAGAAATAGCAGTTTCTTTGTGTACTGTATACTAAAAGTCCTTTTATTGCTGAAACTCCAGATCTGTGACCAACCATATGAAGTAAAGTAGGGGGCCTACCTGCCTCTGCTCATCTTCCATGTCCAATCACTGGTTGAAAGCTCACCTATCCACTAGTGGGTAGTAGGTGATAGAGGAGAGAGTCAACCAAACTGTTTTTTCTTGGTAATTTTAGGGTTTGATTAAAGGCATTAAAAGGGTTTATCATTTGCGTAAATATTTGAGGTAACGGATGGTGGTACCCCCTCAATGAGTGGTCTTTCCCATCAAGTCTGACACAATGCAATAAGCACTATATAAGCATCTCTCTACACCAGCATACTGCTAAATTACACACAGGTATGTTGTATCCATACCTTTTAAACTGTGCTCAGTATCCAGCAAGCATCAGCAAATATTAACAAACTATTTAGCTGGGTCTTAATATGGTGATTAGGTCATATAGGAAGCTTAGGCCCATGGGCTCCACATGATCCTATCTAACTGGACAATCTAAAAAAAGTGCTGGAATGGTTGGGAGCTTTGAACTTTGAATGGTTGGGCACCAGTACAGTTGCAATACAATTCAATAGAAGAGGGCTAGGAGAACTTGCAATTAACACTTTTTTGAATGGTATTTCTTGTCTTTTGTAGAAGGTTACTCTTGTTTCTAATTATATACAGTATACTGTTTCAGCTGGCTTTGACTAAAAGTAAACAAAAATACTTAAAGTGGAATTAAACCCTTCTACCCTTTACAGAAATGCAGTTGCCATAGTGTTGCACATGCAATCAGCAATTTGATGGCTTCACAGTTTAGTTAAGAGATTATATAAGCACACTAGTAAAAGTTATCATTCTGATCATGCCTTGAATGTAACTGTTTTGGGAAATTGTTAAATCAGTAGGTTTAGTTCTGCTTTAAATCTTATGGTTCCCTCAGGTACACATATGGAAAGCCAGTACTGGGAGATTATAGGATCGAGATTTGTCGTATATCATCCAGAGATTTTTTGTTCTGGTTTAAAGAGAGTGAGAGCCGCCAAATCTGTCTAAACTACACCGGAAAGGTAAATTATTAGAAGAGACAATAATGAGGTTACCAATTTATTTTATTCTTTATTTTTAAATTTACATTACTTTAGATGCAAAAGAAGCACACATAGTCCCTTGATGTTGTTAGTGTCCCTGTATTATCATTAAAACTGTGCCATTAGCAGTCTAAGTGATTCTGCATCATCTTCTCAGCTGAAGCATTCCGGATGCTCCACAGTCAAAGTGAAGTCTCAAGATTTCAATTTACAAAGAGGCAGGAACCTGAGATTGGAAGGAACAGCCTACATTACAGAACAGGGTACAGGTAAGTCAAGGGGATAGGCCTGTTAAATAGTGGACTTGAGAACATTTTTGTTATTTCTGTTTGATAAGTGCAAAAAAAATCTCTATCAGTTCTTCCAGAAATCTTGCCAACTTCATATGCTATCTGCCTGTTCTGAACTTTTATCAGTTACATAGGGCAACAAAACCCATCCGTCTATATTATGGAGATGAGGG
The DNA here is from genome assembly GCF_965119305.1 of Pelophylax lessonae. NCBI lineage: Eukaryota > Metazoa > Chordata > Amphibia > Anura > Ranidae > Pelophylax > Pelophylax lessonae. The sequence goes on along the minus strand of NC_138776.1, from coordinate 78,961,183 downwards.
GAAGAAGTTTCTTTAAGGTCTACAAGAATAACAGTGCTACTGCTCCATAGATACAGTACAATGAGTAACATTGTCACCTTAGTGGCAAAATCACCAGGTAAAAAAAAAATTTAAAATTTAAAAAAATATTATTACAAATACCAACTAAGAAATGGTAATCTGCAATATACAGCATACATATTTTTTTCAGATATATACACACTTTAAGGCAAGCAAATAGCACTGGCAGCAACTTGGTGCTCCCCTAATCACTTTGATTGACATTAAAAAGGATAGCAATAGGTACAGAAAAGCCACCTCATTTTTTTTTTACACTGGCATGACCCACCCTATCAGACGCTAACTCCCTACAACATACCTCCCAAATTTTTGACATGGGAATGAGAGACCTCTATAAGCAAAAGTATGTATTCATAGGACACACCACCTGCCACACCCCTTACATGGAGAAATAATACGAAAAAAATTGATTAGTTAAACCCAAAAGTGCTTTTTTTTAACCACTGCTATTCCTTTATACTTTTGAAATGTACAAATGCAACAATTTAGAAATTGGATAAAAGGTTTAATACTGTAAAACAATTTTTGATAGATAAATAGTGCATTTATAATACAGGTGTATAAATCAGACCAAAATGAGGAACAAATGAGGAGCAAAGAGGGACAGAGGGACTTTGTTCCAGATCAGGGACAGTCTCTCGAAATCAGGGACAGTTGGGAGGTATGCTATAAGTACCTTCTCCTCTCTTGGTATGTGACAGACAGATGCACAGCTTTGTATTGAGTTATCCTTGTGGTTACCCGCAGGAGCATGAAGGTTGTAGCAGAACATTCTGGACTTCCACAATCCACAAGGCCCCAAGCTTTTGCTTAGGTCGCCTTGTGGCTGATCTGTCTCTTTTTGGTATGGTAAAATATTCAACAGTAAAGAATACAGACTAGAGAGGTGTGGGGTTAAAGATGCTCCATTTCTAATTCCATTTAAACAAAAAACTTAGAACTCAGAAATACTTGTTTGCTGGAGCAGGCTTCTCCAGGTGCTGACTGGCCAGTTCTTCCATCCATGGCATTTCCATGTCTCCATTGTGGTGAAGCCAGCGTAAACAGGGATGTGACATCAACTCGCACATGCGAGTGTTTGTGGTATTGGAGTACTGAAATCTACACAGTTTGCACAGTGGATTGCTAGCCCCTGATTATCACTTAACATATAGACTACTTTTTTGAATGTTTCAGATATAAAGTTTATTGCATTTTTACTGTGGTTTTTATATTTAATCTTTACTCTCAAAAAGATGTTGTTCAAAGTGCAATTGTTTTTTTGGTCACATGATATATGGATTCTATAGTGGCTGCACTTTTTTCTTTTACACTTTTTTCTATTTGTCTTATGTTGATATGCATATGCTGTTTATTCTATGTCATGTGGAATTTATACATGGTAAGGGTAATTGTAATATTTGGATAACATTGTATTTTCACATATTTTTGCACTTTGATTAATGTTTTATGGTGGTTCAAGCATTCACAATCTTTTTGGTTGACTCTTAAAGGAACAGTGCAACTATTTCCATCTAGTCTATATCTGTTGCTGTATTCTGACAACTATGCTGTGTCCATTGCATTTTTATTTTGTTACACTAAGCACAGAGTTTTTATTTATCGTTTTGTATGTAGTAATTCTCTGCCAGAGTAGTTTTTATAATGCATTAAGAAAATAAGAGGGTATACTATAGATTTTTGTCACATTAACATTTGTTAAAGCGGAGTTCCGGGCACAAAAACAACCTTTTTTTTTTGTGCCCGTCCGCTTGGTCTTCTTAACCTGAAAAGGAATTGGATACAGTAGTTAGTTTTTTTTTTTTTTTTTTTACCCACCTTGTAATTTTAGATAGAAGATACTCACCTATTCTTCACTTCCTCCCTCTGCGCCGCGGCTCCGCCGTCTCTTCCTGTCTTGCGATGATTCCTGGGAGCTGAACGTCATCGCTCCCAGGAATCAATGCGACGGCACCGGCCCCGCTCGTCACTTCCGGGGCGACGCCGCATTCCCTGTTAAACAGCTTCTGGGCACGCCCAGAAGCTGTGGAGGAATGCGGCGCCGCACTGGAAGTGACGAGAGGGGCCGGTGAAGGCGCATTCTGGGAGAAGAAGACGAGGAAGAGGACGCCGAAGAGGATCGCGCCGGCTTCAGCTGCCCACAAGATGGCAACGCTGTGGAAGAAATTTCATAAGTGAGTATTTCTTCTTGCAGGTAAGTGCGAACCGGGACAGATCAGAGGCTAGCCATTGTGGAATGTACTAGCCCTGACTGTCCCGGGGGTATGTTTATTAAAAAAATTGTTTCTGTGCCCGGAACTCCGCTTTAACAATGTTTTTAGTAAAGGTTAGAAGGGTTCAGGGATCGTGCATGTTGTATGAGAGAGAAGTTAAAGTTTATATAAACCATCACCTTGTAAAATAACCCATTCAGAATGAAAGACAAAACATTTGTGTATAGATATAAAAAAAAACATAATAAATATGTTTCCCTTTTTTTATATGTGATCACATACCCTCTGTTTTTTTGCTGCATAAGGAGCTCAGAGAGCTGGGGAGGGAGAAGCAGCAGCAGCACACTGAACTTCCCTGTAAAGGGCTGTATGGATTGATGATTGGAGGAGAGCAGCTTCAGTTCTGAGCGCAGCCAGTTAACTGACCATGTTGTGCTCTCATGCCTAATGTGGTCACTTTTTAACAGGAGAGCAGAGGCAGACTTGCAGGAACACCAGGTATTTCACACAAAAAAGCCATACAAGGAGAACAAGATACTTTTTCATGCAAGTACATGGTTCAGCATGCAAGTACATGGTTCAGCAGGCACATATCAAGAATGGTGGGTTGAAATATTCTTGAAATAACATTTTTTTTAGACAATTAACAACAAAAATTGTTTGAGCGACTGGACTTTACAGTGAACAATAAGTATAAAACAAGAAAAGTTTATTTACATCTTTAAATATGGACCCCATTAGGTCAGAAAAAAGCATGAGAACAAATAACAAAAAAAAAAAAAAAATAAAGTAATCATGCATATAACCGTCTAAGATGGAAAGGATGTAAGCTGGTATCAAATACTTCTTCCAAATACACTGTATCATATAGTAGGTAAGAGCATCCCTTCCATATCTGTCAATGCACTTCATGGCCTTTAGCGGCTTCCTCAGGACATGATGGTATAGTATGAACACAATGACAGAAGGTTATGACAGGAACCTATATGTCTCTCAGGCAGACAAAGAGGCCACAGAACTCACAGTTAACATAGCCAGCAGCAGGGGGACCCTAATATTAAAGTCTATATATAAGGGTGTATAATAGTCTAGGCAAGAAGTACCTAAAGATGGTATGTAGAAGAACTCTCCCAATGTGCTGTAGGTCCATTCATATTTTTTGACTTGCAGCATGCAAAGCCAACCATCTAGATCTAGAGGCAGATGATAGGAACTAACAATATTTCATATAATGACCATACATACAGTCATGACCAAAAATATTGGCACCCCTGCATTTTGGTCAGATAATGCACCCCTTTGCCAAGAAAATGGTTCCAATTACAAATGTTTAGGCATGCTCATGTTTACTTCTTTTGTTTGCATTAGTAAGACACAAAAAAAAACGGAGAAGCAAAAAGCCAAATCTGACACATTCCACGCAAAACTCCAAAAATGGACAGGACAAAATTGTTGTATTTCAAGTTCCAAGTTTGTGATCCTCCTGTAATTTGTAATTAAAGTCACCTGTATCAATTAACAGGTGCTTACAATAAAGAAATCACACCAACAACCAGGTAAAAATTGACTCAACTTTTCTGCTGTGTGTCTATGTGGGCCACACAGAGCATGAATTAGAGAAAGAGCAGCAAAGAATTGTCTAAGGATTTGGGGACAAAAATTTAGAAAAAGCATGGACAATCTCAAGGTTTAAAGTCCATATCCAGAGATCCTAATGTTCCTGTGTCTACTGTGCGTAACATTGTCAAGAAGTTTACAGCCCCCATGGCACTGTAGCTAATCTCCCTGGACATAGACAGAGAAAAATTGATCAAAGAGTTTGCTAAAACTAACCAGAGGAAGCCAAATTCCTTTTGGGAGAATATGCTGTGGACAGAAAAAACAAAATTACAGCTTTTTAATCAAGCCCATCATTCTATTGTTTTCAGAAAAAGAAACAAGGCCTTTACAGAAAAGAATACAGTCCCTACAGTCAGTCATGGTGGAGGTTCACTGATGTTTTGGGGTTGCTTTGCTGCTTCAGGCACTGGATGCCTTGACCATGTGCATGGCGTTTTTAAATCTGAAGACTACCAAAGAATTATTGTACAAGTGAAGTCCTGCTCCAAGAAAAAACAACTCCCTTGCTGCACAGCTGTCTCTGAATATAGATCGGGTGCCGGCTCTGTTTGCTACAGGATTTAACAGAAGAAATGAGGCTGGATAGCCACACTCCGATACAATCACCTTTATTCTTTGTAGTAAAAATAATAAAATCATACAGCTAAGTTCTGTTGATTCACTACCATTTGCTGTATGATTTATTGTTTTTTACTACAAAGAATAAAGGTGATTTCATCAGAGTGTTGTCATCCAGCCTCATTTCTTCTGTACCAAAGAATTCTGGAGTGCAATGTAGGGCCCAGTTTCAGAAAGTTGGGTCTCCGTCAGAGGTCATGGGCATAGATGTGCGCAGCCTATTGCATTAGGGTGTGCACCCCAAAGTTTAAATACACATGCATGTGTTTGCCTACATGTACATGGCCCCGGTACATTACTCTCCCTGCTGGCAAAGTGAAATAGAAGTGTGTGGCACTTCTCTTATGGCAGAGCAGGTCCGAGGGTGATCTTTCCCATCTCCTCACTGGCAAACAGAGCGATAATGCTAATGTGCCCTAGGTGATTAGGGTGTGCCCAGGCACACCCGGCAAACCCTGTGCGCACGCCTATGGTCATGGGTCTTACAGCAGGACAATGACCCAAAGCACACGTCAGAAAGCACCCAGAAATGGTTTAAGACAAAGTACTGGAGAGTACTAAACTGGCCAGCAATGAGTCCAGATCTAAATCCCATAGAGCACCTGTGGAGAGATCTCAAATCAGCAGTTAGAAAAGGAACCCTTCCAATCTGAGAGACCTGGAGCAGTTGGCAAAAGAAGAGTGGGCCGAAATGCCAGTAGAGAGGTGTAATAAACACATTGATGGTTACAGAAAGTGATTGATTGAATTGAAAATTAGTTTAGCTTAGTTAATGATTTAAAGTTGTGATGAACACAATCATGCAGTCTTGTGAGCTTTATTTTCCTTGCATGTGACTGGATATGCTTTGCAACATAGATTTTTATTTTGTTTCACCTCATTCACTAAGATAAGTGAAAATAAAGATTGCAGAGTGAACATACTCTACTCCTTTAATAAATCTGGAAGCAAAAGTTTATGAACTCTTTTACATTTTAATCGTGACACATAGCTACTGATCAAATACTGTGGTTTATTACACTAGTTGTCAGCAGTTACTTTCTGTATTAATTATTGTAACAAGTCAGATTTTTGTTTCTTTTTCCAAATTTGTGTAGGAATTGAGTTATCGGCCAGCAGTCAGAAAGCTATCTCAAATCTCATTAACAAAGTGGAGTTTGTTGACCGTGAAAGCACTTACAAACCTGGAATCCCATACAGTGGATTGGTGAGTTATACCATTATTTTGTTTGCTGACTACCTTGAACTCTGATAGGATTTCACATTTTAGCAAATTACCTTTTAAGGGAAACCTGTATTGAGAGGCTGTCATTGCTGACCTATCTCTGACAGTTCTTTTTGCCCAGCTGTTCCTAAGCTTCAACATCTTCTTCATTTACCCAAATTAAGCATACAGATTTAGGTCAGAACTCCAGATCTGCACACCTAGTTCAGGTCAGTGGCCCACACTAGACAACTATAATTTTCAGTAGGAGTGATAAGCAATGACTCCAGTCCATATCTCATTGCAGTTTTCCTTTAAAATTAGATAACTACTTTAAGGCCTACATCTTAAACCATTTTATAGAGTGGCAATGTGTGACAACCTTTTTAGAGAGTAATTTAAAGAGGAACTTAATGCCCCCCCCCCCAAAAAAAAAACCTGAAAAAAAAACAATTGTTTAGCTAGCAGAGGGGGTGGCCAAGGTAAGGACCTCATGTCCCTTTCCAGGGTGATGGTCTACTTTAAGTGGGAAAAAGTTTGAGCCTCTGTCATCTTTTTACTGTCATATGTGTTTTTAGGACACTTATACATAAGAACAGGAAGGAAAGGCACATCTATTTATAAGTTATATAGAGTTATTGAGTACAATTTCTGTGTTTGCAGATGACACCAAGCTATGTAGTAGAAACATATCCTTATAGGTTGTGCCCAACTTACATCTAAACTTGAATGAGCTGTTTATTTGAGTAACTATGTTGCATGAGGTTTAATGTTCATAAATGTAAAGTTATGCATGTAAGGGCTAAAAACTACATGCGCCATACATTCTAGGAGGTGCACAACCGGGTAAGTCAATGGTGGAGAAGGATCTGGGTGTTCTGGTAGATCATAGACTTACTAAAATCATGTAATGCCAAGCTGCAGTTTCTGAAGCTAGCAAACTATTTTCTTGCATCAAAAGAGGTATACTGTAGATTCCAGAGAAAGAGATATCATGTTGACCCTGTACAAATCATTAGTAGGACCTCACCTGGAATATGCATTTCTGTTTTGGGCAGCTGAACTGATTTTTTCTTTCCTAAGAAGAGGCAGTTAGTAGGGGATATGAAAAATATGTATAAGCACATAGGTGGTCCATATAGTGGACTTGGGGTGGGGTTAATTACTTTAGGACTATTATAAGGATAAGAGGGCACGCTTTACGTCTGGAGTAAAAGAGGTTTAACCTCTACATATGGAAAGGCTTCCTCACAGAGCTGTAAAAAAAAAAATGGGAAATGTACTCCCTCAAGAACTAGTTCTGGCCATCTCAGTAGATTGTTTAAAAAAGAAAAAAAAATCCAGATGCATTACAAAAGGCACAAAATATACTGGATATTAACATTTATAAGTTAGATTTGCCTTCTGGAGGATCAGGAAGAAATGTATTTTCTCCTGCTGGAGCAAATTGGACCATTATTTTTAGGGGGTTTTTTTTGCCTTCCTCTGGATCAACTGTTTGTACAGGGTTCTATATACAGAGGTTTTATGTTTATTAATTCTATTCATTTGTTTTTTTCTATTGGTTGACCTGTGGTGTTCAAGCTGCACCCCTTTGGCACTTTTTGTGTGGCCCTCAGGGCCCCTGCAGCTGATACTCTTGGTCTGCAATCTTTGACTTCTGAAGCATGTTCGTTTAGAAACTTTACATTCTCTGGCCCTCTCTTGTAGCATGCTTGTATTTTCTGACCATCTCTTTTATCATGCCCATAGCCTTTCACCATGTGCTGTTGTGTGTCTGCTGTCTTCGACACTGAATGTTCACTGAATATTATGTGTAGCCCCCTGGTGCTGTCAGGTGCCGCACTTGAAACCCCTTATATCAAAAAAGTTGACCAACACTGAAGTAGATGGACTTGTGTCTTTTTTCAACCTTTAACTATGTAAATATCCCCAGTGAAGGCAAGAGAAGATAAAACCCAAGAAGAAATAGCTCTTGATGAAAACAAAGATTGTCAGATTATTGTATCTATTCTGTTGCTGTCTACAGTATGTAAATTAAAGGATAAGTTCACCTTTTTTCATATGTTTCAATTTGAAACTGCCTTTAATAGTACTAGCAAAAGAGTGCCGTTACAGAAAAAGCAAGGTTGGGGTGGTGGGAGAATTTTGGAAGGGCTGCATGGTTAAAGTGAGGGAGGGGAAATGATTAGGTTCAGGAGGGTGAAAAAGAGGAGCACTTCCAGCAGACATAGGGTGACAGTGTGGGGTACATGGATTGAGAGTTTTGGAAAATGTGCACATGCTTGGCGTGAAAGGAGGTATAGGTGCACTGGGTGGAAGGGAGGGAGACAAGTGAACATCTGTTTGCTTCTTAAAAACTTACACTTATAAATAAACTTGGAAGGGATATGTAAAATGTCACTCCCAGTTTCTGGTAACACTTTCCTTGGCCCTAGCAGCCAGGTAAGAAGCTAATACAGTATGATCTACACTATGTTAACTTCAGGAAGGCAGGTAAGACATCAGGGAGACTAAAATACTCATTAACCACTTACCGACCATCAGAGATGTATAGTAAATAAGTAGAGCTACTTCACTACTGTACTTAAGTACCGAAAGGCGGTATCTCTACTTTCCTAGAGTAGAATTTTTTTCTCCTACTTCCACTTTTACTTCACTACATTTTTTCAATGATTTCAATACTTCTACTCCAATATTTTTTTTTTGTGCTGCATAGTTACTCGTTACTATTATAAAAATTTCCACTGCCAGAACAGTAGATGGCAGGTTTCATGAAGCTCAAAACATGTGTATAATCAGCGCATGCGAAAATAAATGCTACTGTATGTATAAATAAAAGCTGCATTTGAAATAATAAAAAACAATATGATGTTCAAACTTTTGACTTCTTTCTTTAATAACTACATAACACAGTACTTGTACTTTCAGTACTTGAGTAGCAATTTTTCTTTCAAAACTACTGGTACTTTTACTTTCAGTACTTGAGTAGCAAAATTTAAAAAAAAACTACTTGCAATACTTAAGTACAAAAAATGTTGAATACTTTAGTACATCTACTCTACTACAAGTCACTTTTTGATCGAGCACTTCCACTTCTACTCAAGTCACTTTTTGATCGAGCACTTGTACTTTTACTCAAGTATGGGTTTCGAGTACTTTATACAACTCTGCCGACCATGCTATAGCCGAATGATGGCTACAGCGTGGATGGGTATTTCTGGGAGGCCCTCATATGACAGCCTGCCGAGATCGTGCCCACTGCTGGACATCCGTGGCGGGCTTTCTGATCACTGTGCTCAGAAGACATTGTTGATCACAAATCTGGGTAAAGAGACAATCAGTGGATCTTTACCACGTGATCAGCTGTGTCCAATTACAGCTGATCAGGGATGTCAATAGAAGCCAGTTATCGGCACTCCTTTCCTCATGCTGACATGCATGAGGAGAGGAGAAGAGAGCCGATAACCAGCTTCTTTAAAAGGGGTGCTTCCAATGTGTGTCCATCAGTGCTGCCAATGTGTGCCCACCAGTCCTGCCAATCAGTGCCCACCAGTGCTGCCAATAAATGCCCACCAGTGCCTCCTCATGAGTGTCACCTATCAGTGCAGCCTACCAGTGCCCATCAGTGCCTCTTACCAGTGCCCATCAGTGCCACCAATCAGTCCCCATCAGTGCCGCCCATCAGTGCCACCTTTCAATGCCCATCAGAGCAACCTATCAGTACTGTCCATCAGTGCCATCTATCAGTGCCATTCAGTGCCACCTATCAGTGTCCATCAGTCCCACATATCAGTACAGACTCATCAATGCCCACCAGTGCTGCCTCATCAGAGCTCATCAGTGCAGCCTATCAATGCCCATTAATGCCCATCAGTGCCGACTCATCAGTGCCGATCAGTTCAGCCTATCAGTGCCCATCAGTGCAGCCCCATCAGCTCACATCAGTGATGGAGAAAAATTTCCTGTTTCCAAAACTTTATAACAAACTATGAAAAAGTTTATTTTTTCTTTCAAAATGTTTGGTCTTTTTTCTTTATTGAGCAAAAAATAAAAAAAACCCAGTGGTGATTAAATACCCCCAAAAGAAAAATTTAGTTTGGGTACAGTATTGCATGACCACGCAATTGTCATTTAAAATGCGACAGCGCTGAAATCTAAAAATTGGCTTAGTCAGGGAGTAGGGGGGGGGGGGGGGTTGAAGACAACCTGTCAGAAATATATTATATATATTATATCACATAGGGGACATTTTTAGTGACAGTAAAAATAAAGGTCAAATAATAAAGTTACACTCAAGCACTCAAGAAAAAAAAGCACCAGTCAGGGTCATCAGTTTGGAGCATACCAATTGAAAATATAGGGTGTCAAAGTTTGCCGGAGGTTTAGAGGGCATACACAATTAATAGCTTAACATGTTCAGTAGCTATTTACTCAGGGCAACTTCGTCTTTTATATTTCCCCCCAAAGAAAATGGCTTATTTATTGCATTTTTGTGCCGCAAAATAACGTAAATATATTTTTTACTAAATTTTAAATTTTTATCCTGTCAGCAGTGCCTACCACCTTCTCAAAAGCAACTTGCAGTGGGAAATTTTAACACTGGCTGACAGACATTAACAACTTTAAGACGGGAAGAATTTGCCCCCTTCCTGACCAGGCCATATTTTGCGATTCGGCCCTGCGTTACTTTAACGGACAATTGCGCGATTGTGCAACGCTATACCCAAATAAAATTGATGTACTTTTTTTCCAACAAATAGAGCTTTATTTTGGTGGTATTTGATCACCTGTGTGATATAAATTTTTTGTGCTATAAACAAAAAAGAGCGACAATTTTGAAAAAAAAAAAACAATATTTTTCACATTCTGCAATATGACATTCTCAAAAAAAATTAAAAATCAAAATTTTTTAACATTTTAGGCCAATTTGTTTTCTGCTACATATTTTAGTTAGAAAAAAATCGCAATAAGCGTATTTTGATTGGTTTGCGCAAAGGTTAATGCATCTACTAATTACGGGAAAGATTTACGTCATTTTTATTGTTTTTTTTTTACAAGTAATGGCGGCGATCTGCAAATTTTTGTGGGACTGCGGCGGACAGATCGGACCCCTGACTGACATTTTTGACACTTTTGGGGGGACCAGTGACATTACTACAGTAATCAGTGCTAAAAATATGCACTGTTACTGTAATAATGACACTGGCAGGGAAGGGGTTAACACTGTGGGTGATCAAGGGGTTAAATGTGAGCCTAGGGGAGTGATTCTAACTGTGGGGGGCATGGCTTCTGAAATGACCATAGAGACATGTGATCCTATATAGAAGGATCACATGGGCTCTATGATCATTTCAGGGAGAAAAACGGTCAGCTGTGTTTACAGCAGCTGACTATTCTTCTCTCTCAGCGGGAAATGATCGCGGGTGTCAGGCAGCAATCAGAGCCATCGAGCCTGACGAGCGGGGGTGAGAGCACGCCCCTGGTGGCGCGCGCTCACCCCCTAGCCTTCCGAGAGCGAGCGCCCTACATGTACGGCGATTTGCCTGGGAGTGGTTGCCTGCCGCAGTACATCTGCGGCGTGCGGTTGTAAAGCGGTTAAAGAGGTGATCTTGCTCCCTCCTGAATGTCTGTTTTGTTTTTTAAACCCAAGGGGAATACAAAATCACACTGCAACCGCATTGACATTGGGAATGTTTGACAGGTGGTGCTGCCTGTCAAACTCTGCAGGTTGAGTTCAAATTGCCATGGCCGTGAACAAAGCATTGCAGCTGCGGCATGGGTACAGCCCTGTCCAGCTGTAATGTTAGATTTTAGGTGGGTGGCTGGGGGTCAGTAAAACCGCCACTCATCTCCATTTTTTTAACCCCCCCCCCCCCAGCCACCATTTAAAGGAGCCCTTAGTTATGTTCACAGATAAGCAGCTTTCTCAAAGCCATTAGAACTATTTTCATCAAATCTAATTTACTATGCACACAGAGGGATATCTAGAGCAACTGTGCATGGCAAACAAACAGCTTCTAACTCTCCTTGTTTAGTTAAGCTTTCAAAATAAAAGCTAGAAGCTGATTGAATGCCATGCACAGTTGCTCTAGATTTGGTTTCATTATTAGCAAATTCACCCCCAATGTCTGTTACATCACAACATATCACAAACATAAACGTATTATTGTTTCTGTCCTATAGCTTGCAGTAACAGATACCTTTGGTGATCCAATTGCTGGTCATACAGTGCATCTTAGTGTTTCAAACAAAGACTTTAAAAGCAAGCAGACTCTTGTGACCAATGAGAAGGGACGAGCGTCCTTCATAATCAAGAACACAAGCAACTGGGAAGGACAAGCCCTACTGGAGGTACCTATTTGAATAATCCTTTAACCCTTGTTTTGAAAAGCATTTTGCCCTTTTTTGGAAGGGAGCACAAAGGGTACAGAGAACACTGGTAGAGTCTACCACAAAGCTCTCCTCTGGATCCTCTTGATCCATGTCAAGCATGTGAGTTGTCATTCCATTGTAAGGTAGTAGGTGATGGTATTATAATATTTTATCTAAATGTTTTACTGTTGTTTATTTTTTAGGCTAGAACAAACCTATCAGAGCCAAAATATGTGCATGGATTTATTAGACCAGAATATGGTTCTGCTGTACTGAACCTTAACTCTGCCTACTCTCGTAGCAAGAGTTTCCTGAAAATCCACTCCTATGATGTGGTTCTTTCATGTGAGGGACAGCATGAGGCCAAGGTGGAATATATCATTAAGCGCACAGAGCTGGAGGATAAAGTCAAGCACATGGATTTGCATTTTTTGGTAAGCCTTGATTTTTCTAGTCCTGGTTGCTCATTGTCAAGTATAGTTGTTGTGGTACTTCATCTACATGTAGCACTCAAAGATAAGAAGTACTTTTTTACTTTCATAAAAATTAAAAAAACTTTTAATAGCAAACAGCAAATGATTACAGCAGGATTATAATGCAATTTAGATAAAATAATTTAAATGCAAAGTAGGAGTCTGTCAGCTTTGGTGTGGAGGTCAATGTGTATGGTAGCTCTACTGCAATCCTACTATAGAGCAAACACTGACACTGTATATGTAACGTGGTGTCATTTGAATTTCTTTGTTCAAATCCAGTTGGCAAACAGAAGAGGGGGATGTTGGAAGGGACTGCCCCCAGTACAAAGCAAAATACCCTAGAATTTGAAGCATTTTTTAGATTCCAGAAAAAAACAGCTCTATAGAACAGACTGTGGGATAGTAGGCAATATCATTCACCCATGCAGTGTAGTATACAATTAGGTTTATTGGAAATGGTCACAAATTATGTGGAAAATTCCACAAGTAATTAGAAAAACCAAACACGTTCCAAAGGTAGAAAAACATCAATACATACTGTACATCCAACACAGATAAAAACAATCCAGATTGTTTCCCTGCAGATTCACGGGAATTGAATTTGATTCCTAAAGGGACTAAGTGATTAGTGTGTATACCTGCCTATATAATGGTTCAAATTTGGATGAACACTTAAGGTATTATAAGTATTATTAACTGTCAGTATTCAGCACCCTATGGCGATGTCTATGGACTTCTATTTGGCCACTAAGCAACAGACCTGTGACATGTGACAATTAAAGTTCAGTCAAAAGTCTCTGAGAAGCGTGAGTATTGACAGAAAGGAAGGGAGCACAAAAGCAAAGCTGCGGGATATCACTCCCCCACTAAAGTTTGTGTCCACTTACTGCTTCACCCTCCATGTGTTACTCAGCTGGATGGCGCCTCTCGAGTTGCCACGGCTAATATCCCTTGGTCCCTTGTTATATAATGCCTAAATATTTTCACAAATGCAAAACCAGTCGGCTAATTTCAATCCATCCTATAGACATGAATTGGCATGGGGACATACGAGCACCACATCTGGGTGTGATGTCACTCCATTGATGTATGTTTTGTCCACCAATCAGTGGATTTCTTCAGAACAGTTCTGAAGAAGTCCATAACATTCAATAACAATATGACTTAAGTCCCAATTGTATATGCTATATATTTTTTTTTTTATTTGCTATTTTTTCTTACGAAAGGGGAGATACCCTTTCAGGTAACCTGTACTGAGATAAAAAATGGACCCTGCCAATGATGACTTTACATGCTGCAAGGAAAATAAGTAGGCAGAATTCTGTCTTTAGTCTGATTCTAACCTGTATACTTGTTCCAGGAAGTTAACTGTGAAAGAAATGAAGATAGGGAAGCCAGAAACTAGTATCTAGTATAACCAGTAGGTGCTGAAGTTCCTCTTTGAGTATGAAAAAGGAACCTAATAATGTTTTATTCATATTCTCAGGTAACTTCTAAAGGATCAATTCAGCAGTCTGGATTTTTGTCAGTACCAATTACCAAGGGAAATGAAGGTAAAGAATTTTGTCACAAAAAAATGAAATACTTAACCCCTTGCCACCTGTACACATACTGTATACGGTATGTAGCCTCACTGAAGTGGATCTTCTTCCAGGAGGCAGTATATACATGTATTTCTGCTGGGAATGAGCTGCACAATATGGACACTCTCACTGAGAGTCCTGGGTCTCATACTAACGGTAATAGGAACTGGGAGTCGAGACTGGGAGTCCCGGTGCCCGATCACCTGATTGCTGTGATATCCTCTGATTGGCTATCCTCTGAACATTGTATCATAAATTGTCTCTTTCTCTCCTTGCTAGTGGACAAAATGTAGGCAAACAAAAGTGTATGTAATAAAATAATACTAAAAAATAATAAAGAATAAATAGCTATATCAAGGTTTGATCTAGGTCAGTGTCAGGGTTAGTGTTAGGTCAAGGTCAAGGCCAAAGGGCACAGTTAGTATTTTTTTTAGGTAGGATTTATTTTAAAAAAGCATTTTTTTAAATTCGTATCAGGGTCAGTTAGTGTCAGTGTGTTTTAGGTAGGATAAAAAAAGCTAAATATGCACTATTGTTTTGGGGCTTTATGGGTACAAACAACAAAAAGCATACACATACAGTTTATGGTATCACTTTGATTATCAGGAGAACTTATTTTGGGTTGTTCTTTGGTGGTAAGTTATGGTAAAAGCAAAAAATATAGAGGTAAAAAATAAAAATGATTTTTTTTTTTTAATGATTTGTTACTGTTCTCACCAAATGAAAGCTCAATTTGTCCTGGGAAAAAAACAAGGTATAATTCACCTGGATACACAAAGTAGTTGCGATGATATTTACAGTTTTTCTAACACGTCAAAGTTGCAAAATTGTGTTTAGGATTTGTTTTAAGAAGAAAGAGAAAAGTGCGGCACATCCAAAGATAAAGTATTCTTTAATTCGATATCCATAAAAAGTTACATGAAGACATGCACACAGCCCACAACTGATCTGTAGATGCGTTTCACACTCCTGTGCTTACTCATTACTGATTACCCCAGGTGCAGGTACCCTCTTATGACCACAAACCTAAGGTGAAACCAATCAGTGAGGTGTGCCACTCCCCTTCGAGGAATCCCAACCCATTCAGCTGCAGTACATAGTGGGACCAATAATCCTGCTTATAAAAATCCCCCTAAGGCAAATTTATAAATGCAGATATACATATTAAAATATAATTACAGGACAAGAAGTGAACGATCCCCCCAAATCAAAACATATAACAGCAATAGTGAAGCATAATATAAGGGAAAAAAGAAAAAAAAAAAAACTAAGGAGGAAGAAACAGACAATATATTAAAAGCACCATATATGACAGGTAATTGGTTGGTAATTGGTAAAAATATACATGTGCAGAATGGGAAAATTTATTTTGTTTTGTATATATTCTTTATGTTACTAATTTCATTACAATTCAGAATTCGTTAATTTTTGTTTCGTTTTTGTTAAATTTCGTTTTATTTATTCATTTTCCAACAAATTCCACATTTTTAGAATGATTCAAACTTGGATCGGTCGAAAAATGATCGACCAATTTGAATTCTGTGTGAAGAATAGCTGGTTATTAAGCAGCAGGCCAGGAAGCCAGCTGCCACATCCTTAAAGTGGAGTTCCACCCATTTTTGGAACTTTAGATCTTTGTAATCCCCTTTAAAATGGCTTTTACCAATGGAAACTTTTTTTTTTTTTTTTGCTAGTAAATACCTTAATTTTGGCTTTATTCCTTCTCTCCTCACTTCCTGGTCCGATCGGCGATGACGTCATTCGGCGATCCGCAGTGTCTGCTGGGATGTATTCTACTTGCAGTAGCTGTATCTGTACTGAGCCGTGCCTGCCCCGCCTCCGCCCCGCCTCCTCTCATTGAATTGCATTGTATGAATGTATTAAGGCTGTTCTCTGCCCAGCCTCCGCCCCGCCTCCTCTCATTGAATTGCATTGTATGAATGTATTAAGGCTGTTCTCTGCCCAGCCTCCGCCCCGCCTCCTTTCAATGAATTGCATTGTATGAATGTATTAAGGCTGTTCTCTGCCCAGCCTCCGCCCCGCCTCCTCTCATTGAATTGCATTGTATGAATGTATTAAGGCTGTTCTCTGCCCAGCCTCCGCCCCGCCTCCTCTCAATACAACTCAATGAGAGGAGGCGGGGTGGAGGCGGGGCAGAGAATGGCCTTAATACATTCATACAATGCAACTGAATGAGAGGAGGCGGGGCGGAGGCGGGGCAGGCACGGCTCAGTACAGATACAGCTACTGAGATTTCTGGAATAGAATACATCCCAGCAGACACTGCGGATCGCCAAATGACGTCATCGCCGATCGGACCAGGAAGCGAGGAGAGGAGGAATAAAGCCAAAATTAAGGTATTTACTAGCAAAAAAAAAAAAAAAAGTTTCCATTGGTAAAAGCCATTTTAAAGGGGATTACAAAGATCTATGTATTCCAACCTATTAAAAATGGGTGGAACTCCGCTTTAACAACCCATGAGTCATCAGCTGTCAGCTGGCTTCCCTGCTGACAGCTGACATGTAAACAAAATGATGCTGGCAATGGAAAATTCAGAAAAAAAGGTAGAATCCCTATGGGTAGAACTTCAAAGGGAAGGCACTATGGGGAAAGTAATATTGGGCGTATGCTAAAGGGCCCCCAAACCAGAGGGAGGAGGGGGAGGGGGACCTCCTATCACAGCTTGGAGAGGCAGCAAGGATGGGAAATGTCATTATAATGGGGGACTTTAATTATCCCAATATAGACTAGGCAGAAGGAACCGCGCATTCATCCAAGGCTCGACAGTTCCTAAATGTTTTGCAAGACAATTTCATGGGTCAGATGGTGAACGCACCGACAAGAAACAATGCGGTGCTAGACCTACTATTTACCAGGAGTGCTTCAAGAACATACTAAATAAAGTGATTAGCCAGTGAATTCCAAAGGAGAATATGTTTAACTACTTGCCGACCGCCGCACAAATATATACAGCAGCGGTCAACCCCTCCTGGGCAAAGTGACGTATGGGTACGTCACTCGCCCACGAGCCTGTAGGGGGCGAGTGTACACCGCCAGCGTCGCGCTCCCACCCCCCGCTCGTTCACTAACATCCCCGCGCATGTAACCAGCGGCTCCGATGTCCGCCGGTCACTCGCGATCTCGCTCAGGAGAGGGAGAAAGGCAGACGGCTGATGTAAACACAGCCATCTGTCATTCTCCCTTAGATCATGACAGAGGCTATGCGATCGTGCTATGTAGGATCGTATGTCTCTGTTATGATCTAACAAGCTACGCCCCTTGACAGTTAGAATCCCTCCCCTAGGGACACATTTAACCCCTTGATCACCAATAAAGTTAACCCCTTCCCTGCCAGTGTCATTTTTACAGTAACAGTGCATATTTATAGCACTGATTAATGTAGTAATGTCACTGGTACCCCCAAAAGTGTAAAAATGTCAGTCAGGGGTCCAATCTGTCTGCCACAATGTCGCAGTCCCGCAAAAAAAAAAAATCGCAGATTGCCGCCATTACTAGTTAAAAAAAAACAATAAAAATGACAAAAATCTTTCCCGTAGTTAGTAAACGCAATAACCTTTGCGCAAACCAATCAAAATACGCTTATTGCAATTTTTTTTACCAAACATATGTAGCAGAAAACAAATTGGCCTAAAATGTTAAAAAATTTAGATTTTTACTTTTTTTTTGAGAATTTCATATAAAAAATGTGAAAAATATTGCTATTTTTTCAAAATTGTCGCTCTTTTTTTGTTTATAGTAAACATAAGTAAAGTAAAAATCGCACAGGTGATCAAATACCCCCAAAAGAAAGCTCTGTTTGTGGGACAAAAATGACATCAATTTCATTTGGGTACAGCATCGCACGACCGTGCAATTGTTCGTTAAAGTCACGCAGTGCAGAATCACAAAATAGGGCCTGGTCTTTGAGCAGCCAAATCCTCCGGGGCTTAAGTGGTTAAAAGAGCAAAAATAAACCCTGGGTGGCTTAACTCCAACATAAAAATGCATATTAAAACTAAAGAAAAGACCTTCAAAAAAAATATAAGGCTGAGGGGTCATTGGCAGAATTCCAACATTACAAAGAGTGTAATAAGAAATGTAAAGGCAAAATCAAGGCAGCTAAAATAGAACACAAAAGGCTCATAGCGGAGGAGAGTAAAAAAAAAAAAAACAAGAAATACTTTAAGTATATAAATAGTAACAAAGCGAGACCAGAACACATTGGCCCCATAAAAGACGATGAAGGGAATCTGGCCACAGAGGAAAGAGAGAAGGCGAAAGTGCTAAATAAATTCTTCTCTTCAGTCTTCACAAAATAATTGGGGGGGGCTACACTAACCCAGCTTGTAATGTTAAAATAAATAATACACCTCAGGAAGCACCCTCATGGTTAACAGAAGACAGACTTAGAACTAAACTTGAGAAACTTAACATAAATAAATCACCAGGTGGCTTGCACCCAAGGTTTCTTAAAGAACTCAGGTGATAGCCAGACCATTATTTTTGATCTTTATGGATAGTCTACAGAAAGGTATGGTGCCAGCTGATTGGAAAAAAGCCAACGTGGTACCAATATTTTAAAAAGGCCCAAGATATATCACGGGTATAACTATAGGTCAGTCAGCCTAACATCAGTAGTCTGCAAGATTTTGGAGGGGATGTTAAGGGACTATATACTAAGGATCGACCGATTATCGGCAAGGCTGATATATCGAGGGCCGATATGCACTTTCCCCGATATATCGGAATCGGCCCTGGAAGTTACCGATATTGTGCGCTGTGCACACGTGATGTCATTGCGTGTGTTGCTTCATGTGTCTCCGCACGCTGGGCCTATAATTTGACACGTTCTGCCTTCTAAGACCACCTCCCACGCCTCGGACAGTGTGTGCAGCTGCAGTCCGGTCATGGTGCCAACCAGCCACCCACAGGCCCTGGACTCAGCCACCCACCACAGGCTGTCAGCCAGCCACCCACCACAGGGTGCCAGCCACAGCAGGGTGTCAGCCGCCAGTCATCAACCCACAACAGGGTGCCAGGCCAGCATCCAGCCACCCACCCCACAACAGGGTGCCAGCAGCCAGCCATCCACCCCACAACAGGGTTCCAGCAAGCCAGCCACCCACAGGGTGACACCAAGTCAGCCACCGACCACAGTGTTCCAGCAAGCCAGCCACCCACAACAGGCCAGGGTGAGTGACACCAAGCCAGCCACCCACAACAGGGTGACACCAAGCCAGCAACTCACCACAGTGTTCCAGCAAGCCAGCCACCCACAACAGGGTGACACCAAGCCAGCCACCCACATTAGGGTGACACCAAGCCAGCCACCCACCCACCACAGTGTTCCAGCAAGTCAGCCACCCACAACAGGGTGACACTAAGCCAGCCACCCACCACAGTGTTCCAGCAAGCCAGCCACCCACAACAGGGTGACACCAAGCCAGCCATCCACATCAGGGTGACACCAAGCCAGCCACCCACCACAGTGTTCCAGCAAGCCAGCCACCCACAACAGGGTGACACCAAGCCAGCCACCCACCACAGTGTTCCAGCAAGCCAGCCACCCATAACAGGGTGACACCAAGCCAGCCACCCACAACAGGGTGACCAAGCCAGCCACCCACAAAAGGGTGCCAGCAAGCCACCAACACTGCCAGGCGTCAGTCACCGACCCACAACAGGGTGCCAGCAAGCCACCCACACTGCGAAGCATCAACCACTGACCCACAACAGGGGTTCCAGACAGCCACCCACACTGCCAGGCATCAGCCACTGACCCACAACAGGGTGACAGCAGCCAGCCGCCCCACAACTGGGTGCCAGCAAGCCACCCACACTGCCAGGCATCAGCCACCAACCCACAACAGGGTGACAGCAGCCAGCCACCCCACAACAGGGTGCCAGCAAGCCACCCACACTGCCAGGCATCAACCACCGAACCACAACAGGGTGCCAGCAAGCCACCCACACTGCCAGGTGTCAGCCACCGACCCACAACAGGGTGCCAGCAAGCCACCCACACTGCCAGGCGTCAACCACTGACCCACAACAGGGTGCCAGTAAGCCACCCACACTGGCAGGCGTCAGCCACCGACCCACAACAGGGTGACAGCAGCCAGCCACCCCACAACAGGGTGCCAGCAAGCCACCCAAACTGCCAGTCGGCAGCCACCGACCCACAACAGGGTGACAGCAGCCAGCCACCCCACAACAGGGTGCCAGCAAGCCACCCACACTGCCAGGCGTCAACCACCGAACCACAACAGGGTGCCAGCAAGCCACCCACACTGCCAGGCGTCAGCCACCGACCCACAACAGGGTGCCAGCAAGCCACCCAGACTGCCAGGTGTCAGCCACCGACCCACAACAGGGTGCCAGCAAGCCACCCACACTGCCAGGCGTCAGCCACCGACCCATAACAGGGTGCCAGCAAGCCACCCAGACTGCCAGGTGTCAGCCACCGACCCACAACAGGGTGCCAGCAAGCCACCCACACTGCCAGGCGTCAGCCACCGACCCACAACAGGATGTCAGCAAGCCACCGACAGCAGGGCAGGGTGCCAGTAACCAGCCAGCCATTTTTTTTAACCTTATTGTCTCTTTCAAATTGCAATGGAGATGGATGAAGAAAGAAAAAGTAAAAGTGTGGTCTGGGACTATTTCTCGTCTCAACCATCTCCAGGAAAAGCAGCAGTGTGCAACACATGCACAAACAATATAAGCATGGGATCAGTAGCTGCAAAAAACTAAAATACGTCAAATCTTTGGGCCTATCTGAGAGTTCATCATATTGAATTATATCATGCAGCACAGAAAAAACAAAATGAATATCATTGTGATTTTAAAATACCTCCTCCACTATCACAGGCAACAATAACCAATATGTTTCAGAAAAAAAAACAGTGTCACTGTTTAGATTCAGATGGAAGATCCCAACTGATGGACAGAGTAATCACAGAGATGATGGTCACTGATAACCAGCCATTTACAATGGTGTCTGACTCAGGATTTAAGCGGTTGATGTCCATACTTGAGCCAAGCTACACACTGAAGAGTGAGAAATATTATCGAACGGAAATGCTGGGAAAGATTCAACAAAAGGTCGTTGACAAAGTAAAGGCTATGCTGCAACCAGAGAATGCTGGCAACTCACTCTCATCCACGACTGACTGCTGGTCAGGAAGAGGACAAACAGAGTCACTAATGAATCTTACACGCCACTTATTTGACAGCCGATAGACAAAAAGGCAATTGGTCTTGATTACAAAAGTGATACAAGGATCCCACACTGGGGAGTACAGTGGAGAAATGTTTCTAGGCATGCTTGAAGAATGGGGAATCACCAAAGACCGAGTGATGCTTGTGCTCCTTCGAGACAGCGGAGCAAACATGCGGAAAGGAATGAGGCTTTCTGATATGTCAGACCGCAGTGTCATGGCACACAACACCCTCCAACTTTCAAATGATGGTCTGTCAAGCCAGAGAGCTTTGATTGATATATGTTTTGAGAAGCATGAAGAGATTAAAAATGTTGTGCTGGCAAGTCTTTTGAATCCTCAAAACAAGAACCATGCTTTCTCTTCTTATGATGTATTGGCCAAGGCAAAACAATGGCTGACAGAAGATAGTCAACAGGAGGTGCAGGAGGTTCTTGTCAAAAAGTCCAGAACAGCATTTTTATAATCTGATAGAGCAGCATGCTGCAAAAACAGAAAAATGTCCAAAAAGACGACATTGAACAGAAGAGAATCTTCTTCATTGTGATCGAATTGATCATGACATTTTCAGTGTTTTATTGGGGCCTCATGTGGAGGATTCTTCTGAATCTGCAATAATGAGCCTGGATGATGAACTTCATCTCTATTTGAAGGAATCAGTAATTGACAGAAGTGGTAATTTTTATATGAAAAAACATAGGTGAACAACAGGTGAACATGAACATGCTAAAATGTTCTGCTTTCTGCAGTATAATATTGTTCTACTTAACTGGGAGTATTGAAAAGAGTAGTACTAGTGTCCACTCCAATCCACTGTCTAGCTTTTGTCAAGCTTTTTTTCCACTGACTGCAGTAGTGATTAAAATCATTGCAGTGAGTGCACTACTGCAGCAGTAGTCCACTGACTCAAGTCCAATCCATTGTCTAGCTGTTGTCTAGCTTTTTTCTAGCAGTTTTGCACTGACTGCAGTAGTGATTTAAAATCATTGCAGTGAGTGCACTATTGCAGCAGTAGTCCACTGACTCCAATCCACTGTCTATCTGTTGTCTAGCTTGTTTCTAGCTGTTTTGCTGCCACTGATTGCACTGGTGCTGTAGTGATTTAAATTTATTGCAGTGAGAGAGTGCACTACTGCAGCAGTTTATGCATCATTCAAATAGTGAAACTGATGTCCCTGCAAGTGCCGTTTTCCTATCAGTTTTCAAGTTAAGGTGTGAAGAATGAGCCCTTAATGTTAAAAAAGTTAATAAATAAACTAGTGATCGACCGATATCGGATCTTCGTTGCCGATACCGATATTTTGGCCACTGAATATCAGTATCGGCCGATATTGACCGATATATTTGTAAATTTAATTTTTTTTTTTTTTATTTGTACATTTGACAGGTACTGTTGTGGAGGGATCTGGGGGTCTAAAAGACCCCAAACCCCTCTTCTGCACTTAAAAGCATTTAAAACAGCCAAGTTTGGCTGTTTTGAATGCAGTCCTTTTTTTTACTCTGGCGCCGAATACCTGGAAGTGATTTACGGGTTTTTACATGGAGACCTGACCACAGTGGCGTCTCCAGCTTTCATATTTAGGGGGGGCACATGGGGGGACAGGGACAAAAGTAGGGGGGCCAACTATAAAAACGCAATATATATATATATATATATATATATATACACACACACACACATACATATACACTCTATCTATCTATAATAGAATGCACTCCAGAGGCCTTGTTACAAATTCACTTTGTTTTATTTGTTGAAAATACAATACACATGAGCGTCAACGTTTCACGGGAAATACTTGGTGCCACCAACTACTGCCCCACCCCTCACTGACAGACCCCCACCAACTACTGACCCATCACTCACTGACAGACCCCCACCCCACCAACTACTGCTCCACCCCTCACTGACAGACCCCCACCCCACCAACTATTGCCCCGCATCCCACTAACTACTGCCCCCCCCCCCCCCTTACTGACACTATCCCAGCTCATGTGAATTCCCCGGAGATAAGCATTCCTGACAATGGATATTAAAAGCATAAACATTAAATGACAATGTGGACTGACACGCTGACAGAATTTTACAGCTGGACATAGCAAACTTACAGACATGCATTATACATGTTTGCCATGTTCAACTGTAAAGTTCTGTCAGTGGATCAGTCCACATTGTCATTTCCAGGGGTGTGAGGGTGGTACGAGAAAGGAAATGTGCAGTGGACTCACTGCTCCACTTACCTTCCACCTCTAAAAATGTCCCCGGCCTGCTCCTTGTGTGCTGGCTGTGTCTGGCTCCTCTGCTGCATGCTGCTGCCTCGCCTTACCGGTGACTCCACTGATGTCGTCCACACACTCTGGGCCTTCAATAGCATAAAACATGAAACATTGGTGATAAATTGGCCAAATAAAGACAAACATGAAATATTCATGACAATGGGCATCAGTCACCAATATTTCATGTCTATATATTTGAAGGCCCAGAGCATACAGACAGCATTAGCGGAGTCACCTGTAAGGCGAGGAAGCAGTACGCAGCAATGGAACCAGACACAGCCAGCACACAAGAAGCAGGTCCGGGGACATTCGGTCAGCATTTCAGCCCACATTGTCATTTTCAGGGGTGAGGGTGGTATGAGATGCAAATGTGCAGTGAACTCAATGTGAGTCCATTGCACATTTGCATCTCATACCACCCTCATACCCCTGAAAATGACAATGTGGGCTGACATGCTGAGTATGCTGACAGAATTTTACAGCATTGTTCAGCTATAAAATTCTGTCAGCTTGGCATGTCAAGCACTGTCCACATCCACATTGACAATTGTTGGGTGTGCGTGTGATGGTGGTATGATGCATTATTACAAATGGCTGGGCAGTGAGTGGACTCAGTCTCACTGCTCCAGTGACTCACCTCCCAGGCAGGCTGAGGCTGCCAGTGCCACCTCTAAGCCGATGCCGGCCTGCGGCTGCTCCTCGTGTCCTGCTGCTGCTGGCCTGGCTCGGCTCCTCAGTCTGAGACTCCTCCACTCCTCTGCTTGGCCTTGCCTCCGCGCCGAGGCCGCCTCACCGTCTGGTCCCGACAAGCCAGACACCCAGTGTGGACAGCGTGACTGCTGTGCTGAGTCTGACACGTACATCCGGTCGGTCGCGTGGGCTGGTGCTTGGTGTGCAGATGCGTGCCACGCACTCTCCCCGACGTAATGCCGCTCCGCTGTGCACAGGGCCGGTGCAAGGATTTTTGACACCCTAGGCGAAACCTCATTTTGCCGCCCCCCTGGCTACGCCCTTAACTCCACCCCTTTGCCCTGCCCATGTAACGCATATGACCTACCTGCCTCTACAATGACCTACCAAAACCACTACACTGACTTACCCCACTCTTATACTGACCTACCTGACACACACACTGACCTACCTGAGTCACACACTGACCTACCCGAGTCACACACACTGACCTACCCGAGTCACACACACTGACCTACCTGAGTCACACACACTGACCTACCTGAGTCACACACACTGACCTACCTGACACACACACTGACCTACCTGACACACACACTGACCTACCTGACACACACGCTGACCTACCTGAGTCACACGCTGACCTACCTGAGTCACACGCTGACCTACCTGAGTCACACGCTGACCTACCTGAGTCACACGCTGACCTACCTGACACACACACTGACCTACCTGAGTCACACGCTGACCTACCTGACACACACACTGACCTACCTGAGTCACACGCTGACCTACCTGACACACACACTGACCTACCTGAGTCACACGCTAACCTACCTGACACACACACTGACCTACCTGAGTCACACACACTGACCTACCTGACACACACGCTGACCTACCTGAGTCACACACACTGACCTACCTGACACACACACTGACCTACCTGAGTCACACGCTGACCTACCTGAGTCACACGCTGACCTACCTGAGTCACACGCTGACCTACCTGACACACACACTGACCTACCTGAGTCACACGCTGACCTACCTGACACACACACTGACCTACCTGACACACACGCTGACCTACCTGAGTCACACGCTGACCTACCTGAGTCACACGCTGACCTACCTGACACACACACTGACCTACCTGAGTCACACGCTGACCTACCTGACACACACACTGACCTACCTGAGTCACACGCTGACCTACCTGACACACACACTGACCTACCTGAGTCACACGCTGACCTACCTGACACACACGCTGACCTACCTGAGTCACACGCTGACCTACCTGAGTCACACACTGACCTACCTGACACACACACTGACCTACCTGAGTCACACACTGACCTACCTGAGTCACACACTGACCTACCTGAGTCACACACTGACCTACCTGACACACACACTGACCTACCTGAGTCACACGCTGACCTACCTGAGTCACACGCTGACCTACCTGACACACACGCTGACCTACCTGAGTCACACGCTGACCTACCTGACACACACACTGACCTACCTGACACACACACTGACCTACCTGACACACACACTGACCTACCTGAGTCACACACTGACCTACCTGACACACACACTGACCTACCTGACACACACACTGACCTACCTGAGTCACACGCTGACCTACCTGAGTCACACACTGACCTACCTGACACACACACTGACCTACCTGAGTCACACGCTGACCTACCTGAGTCACACGCTGACCTACCTGACACACACACTGACCTACCTGAGTCACACACTGACCTACCTGACACACACACTGACCTACCTGAGTCACACGCTGACCTACCTGAGTCACACGCTGACCTACCTGACACACACGCTGACCTACCTGAGTCACACGCTGACCTACCTGAGTCACACACTGACCTACCTGAGTCACACGCTGACCTACCTGACACACACACTGACCTACCTGACACACACACTGACCTACCTGACACACACACTGACCTACCTGAGTCACACGCTGACCTACCTGAGTCACACACTGACCTACCCGACACACACACTGACCTACCTGAGTCACACACTGACCTACCTGACACACACACTGACCTACCTGAGTCACACGCTGACCTACCTGACACACACACTGACCTACCTGACACACACACTGACCTACCTGAGTCACACGCTGACCTACCTGAGTCACACACTGACCTACCTGACACACACACTGACCTACCTGAGTCACACACTGACCTACCTGACACACACACTGACCTACCTGAGTCACACGCTGACCTACCTGACACACACACTGACCTACCTGAGTCACACACTGACCTACCTGACACACACACTGACCTACCTGACACACACACTGACCTACCTGACACACACACTGACCTACCTGAGTCACACGCTGACCTACCTGAGTCACACGCTGACCTACCTGAGTCACACGCTGACCTACCTGACACACACACTGACCTACCTGAGTCACACGCTGACCTACCTGAGTCACACGCTGACCTACCTGACACACACACTGACCTACCTGAGTCACACGCTGACCTACCTGACACACACACTGACCTACCTGAGTCACACGCTGACCTACCTGAGTCACACGCTGACCTACCTGACACACACACTGACCTACCTGACACACACGCTGACCTACCTGAGTCACACGCTGACCTACCTGAGTCACACGCTGACCTACCTGAGTCACACGCTGACCTACCTGACACACACGCTGACCTACCTGAGTCACACGCTGACCTACCTGAGTCACACGCTGACCTACCTGAGTCACACGCTGACCTACCTGAGTCACACGCTGACCTACCTGACACACACACTGACCTACCTGAGTCACACACTGACCTACCTGACACACACACTGACCTACCTGACACACACACTGACCTACCTGAGTCACACACTGACCTACCTGACACACACACTGACCTACCTGAGTCACACGCTGACCTACCTGAGTCACACACTGACCTACCTGAGTCACACGCTGACCTACCTGACACACACACTGACCTACCTGAGTCACACGCTGACCTACCTGACACACACACTGACCTACCTGAGTCACACGCTGACCTGAGTCACACGCTGACCTACCTGAGTCACACGCTGACCTACCTGACACACACACTGACCTACCTGAGTCACACACTGACCTACCTGACACACACACTGACCTACCTGAGTCACACGCTGACCTACCTGACACACACGCTGACCTACCTGACACACACACTGACCTACCTGAGTCACACGCTGACCTACCTGAGTCACACACTGACCTACCTGACACACACACTGACCTACCTGAGTCACACGCTGACCTACCTGACACACACACTGACCTACCTGAGTCACACGCTGACCTACCTGACACACACACTGACCTACCTGAGTCACACACTGACCTACCTGACACACACACTGACCTACCTGACACACACACTGACCTACCTGACACACACACTGACCTACCTGACACACACGCTGACCTACCTGAGTCACACGCTGACCTACCTGACACACACGCTGACCTACCTGAGTCACACGCTGACCTACCTGAGTCACACGCTGACCTACCTGACACACACACTGACCTACCTGAGTCACACGCTGACCTACCTGAGTCACACGCTGACCTACCTGAGTCACACGCTGACCTACCTGAGTCACACGCTGACCTACCTGACACACACACTGACCTACCTGAGTCACACGCTGACCTACCTGACACACACACTGACCTACCTGAGTCACACGCTGACCTACCTGACACACACACTGACCTACCTGACACACACACTGACCTACCTGAGTCACACGCTGACCTACCTGAGTCACACACTGACCTACCTGACACACACACTGACCTACCTGAGTCACACACTGACCTACCTGACACACACACTGACCTACCTGAGTCACACGCTGACCTACCTGAGTCACACGCTGACCTACCTGACACACACACTGACCTACCTGACACACACACTGACCTACCTGACACACACACTGACCTACCTGAGTCACACGCTGACCTACCTGACACACACACTGACCCACCTGACACACACACTGACCTACCTGACACACACACTGACCTACCTGACACACACACTGACCTACCTGACACACACACTGACCTACCTGAGTCACACACTGACCTACCTGACACACACACTGACCTACCTGAGTCACACACTGACCTACCTGAGTCACACACTGACCTACCTGACACACACACTGACCTACCTGAGTCACACACTGACCTACCTGACACACACACTGACCTACCTGAGTCACACGCTGACCTACCTGAGTCACACGCTGACCTACCTGACACACACACTGACCTACCTGAGTCACACACTGACCTACCTGACACACACACTGACCTACCTGAGTCACACGCTGACCTACCTGAGTCACACGCTGACCTACCTGACACACACACTGACCTACCTGACACACACACTGACCTACCTGACACACACACTGACCTACCTGAGTCACACGCTGACCTACCTGACACACACACTGACCCACCTGACACACACACTGACCTACCTGACACACACACTGACCTACCTGACACACACACTGACCTACCTGACACACACACTGACCTACCTGACACACACACTGACCTACCTGAGTCACACACTGACCTACCTGAGTCACACACTGACCTACCTGAGTCACACACTGACCTACCTGACACACACACTGACCTACCTGAGTCACACACTGACCTACCTGATTCCTACTTCCTTCCCTACTCACACTCCCTTCCTCCCCTCCCATCCCCCACACAGACAGCTTGATGTAAATTGGATGCATCCTCATCCTTACCTCTTCTTGGCTTCATCGTTCATCTCATCTGGGATCTCCTCTCTTCAGCAGTGGGCAGGCTGTGGGCAGTATTGTTTAGAACATGGAGTCCTCACCAGCTCCATGCAGCTGTTCTTTGGTGTCCTTTGCTGGCCAGGAGGTCAGGTAACAGTCACTCTCCCAATGCTCCTGTGATCTCCAGCCACCCCTGGTGTCATGGTTCCCGGCTCAGACCCTGCACACATGGTTTGCCTTCTTCTTCTGGGCTGCAGCACCAGACGGGACATTCTGCCTGTTCTACAGACTCCACTACAGGTGCAGGCGGCCTCATGGGGAGGGGAGCCGAGGAGAAACAGCAGACAGACATTTCAGATTACCCGGGGAAGGAGAAGGGAGGAGGGGTTTTGTCCCGGCTCTCCTCCCCTCCTCTTCTCACTGCTGCGCTGGGGCTGCACAGTTATCATTCTGAAGACACATGGCTAAAGGGAGGCTGGGGATGCAGTATGTTTACAGCAGAGGAATGTTGACAGTGTGTTGTCCCAGGGGGAGGTCGCTCTGAAGTCTGAACCCGCACAGCCGAGGCTGAAACTAAGCACCGAGCCCTGGACATCACTGCAAAGGCTGAGGGAGGGGAAGGGGATCAATGTACAGTATTTGCTCATAATTAATTGGGGGGGAACATGGTGGGGCACAGACTAATTTTGGTGGGGCCATGGCCCCCTCTGGCCCTACCCTAGTGACGCCACTGCCTGACCAGAGCCAAATGCGGCTTTGATCGGGTCTTCTCTTCAGCGGCCATGCAGTTAGGATGCCCGGGTCTCCCGGAGGAACGGGAGACCTTGGCGAGCCGCAGAAGGTGGTATGTGGGGGGGGCGTCCCCTCCTGCTCCTTGTAATGACAGCTGAGCGGCTTCTCAGTCGCATTGGTTGTCATTACAAGACAGCCGACTGTCGGCTATGGACGCCGGTACAGAGGTGATGCATCTAGCTGCAGGCATCACTCAAGTACAGCACTTTCCCAAAATATCGTCAATATCGGTAACCTCAGGGGCCGATTCCGATATATCGGGGAAAGTGCAGATCGACCCTCGATGTATCGGCTTTGTGGATAATCGGTCGATCCCTAAAATAAACATTAAAATGTTCAGTAACAGATTTGTGTCAAAATTTGGGTTTATTTTGCAAAACTTTAAATGTACAAAATATCGGCCCATATCGGCCGATACTGATATGTGATGGCCAAAATATCGGTATCGGCAACAAAAAAATGATATCTGTCGATCCCTACTATATACAAGATTTAGTAATGAAAACAGTATTATTAGTAGTAATCAGCATGGATTCTTGAAAAATCGTTCTTGCCAGACCAATCAATCAACCTTCTACGATGAAGTGAGTTGCCATCTAGATAAAGGAAGGCCTGTGGATGTGGTGTATCTGGACTTTGCAAAGGCATTTGACACAGTTCCCCACAAACGTTTACTGTACAAACTAAGTGTAGCACTACTCCCATGGGAGCCGCTGAAAGCGGGTTCCCCTGGGTTACCCATAGCAACGATTTGTGAATTCTTAGTACTTTAGATTCTCGGCTCAGTCAGTAAACAGTCCAGGGGATTTGGTTTTTGTTGTTTTTATTTTATGATGGGATGGGAGAAGGGATGAGTGGGATACTCCAACTTAGTAAACTATGTACAATCTTGAGGACTTCTAGCTATGTTGAATGCGGCAAGGCCGCTGCTTCACCTTGCCACTGAAGTAAAGTCAGAGTTGTATAAAGTACTCAAAACCCATACTTGAGTAAAAGTACAAGTGCTCGATCAAAAAGTGACTTGAGTAGAAGTGGAAGTGCTCGATCAAAAAGTGACTTGAGTAGAAGTACTAAAGTATTCAACGTTTTTTGTACTTAAGTATTGCAAGTAGTTTTTTTTTTAATTTTGCTACTCAAGTACTGAAAGTAAAAGTACCAGTAGTTTTGAAAAAAACATTGCTACTCAAGTACTGAAAGTAAAAGTGCAAGTACTGTGTTATGTAGTTATTAAAGAAAGAAGTCAAAAGTTTGAACATCATATTGTTTTTTATTATTTCAAATGCAGCTTTTATTTATACATACAGTAGCTTTTATTTTCGTATGCGCTGATAATACACATGTTTTGAGCTTCATGAAATCTGCCATCTACTGTTCTGGCAGTGGTAATTTTTTATAATTGTAACGAGTAACTTTGCAGCACAAAAAAAAAATATCGGAGTAGAAGTATTGAAATCATTGAAAAAATGTAGTGAAGTAAAAGTGGAAGTAGGAGAAAAAAATTCTACTGTAGGAAAGTACAGATACCGCCTTTTGGTACTTAAGTATAGTAGTGAAGTAGTTCTACTTAGTTACTATACATCTCTGAGTAAAGTATTTGAAAGGTAAACTACTTGGTAAATTACTCTTCAGGGTTCTACTTGGCACCCCCTTTCTCTCTAACTGTGTGCGCTGACCTTCCGTCCACTGACCTCACTGGAGTGGTCCCCTTCCTAGGCAGACCCCTTGGCAAGCCCCCTGGTACTCACTGACACTGTTTTTTCCCAGGTAGCTCTGCCCTCAGCTCCACTGTCAGTTTCTCCAGGACATTTATGGCTCAGCTCCACCCCTATCTCACCAGGCCGACCGCCTGTGACCCTTTTCCTCAGCATACAGAAGGAGAGACAGCCCTCACCCTCCTCCTGGGACTCTGCTTCCCGCCAAAGACGCCCTGTCACATGTGCCCTCAGTTTTCATGGTCAATGCCAGGATGCACTGCGGTGGTGCCCTCCCACTGGGACTGCCACAAAAGCCTGTGTGTCACTGGCTGGGTTTCCTCCACTGTCCAACAGGCTGCCCTAGTTCATACAGTGGGGACACTCCCTCAGACCAAGTGACTCTCACCTGGACACATGTAACAGGCATAACCAACAGATCAGGCTCCCCTGATAAGCAGATGGAGCAAAACAAATGCTTTACCTAGCACGTATCTAGGAGGGTGCTACATAAGGTACGTAGGAATGGACCATAGCGTGAGTACCTGGATAGAGAACTGGCTCCAGGGGCGAGTCCAGAGGATGGTGATAAATGGGAAGTACTCAGATTGGGCGGGCGTAGAAAGTGGGGTAACCCAAGGATCTGTCCTGGGACCAATCCTGTTTAATTTATTAATAAACAACCTAGAGGATGGGATATCTAGCACAATCTCTGTATTTGCAGATGATACTAAGCTAAGCAGGCCAATAACTTCTATGCAGGACGTGGAAACCTTACAAGCAGACCTGAACAAAATAATGGGGTAGGCAACTACATGGCAGATGAGGTTTATTGTTGAAAAATGTAAGGTAATGCACTTGGGTGTCAGAAACACGAACGCAAGTCACTCGCTTGGGGGAAACCTCTGGGTGAATCTAATATGGAAAAGGACCTGGGGGTTCTAGTCCACAACACGCTTGGCAGTGGCATGCAATGCCAAGCCGCTGCAAGCAAATCCAACAGAATACTGGCATGTATAAAAAAAGGGATTCACTCCAGAAATAAAAAGATTTTTCTCCCACTTTACAAGACTCCCAGTCCAGTCCAGAGAAGTGCAACAAAAATAATTAGGGGAACGGAAGACATCAGCTATGAGGAAAGACTGCAAGCATTGAACTTATTCTCTCTGGAGAAGAGACACTTCAGAAGGAATATGATATCAATGTACAAATACTGTACTGGTGACCATAGCATAAGGAACAAACTTTTCACAGAAAGCGAATACAATAAGACACGTGGCCACTCACTAAAACTAGAAAAAAAGCGGTTTAACCTTAAACTACGTAGGGGGTTCTTTACTGTCAGAGCAGTAAGGATGTGGAATTCTCTTCCACAAGCAGTGGTATCAGCAGGGAGCATCGATAGTTTCAAAAAACTATTAGATGGGCACCTTTAAGACCACAACATGAAGGGGTAAACAATGTATGGTTAACAGCAAACACACACACACATCATAGGTTGAACTGGATGGACTGATGTCTTTTTTCGACCTTGCTAACTATGTACCTATGTAACATAAAAACCTATTACCCAAATTTGAACTAAGTTTCCAACCTAAATTCATTCATATATGTCAAATAATTTTTGAAATATACTTTACAATGTAAAACTTGCCATGACTTATCTACAGTATCTCACAAAAGTGAGTACACACCTCAATTAGCCATGTTTCCTCCCCGGTGTCATGTGACTCATTAGTGTTACAAGGTCTCAGGTGTGAATGGGGAGCAGGTGTGTTAAATTTGTTTTTTTCGCTCTCACTCTCTCATACTGGTCACTGGAAGTTTAACATGGCACCTCATGGCAAAGAACTCTCTGAGGATCTGAAAAAAAGAGTTGTTGCTCTACATAGATAGCCTAAGCTATAAGAAGATTGCCAAGACCCTGAAACTGAGCTGCAGCATGGTGGCCAAGACCATACAGCAGTTTAACAGGTCAGGTTCCACTCAGAACAGGCCACGCCATGGTCGACCAAAGGAGTTGAGTGCACATACTCAGCGTCATATGCAGAGGTTGTCTTTGGGAAATAGACGATGGGGGGGGGGGCGCGCCCTGCATTTTCAGACACATGAGTTTGCAAAGCAAAAATACCTGAAGGACGAGACCTTGATGTCTGAGCATTCTGCAAATCTTTTTTCAAAATGTCAAAGGCATTTTTATGGGTTTGACCCCATTGATCAAAAACATATTTTTTTTTCAAAGATCTCACAATGGTTAGGCTTTCTGAATAAATAACTTTATAAAATCTCCACAATGATTTACTCAACTCAAAATTTTGATGCAATACCTTAACCACTTAAGCCCCGGAGGATTTGGCTGCTCAAAGACCAGGCCCTATTTTGCGATTCGGCACTGCGTGAATTTAACAGGCAATTGCGCAGTGGTGCGACGCTGTACCCAAATGAAATTGACTTCCTTTTTTCCCACAAACAGAGCTTTCTTTTGGTGGTATTTGATCACCTGTGTGATTTTTATTTTTGTGCTGTAAACAAAAAATAGCGACAATTTTGAAAAAATAACAATATTTTTCACATTTTTTTATATGAAATTCTCAAAAAAAAAAAGTAAAAATCAAAATTTTTTAACATTCTAGGCCAATTTGTTTTCTGCTACATATTTTTGGTAAAAAAATCACAATAAGCATATTTTGATTGGTTTGCGCAAAAGTTATTGCGTTTACTAACTACAGAAAAGATTTATGTCATTTTTATTGTTTTTTTTTAACTAGAAATGGCGGCGATCTGCGATTTTGTTTTGCAGGACTGCGACATTGCGGCTGACAGATTGGACCCCTGACTGACATTTTTGACATTTTGGGAGTACCAGTGACATTACTACAGTAATCAGTGCTATAAATATGCACTGTTACTGTAAAAATGACACTGGCAGGGAAGGGGTTAACTTTATTGGCGATCAGTGGGTTAAATGTATCCCTAGGGGCATGATTCTAACTGTGGGGGGGAGTGGCTTGTAATGTAAACACAGAGACATACGATCCTACATAGCAGAATCGCATAGCCTCTGTACCTACATCAGGGAGAATGACAGACGACTGTGTTTACATCAGCCACTCATCCTTCTCCCTCTCCTTTGGGTGATCGCGAGTGGCCAGCGGACATCAGAGCCGCCATTCACATGCGTGGGGATGTCCGTGAATGAGCGGGGGCAGGAGCGCGCCTCCGGCGGCACGCGCTCGCCCCCTACAGGCTCCTGGGCGAGCGACGTAGTACTACTTCGGTTTGCCCAGGAGCGGCTGACTGCCGCAGTAAATAGTCGTGCGGCGGTCGGCAAGTGGTTAAGAGGAGTTGGAATTGGAAAAGCTGAAATGGCTCTGACGTTTATTTTCAGTGTTTTTGGTTTGATTACATTATTGAATTAAATTTATTTACATTATATTATAATTTATGATTTTGTGTTTTCAACTTTATCATACCTGTTGTATCAAATGGTGGGAAACAACAAAATTTATAATTCAGGTATACTGGACAGCCACTGACATATCTTGTGAATATTTAAAATGTATCTTAAAAGTTACCATTACTGGACATAAAGCTTCCCTACACATAAAAGTTACCATGAACAAATACACTTTAAACATACAACCCTTGTCCCAAGAATATTGAATAAATACTTAGCTCTGGTGGTGATTCAGCAGCTTCCAATTGATCTCTGCAGCAACAGGACAAAGGTCTTGGCCACATGTTTCTCCAAACAGCCAACCTTCCAAACGAACAAACAAGCAAAGCTACATCCTGGATGTTTTCCCTGTGACTCTCCAAAGAGCGAGGGTGAGGGAAAAGGGCCAAATGGACTCTTCTCATGCAAATTACTCCTTTTATATAGTCCTGTATGCATAAGACCACCCACAGGATGTGGTCATTCCTCTTGACCACTCCTCACTCATTTTGTGTATCAACACATAGCTGCACATCCCCCACAACCACATGGCTCATTAAATATGCAGCAGCCATTTTATAACCACCTGTGGGTGAGAGAGATTATTACACATGTATGGGAACATATGTAAAAAATCCACAACTGATACAATCCACCTGTTGATCCCATACATTTGCAATAATTACCAACATTAAAAACAATTACATATATTTCTACTTCTTTAAAAAAAATATGCCTACAACATGCACAAGCTAATTATCTTAAGCATGTACAATGTGTATGCAATAAAAAAACTTCTTAAAATGTTATCAAATCTAAAACAGACATGTTGTTCCTTTTACTCCTAAACCAATCAGAGTGGCTTATTTGCATATCAATGGGGAGGGCCATAGCTTGCAAGAATCTATGGCCTGAAAATCTAAACTCCATATTATGGCAATAAAGTCACTACAAATAGACCATGGCAGCACATACCACCTGTTGACTATAGCATGTGAATCTTCAACATCTCCTAAATCCTTTGCCAGGAAAGGGCAAAAATAAACCCCCCGTTCAATGGGAGGAAAAATTCCCTTTCGACCCCCGTATCATCAGAGCGGTCAGACTAAATCCCTGGCAGCTACAACGTTACTTTAAATATGGTTAGCAATGTCCTTGGCAGTCTGTGGAAAGAAAATCCCAAATGATGAAAGTTCCTTGTCCTCCTCCTGGTAAATGCTCAGATGTAAGTCCACTCCAATTAAACCACCATCAGGAAATCATCTGCATCTTCCTCAGGCTCTCATACGATCTTCCGGTCTGTCTCATCCCATCCGGTTTGGTAATCTGCACTGCCTGGTCCATCTCTCGATGCTCAGTACCTTAAGAATTAGAGACAAAGCGGATTATATGTTCCTTCCACCTGTGCCAAAAAACATAGCTCACTGCTCACATTTAACTGCAAAACTGTTATAGGGTTCCCACTGTTGCCTGGTTACATTTTCACTGAAAGGCTTTGACTTCCAATGAAAGGAATAAACTTGCATGTCTCTCTGTGCTGTCCTGCGAATACTGGCCTGCTGTTGTCCAATCGTCACAGCAGAAACACTTAATGTGGCTGAAAATACCATTCCCATCTGCGTTTTCCCACTTCTTAAACAAAGCGGGTGTAGGAAGCCTATCTATTTCCTCTCTAGGAACCCCGCCTTAAGTGAATCAGTCCACATGTTTCTTCTGGATACCATAGGCCTTGTCTTCCTTGCAGGCTTAGGGCCTTTGTCCTTTGTGGCATCATTAGAAATGCTTATGAGGGCTGCACACCGCTCATTCAAACCTTCAGCTCTGCCTAAAGAAGTTTGAATACGCTTCAAAGCCACTGCAGGTTTAACTTTACCTAAATACTTTACCTCGCTTGCAGTGTCTTCGGTCACCACTGCAAGCTGCTCCTTGGGCTCAATTTGAGTAGGCCCCTTTTCCACTTCATTCAGTTCATCAAAAGCACTATTCTGCAAACCATTCTCTCCACCATGCTCACAATTCATTTTCCCTTTTCTCTGATGTGTGATTATCAGACGTGCATGACACTCATCCAGATCACCACTACCATCAGAACAGGACACATCCTCTCTAGCACTTACTCGACATGCATTACTTTGAGCCAACATCTCTTTCACTTTCTGCAACTCTTTCTCAAGCGCTTCATTCTTCTGCACCTCGCTGCAAAAGGCCTGCATGACCAACCACCCCGTAGTGGCAGCGGCTTTCCGCTCCTTTTTAGAATATACGCTCAAATCTAAACGCAAAGTCTGTGTACCAAGTTCAGTACCAAGGTCTGGATAGATTGGAGCAGCATATTTAATCAATTCCTCTGCAATGGGTTTCCAGTACCCAGAACAGACCCATGTAAGAATCGCCCGTACTTAGAAAAGGATTCCTTTCCTCCTGTTTTCTTGCTTTTTTTAAAAAGACTATGCATCTCTACTCTCAGGGGGAACACAAATGCAAAATCAATCACAATCTTAGTGTATTGTCCTGGCTCAAGGTGACTGTGCTTTAGGCTTATTCAAAGGCTTATTCACTAAAGTGCTCACACTAGCAGCAATTCAATGACTACTCACACACCCTCTATAACAATGTCCTTAGGGCTTATCAACTAAATTGCTCACACTAGCAGCAATTCAATGGACACTACTCATACACCCTCTTATAACACTGTTTTTAGGGCTTATTCACTAAACTACTCACTCTAGCAGCAATTCAATGAATAACACTGTGCTTAGGGCTCATCCACTAAACTGCTCACTCTAGCAGCAATTCAATGGATGCTCACACACCCTCGATAACACTGTCCTTAGGGGCTTATCCACTAAACTGCTCACACTAGCAGCAATTCAATGGACACTACTCATACACCCTCTTATAACACTGTTTTTAGGGCTTATTCACTAAACTGCTCACTCTAGCAGCAATTCAATGAATAACACTGTGCTTAGGGTTCATCCACTAAACTGCTCACTGTAGCAGCAATTCAATGGATGCTCACACACCCTCTATAACACTGTCCTTAGGGGCTTATCCACTAAACTGCTCACATTAGCAGCAATTCAATGGACACTACTCATACACCCTCTTATAACACTGTTTTTAGGGCTTATTCACTAAACTGCTCACTCTAGCAGCAATTAAATGAATAACCCTGTGCTTAGGGCTCATCTACTAAACTGCTCACTCTAGCAGCAATTCAATGGATGCTACTTATACACCCTCTATATAACACAATATTTCATCCAAATATTCTATATTTAGTGACCTGCCGACTACGCCAGTTGTATCAAATGGTGGGAAACAACAAAATTTATAATTCAGGTATACTGGACAGCCACTGACATATCTTGTGAATATTTAAAATGAAAGCAGACACCAAGAGCAGTTTTGATAAAAAGCATACAACAAAACTTTACTGGACATCATAAACACATAAAGCTTCCTTACACATCTTAAAAGTTACCATTACTGGACATCATAATACATAAAGCTTCCTTACACATAAAAGTTACCATGAACAAATACACCTTAAACATACAACCCTTGTCCCAAGAATATTGAATAAATACTTAGCTCTGGTGGTGGATTCAGCAGCTTCCGATTGATCTCTGCAGCAACAGGACAAAGGTCTTGGCCGCATGTTTCTCCAAACAGCCAACCTTCCAAACGAACAAACAAGCAAAGCTACATCCTGGATGTTTTCTCTATGACTCTCCAAGGAGCGAGGGTGATGGAAAAGGGCCAAAGGGACTCTTCTCATGCAAATTACTCCTTTTATATAGTCCTGTATGCATAAGACCACCCACAGGATGTGGTCATTCCTCCTGACCACTCCTCACTCATTTTGTGCATCAACACATAGCTGCACATCCCTCACAACCACATGGCTCATTAAATATGCAGCAGCCATTTTATAACCACCTGTGGGTGAGAGAGATTATTACACATGTATGGGAACATATGTAAAAAATCCACAACTGATACACCTGTCATGTCTACTAGACTCTTGTTTGGACAGATTTAAGTTATTCCTAGGAATTACAGGCATACAATATAAAAAACAACAAATTTTCATACAAAACAAAGTACTGCTTTGACATTCAAAAATACTGACATAATCAGACCTTCATTGTCCCTTCATTGCAGTTTTAGCAGAGCAATCTACAGCCTGCACATTTCTCCCATGACAGGAATGTGCATCAAATCCTCCACCTGTTGATAGCAGTCTAAGAAACCAGGGAGTAGACATGAAAATACACAGAATTTGATGTGATTCTATCATGCTAGATAGATCCTTTAACAGTAGGGAAAGACGAAGAGAAAGTTCCATAGTAAAGAGGTAAATACTACACTATGAAGTCCTTTCTTCTATCCATGGTTTGAGCTCAAACTCCACCAGGATCTGCCCCCCTCATAAAGTACCACCATCTACCGGAGGACCGATACCTTCCAAAGAGATAAGGAGAAAACTAATAGTGACCCCTTTATCCAGACCCCTGATGTGAAGGAAGTACCTACAGACGAGCTTACTGTGATATTACAAACGCTCTTTTTGAGTATTTTGGAGGTGAGCGGCCATTACACTTATTTGTGGATAAAAGATCACACCCTTGTGATATACTTCTTCCACTACTGGCAACTTGTGAAGACACCATCACATATCCCTATTTTATTTCACTTTGAGAGCACATGAACTTTTACACATTGATTTATATAAACAAGGACGCTTTGTATTTATTTATTTATTCCTACCCCCATTTTATTTGGATTAAGAAGCACCGTCTACCACATATGTCCTAATAGTATATATATTTTTGGTAAATTTATTCTAATCATAGCACAGTGCACTTTAAGATTCACATTCACCCTTTAGTTGCTACATCCACATCTTAACATTTTGTGTGATGATATTTTTTGTGATGATATTATTTCTTTGTTTGATGAATTTATTTATTTGATCATTTCAGCACTTTAAGATTCAAACTCACCCATTAGCTGCTATCCCCACTTTTTCGTCATTTGTTTATGATGTTACTCTTCATTTGTGGGTGAATCTTTTTGTTCGAGGATTTTATTATCTATTGTGGATCTTATCATTTAATTTATTTATCACCATTATATCCATATATTAGTGCTCTATTTGCACTTTATCCCCTAATATTGGAGATATAATTGTTATCATAGGAGATTCACATTTGTGATAGATTAGCACCGATTTATTTATTCCATTCAGATTTCCCTATGTATGTGGTGACACTGCAGAAAATTGGCTGCTAGTCATATTATATCACACTCTATCTACTCTCCATCTACTACATCCTGTTCTATGGTTAGCGCTTAGGCTTCTTACCTTGCTTATCAATATAAAACAACAAATTTCCATGCAAAACAATGTACTGCTTTGACATTCAAAAATACTGACATAATCAGACCGCCAGGGAGGTTAATGAAAAACATTTTATATCGTTTCTTACTGAACATTTACTTTATAATCATTTCTCTCATAGACTTACATGGTGAAACTGCTGTCAAACTTTCTCTTACACCTGGGACATCATCATCGCTACATGTATTTGTTTACATCTTACTACCAAATGGAGAAGTTGTTGGGGATACAACAGTATTCAAAACACAGAGGTGTTTCAAAAATACAGTGAGTTGACAAAAGTCTTTCGCCTCTTTGAATTAAAGTATAACTAAAGACAAAACTTTTTTTAGTTTTGGATGTAGTGGGGGGAGATTATAACACCTGTCAGATTTTCATTACTGTCTATGCCCCCCATTAGTGAGAGTCACCATCACTATTTGTCCAAATTGGAAATTGTCCAATAGGGACACTAGTTCTGGTGACCCTGGTGACAACCAGGGATTTCTTGACTTTGGAGAGATTTCCTCTTAAGTCCTGTTTTGGCTATTGGACTTGCAATTAAGGGAAATCTCTCAAATGGGACACAGATGGCAGACCATAAAAAGTTTTGCCTTTTGTTCTACTTTAGATGTATATAGTGGAATATTCAGAGCTGCTCTGCTGGGAGAAAGCACTATGCTGTAACTAGAGATGAGCTCAGTGTGTAGACCTTCATCTGAATGCCACACATTTAGGGCATCCAGCATGGGTGAACGTTACAGTTTTCAGCTGTCTGGGCAGAACTTAATTTTCTTTATTCTTTGCTGTTCTTAGCTACGTATTTTACCCCACACTCATACTCTAGTAAATGTGGGTGAGCCTATAGTTGGCTCAGAAAAAGGGCCATGCTCCAAGCAGACATAACTTGACCTGCATATTTTCTGACTCAGAAGATGAGAATACCATCAGCTATGAGAAATTAGGCATCAGAAGTCTATATATGTGGTGTCAATTTCATTAGCTTTGACACTTACATTGTTTTCTTTATTCTACCTTTTAATCTTCAGGTATCAGTTGGTTTCTCCCCAGTTGAGGTCCTCCCAGGATCAGATGTAATGTTCCAGGTTCAGGCTGCTCCTGGATCTCTATGTGGTCTTAGGGTGGTCGACAAGAGCGTGGTGCTAATGAAACCAGAGGCTGAGTTGACCAATGAAAAAGTAAGCCAATTGGTAGCCAGTGTGTTCTGTGTGTATTATTATGTCAGAATGTTTATACTGCTCTGATAAACAGTGTCTATTTATGCAAATAAGCAAGGATCTATAACTAAGGAGATTCTCAACTTATTTCCATAAATCAACAAAAACTCGAGATCGTTTATTGGCGCTAACCTGAAGATAAGAGGAATTCAATTTTGTGCAAAAATATATATATTTATTAAATAAGATAAGTGCAGAATAATATCAAAAATATAACTGGTAATAAACACAAAATGCGGAACAAAATTCAATAATATGTATCACACAAGTAATGTGAGAAATGCAGTCAAAGGATATTATTACAGAATATCAAAGTAACCAAAACCCATAACTTCTGGAATGTGATTAATAGCTTCTCATGAGCTCACAAAATATGGAAACAAAATTTGACAGATTTGGCACGTGACCTCTCTCAGCCAACAGATGTTCACAACTCAATGTTTAAAAAAATGCATGGGCAAAAATTGTTACACCATGCACCAATACTTGCTAGAAGTCAAGATAGTTTTTGGTAAAATAAACTTCTATTAAGTTAATTTATTTTAAGAATACATTACAACTGCAACATTTACTATGGACTGAAATCAGCCTCAATGGGATATAATACATATGTGTATACATTTCCAAGATAACAAAAATAGACCAGTCATACTGCAGTTAGAATAATCTAAATTCAAATCTTGATGCCATAGGATAATAATGGTTCAGTCAGATGTATATGGAAAGCAAATTGCCTATAGAAAATATAGAAATGAATACTTTACCAAAGACTTCAATGTCTGTTGTCTAGGATGTCACTATTAAATAGCCTGCCTCAGCTTCAAATGTCTCCCATAAGTGTGTCAGAACCTTATCTGAGCATCCTACTTCCTCCCTGATCTTTTCAAGTCTCCCCTCTCTCTGACTTCATTAAACTTTTATCCTATGGGAATGTGGGCGTGGATTTTGTTTTCCACATGACAATACATCAGATAGGGCATTATCCACTATGTGGCTCTACCTCGCCATTATCAATAGGGGGCACTGTTTGTCTGTATAACAATTTGGGGGAAATAGTTTAATTCAACTATTTTCTCAAAGATAACCTTCTGACCCAAGCCTTGGAGAAAAACTTAAATCTTATGGATGTTAACCCCCATGTCACTTTACTGTCAAAAATACAGACTCTCCCAAGATATATATTACCTGGATAGGGTTTGAAACCACTGCAATTAACATTCCTTGTAAGTGAAGCAACTTAAAAATGGAATCCATATACCATTTAGCTTCTATATATTTAAAGCTTATTCCTACTATATCAAAAATAATACACATATAATTCAAGGAGTACCTCCCCCCCAATATATAATGAATATCGGTTGAATAGTATAAAAGTGAATATACATAAAACATTCCTAGAACTTATTGAATTAAATAGGCCTATGGATATGCTTCATATAATACGACGACATAATATTGTTGCTAATACAATTACTACAAATAATAATAACGTTTCCTCAAGCAGATTTTTAAATGAGCCCTTAAAAAAAATTAAACATTCTGATCTCTTGTTCATTGTTGAAATCGAAACAAGAATGACATCAGTCTCCCAGCCTGGCAACATGGCTAGTCCTTATTGTTCTGTTCTCACTACACGTATGCCCCGGGCGTATGCAGCTAAACATACAGCTAAACCTTTAATCCTGCAATAACCAGTCCTTTTGTAACTTAACCACTTTACCTCCGCCCACAGTAATATTACTGCGGCAGAGTGGCTCGTTATCGTCTGACGACGTAGTACTACGTCGGCAGACACTCCCCCTTCTGGGCGGCGCTTGCGCGCCGCTGGAGGCTCGCTCCCGCTGTTTTCGGTCACAGCGGGAGTCGGGCCAGGGGAAGAGCAGCGGCGATCGCCGCCGCTCATCCCCGATCGTCGAGGGATCTAGTGTGGAGATCCGCCCGCCTGTGTAAACACAAGCGGGCGGATCT
Source organism: Pelophylax lessonae (assembly GCF_965119305.1). Taxonomy (NCBI): domain Eukaryota; kingdom Metazoa; phylum Chordata; class Amphibia; order Anura; family Ranidae; genus Pelophylax; species Pelophylax lessonae. Next base: position 78,917,458 of record NC_138776.1, on the reverse strand, counting down.
CCCAAGTGACAGGGAGTGACAGATCGGAGTGTTCAGCATAGCTGGACATCCGATCTGTCCCTGGCTCACTCAGTCACCTCCCCCTCCTCACGTCAGTAAGCACCAGGCATACATTAACCCCTCCCTCTCCAATAAAATTAACCCCTTCCCTGCCAGTGTCATTTTTACAGTAACAGTGCATATTTATAGCACTGATTACTGCAGTAATGTCACTGGTACCCCCAAAAGTATCAAAAATGGCAGTCAAGGGTCTGATCTGTCCACCGCAATGTTGCAGTACCGCAAAAAAAATCGCAGATCGACGCCATTATGCGTTAAAAAAAAAAAACACCAAAAATGACAGAAATCTTTCCCTTTGTTAGTAAACGCAATAACTTTTGCGAAACCAATCAAAATACGCTTATTGTGATTTTTTTACCAAACATGGGTAGCAGAAAACAAATTGGCCAAAAATGTAAAAAAAAATTGGTTTTTACATCTTTTTTGGGGGGAATTTCATATAAAAAAATGTTAAAAATATTGTTATTTTTTCAAAATAAACGCTCTTTTTTGGTTTATAGCGCAAAAACTAAAAATCGCACAGGTGATCAAACACCACCAAAAGAAAGCTCTGTTTGTGGGAAAAAAAGGACGTAAATTTCGCTTGGGTACGGCGTCGCACGACCGCGCAATTGTCAGTTAAAGTCGCACAGTGCCGAATCGCAAAAAGTGGCCTGGACGTAAGACAGCAAAATCCTCCGGTGGTAAAGTGGTTAAGGCTTTATTCCAGAGATAGAATAGTGGTCACAGGTTACAAGTTAGAATGGAAATGCGAATAGGATTGTGAATAGAGGTGAAACTGTAAATAAACATATAAAGGCATATAATCAGTATACAAACATTAACACTGTATGCATTGAGTAGATAACTGACAGTTCATAGGCATACCAGCGATGCTTCAAAAGGGGTTCAGGAATCTTCCCACAGGAACCTCAGGTACTGTCTGCTCTTTCCTTCTGAGGTAAATCTAAACTGGAAATTCTCCTCAGAGAGGGGTGGAACTAATCCAGCAATAGAGTACAGGAAGTACCATAAAGTACTGTACAACAGTCTATGTCACAGTGGCATCTTGTGGACAAGATTGGTATTACAAGTTCCAATGGAATTAATTACTTCCAAGCTGAAGGCATGATACTCCCCGTCTGGTATCATCAGATACCACTATTTATTCTTCAGATGACAACAGCAAGATCGGTTCAGAAACTGGTCTGAGGAACAACTTGGTCTCCTTGTTTCTCTGGATCTTGATTTCCACTTTACATGGGAGTGATGACGTGACACAATCAACTGAGCGAGGTGGTGGTGACCAGGAACTGTTAGAGGGTTTCTCTCTTCTGACTCTAGGTTGGCTTGCTTTAGACGACCACCTACCCTAAGTAGTCCATTTGGATCAAGGAATGGGTCGAGTTTCCTCAGGGCACTGTCTCTAGGGATAGGTTTTCCGTTCAAGATACAGTCAATCTCCTTAGCATAGGCTTCATGCTGTACAGTGCGGATGATAAGATCCTGAGACTGCTGTAGTTCTAATGCTGAACTGATCCTTTGGCAATGGTGCCATCCCTTGCGGTCACAGCTGTTTGAGTCACCTTTGAAGGAGCGAGCTATATGAATAAGACAAGAAATAGCTCGTACAAGTGTCTTCCATTTTGAGAATCTGTAAATCTATCAGATTTAAGCTGGCAACCTGAAGTTGCAGTAAGAAATGTTGAGATCTCAGGACAGATGTCAGTATCTGAGTCTGGATCTATTAGTTCAATAGTGTCACTTTTAGGAAAGGTTTGTTCTGCATCGTACAAGAATGCAGGTCCAGTAAACCATGTTGTGTCTTTAAGGTTACATGCAGCAACAGCTCTTGTAGCATGGTCTGCAGGATTATAGTCAGTAGGTACATAGTGCCATTGTGTTGGAATGGTAGATCTCCTAATCCTCAACACTCTGTTGTTGAAATAGACGTAGAAACATCTGGTCTCATTGTAGATGTAGCCTAGAACTACCTTGCTGTCTGTGTAGAGTTGAACATCCTTGAGGTCAATGTCCATCTCTGAGGCTATTAGCTCTGCTAGTTCAACAGCTAGTACTGCAGCACAAAGTTCTAGCCTAGGTATAGTATGCTCGGGGTGTGGAGCAAGCTTTGCTTTGCCCATGATGAATCCTACGTGGCATTGTGCTGTAGTGTCAACAGTCCTTAGGTAGGCCACAACAGCTATTGCCTTGACAGAAGCATCACAGAATATGCAAAGGTTTTGACTCTGTATCTCTGTAGAAGGTACAGGAGCATATGGGCGTGAAACATGGAGATCAGATAAGACTGATAGAGAGTCCCTCCACTCTACCCAAGAGTTCCTCTTATCAAGGGGTGGGTCTTATCATCCCAGTCGGATGTTTCACGAATCAAGTCTCTAAGTAAGGCTTTGCCTTGAATTGTAACAGGTGCCGCAAATCCTAATGGATCGTACAGGCTATTGATTGTAGACATGACACCTCTGCGAGTGAAGGGTCTTTCTTCTCCATTTACTTGGAAGGTAAAGGAATCGGATTTCAAGTCCCAAAGTAGACCTAGACTGCGCAGTACAGGTAAAGAGTCTGTACCCAGATCTAAGTCCTTTAGATCGCTGGAATGGTCTTGAGCGGGGAAAGCTTCCATTACCTCTTTACTGTTAGAAGCAATCTTGTGGAGCCTGAGATTGGAACAAGCGAGCATTTCCTGTGCTCTTTTAAGAAGACAGATTGCAGACTCACTGGAAGGTAAGGATTTTAAACAGTCATCCACATAAAAGTCTTTCTCCACGAATTGTCTTGCATCTGAGCCAAACTCAAGTTCACCTTCTTGGGCGGAATATCTGAGTCCGTAGATAGCAACTGCGGGTAAAGGACTATTGCCAAAGATGTGTACCCTCATGCGATACTCTGAGATATCTTTTGAAGGATCATTGTCTTGGAACCAAAGGAACCTTAAGAAGTTCCTGTCTTCCTCTCTGACCAAGAAACAATGGAACATCTGCTGGATGTCGGCTATGAAGGCAATAGAATCTTTGCGGAAGCGTAAGAGCACTCCCAGGAGTTTGTTGTTAAGGTCTAGGCCTGTCAAGAGGACATCGTTTAAGGAGATACCCTTGTATTTGGCACTAGAGTCAAACACTACTCTGATTTGACCTGGCTTTTTGGGATGGTACACTCTGAATATAGGGAGATACCAACACTCTTCAGAGTCTTTAGGGGTGGGAGCCACCTCGGCATGACCGTTCTCAAAGATCTTCCCCATGAAAGAAAATAAATGTTCCCTCATCTCTGGCTTTCTTTGTAAATTACGTTTAAGGGAAGCAAAACGTTGTAACGCTTGTTCTTTGTTATTGGGTAAGCGTTGTCTCTGTGGTCTGAAGGGAAGAGGTGCGACCCAGCTGTTTGTGCTGTCTTTGACTAGACCTTGCTCCATTATTTTTAAGAAGAGTTTGTCTTCGATAGACATTGCCACACGATTGTCATCTTTAGTTCTCTGAAAGACTGTGCACCCTAAATGGTCTTGGTCACTGTCACAGGCAAAGTTGTCACTAGTGGGGCTTGTGAAGGGACAAGATGAGTGGGTGGCGTAGACTGATTCCTTAACAAGGAAATGGTTGTGGCATGGCTAGAAAAGAGAGGGACGTCCATTCTCTAGGGTATTTGTGAGCATGCTGCTAACGGAGTTAGGTTTGTGCACGCTTCCTAGACAGACATCTCCTATGATGATCCATCCAAGGTCTAACTTCTGAGCATAAGGAGCATTATTGGGACCATTAATCTGAGCTCTTGATTTGTGGGCTTGTAAGATATCTCTCCCAAGGAGTAGGATGATCTGAGCCTGAGGATCAAGTTCTGGTATCAGATGTGCTATGCGTTTCAAGTGTGGGTGATGAGCAGCTACATCTGGTGTAGGAATTTCAGATCTACGATCAGGGATCTGATTGCATTCAATAAGAGTTGGCAAAGACAAGCGAGATCGCCCATCGATGGACTCGATTTGGTAGCCGGATGCTCTCCTACCAGCCGTCTCCACTATTCTTGCACAAGTTTTCAAGGAGTAGGGAATGCTGGGGCCTTTAATGCTGAACATGTCAAACAAAGTTGAGCTGGCTAATGACTTGTTACTTTGGTCATCCAGGATTACATAAAGCTTAATAGCTTTGTCTTTTTGGCCTGCTGGGTAGACTCTGACTAGGCAGATTTTGGAGCAGGACCTACCACCTATGGCTCCTTTGCAGATCTCTGTACATTGTGAAGTGACCTCTGGTGTAGTTGTGGTGGTGTGCTCCTCCTCCCAGCCGTGCTCACTAGTGCTGAGGGTGTGTTGTAAAGTCCATGGAGCTGACCCAGGATGTAACCCTGTGTTGTGATCTGAGCTGTCACATTCTGTGCATTTCAAACTGACCTTACAGTCCTTGGCGAGATGAGATGTTGAAGAGCAGCACCTGTAGCAGATGTGGTTCTCCTTGAGGAAGGCTTTGCGGTCCTGCAGGGTTTTCTCTCTGAAGGCTCTGCATTTTAGGAGAGGATGTGGCTTCCGATGCAAGGGACACTGCTTACCAGGATCATTGACCTTTGTCTCTGAGTTAGAGAAGTTGGCAGACCTGTGAAAGGAACCTGGAGGAGACACGTTAGTTTTGTGTACTGCTACTGGAGATTTGCGAGGGTTAAGTCCCACAGGAGCGGCACACAACAGCGTAAAATCAAAACTTGGATCATTTCTGGTTTTAGCTTGCTGGCACACAAAGTCCACAAAAACAGAAAAAGGAGGGAATGAAACATCATGCTGTCTTTTATATTGGGATCCGTGTGTAATCCACTGCTCTTGCAAGTTATAGGGTAACTTTTGCACAATGGGATTGACACCTCTGGCTGTGTCAAGGAATGCAAGTCCTTGTAAGTCTCCCTCGGATTTAGCTACTTGGAGTTCCATTAGCAAGTCACTTAACTCTCTATGTTTATGGTAGACTTTGCTAGGTATTCTGGGAAAGTTATCAAGTCTTTTGAATAATGCATTTTCTACTGCTTCTGCTGAACCATAACACTCATCAAGTCTGTCCCAGATTGTTCTAAGACCAGTGTCTGGGTAGTTTATATTTATTGTCCTGATTCGCCTGGCGTGCTCGGCAGACTCATTTCCAAGCCATTTGATCAGGAGGTCTATCTCTTCGCTGCAAGATAGCCCTAAGTCTCTGATAGTGTTTTGAAAGGATGACCGCCGGTCATCAGGGCGGTCATTAAACTTTTCAAGTCCTTTGGTGACTAACTCGCGTCGTGCAAAGAACCTTGCAAAGTCTATGGTGGCTTGGTTAGCCTGCTGTGAGTTGTCATGGTAAGATGGCTGTGTGTAGTCATACCTTTTGCTGGCACCAAGCTGTCCTCTGATGTACCGTTCTGGCTTGGGCATTGGTTCTGGAGGGCGATTAGAAGGTGATTCTATTATCTCACTTATGGGGAGTCTGTCGTAGGAGACGTCAGTTTGCACGGATTTCTCCCGTTTGCAGGCTTGAGGCTTGTCACTGACTTGTGGCGGTACCGTGTGGTGACTTTGGCTTGTCTCTTTGACGTCATCTTTTACACTGCTTGCTTTAAAATGTTGATTGATGTAATCTGAAGTTTGTTGTAGAGAATTTGGAGTTTCAGCTGCTGGATCGAGAATGTTGCTGCGTCTGCTGCGTTCACTTCTCGGGTATACAGCTAATTCTAAGGCGTCTGCTTCAGCTAAGGCTGCTGCTACTTCCTTCTCTACAGTCAGTTTCTCTAGGGCTACTTCTAGGAGGGCTTCCTTGGCCTCTAACTTCACTTTCTCCTGTTTAATCTGCATTTCTTGCTCAGCAAAGGCTGCTCGGGCCTTGGCGGCTTCAGCTTTTGCACGTGCTATGGCGAGTGCATTGCTTGCGGAGGAAGATCTTGAGGAGCCGGAAACTCTGGACCTTGTCTTGAGTGAGGATGTCTGGCTATGTGACATGTTGCGTGCAGGAATGCTTGACTGTGTAGAGACTGCTGTATTGCATATGCAGATGACTACGCTGGCAGGGTAGCAGGCCTCTGTATAGTCTCTGTCCTAAATCCCACTTGCTGGATAGTCGCTGTTTCACTGTTCTGTTCTCACTACACGTATGCCCCAGGCGTATGCAGCTAAACATACAGCTAAACCTTTAATCCTGCAATAACCAGTCCTTTTGTAACTTAAGGCTTTATTCCAGAGATAGAATAGTGGTCACAGGTTACAAGTTAGAATGGAAATCCGATTAGGATTGTGAATAGAGGTGAAACTGTAAATAAACATATAAAGGCATATAATCAGTATACAAACATTAACAGTATATGCATTGAGTAGATAACTGACAGTTCATAGGCATACCAGCGATGCTTCAAAAGGGGTTCAGGAATCTTCCCACAGGAACCTCAGGTACTGTCTGCTCTTTCCTTCTGAGGTAAATCTAAACTGGAAATTCTCCTCAGAGAGGGGTGGAACTAATCCAGCAATAGAGTACAGGAAGTACCATAAAGTACTGTACAACAGTCTATGTCACAGTGGCATCTTGTGGACAAGATTGGTATTACAAGTTCCAATGGAATTAATTACTTCCAAGCTGAAGGCATGACACTTATCTTGGCGTGTTGTCTGGGCAATGGCCAAGTCAATCACCTGATCTGAATCCGATTGAGCATGCATTTCACTTGCTGAAGACAAAACTGAAGGGAAAATGCCACAAGAACAAGCAGGAACTGAAGACAGTTGCAGTAGAGGCCTGGCAGAACATCACCAGGGATGAAACCCAGCGTCTGGTGATGTCTATGCCTTCTAGACTTCAGGCTGTAATTGGCTGCAAGGATTTGCAACCAAGTATTAAAAAGTGAAAGTTTGATTTATGATTGTTAATCTGTCCCATTACTTTTGGTCCCTTAAAAAGTGGAAGGCACATATACAAACTGTTGTAATTCCTACACCTTTCACCTGTTTTGGATCTAAATACCCTCAAATTAAAGCTGAAAGTCTGCAGTTAAAGCTCATCTTGTTTCATTTCAAATCCATTGTGGTGGTGTATAGAACCAAAAAGATTAGAATTGTGTCAATGTCCCAATATTTATGGCCCTGACTGTACCTTACAATTTTAAACTATGAGAGATTCTAGCAGGACATACACAGGCAGACCTTCAGCAATATCAGCACTGAGGAGAGACATGCTGGCAAAACGTGATTGATCTATATGAAAGTATGGATTGAGTAGGTGGTGGGTATTAGTGCTACACTGCCCTTAAAGTGCTATAGAAATTATGATACCTTAAAAAAATAAAGTGCATAATCGCATAAGATCAAATATAACATTCAATAAGGATGTAGATGTAGCACCCTCCTAGGTAGGTGCTTGGTAAAAGCATTGTTTGCTCCATCTGCTTATCAGGGGAGCCTGATCAGTAGGTTTGCCTGTTACATGTGTCCATGTGTGATTCATTTGGTCTAAGGGAGTGTCCCCACTGTGTCCAATGGTGGAGCCTGTTGGACAGTGGAGGAAACCCAGCCAATGACACACAGGCTTTTGTGTCTGTCCCAGTTGGAGGGCACAACCGCAGTGCATCCTGGGATAGGTCATAAAAGCCAGGGACACATGTGACAGGGCATCTTTAGGCGGAAAGCCAGGTCCCAGGAGGAGGGTCATGGCTGTCTCTCCTCCTGTCAGTGTGGAAGGTGGTCACAGGCAGTCAGCCTAGTGAACTGGAAGTGTGGTGCTGAGCAAGGAGGTCCAGTGGATGCTGACCAGGAAGTTGAAGGCAGAGCAACCTGAGGAAAAACAGTGTCCGTGAGTACCAGGGAGCTTGCCAGGGGTCTTCCCAGGTAGGGGACCACTCCAGTGAGGGTCAGTGGACAAGAGCTAGCACACACAGCAAGTGAGAAAGGAAGTGCCAAGTTGAGGACCCTAAAGGTTCAACACAACAGGATCATTTTCACTATCTTCACTTCAGTGGCAGAGTGAAGCAGCGGCCTTGCCGCATACTCTACAGTTAGATGTCCTCTACATTGTGCATAGTTCAAGTTGGAGTATCCCACTCATCCCTTCTCCCATCCAAGTTCTAAAATAAAACACAAAAACCAAATCCCCTGGATTGTTTATTGTCTGAGCCAAGTGTTAAAGTGATACGATTTTACAGACTGTTGCTATGGGTAACCCAGGGGAATCCAATCTCGGCAGCTCCCTAGGTAGCAGTGCTACATAATACTGGTGATAAAAATACTGGGAGGGATGTGCACACTGTATCACATAAAAACAGTCCTATTGGATAATGTACATCAAAATAACATAAAAAATATATACAATTAAATAAAATAAAATAAATAAAGTATATAAATATTGCAACAATCTCCATTTTGTTCTCTAGGGTCTCTGCTAAAAAAAAATATATAATGTGTGGGGGTTCTAAGTAATTTTCTAGCAAAAAAAAAAACAGATTTTAACCTTCTTGTATATACCTGGGGTTGGCGTTTTTGATAGGTTTGATATTATCCAGGTCCTTGATTAGTAGTTGCTTGAAAACATCGATATTGTGGTTCGATGTTTGGGGTGGGTTGAACAGGGAATTATTTTTTAAACCACTATTCACTCCCACCGTACTGGATTTATTCACTACGTTGGATGAACAACTTGATGGAATTGGGCTTTAGTAAGAGAATAATCACAAAGAAAGAGATGAAGTATCTCGTCCCGAGCTTCAGCCGTATCCCGACTATCTACACACTGCCCAAGGTCCATAAGGACCAAGTTCACCCGCCTGCCAGACCCATTGTGAACAGCATAGGTTCTGTGACAACAAGGGCGGGTGAATATTTGGACCACTTTTTACAAAAAAGTGTAACACAAATGAGGGCATACCTAAGAGACACTAAAGACTTCTTGTGCACTTTAAAAGATTTGATCCTGCCAAACACGAATGATATTTTTTTAGTTACCGCAGATGTGTCTTCATTATATACATTTATACAGCACGAAGATGCTATTTTATCATTAAACTGGGCCTTGAGCCAGAGAACTGATCTACCTCATGTACAGAAGAAATTTTTAGGAATGGTTTTAGAGTATTGTTTATCACACAATTACTTTTGGTATGGCGGCCAATTTTATATACAGAAACGGGGAGTTGCAATGGGAGCGAAGTTTGCACCCTTGATTGCCAACTTATTCATGGGAGAGTGGGAAGACAGAAGGATCCACGCTGGACGTAGGAAGGAGTTATTATTATATAAAAGATATATTGACGACATGTTTTTTATCTGGGCTGGTGATGAAGTATCTCTGCTGACTTACATGAATGAGTTGAACACAAATACACAGAATATTAAATTGGAGTTTACTTGGAGCAGAGACACTATTAATTATCTTGATGTTAGTGTGTCTTTAGTGGATGGTAAAATCAACACGAAAGCATACTTTAAACCAACAGACCGTAACGGATACCTACCTATACAAAGTGGACACCATCCCACATGGCTGAAAAACATACCAAAGGGACAGATGTTGAGAATCAGCTGAAATTGTACACAGGATGAGGATTTTTTGACTCAATCAACCTTTATTAAAGATAAATTCTTGGAGAAGGGTTATGAGGCACGACATCTAGACAAAACCATTCAGGAAGTATTGGACATTCCCCAAAGTGAGTGTCTGGCTACCAAAGAAAAGGTTATTAATGACAGACATCAATGGGGTTTTATCACAGATTATAATGTACAATACTGGGAGTTTGAAGAAGTTTTTAAGGCAAATTGGAACATTTTAAAAATGGACAAAGTTTTGGGACCCATTTTACCCTCTAACCCGATTTTTATCTATCGCAAAGCACCCAGCATTGGAGACCGAATTGTGAAAAAAGTTTTAGATTTACCGAAGGCTCCTCAGATGTTCTGGAACACTCCAGGCTTCTATGCCTGTAGACGCTGCAAAGCATGTCGGCAAGAAAATACGCACTTTAAGGGGCTTACTTCTTTCACATCCAATGCCAACGGCAGGACCTTTGAAATCAAAGAAACAATAACGTGCATGTCTACACATGTAGTATATGGCATGGAGTGCCCGTGCGGCATGATTTATATTGGCCGCACAAAGAGGAAACTGGGTGTAAGGATTGCAGAACATATCTATTACATCAGTATAGGTTTTAGAGAACATAGTGTCCCCCTACACTTTAGAGATATACATATGAGGGACCCATTGGGACTAAAGTTTTGGGGGATTGAAAAAATTATCGCATATGTTTTTTCAGATTGTCAGTGAATTATGACTGTCCCCTGGTGAGAATGATCATCAAAAGGTATCGCGGGTATTAATATTAATAAACTACAGTTTCCAGCCGCGGAAGGTACAATATTATCATGCCTACATTGACCGATCTGTTCAGTCCCATTAGGGAACAACATCCGGGGTGAGCACTCCGGAAGCAGTTTAGTGGTAATATCGGTATTAGTACGGCCGGAAATGACGCTTGGATATCCGGCCAAAGGCTGTTGTTTACCTTCGACGTCATTTCCGGGATCGCCACCTCCGGTTTCCGGGATCGGAGGTGACGACTGGACATCCGGCTAAAGCCTTTTGTTTACCTTGACGTCACTTTCGGTATCGCGGATACCGAAAGCAAATCGATTGGCGGCAATTGCGGCGTTTTGAGCTCCTTCTAGGGGGAGGAGTGATACTAAAAACGGTGGAAACAGTCCTAATTACCCTTTATATAAATTGGGAACAGCAGACAGTATGCCTGAGTCCTCAGTAGATGACAAAACAGACGAAACGCGTCAGAACACAGGCATGCTGTTTCCCTGGTAACCCTACGGAGTCGTGGCTGGGGTCCGGATCTCACCTATAGAGGAAGCTGAAATTAATCATGCAGCAGCGGTGAGCTAGCCATAACCAGTGGGTCATTACCATTTGTGCTTGAATAAATTGTTTTTAATGTAAGCATATTGGATTTGGGGGGTTCACTTTGGAGTGGTTTGTTCAATAAATTTTTGAAACGGTATCACACTATTGTGCCCCCATCTTTATTTCCATGACACGATCTGATCCTTAATTGGAGTACGTATGTGGAAGGCCATCTAGTACTGGCGGAGATATCCAGGAGTGTCAAGGGTGCAAGCAACCAATGCTTACAGGTGTATTTTGATAGTGTTTCTGGTGAGTGCCCACTCTTCAGGGGGTCACGTATGGTGTGGTGAAGGTTGATACCGGATTACATACATCTAAACACCGGGGATCACTAAAATATGGATTGTCTGGATATGTTATGAACAGTAATCAAGTTAAAAGACAGTTTTTCACTCATTTATGAGGACTATATGATCTTATATATGGTTTTACATATTGGGCGCTGCTGGATGTGACCAAGTGCTGAACAATACTAGTCTGAGTATTCTTTACAGTATTTTTTTACATCTTTTATATATTGCCTTTTATTACAGCGGCTGCAATCAGCAAATTTTATGTGGTTTTATAGTTTACATCTATTGTGTGTTTTTTTTTCCCTTTTAATAAGAAGCGCTGGGCGAGTGTTTGGAATCATCTCTCTTTGTTTCAACCGCTTTTTCTATATTTAGTGCATATGTATAGCCCTTATTGTAGTAATGTCACTGGTAACCCCAAAAGTGTCAAAAATGTCAGTCAAGGGTCCGATCTGTCTGCCGCAATGTCGCAGTCCCGCAAAAAAATCGAAGATCGCCGCCATTATGCGTTAAAAAAAACAACAAAAATGACAAAAATCTTTCCCTTAGATAGTAAACGCAATAACTTTTGCACAAACCAATCAAAATACGCTTTTTGCAATTTTTTTTTACCAAAAATATGTAGCATAAAACAAATTGGCCTAAAATGTTAAAAAATTTTGATTTTTACATTTTTTTGGGTGGGAATTTCATATAAAAAAATTTGAAAAATATTGCTATTTTTGCAAAATTGACGCTCTTTTTTTGTTTATAGCGCATGATCAAAAAATCGCACAGGTGATCAAATACCACCAAAAGACAGCTCTGTTTGGGGGGAAAAAAAGTACGTCAAATTCGTTTAGGTACAGCGTCGCACGACCGCGCAATTGTCCGTTAAAGTCACGCAGTGCCGAATCGCAAAATACCCCCTGGTCAGGAAGGGGGTAAAATCTTCCGGGGCTTAAGTGGTTAAGTGAGGGCATATTCATATTCCTATATATATCTCTGAAAAAAACCCAGACTTCTCCGACTTCCCCACTAAAATTGCGTCTGGATGTATATTCTTGCCATGACGCAATTCCGCAGTAACGCCATGACGTCATATTACATCATGATGCAAATTTGCCTCATGACATGACTTGCTTGATGTCGTACAAATTACATGGGAAAACCCTAGAAATAGAGGAAAGAAGGGGGAGGCCGCCATTTTGACTCCAATCATGTGGGGATAGTTTGGTCCCCTCCATTTTCTTTCTTTATCCTTTGACACTTTTACTTTGGTGCATTTATTTTTCATTCCTGACTAAGCTTTTTATTAAGCGAAACATACGGAGTTATAATTTTTTGGGAGCACTAATATGATTTAGGGTACAGCATGGTTTGTGGGACGGTGTTTTTTTTTTTAGGGTTGGCAGGATTTACCAGTGCTAATAGCATTTAGTTTTTTTTGATGAGGCAGGCTCGACCAGCTTTTCTAGCCTTCAGAAAAAGACTAGGCAGGAAAGAATTTGTCAGTCTATTTGTTAGCCAGCCATTTTACTTTGAGAGCATTATAAATTAACCACTTCTGGACCGGAAGGATTTGCCCCCTTAATGACCAGGCCATTTTTTGCGATTTGGCACTGCGTTACTTTAACGGACAATTACGCGATCGTGCGACACTGTACCTAAATAAAATTTATGTCCCTTTTTTTCCCACAAATACAGCTTTCTTTTGGTGGTATTTGATCACCTGTGCGATTTTTTTATTTTTGCGCTATAAACAAAAAAAGAGCGACAATTCTGGAAAAAAAACAGTATTTTTCACTTTCTGCTATATAACATTCCCACCAAAAAATTAAAATCTGTTTTTTTTTTATCCTTTTAGGCCAATATGTATTCTGCTACATATTTTTGGTAAAAAAAATTCCAATAAGCGTATTTTGATTGGTTTGCGCAAAAGTTATCACGTCTACTAACTAGGGGAAAGATTTATGTCCTTTTTTATTTATGTATTTTTTTGACAAGTAATGGCGGCAATCTGCGATTTTTAGCGGGACTGAGACATTGTGGCGGACAGATCGGACCCCTAACTGACGTTTTTGACACTTTTGGGGGGGACCAGTGACATTACTACAGTAATCAGTGGTAAAAATATGCACTGTTACTGTAATAATGACACTGGCAGGTAAGGTGTTAACCCAGGGGTGATCAAAGGGTTAACTGTGAGCCTAGGGGAGTGTTTTCTAACTGTGTGGGGAAGGGACTTGTGAAATGAACACAGAGACCTGTGATCCCATATAGAAGGATCACAACCGCTGTGTGATCATTTCAGAGAGAACAACCCTCTCTCTCTCACAGCGGGAAGCGATCGCGGAAGCCCAACGGCAATCACGGCCGCCAGCCCCATGGATCGGCATCCCCACTGCCTAGTGGGGGCAGGTACGCGCTCCTGGCGGCACGCGCTCACCCCCAGGAGCGTTTCTGCAAACTGCCGTACAGGTACGCTGATTCACGCAGCTGAGCCAGCCTACTGAAGTATATATGCGGTGGGCGGTCAGCAAGTGGTTAAGAAGGTTTGACAAGCAAGAGTAGCCAACCAATTCAATAGTGTGTATTGATTTGAAAAGCTTTTTCAGCATTCAGATTCAGACCAGGCAGGTAATATTTGCTGCTCCTAATTAGGGATGATCGAATGGTTCGGGTCGACCATCGGTTCGAGCCGAACATTGACTGTTTAAAATTCGGCCGAATTCCGAACTTTTTACTGAAAAAGTTTGGAATTCGGCAACCATAACCGACCAAAATGCAATGGGCAGGAGCTGGGCTTTAAAAGCCTGTGATTGGACCAGAACCATCAGTAAAAGCCAATTGAGGGGACAGGAGGATGCTAGGAATGTGATTGGAGTGACTAGAGGGTCCAAAGGCCAATCAGTAGTGAATACGCCCCCCAGTATATAAGATAGCCCCGCCAAATCTCTAGCATTGTAATACAGGGGCTGTGGAAGAGAATGGAAGCAGTTCTGTTACTCCTGCTTCAAAAGTGTCATTTAGCAATTATTAGTGTGAGGAAAGGGATATCTAGTGTAGTTAGGGTACTATATACCACTATAGTTAGATTCAATAATCTAGTTCAGCCTTTCTCAACCGGTGTGCCCCGGCACACTAGTGTGCCGCCAGAGGTCCTTAGGTGTGCCGCGGGATCATTGGAGAGAAGGGCTGTCAGATGAGCCCGATCTCCCGATCCTCTGCTGTACATCGGAACTGTGAGGAAGCTCCGTCAGCCTCAGCAAAGTGAAAGTAAAGGGAGGGGGAGTGTGTTGTGCTCTCTGCTTCCCCCTACAGTGCAGTACCCGCCTCTGTGAGGAAAGGTATTGTAATAGAACTTTTAAAGTTTGTGTATATGTATGTGTGTATGTGTGTTTGCACATGTGTGTGTGTGTGTGTACACGTGTCTGTATGTGTGCATGTATACATGTGTTTGTATTCGTACATGTGTTTGTGTGTGTATTTGTACGTGTGTACATGTGTCCATGTTTCGGTGTGTGTTCATGTATGCATGTGTGAGCATTTTTATGTGTTGTTTGTACATGTGTTTGTGTGTGTGCATGTGTCTGTTCATGTATACATGTGTATGCATTTGTATGTGTGTGTGCGTACATGTGTGTGTGCGTGCGTGTCTGTATGTGTGCATGTATACATGTGTATGCATGTGTGTTTGTACATTCTTTTGTATGTGTGTGTGTTTGTATATATATATATATTGTAACAGGAAGTCAGCTAAATCTGGGAATGTAGTCACAGGAAGGAGATACATTTCTACCTGATTTAGAAAGTCCATTAATTAATTTAGGGTGTTGGCTACAGAGCTAGCCAGCAGGAATTTGAAAGGCCTTCACCTGTTCAGAATGAGGGAGTTAAGGCTCTATAATTTGTTCAGAGAAATTCCTATTGTTTGCTGCCTCCAGAAGCTGTGTCCTGAAGCCATGTGGGCTGGGAGCAGGAGGACAGTCAGCGTGTGCCTCCCGACAGGATGTGTGGGCCTGGGAGAAGACCCCCCGGAGTGATGTGTGCCCGGGACGGTAACCAAGGGTGAATACGTCTCAAAGGTGAGAAGACGAACTGTTGATGTGAAAGAAACAAAGGACTGTGTTGCCCTGTGAAGCTATTATAAAAGGACTATTGAGTGTCCGCTGGAGGACAAGGAAGTCTGCCCGACGGTAGGTTGGAGACAGACACCTAGGCAGGTTCCAGTTGTGAGAAGGTAGCCGCCCACAGAGGCAAGGATTTATTTTCTGTTTTATTTTATTTTGGATGTTTTGCTGCATACAGCCTGGTGAAGAAAACACCATTAGAATAAACCATAAACCTGTTGTTTGCAAGCACTTTTGGGCTATTTCTCTGTGAAAACGCACTCCCCAAGGAGTCATCCACGCCTACCACCGAGCTAATCCCTCACAATATATATATGTGTGTGTGTGTGTGTGTGTGTGTATGTTACTTTTAATCCTGACCCCCCATTCCTGTACTGTCAGAACTGCTTTTTAGGGCTTGTTTCTGATAGCAGCAAGGGCTGCTGCTCCTTTGAAAATCAATCCTTGTTTAGATGACTTTTCAGAGGCATTTGGCAGGCGGTAAAGAGGCAATATGTTGCTTCTCACCTCCTGTTTTAAGCCCGGAAATGCAGCACCACCACACCGCAACCATGCACACAGTTGCAGGGTGGTTGCAGTGCAGCCCCATTCACCCTGGGTATACCCCCAGCTGCAGCCACCACATGTGTACATCCCCAGATGCTGCCTCTGCAGCTAAAGGGGGAGCAGATGAGGGTAGTAAAGACAGCTCAACCATGTGGTTTTACTGCCCCTCCAACCTGACATGTGAACAAGCCCTGTGTGGATGTGTGCTGCGTGTAGGGCTTCAATGGGCTTCCCTACCAGCAGAAATGCAGGGAAAAAAGTCCCTGACCCTTTTTTTTTAAACTTGTGCCGCACCCAAATCACCCCATGTTTGCCAAAGAGCAGAGCATCTGTCTGTGTCAGGAACGAGCACGATTCTGCTCTTGTTCTGCGATACACAGTAACGTGAATCAAACCTTGGGCAGGGGTGCCTCAAGACTGAAAAAACTTTTCAAGGGCGCCCCGACTGAAAAAAGGTTGAGAAACACTGATCTAGTTTCTGTAGGGAAAGTGTTAAGTGTCAGGGTGACTCTAGTGTAGTGTAGGGTTAACTGACTCTGACTGCTATGGCAGGGTGACCAAACTCTTCCATGTCAGGGTGACTGCCATAGAAAAAAGATTGTTTGTATTAGAATTGCAGTAGAGAAGGGTAGTGGCTCCGCTACTTTCACACCTGGCCGTTTTTGTTGCATGCCTTTATTGGGCTTTTTTGTGGACGTCTTTGGAGGCAGCAATGACATCTGAACTTCTGTGTAGGGGTATATATACACACACACATATATGTATATATACACATACACATATATAGGTGTGAAAGTAGCAGAACCCTATGCCTGCGCTAATGAAATTATTTGCAGGAATAGGGCTCCGCTCCTATCACACCTATATGTGTGTATGTGTATATATACATATAAGTGTGTGTGTGTATATATACCCCTATACAGAAGTTCAGATGTTATGCCTGCCTCCAAAGACACCCAAAAAATGCCCAAAAAAATGCCTGCAACAACACACCTGGGCGTTTTTGTTGCAGGCGTTTTTTTGGGCATTTTTTGGGTGTCTTTGGAGGCAGGCATAACATCTGAACTTCTTTATAGGGGTATATATACACACGCACATATATGTATATATACACATACACACATATAGGTGTGAAAGTAGCGGAACCCTATGCCTGTGCTAATGAAATTATTTGCAGGCATAGGGCTCCGCTCCTATCACACCTATATGTGTGCATGTGTATATATACATATTGTAACGCTCCTGCGTTTTACGTATGATGTGGATTTTCAGCTGCAGAAATATTCCACTTCAGTAGTCATGTAGAGAAACGCTGAGACACCAATCCCAACTCTCAATGACTCATCATGTGTGGATGATCTCAATTCAGCAAGTAAATACACACACTCAATAAGATGTTTCCTAGAGTGACTTATGTATATAGTAACACAGTGATGATAGGCTGAAGAGACAGGTTGGGTAGAGATGGTAGATGACAGACACTTTAAAGGAAATGTTCTTGAAAGTAAGATAGTAGCAGATGGGATGCAGATAGGTTTAGCAATCATGTATGGTAGTAGATGACAGAGTAGCAGGTGGACATACAAGAGAGATCAACCCAGTGCAAGAACAGGTGGTAGTAGGCTCAAGAGCTATCAATCTTAGATAATGCAGATGTAGTAATAGTCCTTAGTATGCAGAGCTAGATAGTGTAAGCTTTAGTATAAAGGTTATAGAGGTTTCCCCTGTGGGGTACTTATCACTAATAGCAATGTAGCAGAGGAGAGGTTCGGCAATAGCGGATGATCCGGTAGCGGGATACAGGGATCAGCGCAGCGTGGTTCCAAAAGCGAGGTATGCTTGCAAGCATGAGAGCTTCAAGACAGGTTAGCAGCAAGGCACAAAGCAGTTTGAACGAACACATGTGAGTGAGAGTCGGCGATCTAAATAGCCATCCAGTCCGGCGCTCAGTGATGACAGCATCAGTCTTAAAGGTGTATGCACACCTTACCAAAAGAGAATGGTGGGGCTCATACACTTATGAAAGAGTAATTAGGGTACCCATAGGTACCAGAACATTACAGTACCCCCCCTTTAAGGCCGGCTCCTGAAGGCCTCTGGAGCTGGTTTGTCTGGGTACTTCGCATGAAAATTGCGGATTAATCTAGAGGCATGTATGTCAGAGGTGTTTAGCCAGGTGTCGTCTTGGGGCCCATAGTTCTTCCATCGAACCAAGTACTGAAGTCTTCCTCTGTGGATACGAGAATCCAGAATCTCTTTTATCTCGTATTCTTCTCCACCTTCAACTTGTACAGGAGGAGGAGGTGGGATAGTAGGCCTTATTCCTTGGTCAGGAACATGGGGCTTCAGTAGCGACACATGGAAAATGGGATGTATTTTGAGGTCTATTGGCAATGTAAGCTGTACTGCAGCTTTTCCAATAAGTTTCTTGATTGGGAAAGGTCCCAAGAACAGAGGTCCAAGCTTTTTGCTAGGGATTTTCAGTCTTAAATTTTTTGTTGAGAGCCAAACGAGGTCCCCGATAGCGTACTGAGGAGAAGGTCTTCTGCGAAGATCATAGTACTTCTTTTGTTGACTATGAGCGTGTGCAATGGTAGTATTAAGCAAACCCAGAGAGTCCTTTATTTGGGTAAGATAGTCTGAGGCTACTGGGTTATTTGAAGGAAGGATGCGTGGTGGAAGAATAGAGGGATGAAACCCATAGTTCAAGTAGAACGGACTCTGCTTGGTCGTACTGTGGGTTGCGTTGTTGTAGGCAAATTCTGCCAGAGGGAGAAGATCCACCCAATCATCCTGTTGGTAAGAAGTGTAACAACGTAAATATTGCTCGATGCATTGGTTGACTCTTTCAATCTGTCTGTTGGTCTGCGGATGGTAAGGAGAAGTGAGCTTCCGCTCGATCCGTAGTATGTGACATAGTTCTTGCCAGAACTTGGAAATAAATTGTGATCCACGGTCAGACAGAAGAGTTTTTGGGATACCATGTAACTTAAAGACATGTTTCATCAGGAGTTCTGCCGTTTGTTTGGACGAAGGTAGTCTGCGAATAGCAATGAAATGTGCCATTTTTGTCAGATGGTCCACTGACACTAAGATGGTATTAAATCCTTTGGAAGGAGGCAATTCCACTATAAAGTCCAAGGACACAACTTCCCATGGAGTTTGGGGTATTGGTAGACTGCATAGTAGACCAGATGGTCTCGTAGTGTCAATTTTGGACCTGGCACAGACATTGCATGAAGAGACGAATTTTTGTATAGATGTTTTCATGTCAGGCCACCAGAATTGCCTGGTAATCAGATTAAGAGTCTTTGTCATACCCATATGTCCTGCCATAGGCACATCATGCGATAATTCCAAGATCTTGGTGCGTATGGTAGGTGGTATGTAAAGTTTGTCGTTGTAGTAGAGGAAGCCTTCTGCATTAGTATTTAGTTGTGCTGGGGGTGTATCCAAACTTATACCATGCAAAACCTCTTCCTTCAAGGAACGGACAACTCCAATAATGCGTTTGTGAGGTATTATAGGAACGGAAGGGATTTCTAAGTAGTTTTCTTCAGTTAGTCGTGATAGTGCATCCGCCTTTTTGTTCTTATCTGCAGGTGTGTAGGTCACTAGGAAGTTAAACCTTAGAAAGAATAGTGACCATCGTACCTGTCGGTGCGAGAGAGTTTTGTTAGTCTGAAGATATTGGAGATTTTTATGGTCCGTGTATATAAGTATTGGTAATTGGGTGCCTTAGAGTAGATGTCGCCAATTCTCCAGAGCCAATTGTATAGCAAGCAGTTCCTTTTCACCCACGGGGTAATTTATCTCTGGACTGCTTAGGGATTTAGAAAAAAAGGCGACTGGATGAAGTGGTGAAGTGTGAGTTGGTCGTTGGGAGAGTATTGCTCCTACTGCCATGTTTGACGCATCTACTTCCAGAATGTATTGGAGGGATGGGTCTGGATGGCGTAGTATGGGAGCAGAAGTAAACCTTGTCTTTAACAGGTGAAAAGCTTTATTTGCTTCATCTGACCATTTGAATGGTTTTTTAATGCTAGTGAGCTGTGTGAGGGGTCTCACAATGGCAGAGAAGTTTCTAATGAACTTCCTGTAGAAATTCGAAAATCCAAGGAATCGCTGTAGCGCCTTGCGTGTGGTTGGTGTAGGCCAATCCTGAATGCAGGATATCTTACTCATGTCCATCTCGATTCCTGTTTTGGATATGATGTAGCCTAGAAACAGTACCTCTTCTTTATGAAGCAAGCATTTTTTCAGTTTCACATAAAGGTTGTGTGCAAGCAGTCTCGATAATACTAGTCTTACATGTCTTATGTGTTCAGACAGGGATCGTGAATATATAAGTATATCGTCCAGATATACCACAACACAGACATCTAGTAAGTCTCTGAAAATATCGATTATAAATCGTTGAAAAACTGCAGGGGCGTTGCATAGCCCGAATGGCATTACAAGATATTCGAACAATCCGTATCTAGTTCTGAATGCAGTCTTCCACTCGTGTCCATCACGGATTCGAATGAGATTGTATGCTCCTTTCAGGTCCAATTTTGAAAAATAGGTAGCTCCACGCACCTGCTCAATGAGCTCAGGGATAAGCGGTAGAGGATAGCGATCTTTTATTGTAATAGCATTCAATTGCCTATAGTCGATAATAGGCCTGAGACTTGAGTCCTTATTGCGGACAAAAAAGAGTCCTGCTGCTGTGGAAGAAGTGGAAGGTCTAATAAAACCTTTTTCCAAATTCTCATCCAAATAGTCTTTGAGATGGGAAAGTTCATCCTGTGAAAGAGGATAAACATGACCGAACGGCAATTTGCTATTTGGGAGTAGATCAATGCTACAATCATAGTCTCGATGGGGAGGTAGTGCTTGAGCATTTTTCTCAAGAAAAACCTCAGAGAGATCCTGATAACATAGTGGTGCAATCTCATCTGTCACCACAGACAGGATCTTCCCGAAAGACGGGAGGTTACACGTACCCTCGCAATAGCAAGAGAGGAAGGTCAGGGTCCGTTCCTTCCAATCTATAGTTGGTTGATGTGTGTGCAACCAGGGAAGTGGGGTGAAGGTATTAGATCGAAGGTAGTGGTCTCCATATGAGACCCGTTAGTAGTGACTAGGAGTGCCTGTGTCTGATCAGTGATCGGACCAGAGGATAAAGGAACACCGTTAATAAGACTCACTGAGACAGGTTTAAGTTTAGAAATAATAGGAACTTTATTTAAAGCAGCAAAACGTATGTCAATATAATTTCCACAAGATCCTGTGTCAATCATGGCCTTAGTAGTAATCCCGTTCTGGTCCCACTGTAATGTTAAGCAAACAAAAAGGTAAGGGTTAGTGATTGAAGTTGTCAATCCCTCTAGGAGGACATGTGAACACTCACCCTTCTTTTTGTAGACTAGGGGACAGACGTTTATCTTGTGATCCGGGGATGCACAGTACAAGCAGAGATTACCAGATCGTCTTCTGGCTCTTTCCATAGTTGATAGAGGTGGGCGTATGGTTCCTACCTCCATAGGAACGGGGTCAACGGCCGAGATCCGAGAAGAACTGGATAATGGCATTCCCATTTTCTCAGCCTTTCTTTCTCGTAGTCTTCTATCTATGGTGATACTGAGTTGTATCAATGCATCCAGGGTTTTTGGCAGATCCGCTCGGGCAAGCTCGTCTTTAACGGCCTCTGATAGGCCAAGCCTAAATTGGGTTTTCAGAGATGCATCATTCCATTCTGAATCAAGGGTCCATCTCTTGAATTCTGCGACAAAGTCTTCTACAGGTCTCCTACCTTGTTTCAAGGATCTTAATTGAAGATCGGCAGTACTCTGCCTATTGGGATCATCATATAGGCTAGTGAGTTCTGCTAGGAACAAGGCATAGGAGTTGAGAAGCTGGTCGTTTTTCTCAAAAAGAGAGTCTGCCCAGGCCCGAGGATCGCCTGTTAGGTAAGAAATAATAGTACAAACCTTAATGTGATCAGTAAGGTAGGTACGGGGTTTTAGCAAGAAAAGTAACTCACATGCGTTTTTAAATTCGCGAAATTTTTTGCGATCGCCTGTAAATACCAAAGGAGGATTTATTTTGGGTTCAGGGGACTGAGCAGTGGTAAGTTGTGTCAGTCTAATTACCTGCTGCGACAGAGCCTGATTGTCTTCTTTTAATTCAGCAAGTGCGTGTATTAACGCAGTTACTTGCTGTTTTAATTGTGTCATCTGAGTGGTTATTTCTGCTGAATCCATTTGTGGTTCGTTCAATCTGTAACGCTCCTGCATTTTACGTATGATGTGGATTTTCAGCTGCAGAAATATTCCACTTCAGTAGTCATGTAGAGAAACGCTGAGACACCAATCCCAACTCTCAATGACTCATCATGTGTGGATGATCTCAATTCAGCAAGTAAATACACACACTCAATAAGATGTTTCCTAGAGTGACTTATGTATATAGTAACACAGTGATGATAGGCTGAAGAGACAGGTTGGGTAGAGATGGTAGATGACAGACACTTGAAAGGAAATGTTCTTGAAAGTAAGATAGTAGCAGACGGGATGCAGATAGGTTTAGCAATCATGTATGGTAGTAGATGACAGAGTAGCAGGTGGACATACAAGAGAGATCAACCCAGTGCAAGAACAGGTGGTAGTAGGCTCAAGAGCTAGCAATCTTAGATAATGCAGATGTAGTAATAGTCCTTAGTATGCAGAGCTAGATAGTGTAAGCTTTAGTATAAAGGTTATAGAGGTTTCCCCTGTGGGGTACTTATCACTAATAGCAATGTAGCAGAGGAGAGGTTCGGCAAGAGCGGATGATCCGGTAGCGGGATACAGGGATCAGCGCAGCGTGGTTCCGACAGCGAGGTATGCTTGCAAGCATGAGAGCTTCAAGACAGGTTAGCATCAAGGCACAAAGCAGTTTGAACGAACACATGTGAGTGAGAGCCGGCGATCTAAATAGCCATCCAGTCCGGCGCTCAGTGATGACAGCATCAGTCTTAAAGGTGTATGCGCACCTTACCAAAAGAGAATGGTGGGGCGCATACACTTATGAAAGAGTAATTAGGGTACCCAAAGGTACCAGAACATTACACATATATGTGTGTGTGTATATATACCCCTACACAGAAGTTCAGATGTCATGCCTGCCACCAAAGACGTCCACAAAAAAGCCCAATAAACGCCTGCAACAAAAACGGCCGGGTGTGAAAATAGCGGAGCCCTATGCCTGCTCTACTGCAATTCTAATACAAACAATCATTTTTTTTTCTGGTTCTGGACATGCTACAGAGCTGAAACTTCACAGGTACACTTTTTAGACCCCCCAGCAGTGTTAATTTCGTCGACTAAAACGTTTTCGTCGACTAAATGAACACAATTTTAGTCTACTAATATACGACTAAAACAATTCAGATGACTAAAATACGACTAAAACTAAAATGGCATTTTAGTCTTAAGACTAAAATACGACTAAAACTAAAATGGCATTTTAGTCATAAGACTTTAACTAAAACGAAATTGAAATTTGCTGCCAAAATGAACACTGGTGTAGTGCTGTGCTAGTGCATGCTCAAAGCTTAATACCATAAATATGTAATGTTCTGGTACCTCTGGTACCCTTATTTCCACATTTCTCTCTTAATATTGCGTCCCATCTTGCTATCCAAATGGGACGCATACACCTTTAAGGGCAATGACGGCTTTCTCTCACTCATTGCTCGTTCAAACCGCATGTTCACCGCACCTTCTCTTGCGAAGCTGGAGCTGCTGGCTATTCCCTTTGCCTGAACTGAACCGGAACCTCGCTGCCGATCCGTATCTCGCTACTGGATCACCTCTCACTACTGAACTTTGTTACTACTACCTATCTAGTGATAAGTACCCCACAGGGGATTCCTTACTAACCTGCACTTCTACTGTCATCTACTGCATATACCAGGACTATCTCTATCTAAGCTATTTCCTATCATCTGCATAGACTGTTAGCTCTTGGGACTACCATCAACTATCCTTGCACTAGGTTACTCTGTCTTGTATACTCCATCTGCTGTCCCCTACCATCTGCACTATACTTGACATTAGAACCTATCTGCTTACTACCATCACCTAAACACTCTCCTAATACTACTCCTAGGTGCTCACCATACTATAGCCTGTCTCTCACCTATATACTCTCATATATACTATCCCTCCATTAACATCAGATTGAGTGTATGTATATTGCATAAACAGGCTGTGCACAGTGATGAAGTCCTGAGAGTTGGATATGTTTGTTCAACAGAATCTCTACACGACTACTGAGTGTGACAATTCTGCAGCTGCAAATCCATCCACTAACAAAAACGCATGAGCGTTACAGATTGAACGAGCCTTAAAAAAATTATGGATTCAGCAGAATTACCCACTCAGGTACTACAATTAAAACAGCAAGTAGACGCATTGATCCTTGCTCTTACAGAGGTAAAAAACGAAAATCAGGCTTTAAGACAGCAGGTTGGCCGTCTCACGCAGCTTTCTGTTGCTCAGCCCCGTGAGCCTAAGATAAACCCTCCTCTAGTGTTTACTGGTGATCGGAGTAAATTTCGTGAATTTAGAAACGCATGTCGATTGCTTTTCTTGTTAAAACCTCTGACCTACACCACTGACCAAATTAAAGTCTGTACCATTATCTCCTATCTGACGGGTGAACCCCGGGCCTGGGTAGACGCTCTCTTTGAAAAAGACGACCAACTCCTTAACTCCTATTCTTTATTCCTAGCGCAACTCGCTAGTTTATATGAAGACCCCAATAGGCAGAGTACTGCTGATACCCAATTGAGGGCTTTAAAACAAGGAAGGAGACCTGTTGAAGATTTCGTGGCAAATTTCAAAAGATGGTCCCCTGATTCAGGGTGGAACGACACATCTTTGCGAACGCAGTTCAGACTCGGCCTATCAGAGGCCGTTAAAGACGAGCTCGCCCGAGCGGATTTACCTGGCACTTTGGGTGGCCTGATGCAGACCAGTATCAATATTGACAGACGACTGCGAGAAAGAAAGGCTGAGAAGATGGGCTTACCATTTTCCAGTCCTTCTCGGATGTCGCCTGTTGACCCTACTCCTATGGAGGTAGGAATGATACGCCCACCTTTGACCCTTTCTGAACGTGCCAGGAGGAAAACCGAACATCTCTGCATTTACTGCGCATCCTCGGATCATTTGATAAGCGGCTGTCCCCTTGTCCGCAAAAAAGAGGGTGAGTGTTCAAATGTCTTGCTAGGGGGACTAACAACTTCCTTTTCTAATCCTTATCTTTTTGTTCAATTGACATTGCAGTGGGACCAAACTAGGATCACCACCAAGGCTATGATCGACACTGGATCTTGTGGAAACTACATTGATACTTGTTTTGTCTCCTTAAATAAAATACCTACTGTTCCAAAACCCAAACCGGTCTCTGTTAGTTTTATTAACGGTACCCCTTTATCCTCCGTTCCCATCACCAATCAGACACAGGCACTCCTTGTAACTGCTGACAAGTCTCATGTGGAGACCACCACCTTTGATGTATTAACCTCACCACATTTTCCCATTATTTTGGGACTTCCTTGGTTACACATACATCAACTAATCATCGATTGGAAAACAAGAATGCTAGCCTTCTCTTCTCACTATTGCGAAACTACGTGTAATCTCCCCCCATATGGTAGGATCCTATCTGTGGTGTCGGTTGACATTATACCAAAATGTTATCAGGATTTATCGGAGGTTTTCCTTGAGAAAAACGCTCAAGTGTTGCCTCCCCATAGGGACTATGATTGTTGTATCGATCTACTCCCTAATAGTAAGTTGCCTTTCGGTCACGTCTATCCTCTTTCACAAGATGAACTCTCTCATCTCAAGGAATATCTGGATGAAAACTTGGCAAAAGGATTCATCCGACCTTCTACTTCCTCCACTGCTGCTGGACTCTTCTTTGTCCGCAATAAGGATTCTAGTCTTAGGCCTATCATTGATTTCAGACAATTAAATACCATTACAATAAAGGATCGTTATCCTTTACCTCTTATTCCTGAACTTATCGAACAGGTGCGCGGAGCTTCCTACTTTTCAAAATTGGACTTAAAAGGGGCATACAATTTAATTCGAATCTGTGAGGGGGATGAATGGAAGACAGCATTCAGAACCAGATACGGACTGTTTGAGTACCTCGTGATGCCATTTGGGTTGTGTAATGCTCCCGCAGCCTTCCAACGTTTTATAAATGAGATATTCAGAGACTTGCTTGATGTTTGTGTTGTAGTATATTTGGACGATATACTTATTTATTCTCATTCCTTATCTGAGCACATAAAACATGTAAGACTTGTGTTGTCAAGACTACTTGCACATAACTTATATGTTAAATCAAAAAAATGTTTAATCCATAAAGAGGAAGTACTATTCTTAGGATACATTATATCTAAAAATGGAATCAAAATGGACATGAGCAAAATATCCTGCATTCTGGATTGGCCTGTGCCAACCACTCGCAAAGCATTACAGGTTCCTCGGATTCTCTAACTACTATAGGAAGTTTATTAAGAACTTCTCTGCGATTGTGAGACCTCTCACACAACTCACAAGCACAAAAAAAAATCATTCAAATGGTCAGAAGAAGCAAATGGAGCTTTCTGTCTGTTGAAATCAAGCTTTACTTCTGCTCCCATACTACGCCATCCAGACCCATCCCTTCAATACATCTTGGAGGTAGATGCGTCAAATATGGCAGTAGGAGCAGTTCTCTCACAACGACCAACAAACACCTCACCTCTTCACCCAGTTGCTTTCTTCTCAAAGTCATTAAGCAGCCCCGAGGTGAATTACCCAGTAGGTGAGAAAGAGTTGCTAGCCATAAAACTGGCACTAGAAAATTGGCGACATCTACTTGAGGGTACTCAATTGCCAATCCTTATATATACTGATCACAAAAACCTTCAATACCTTCGGACTAATAGAACTCTTTCCCACCGGCAGGTACGGTGGTCGTTATTCTTTTTGAGATTTAATTTTTTAGTAACCTACACACCTGCAGACAAAAATAAAAAAGCGGATGCGCTTTCACAATTAGCCGAGAATGATTGCACCGAGGTTCCCTCAGTTCCTATAATACCACATGAACGTATTGTCGGCGTCGTTCGTTCCCTGAAGGAGGAGATTTTGCACAGCATAGGACTGGATTCACCTCCACCACAACTAAATGCTGACGCAGAAGGCTTCCTTTACTACAACGATAAATTATACATACCCCCTACTATGCGAACCAAGATCTTGGAATTGTCGCATGATGTACCTATGGCAGGACATATGGGTATGACTAAAACTTTCAATCTACTTACTAGGCAGTTTTGGTGGCCAGACATGAAGACAACCGTAAAAAAGTTCGTTTCATCTTGCGATATCTGTGCAAGGTCTAAAATTGACAATACAAAACCATCGGGTCTACTTTGTAGTTTACCAATACCCCAGGTTCCGTGGGAAGTGGTATCCTTAGACTTCATAGTGGAACTACCACCTTCCAAAGGATTCAACACCATCTTAGTGTCAGTGGACCATCTGACCAAGATGGCACATTTCACTCCTATCCGAAGACTACCTTCATCCAAACAAACAGCGGAATTACTTGTGAAACATGTCTTTAAGTTACATGGTATTCCAAAAACACTGCTGTCTGACCGTGGTTCACAATTCATCTCAAAGTTTTGGCTAGCTCTATGTCAGATACTACGAATAGAGCGTAAACTTACTTCTCCTTACCACCCTCAGACCAACGGACAGACAGAGAGAGTTAACCAGTGCATTGAGCAATATCTACGTTGCTATACTTCATATCTACAGGACGATTGGGTGGATCTCCTCCCACTGGCGGAATTCGCCTATAACAACGCGACCCACAGCACTACTAAACAAAGTCCATTCTACTTAAATTATGGGTTTCATCCCACACTCCTTCCACCACGTATTTTGCCATCAAGTAATCCAGTGGCATCTGATTATCTTGCCCAGATAAAGGATTCCCTGGGATTACTCAACAATACCATCTCACATGCTCATAGCCAACAAAAGAGGTACTACGACCTCCGTAGGAAACCCTCTCCCCAATATGCCATTGGGGATCTTGTCTGGCTTTCTACAAAAAATCTGAGATTAAAGATCCCTAGTAAAAAACTTGGACCTCTATTCTTGGGACCTTTCCCAATAAAGAAGCTTATTGGAAAAGCTGCAGTACAACTCACATTACCAACAGACCTCAAGATACATCCCATCTTCCATGTGTCGCTACTAAAGCCCCATGTTCCTAACCAAGGAATAAATCCTACCATATCACCTCCACCTCCTGTACAAGTTGAAGGTGGAGAAGAATTTGAGATAAAGGAGATTCTGGATTCCCGTATACATAGAAGAAGACTCCAATATCTAGTACGATGGAAGAACTATGGGCCCCAAGATGACACCTGGCTGGATACCTCCGATATACATGCCCCTAGACTGATTCGCAATTTCCACTCGAAATACCCGGAAAAAACAGTTCTAGAGGCCTTCCAGAGCCGGCCTTAAGGGGGGGGGGGGGTACTGTAATGTTCTGGTACCTCTGGTACCCTTATTTCCACATTTCTCTCTTAATATTGCATCCCATCTTGCTATCCAAATGGGACGCATACACCTTTAAGGGCAATGACATGGCTGTTTCAATCGCCGGCTTTCTCTCACTCATTGCTCGTTCAAACCGCATGTTCACCGCACCTTCTCTTGCGAAGCTGGAGCTGCTGGCTATTCCCTTTGCCTGAACTGAACCGGAACCTCGCTGCCGATCCGTATCTCGCTACTGGATCACCTCTCACTACTGAACTTTGTTACTACTACCTATCTAGTGATAAGTACCCCACAGGGGATTCCTTACTAACCTGCACTTCTACTGTCATCTACTGCATATACCAGGACTATCTCTATCTAAGCTATTTCCTATCATCTGCATAGACTGTTAGCTCTTGGGACTACCATCAACTATCCTTGCACTAGGTTACTCTGTCTTGTATACTCCATCTGCTGTCCCCTACCATCTGCACTATACTTGACATTAGAACCTATCTGCTTACTACCATCACCTAAACACTCTCCTAATACTACTCCTAGGTGCTCACCATACTATAGCCTGTCTCTCACCTATATACTCTCATATATACTATCCCTCCATTAACATCAGATTGAGTGTATGTATATTGCATAAACAGGCTGTGCACAGTGATGAAGTCCTGAGAGTTGGATATGTTTGTTCAACAGAATCTCTACACGACTACTGAGTGTGACAATTCTGCAGCTGCAAATCCATCCACTAACAAAAACGCATGAGCGTTACAAAATAATAACATATTCGATTTTTCACTCCAGGACCAGCAGTAGTATATAATGAGTTTGTAAATTGTAGAGAAATGCTTAAATAATGCATTACAAATTACAATTGAACTACACCCATTCGATTATAAATGACTAAAATGAGTTTTAGTCGACTAAAATGTAGGATGTTTTAGTCGAATATAATGTACTGGAGTTTTAGTCGACTAAATACGACTAAAACTAAAACACTTGCAGAAGACTAAAATGGGACTAAAACTTAAATGCCATTTTAGTCCTAAGACTAAGACTTAGGCTCCTTTCACACGGTCGCTCCGTGTGAAAGGTCCGCTGCGGGACTTTTTTTTTTTTTTTTCCACGGAGCGGATGACATTTCTGTCATCCGCTCCGTGTGCCCGCATATCATCCCATCCGTTTGCGGATGATATGCGGACATAATGTATGTCTATGGCACTGCGGATGTCAGCGGATGACACCGCTGACATCCGATTTTCCTTCCTTTCCGTTTTTTACATGGAAGGAAAAATAGGGTTCTGTTCCGTTCGTAAAAACGGAACAGAACTGACAGGAGGAAAATCGGGTGTCAGCGGATGGTATTCCGCTGACATCCGCAGTGCCATTCACTTACATTGATGTCCGCAAATCATCCGCAAAAAAATAGGATGATTTGCGGACACACGGAAAGCAGCAGAGCGGCCGTGTGAAAGGACCCTAAAACTAAATTGAAATTTGCTGCCAAAATTAACACTGCCCCCCAGACACTAAATCCAAAGAAATCTCATTTTTTTTTTCAATAATTTTATCAATAATTGGCTCTCTATCAAAAACGACAATTTTTAAGAACTTTTTTTTTGTGTGATTAATAGTCCCTGGGGCATGACCCAGAACCCTAGGCACTTTTTAGGGGCATTTATTGGGTTTTAGGGCTTCAAAATGGTGTTTTTTGATTACCAAAGTTCGGGTCCCATTGATTTCAATGGGGTTCTGGAATCCGGACTTCCCAAAAGTTTGGGTGTTCTGGTTGAACCGAACTTGTCAAAAGTTCGATCATCCCTACTCCTAATGCCAGACAGCCACCAAGCCTTGTGAGCAGTGAACATACAGATACTAGCTACAGTGGATAGCTTTGCTACAAGAAAAGATATTTACGATCTTTATAGACATGAGCCAGAGAGATAGAGCCTACATTATAGACCATCTTGTCTAGATAGGCACAATCTGAGACTCCATAGGAGAGAGTACAGTAAACCCCCGCTCCATTGCGGTTCAGTTTTTGCGGTCCCGGTATATTGCGTTTTTTCTGTAATGTTATTTTACTATATAAATCATTAAAAATTAAATAT
The DNA here is from genome assembly GCF_965119305.1 of Pelophylax lessonae. Taxonomy (NCBI): domain Eukaryota; kingdom Metazoa; phylum Chordata; class Amphibia; order Anura; family Ranidae; genus Pelophylax; species Pelophylax lessonae. The sequence continues at coordinate 78,886,836 of NC_138776.1, read as the reverse complement.
TTTTGTGTTTTCCATAGCTCTTGCTCTGTCTCTCTGTATCTTTTATGCGTTTAAATGAGTTTCTATTGTTTTAAAAGTGTGTTTAAAGACCTCAAAATGCTTTTACACGTACAGTGACCGTAAAAAAAAACATGCCTACAGTGTATTTTAATAGGGTTTTTCTATTTTGCGGATTTTCACTTTTCGCGGGTGGGTCCGGAACTTAACATCCCTCAATGGAAGGGGGTTTACTATAATTGTCTTCTCTTTTCTCATTACTAATTTTCTCTTTTGGCTTTGTTATTTACTATTATGTGTACTAAATCACCAGTACACTATTGGCCAACCAATAAACCCACCTCCCCTTTTTGTTCATGTATACATTCCATGTATACAGTCCAGACAATGTTTTATAGAAATGATAAAAGTTATATTTTAATACCTATGGCTTATGGTGCGTAAGTGAAGGCACCCTTCGTTCAGTGTAACTTTAACCTATACATACCTGAATTACCCTTATTAGGATCTACTAGATGATGGGGTGGATCCCGGTTTTTCCTGTCCTGGCACTGCTGTCCTCCTGTTGTGTCCACCTGGGGAGTTGCTTTGCTTTTTCATTGCCTTTTCATTCCCCTTTGAACCCTCAGAGCAGATGGGGAATTCAAATCCATCTTAAGGAACAATTTAATACTACCAGTTAGGTGAAGTTTTGTTTTGTGTATTAGAGCAATGAACGGTTTTGTTTTTTGAAAGAAGCTGATTCATTTTCCCTCTTTTAAAAATAAAGACAGTTTTGCTTTTACAAAGGCTGGTGATCCGACTTTAGAGTAACATAACACAATACACTGCTCAAATATGCCACAGTCTTTATACAGTCTGTACATTATTTATTTCTAATTACCTCTTCTAATTCTCATTTTTTCCAGATTTACAATCTGTTTCCTTACTACGATTCTGATGACTATGACCATCGAATCCAGGATTTTGAAGACTGTCATTTTAGAGACCACTTCCACATGAGAGCCAAGCGTTTCTTATATCCAGACATTATTAAGCATTATGTTGATGTATACAGCCTATTAAAGGTATGCTATCATAGTATTTCCCAGATTAAGTTTAAATCTGTTACACTACATCAAAGAAAGCACATAAATATGCAGCTGGGCTTTAAAGGTGTTTTTATTTTTTATTTTTTTTTGTGGTACTCTTGGTAGAATACAATGTCATCAGTAATGTGTATGATTGCAGCTGTGTTAAAGCTCAGTTTCTCTCCCAGCTTTCTACCATGGACAGTTGCCACTGGATTAGAAGGTAAGGGATCTCCTATCATGGACAATGGAGTTGGGTGAACGGTTCGCCTAAGCATGAGTTCGGCCCGAATATCAGCTGTTTGCCTGTTCAACGAACACCTGATCTGTCAGAGCGTTGGACTGCTTGTTCAGCCCGCCGAATGGCCACAATGTACTGCACCGCCGCACATTGCATTGGAAGCACTAATAGGCTGAAGCAATGAAAGCTTTGCCCAATCAGGGCACAGAGCACTGTCAGAGCCATGATTGGAGAAAGTAATGATGACTGTGCCCAATCATGGCTCATTGCTCTTAGTCCCACCCCATACTATAAAAATATTCTCCCCATGGCGGCCACTTACACTATGATATTGCCGTGGAGAGAGATAGAACAGGGCTCTGTTCAGTGCTACTAGTGAGTTAGTGTGCTATAGTGTGTCCATTGTCACTGTAGAATATCAGTTTAGTGTGAATCTAGTGATAGTGCAGTGTGAGTATAGTGTGACCATTCATTTTGTCAGGGCAGGTTTCCTGCACAATATTTCAGTGCATTACTGCACATTTAATGCAGTACATTTCAGTGCATTATTGCACGTTTAACGCAATATTTCAGTGCGTAAGTGCACGTTTAACGCAGTATATTTCAGTGCAGTATATTTCAGTGCAGTATATTTCAGTGTATTAGTGCACACTTATCACAGTATATTGCAGTGCATCAGTGCAGTTTTACTGCAGTATATTGTAGTGTGTCAGTGGAGTGTGTCTGTGTAGTGAGTACTCAAGTTAAAGTGCACCAAACACCATTTTCCATTGATTAAAGTGCATCCACGTACACATTTCCACATCTTTATTACATTTTGTTAATAAGTGCCCCCCATCATGTCTGGGAGGCCAACAAGGAGAGGCAAACATTAGGGGACCAGCAGTGTACAGTATACATTGTACAGTATGTGTCTACAGGCAACGAGGGAGATGGTCCGTCCTCAAGCAGGGCATCATTTCCACTGTTTAGTGCTGTTACTCGTGCTGTCCAGCCACAGCATAGAGAGGAGGTGGGGGACTGGCTTACTAAACCATCCTCATCATCCTCCTACTCAATTCACCCAAGCAGAGACTAGTGCACAGTCCACTGCAGCTGCCAGAGTGGCTTATTATGGCTCCTTGTCCACATCTACTCCTGCCGTAGCCCCAGCATCAGGCATGGAAGAGTCCGCTGAGTTATTTGAACACAGCATCAGCCACTTGCTCCTTGACAATGCACAGCCAATTACTTGATTCAGATGTTGGTTCTGAGGTTGAGCCAGGTAGGAAGATGAGCCTACAAAGAGTGTAGAACACTGGTAAACAACAAATGGGCAGTCATGTTCCCCCAGCCGCAGCTTATTGCCAAGTTGTCTCCAGTGATAACGAGGAGGGAGAGGATAATGATGATGAGGTCACTGACGTGACTTGGGTACTGGATAGAACAGAGGAGGAAAGTGAGGGTGAGGTACAACCCCAAAGAGCTAGTCATTTTGGAAAAGCAGAGAGCAGCCACCCTATTCCACCAGATTGTGGAGTTGTTATCTCCTGGTCTACTTCCCATTGCTCAGCTGTTTGGGCCCCTTTTAGCACATATGCAGCTGATCGCACTATTTCAAATTGCAAACTTTGCTTCAAGCACATCAAGTGTGGCAAAAACACATGCTTGAAAAGGCATTTAACCTCCCACCAATCGGCCTGTTGGTAAGAGCACCTGAAAGCCACTCAAAAGGGAAGCACTTCTGCTCCTCCACACTTCTTACCTTTCCGGTCTACACCCGCTATACCTCATGATCCCTTAGCAGCCTCTACTGACAGGGATAATAGAATAGCGCAGGGTGTCCCAGGTCCTTTGCAGCATGTCTGCCAGTAGCATACCACCAGCTGTAGCTTATAGCAGGCAAACTTTTTCTGCCCCATCTGCTGCAGCGGAAAAAAAAAATACAGTCACTGCCACCCATATGACCAATTCAAGCTTGTTAAAGTTGCTGGCTTTAAAACTCTTGCCTTTCTGTCTGGTGGATTCTGCCCCCTTCTGTGAATTTGCAGAATGTGCTGCACCCCAATAGCAGGTTCCCAGTCACTTTTTCTATTCAATGAATTCCATTCCAGCTCTCTACCATCACATGGAAGGCAATGTTCTGGCATTGTTGGGCAAAGCAGTCAGCTGCAAGGTCCACGTTACTGCTGACTCGTGGGCCAGCAAGAGTGGTCAGGGATAATATAATTTGTTCATAGCAGACTGGGTAACTCTGCTTGCAACCCTGAGGGATGCAGGACAGGGTTCAGTGTTGCAGCTTTTTGTGCCGCTGCGTCATCATGCAGCTAGTGGTGATGATGCGAGATTTGTCAGCTCCACTCCCTCCTCCTCCATGACTTCCTCTGGCTGAATTATTCTATGAATCACAAGTACCCCCTAAGCAATTAAGGGGCTATTCAATGAGTCAGGCTAAAAGATGCAATTCAGTGCTTCAGCTGGTCTGTCTAGGGGACAGGAGCCACACCAGAGCAAAGATTCTTGCAGCTCTGCTGGGGCAGGCCCAGAGGTGGTTCATGTTATGCCAGCTGGAGCCAGGAATGGTGGTGTGCCTTAAATAGGTACCCAAGGTTAAAAGATCTGCTAAAGCAGACCAGAAGAGTATGTAGCCATTTCATCCACAGCCAGTGCTCGCCCACCCCACCAGGTGGAACTCAACTTTGGCAATGCTGCAGCGGCTGCACATGCAGAAGAGGGCCATCAATGGGTACCTGTGTCAGTATGGCACAAAGACAGGCTCAGGCTGGGGAATTTTTTTTACTCACACCAATGGCTGCTGATAAGGATGCATGCACTGTATTGTCACCATTTGAGGAAGCCACAAGGATGGTGAGCCATGACAGAGGCCATCAATTGGATTGAGGAGAGACATAGAAGAAGTGTGTGCTGTATCAGAAGATATCCCAAGGTGCTATCATCTTACTGGAAACAGTCATTGGGATCCAAGCCTTTTGTGGAGATCATCATACTTGCCCGATTACCTTATCCATGTGAGTGAATGGGCATGAGCTCTGGTGAGTTGCCATCTTGTCCATGATTGGTGCCTTAGTGGTGTAGGAGATAAGAGGTGTGTTTTGATCCACACACAGGATTCTCTGCGACTTTACCCTGTCACTGAAGATATTCAGTAATATATAGACTCATTGTGCTGTCTTGAGGGGTCACTCATTTCAGATCTAGATCATAATTTCGTCTATACTACTAACACTTATTGGGTTTCTTTGAGATTTAATTGGTGTTTTTTTTGAGAATGCTATAACTGGAAAGTAGCTGTGACTTGTTTAAGTTCAAGATAGTAATTGATTTATAAGACAGGGTGTGTATACAAAACTGAAAGGTCCCACGTATACACTAACAGCGCCTAAGAGCTACTCTCCATGAGCACCTATGTAAGACCAAAAATAACACCAAATACAAGATTAGCACTGCACATGTGCAATAGTCCCAAATGGTGTAATATCTTGGCCACTTCACATATATATATCGTGGGAGATTAGCTCACAGGGATCATCTTTTCCAGCAAAATAAGGTCAGCATGCAGGTAGTTTCTTAAAAGTCTGGTGGGTTGCCAGCTTTATTCAGCAGAGGTTTGCCAATATGAAACAAACAACAAAACAGTAAAATAAATCCTTGCCGTCCGGCGCTAAACTATACAGGAATTTTCCTCACTATACATGGTGGGGCTGGTCCCCATCACCGACAAAACAAATTGCAAAGCAAACCACACTTTTAAAGTCAAACAGAGCTCCTCTCTCAGATCCCCTTCTGAGTCTCAGGCCATAGCATTTCTGTCCTCTTTTCCTGTTGATTTAAAGTTCACCTGAGCATGGTAACTCACAATCTCTGGACCGGAACCTAGCCTGTCACGGAGGCTGGAAAAACCCGGGCCGGATTCCCGGGCCAGAAAAATCTCTGGGTGATTTTCTCCCTGGTCTTTTCGATACCGAGATGTCCCCCCATTACATGACCATGGGCCAGGTCTAGGGTTTGGGAACCAGCAGCTGTTCAACCTCATCCTCTCCACGTTTTACCACCTGATACAGTAAATTGTTTTTAATGGCCATGTAGGGAAAAGACACCCCCCAGTGAGGATCTACTGGCTCCCCATCCACCATCTTAGCGTTTTCTCTGGCTCTAAGGAGGGTGACATCTCGTAATTGCTCGGTACAGAAATCCTCTCTCCTGACTTCTAAGTCGGGTACCACATTCTGGCTACTCTCATTGTCAGGTCCAGAAATGTCCTCCTGTTCGTTACCCTCCGGCTGGGAGCTAGCTTCCAGGTCCTCCGGCTCCCCAGCCATGACAGGGAAAGGAAGAGGATCTCCAGCTCCCTCGATTCGCCCAACAGGGTTTCCTTCACTTTGGTAAAAAGGGTCTGGTGAGAGTACCTGTGCTTCCGGAGCAGGGGGAGCTCTCTCCGCCAGCCTCCCCTTGTTCTCCCACAACCTCCAAAAATGGGGGAAATCCCTCCCCACTAAAGCTTCATGAAGTAACGAAGGCACCACCCCCACTGAATGGGTCACACTGCCCCAAGGGGTATCAACCTCAACCACTGCTGTCTGGTAGTCCCGAGTGTCTCCATGGGTGAAAATGACCCCGATAGTGCTGGGGTGTAATTTTGTGGGATTTACACAATCACTTCTGACTAGGGTCACTACACTTCCAGAGTCTAGCAGGGCTGTAAGCGGCTTTCCATCCACTGCAATAACACACATTTGCTTTTCAATGCGACTCTGACATGACGCAGTATATGCGACCTGCGCAAACAAAGATATGCGCCTTTTCCTATAAGCAAAATCGCATTGCATAGGTTCATCATTTATAGGACAGTTTGCAGCAATATGCCCAAATGCATGGCAGCGGAAACACTGTATGTGCTCTATCCCCAGTCCTCTTAGCGGTCCCAAAGACCTTCCTGGCTTCTTTGGCCAGTCTCCAGGCCTAGGACCAACAGTCTCATTAGCTGTAAAAACAGTCTTATCTAGTTTCCCCATGCACTTGAACCCTGGACGGGTTCGCCAAGTCCTCAGTAGCACTGTACCTCTCCACTAGGTCCACCAATTGGGTTGCAGTTTTGGGGTCCCCCTGTCCGACCCACTTCCTCAGAGCAGCAGGGCGCGCGCGCGCGCAGGTACTGATCCATTACCACACGCTCCACGATCTGGGGGCCCGTCAAGGTCTCTGGTTGCCACCACTTTTTGGTGAGGTGGACCAGGTCAAACATTTGAGAACGGGGCGGCTTGCTGCTGGAGTAGGTCCACTGATGCACGCGCTGGGCCCGGACTGCCATGGTGACACCCAAGCACGCGAGTATCTCCATTTTCAGAGTCTCATAGTCCTGGGCCTTATCTGGGTCCAGGTCAAAATACGCTTTTTGCGGTTCTCCTGTCAGAAATGGGGCTAACAGACCCGCCCACTGTTCATTCGGCCAACCTTCACGGACAGAGACCCTCTCAAAAGTCACCAGGTATGCTTCCACATCATCGGCCGGTGTCATCTTTTGCAGGTGGTACGAGGCACGTACCAATTTTGGTTCAGGTGGCACAGGAGATGCAAATGCTTTTTTCAACTCCAGCAGAGCCTCTGCAAACTGTCGGTTCATCTCCTGCTGGGCTGCCTGTTGTGCTGCAGCAACCTCCTGTTGTGCTCTAGCGGCCTCTGCGATTTGGCGGTTCATCTCCTGCTGGGCTGCATTGGCCTGTACCAGGGCCTTTAACATTTCCTCCATCTTTAGAAACTGCCCGCTGAGTCCACCACGTGTGGGAGATTAGCTCACAGGGATCACCTTTTCCAGCAAAATAAGGTCAGCATGCAGGTAGTTTCTTAAAAGTCTGGTGGGTTGTCAGCTTTATTCAGCAGAGGTTTGCCAATATGAAACAAACAACAAAACAGTAAAATAAATCCTTGCCGTCCGGCGCTAAACTATACAGGAATTTTCCTCACTATACAGTGGTCCCCATCACCGACAAAACACATTGCAAAGCAAACCTTTTAAAGTCCAAACAGAGCTCCTCTCTCAGATCCCCTTCTGAGTCTCAGGCCATAGCATTTCTGTCCTCTTTTCCTGTTGATTTAAAGTTCACCTGAGCATGGTAACTCTCAATTTCTGGACCGGAACCTAGCCTGTCACGGAGGCTGGAAAAACCCGGGCCAGATTCCAGTTCAGTCTCTCACTACAGAACGTATGCGAGGTGAAATAAAGCGATTATCTACTATCTCACCTCGCATACCATCACAATATATAAACGTAATAGTCCCAAATATGTGTGATGAAATCCTCTTCAGTATTTCAAAACTTAAGTGCAGATGGTAAACACCTCCACCACACCTCCATGAGCCCCTTAGGTAGTGAAAATGTTTTCAGCAGGCTTTCTGTGAAGTGGCATGGAGCTGCTCTGCAACTGTAAACGGAGCAGGAAGTGAGGAGAGCCGCACTGGAGCTTGAACAACACTGGATGGGTGAGGAGGCAGCAGCCACGGGTACTGAAAGATATCTGGAGGAGTGCTGACGTTTTTCCAGAGGAGGTCCTCGATTGGGGTGTGTGCAAGCAGACCGATGTGGAGAGCCATGTTCATATGATTATAGAAAGCGCCAGACACATGTCATAAGGGTACGTTTTCACTACCTAAGGGGCTCACAGAGGTGTGGTGGAGGTGTTTACCATCTGCACTTAAGTTTTGAAATACTGAAGAGGATTTCATCACACTTATTTGGGACTATTACGTTTATATATATGCGAAGTGGCCAAGATATTACAACTAGGGTTGAGCGAACCCGGACTGTATTGTTCGGTACCCGGACACGGACCCAAACATTTCACCGTATGTTCGGGATACAGTCCGTTGTTCGGTAATTTATTTCATGTTTTGGCGTGGTTTTAATGGCGCGGTTTCAACTGCTGCAAGGCAGCCAATCAGCAAGCGTTTAACTAGTGTGCCCTTAGAAGCCATCACAGCCATGCCTACTAATGGCATGGCTGTGATTGGCCAGTGCAGCATGTGACCCAGCCTCTATACAAGCTGGAGTCACATATCGCCGCAGGTCACTCTGCTCTAACTACTGTAGGGAGAGGTTCCTGATGCTGCTCAGGGAGAGATAGGAGATTATTGTAGGGGCAGGCTGGAGATTGCTTTCAGGGAAAGAATAGGAAGAATCTTCTTTAATCAGACAGCAATCTACATCGATTTTATTGTGTGGGGGTACAGTGCATGATCTTTTTGCCCTGACCTGAGCCCAGTGAGGAGGAGGGAGAAAAAAAAACTTTTATCAGTCTGTTAGGTGGGCGGCGTGCGGAGTGTAGCGGCCATGTAATGCAAGCTCAGTGCATATGTGTTCGCTTAATCTGGATTTTAAAAAAAGAAAACGTTTTTTTCCTTCATATTTTACTGTGGCTTACAGCGTTTAGACACTGCAGTTCTAATCTGCTATTCAACAAGCACCAATTTAAGAGGACAATTATTTTTCAGTTCTTCATTCATACTTTACTGTGACACTGTCATAGAAACATAGAAACATAGAAACATAGAATGTGTCGGCAGATAAGAACCATTTGGCCCATCTAGTCTGCCCAATATATCTGAATCCTTTGAATAGTCCCTGGCCCTATCTTATATGAAGGATAGCCTTATGCCTATCCCATGCATGCTTAAACTCCTTCACTGTATTTGCAGCTACCACTTCTGCAGGAAGGTTATTCCATGCATCCACTACTCTCTCAGTAAAGTAATACTTCCTCATATTACTTTTAAACCTTTGCCCCTCTAATTTAAAACTGTGTCCTCTTGTGGTAGTTTTTCTTCTTTTAAATATGCTCTCCTCCTTTACCGAGTTGATTCCCTTTATGTATTTAAAAGTTTCTATCATATCCCCTCTGTCTCTTCTTTCTTCCAAGCTATACATGTTAAGGTCCTTTAACCTTTCCTGGTAAGTTTTTTCCTGCAATCCATGTACTAGTTTAGTAGCTCTTCTCTGAACTCTCTCTAGAGTATCTATATCCTTCTGGAGATATGGCCTCCAGTACTGCGCACAATACTCCAAGTGAGGTCTCACCAGTGTTCTGTACAGCGGCATAAGCACTTCTCTCTTTCTACTGCTTATACCTCTCCCTATACATCCAAGCATTCTGCTGGCATTTCGTGCTGCTCTATTACATTGTCTTCCCACCTTTAAGTCTTCTGAAATAATTACTAGTGATGTCGCGAACATAAAATTTAATGTTCGCGAACGGTGAATGCGAACATCGGCAAATGTTCGCGAACCGGCGAACATTGCGAACCGCCATAGACTTCAATAGGCAGGCGAATTTTAAAACCCACAGGGACTCTTTCTGGCCACAATAGTGATGGAAAAGTTGTTTCAAGGGGACTAACACCTGGACTGTGGCATGCCGGAGGGGGATCCATGGCAAAACTCCCATGGAAAATTACGTAGTTGACTCAGAGTCGGGTTTTAATCCATAAAGGGCATAAATCACCTAACATTCCTAAATTGTTTGGAATAACGTGCTTTAAAACATCCAGTGTGTGTATACGATCAGGTATGATGTTGTATCGATCAGGTAGTGTAAGGGTTACACCCGCTTCACAGAGACAGGCCAAACTCCCCGTTTAACGCACTGCAAACATCCGCAAACAGACCACAACCGACCAAAATGGGACAGGAACTGGGCTTTAAGGGTTAGGGTCAGGTTTAGTGTTAGGGAATAGGGTTATGGTGAGATACTTAGGGTTACAGTTAGTAACCCTACCCCTATGCCTCTAACCCTAACCCTCTAACCCTAAGCACTAAAAATAACCCTAAACCTAGCCCTAACCCTAATTCTAATTTTTTTTCTGGTTCTGGACATGCTACAGAGCTGAAACTTCACAGATACACTTTTTAGACCCCCCAGACACCAAATCACACAAAAAAAGTTCTTAAAAATTGTAATTTTTGATAGAGAGCCAATTATTGGAAAAATTAAAAAAAATAAAAAAATAAAAAATTTCTTTGGATTTAGTGTCTGGGGGGTCTAAAAAGTGTACCTGTGAGGTTTCAGCTCTGTAGCATGTCCAGAACCAGAAAAAAATACAAATTAGGGTTAGGGCTAGGGTTAGGGGGTTAAGTTTAAGGTTAGAGGGTTAGGGTTAGGATTAGGGTTAGGGCTAGGGTTAGGTTTAGGGTTATTTTTATGGCTAGGCTTAGAGGGTTAGGGTTAAGGTTAGAGGGTTAGGGTTATGGTTAGAGGGTTAGGGTTAGGCTTGGTGTTAGGGGATAGGGTTACTGTGAGATACTTAGGGTTAGAGTTAGTAACCATACCCCTCTAACCCTAACCCTCTAACCCTAAGCACTAAAAATAACCCCAACCTTAGCCCTGACCCTAACCCTAGCCCTAACCCTAATTCTATTTTTTTTTTCTGGTTCTGGACATGCTACAGAGCAGAAACTTCACAGGTACACTTTTTAGACCCCCCAGACACCAAATCACACAAAAAAAGTTCTTAAAAATTGTCATTTTTGATAGAGAGCCAATTATTGGAAAAATTAAAAAAAAATAAAAAAAAAATTTTCTTTGGATTTAGTGTCTGGGGGGGCAGTCTAAAAAGTGTACCTGTGAAGTTTCAGCTCTGTAGCATGCCCAGAACCAGAAAAAAATTATGAATTAGGGTTAGGGCTAGGGTTAGGGCTAGGGTTAGGGGGGTTAAGTTTAAGGTTAGAGGGTTAGGGTTAGGGCTAGGGTTAGGTTTAGGGTTAGGGTTATTTTTATGGCTAGGCTTAGAGGGTTAATGTTAGAGGGTTAGGGTTATGGTTAGAGGGTTAGGGTTATGTTTAGTGTTAGGGGATAGGGTTAGGGTTACGGTGAGATACTTAGGGTTAGAGTTAGTAACCCTACCCCTCTAACCCTAACCCTCTAACCCTAAGCACTAAAAATAACCCTAACCTTAGCCCTAACCCTAGCCCTAACCCTAACCCTAGCCCTAACCCTAATTCTAATTTTTTTTCTGATTCTGGACATGCTACAGAGCTGAAACTTCACAGGTACACTTTTTAGACTCCCCAGACAATAAATCCAAAGAAATGTTTTATTTATTTATTTTTTTTATTTTTCCAATAATTGGCTCTCTATCAAAAATGACAATTTTTAAGAACTTTTTTTTGTGTGATTTAGTGTCTGGGGGGTCTAAAAAGTGTACCTGTGAAGTTTCAGCTCTGTAGCATGTCCAGAACCAGAAAAAAAGATAATTTTTCAGTAGAGCAGGGATGGTGGGAACCCTCCTTTTACACCTATATGATCTTTTTTTTTCTGGTTCTGGGCATTCTACAGAGCTGAAACTTCACAGGTACACTTTTCAGACCCCCCAGACAATAAATTCAAAGAAATTTTTTTTTTATTTATTTTTTTTCCAATAATTGGCTCTCTATCAAAAATGACAATTTTTAAGTACTTTTTTTTGTGTGATTTAGTGTCTGGGGGGTCTAAAAAGTGTACCTGTGAAGTTTCAGCTCTGTAGCATGTCCAGAACCAGAAAAAAAGATAATTTTTCAGTAGAGCAGGGATGGTGGAAACCCTCCTTTTACACCTATATGATCTTTTTTTCTGGTTCTGGGCATGCTATAGAGCTGAACAGGTACACTTTTTAAACCCCCCCCCCCCCCGACACTAATCCCAAAAAAGTCATGCCTGCCTCCAAAAATGCCTGATAAATATATAGAAAAAAAATGCTCAAATACCAGCCCTAAAAAGGGCTTTTGGGGACAATAGATATATAGATATATATATATATATATATATATATATATATATATATATATATATAAAAAATTACACAAATACCAGCCCTAAAAAGGGCTTTTTGGTGACAATAGATATATATATATATATATATATATATATATATATATATATATATATATATATCCAAAAAAAAAACTCAAATACCAGCCCTAAGAAGGGCTTTTTGGGGTGCTGTCCTTACAGCAGGAGTGTACCAAGAACACTGACTAACAAGACCGGGAACACTGACTAACAACTGTCCCTAGCTATTAACAGCAGCAGCAGCAGCACTTTCCCTGCTTTCACTAACACACTGCTTCAGAATGATCTAAGATGGATGCTGCACTTGCTTATTTATAGGAGGTGGGAGGGTGTGGGAGGGAGGTATGCTGATTGGCCTGGAATGTGTCTGCTGACTGTGAGGTTCAGGTTCAAAGTTTGCCTCAATGATGATGTATAGGAGGCGGACCGAACATCGCATATGTTCGCCCACAGAGGCGAACCCGAACATGCGAAGTTCGCAGGGAACTGTTCGCCAGCAAACAGTTCGGGACATCTCTAATAATTACTCCTAAATCCCTTTCCTCAGATACTGAGGTCAGGACTGTGTCAAATATTCTATATTCTGCCCTTGGGTTTTTACGCCCCAGGTGCATTATCTTGCACTTATCCACATTAAATTTCAGTTGCCAGAGTTCTGACCATTCTTCTAGTTTTCCTAAATCCTTTTCCATTTGGCATTTCCCTCCAGGAAGATCAACCCTGTTACATATCTTACAAACCTTACCATCGAGGCCTTTTGCAATATCACTTATGAAGATATTAAACAAAATTGGTCCCAGTACAGATCCCTGAGGTACCCCACTGGTAACATGACCTTGTTCTGAATGTTCTCCATTGACTACAACCCTCTGTTGTCTGTCACTCAGCCACTGCCTAATCCACTCAACAATATGGGAGTCCATGCTCAATGACTGCAGTTTATTGATAAGTCTTCTATGTGGGACAGTGTCAAAAGCCTTACTAAAATCTAGATATGCAATGTCTACTGCACCTCCACCGTCTATTATTTTAGTCACCCAGTCAAAAAAATCTATAAGATTTGTTTGACATGATCTCCCTGAAGTAAACCCATGTTGTTTTTCATCTTGCAATCCATGGGATTTATGATGTTCCACAATCCTATCCTTTAATAGGGTTTCCATTAATTTGCCTACTATTGATGTCAGACTCACTGGTCTATAGTTGCTCGATTCCTCCCTACTACCTTTCTTGTGAATGGGCACGACATTTGCCAATTTCCAATCTTCCAGGACGACTTCTGTTACTAATGATTGGTTAAATAAATCTGTTAATGGTTTTGCCAGCTCACCACTAAGCTCTTTTAATAATTTTGCGTGTATCTCATCAGGACCCTGTGACTTATTTGTCTTCACTTTAGACAGCAATCTTAGAACGTCTTCCTCTGTAAAGACACATGCATCAAACGATTCATTAGTCATCCTTTCAAGTGGAGGTCCTTCTCCTTCTTTTTCTTCTGTAAAAACTGAACAGAAGTATTCATTAAGGCAGTCGGCTAGCCCTTTATTCTCTTCTACATACCTTTCGTCCTTTGTTTTTAATTTAGTTATTCCTTGTTTTAATTTCCTTTTTTCATTTATATATCTGAAGAATGTCTTATCCCCCTTTTTCATAGACTGAGCTAGTTTTTCTTCTGCCTGCGCTTTAGAAGTTCTTATAACTTGCTTGGCCTCTTTCTGCCTAATCTTGTAGATTTCCTTATCTTCATTGCTCTGGGTTTTTTTATAATTACAAAATGCTAGCTTTTTATTTTTAATGATTTGGGCCACTTCTGCTGAGTACCACAGTGGTCTCTTCCTTTTTTTGCTTTTACTGACAAGTCTAATGCAATTTTCTTTTGCCTTCAATAATGCACCTTTTAAGTAGTCCCATTTCTCCTGGACTCCATGTAATCCGTACCAGTCTGATAAGGATTCATTTATGACTAATTTCATTTTTCAAAAGTCTGTTTTTCTAAAATCTAAAACTTTTGTTTTTGTGTGGTGTGACTCTTTCACAGTTCTTATATTAAACCACACTGACTGGTGATCACTAGATCCCAAGGTTTCGCCTACAATGACATCATATACCGAATCCCCATTTGTGAATACCAAATCCAAAATGGCCTCACTCCGGGTTGGCTCCTCAACCACTTGTTGCAGAGACAACCCCAGTAGGGAATTTAGAATATCTGTACTCCTGGTAGAACTTGCTATTTTGGTTTTCCAGTTTATATCTGGAAGATTGAAATCTCCCATAATGATAACTTCTCCTTTCATTGTCATTTTAGCTATTTCTTCAACTAGTAGATCATCTAGTTCTTTGACTTGACCAGGTGGTCTATATATCACACCTACACGAGTTACTGCATGATTAGCAAACTGCAACGTAACCCAAACTGACTCTATGTTGGCCTCACCAACTTGTATTAGGTTAGATTTAATGCTATCTTTCACATACAGGGCCACTCCTCCTCCTGTCTTGCCTTCTCTGTCTCTTCTGTATAAAGAGTACCCTGGTATGGTTATGTCCCAGTCATTTCTTTCATTAAACCATGTCTCCGTAACAGCCACTAAATCTACATTCTCAGATACCATTATTGACCCAAGTTCATTGATTTTTTTACCTAAACTGCGAGCATTTGTAGACAGGACTCTGAGCTTATCATTTCTTAACCTCTGTGCTTCTGACCTGCAGTTTAGACACTGCAGTTCTAATCTGCTATTCAAAAAGCACAGATTTAAGGGGACAATTATTTTTCAGTTTTTCATTCATACTTTACTGTGACACTGTCATACAGCGTTTAGACACTGCAGTTCTAATCTGCTATTCAAAAAGCACCAATTAAAGGGAAAAATAAAAAATTTTCATTCATACGTTACTTTGAGATACACCCGTTGGATAATGTTGTTCTATTCCGCTTTTCAATAACAACCCATTTAGGGAAAAAAAAATTAAATTGCAGCCTAGTCTGCATATGTTCAAAAGTGAAAATATATCAGCGCATACACCTCCACTAAAGACAAAAGCAGCTGACACTTAAAGTTAATCTAAATAACCACAAAAAAACAATGATAGGAAATTAGTGCAGCGCTAAAACTAAAATGAATCAATTAAATAGAAAATATAGTCCATGCAAAGGAGGAAGGGCCCCGTGTGGATAAAGATGCACTCAGAGCCAATGCTGTGGTCTTGAAACTACAAATCCACCACCAGATAGAATGGCCTCTCACCTCAAAGCACTAACCACAAAGGGTCAAAAACACCAGGACAGATTCCACTTGCAACTGAACACTGACGATAACACCTTTGGCAGAATGGATGGATGGGATGATCCCAGTTGCTCCAAATACCTCCAGGGGATACCGATTAGACAATCCAAAAGCTTGCTCTCTTAGTGGTGTGACTCAAAGACTCATGTCTAACACATTTATTATCGTATTTATTGGCGTATAACACGCACAAGCGTATAACACGCACCTTCACTTTAAGAGGGAAGTTTTAGGAAAAAAACATTTTAAATATTTAAAAATAACAGTACACTGCCCCTTTCATTAAACAGCCCCCCTATACATACTATACATTGCACAGTTCCCCCCATGCACACTACATGCCCCCTTTTATTACAAAGCCCCCTTTACATTGCACAGCCCCCCTGCACTCCCAGGAGACCCCCAGTCTCCTGGGACAGCCCTGACAGCGTACTCTAAAGTAAAAACAAAATCACTGCCAGACCCTTTCCCTAGATGCTTCCTACAATGTGTCACTGTTATTGTTGTAAACCGATGCCTCTAAATACCTCAGTAGCTCCGTTCTTTCATGGCCGGTCATGCGACTGCTCTTCTCTGACGTTCAATGGCCGGTCATGTGACCGCTCTCCTCCACCAATCTGAAGCTACACTCAGAGGAGGAGGAGTGGGAGGAGGAGAGCAGCCAGCAAGAACGAAGCTACTAAGGTATTTAGAGGCAGCGTTTTTCAATGACAGTGTTATATTATGTAGTAACCATCTATAAAAAGGGCTGGCAGTGATTCTTTTTTTAACGGCAGAGTACGCTGGTAGGGCTGTTCTAGGGCCAGGAGAGGCGGAGCGGTCCGCCCAATCCCCGCCCCCCCCCCCCCCCCTCATTGGAAAAAAAAAATATCGGCGTATAACACGCACCCACAGTTTGCACTATATTTTCAGGGGAAAAAAGTGCGTGTTATACGCCGATAAATACGGTAATTAAAACATAAGAAAGCCTCTTACTTAAATAAAACAGCATACAGCAGGCACATCACATCCTCTCTTGCTGAATGTAACAGTCATACACTTCTTTGAGCGGCTCTTCCATTCGAATGTTACATTCAGCAAGAGAGGATGTGATGTGCCTGCTGTATGCTGTTATTAAGTAAGAGGCTTTCTTATGTTTTAATTAATAAATGTGTTAAACATACTTCACTATGTGCGATCCCTTGCCTTTCTTTGAGTCACACCACTAAGAGAGCAAGCTTTTGGATTGTCTAATCGGTATTCCCTGGAGGTATTTGGAGCAACTGGGATCATCCCATCCATCCATTCTGCCAAAGGTGTTATCGTCAGTGTTCAGTTGCAAGTGGAATCTGTCCTGGTGTTTTTGACCCTTTGTGGTTAGTGCTTTGAGGTGAGAGGCCATTCTATCTGATGGTGGATTTGTAGTTTCAAGACCACAGCATTGGCTCTGAGTGCATCTTTATCCACACCGGGCCCTTCCTCCGTTGCATGGACTATATTTCCTATTTAATTGATTCATTTTAGTCTGCATATGTTACTGTGAGATACACCCATTGGATACTGTTGTTGTATTCCGCTTTTCAATAAAAACCCATTTAGGGGGAAAAAAATTAAATTGCGGCCTAGTCTGCATATTTTACTGTGAGATACACCCGTTGTATACTGTTGTTGTATTACGCTTTTCAATAAAAACCCATTTAGGGGAAAAAAATAAAATTGCAGCCTAGTCTGCATATGTTACTGTGAGATACACCCATTGGATACTGTTGTTCTATTCCGCTTTTCAATAAAAACCCATTTAGGGGAAAAAAAATTAAATTGCGGCCTAGTCTGGATATGTTACTGTGAGATACACCCGTTGGATACTGTTGTTGTATTCCGCTTTTCAATAAAAACCCATTTGGGGGGAATTAAATTGCAGCCTAGTCTGCATATGTTACTGTGAGAAACACCCATTGGATACTGTTGCTCTATTCTGCTTTTCAATAAAAACCCATTTAGGGGAAAAAAAATTAAATTGCAGCCCAGTCTGCATATGTTACCATGAGATACACCCATTGGATACGGTTGTTCTATTCTGCTTTTCAATAAAACCCATTTAGGGGAAAAAAATGTAATTGCGGCCTAGTCTGGATATGTTACTGTGAGATACACCAGTTGGATACTGTTGTTGTATTCCGCTTTTCAATAAAAACCCATTTGGGGGGGGGATTAAATTGCAGCCTAGTCTGCATATGTTACTGTGAGAAACACCCATTGGATACTGTTGTTTTATTCTGCTTTTCAATAAAAACCCATTTAGGGGGAAAAAAATTTAATTGCAGCCTAGTCTGCATATGTTACTGTGAGATACACCCATTGGATACTGTTGTTGTATTGCGCTTTTCAATAAAAACCCAGTTAGGGGAAAAAATTAAATTGCAGCCTAGTCTGCATATGTTACTGTGAGATACACCCATTGGATACTGTTATTCTATTCCGCTCTTCAATAAACACCCATTTAGGGGAAGATCCTAAATTAGAGAAATATGAGGAGAAGGTCAAATAAGGGACGTGGCCTGGGTTGTGGTGCTTCTGGTGGAGCGCCTGTTGCAAGGAGAGGTTGTGGTCGATCTGTGCCAGCTACACGCACAAGTAAAACACCTTCCTCAGGTGTGAGTAGGCGACAGAACCTGCAGCAGTATTTGGCAGGGCCAAATGCGCCTCTACAAATTTTGAAGCCAGAACAAGTACAGGCGATAGTAGATTGGGTTGCTGACAGTGCCTCCAGTTCCTTTACATTGTCTCCCACCCAGTCTACTGCTGAAAGTTCAGAGTTGGCACCTGCAGCGGATGTCCGTCAATCTTTCACCTCACCCCCTTGCAGATCAGCCAAGCAGTCTGAGCCCCAAGTCATGCAGCAGTCTCTTCTTCATTTTGATGACTCTCTTAGCATGGTTTCCCAGGGCCATCCACCTAGCCCTGCCCCAGAAGTGGAAGAGATTGAGTGCACCGATGCCCAACCACTTATGTCTCAAGATGAGTACATGGGAGGACCATCGCAGCACGTCTCGGATGATGACGAAACACAGGTGCCAACTGCTGCGGAATTCCGATTGTGGAGACCCACAAGGAGGGCAGGGGTGAAGACTGGGTGGAAGATGATGTGGAGGACAATGAGGTCCTCGACCCCACATGGAATGAACGTCATGAGGGTGACCTGAGTGGTTTAGAGGAAGAGGCGGTGGTTGCACAGAGCCACCAGCACAGCAGAAGAGGGAGCAGGGTGCAAAAGCGGAGCAACTGTGCCCTAAACACTACGCCTGCTACTGCCCAATGCAGCAAGGGACCGAGCACACCAAAGCCAGCTCAAAGGAGTTCTCAACCTGAGCACAACCTGCATGACCAGGCATCTAAGTGCAAAGCATGAGCTGCAGTGGAGTAGACACCTCAAAAACCAAGAAAGGTCTCTGGCTCCTCCTGCTTCCTCTTCTGCTGCAGTCTTGGCCTCTTCATCCACCTCTGTAGTGACAGTGGCACCTGCCACCCCGCAAACAGAGGATCTGCCAGCAACACCACCACCTAGGTCACCAAAAACCATCTGCACAATGTCCCGTGGAAGCGTTCAGCTTTCTATCTCCCAAAAACTGGAGCGGAAGAGGAAGTACCCCCCTACCCACCCGCAATCCCTGGCCTTAAATGCCACCATTTCAAAATTCCTGGCCTTTGAAATGCTGTCTTTCAGTCTGGTGGAGATGCAGAGTTTTAAAAGCCTTATGGCGGTGGCTGTCCCACAGTACATCGTGCCCAGTCGCCACTACTTTTCCAGGCAAGCCATCCCTTCCCTGCACAACCAAGTGGGTGACAAAATCAGGTGTGCACTGCGCAACGCCATCTGTGGCAAGGTCCACCGAACTACGGATACGTGGACCAGTAAGCACAGTCTGGGTAAATGCAGTGGCGGCTGGGCCTGAGGCGGATAGCAGTTTGGCGCATGTCCTTCCACCACCCAGGATTGCAGGGCGCTTCAGTTTGCCTCCTGTTCCTAAATACTCCTACTCCGCTTCCTCATCCTCTACCGACTTCTCATCCGGTCAGCGTAACGCCTTCACCACCAACTTCACCACAGCCAGGGGTAAACGACAGCAGGCAGTTTTAAAACTTGCCTGATTGGGGGAAAAAAACCACACCGCGCAGGAGTAGTGGAGGGGCATTGAACAGCAGACCGATGAGTGGTTGCTGCCAGTGAGCCTCAAGCCCGGCCTGGTGGTGTGCGAAAATGGGCGACATTTCGTAGCAGCTCTGGGCCTAGCCGCTTGACACACATCCCTTGCCTGGCGCATATGTTGAACTTGGTGGTGCAGAGGTTCCTAAGAAATTACCCTGATATGTTAGAGCTGCTGCAGAAAGTGCTGGCCCCTTTGTGCGCACTTTTGGTGTTCTCACCCTGCTGGTGCTCGCCTGTCAGCGCTGCAGCGTAACTTCGGCCTTCCCGCTCACCGCCTCATATGTGTCATGCCCACAAGGTGGAACTCCACCCTGCCCATGCTGGCCAGACTGTGCGAGCAGCAGCAGGCCATAGTGGAGTTTCAGCTACAGCACACACGCGTGAGTCGCTCTGCGGAACAGCACCACTTCACCACCAATAACTGGGCCTCCATGTGAGACCTGTGTGCCTTGTTGCGCTGTTTAGAGTACTCCACCAACATGGCCAGTGCCGTTCTCAGCCTAACTATCCTACTTCTATGCCTTCTTGAAAAAACACTTCGGGCGATGATGGAAGAGGATGTGGCACAGGATGAGGAGGAGGAAGAGGTATCGTTTCCAAGGCTTTCAGGGCAGTCATTCACAAGTGGCTCCGAGGGTGGGTTCCTGCACCCACAAACGCCAGGTACACAATTGTCCAGCAGGGGCACAGTTCTGGAGGATGACGAGGATGAGGAGATGGAAGAGGAGATGGAACCATGTTCACAGCAGGGTGGCACCCAGACCAGCTCATGGCCATCACTGGTGCGTGGCTGGGGGGATACAGAGGACACAGAGGATACAGCTCCCAGAGAGGACAGCTTTTCGTTGCCTCTGGGCAGCCTGGCACACATGAGCGATAACATGCTGCAGTGTCTCCGCAACGACCGCCGAGTTTTCCACATTGTAACTTGTGCTGATTACTGGGTGGCCATGCTGCTTGATCCCCGTTACAAGGACAACGTACTGTCCTTAATTCCCTCACTGGAGCGTGATCGAAAGATGCGCGAGTACAATCGCACGCTGGTAGACGCGCTGCTGGTGGCATTCCCACCTGACAGCGGGGGCACAGTGGAAGCACAAGGCCAAGGCAGAGGAGAAGGAAGAGGTCGCCAACACAGCCAGGGCACCGCCAGCACCTCAGAAGGCAGGGTTAGCATGGCCGAAATGTGGAAAAGCTTTGTCAGCACGCCACAACAAGCAGCAGCACCACCAGCTGATATAGAACGTCTTAGCAGGAGGCAGCATTTCACTAACATGGTGGAGCAGTATGTGTGCACACGCCTAGACGTACTGAATGATGGGTCTGCCCCCTTCAACTTCTGGGTCTCCAAGTTGGGCACATGGCCTGAGCTTGCCCTTTATGCCTTGGAGGTGCTGGCCTGCCCTGCAGCCAGTGTATTATCTGAACGGGTATTTAGCACGGCTGGGGGCGTTATCACAGACAAGCGCAGCCAGCCGCCTGTCCAGAGCCAATGTGGACAAGCTCACGTTCATTAAAATGAACCAGGCATGGATCCCACAGGACTTGTCCGTACCTTGTGCAGAATTGACATGTATACCGAAAAGTTTGTATGTGCGCACTTAGGTCGCAGGATACCTAGGCTCACAAAGATAGTTATAGGTGCCACATCCTTGATAATGGAATTGGAAAGTGGAAAAGGAAGAAATTGGGACTTTATTGGCACCGGTATTAAAAAAAAGTATATATTTTATTGAGAGAATCACAGAGAAGTATATTTGAGAAAAGACAACAGAAATATACAAAAATTCACATATATTTTACATACAATAAAATTAGGCGGCAAAGCCTCAAAACCATGTGCAAATGAGATTGCACAACCTACTAGGTAGATAGGGTTGTAGCAACAATCGCATATATCACAGAGTAACCTGTATTCATAAGACGGCCATAGAGAGGGATGGTTGTCGTCTCCAAAGGTCGTCTGTACAGTATGAGTGATCAGATGTTGAGTTAAATCCCAGTTGCCCAACTGGCTCCCCAAGCCGTTGTTTATAAAATAAAGAAAGCTTGAATCGAAAATGTATTATATTTGGCTTTATAAACATCATTATTGCTGCAGCAGCAGGTTCTATCTTCGGGGACCCCTCAGGAACTATATTTAAAGAAATGTTTCATTTTTCACTGCTCATTTAAAAATTATGTTTTTTTCAAAAAAAAATCTTTATTGACACATGTCCCCCAGGACAGTACTTTGACCCCATAACCATTGTATTCCCAATTACTTGCACAAAAGCCTTCAAAATGGGCATTTTTTACAGAAAGTAAAGGGGAAATTCTGCCATGGACAGTTAAGACTGTAATAGAAGGCAAAGGAGATCCTATCATGAACAGTTACCATTGGGGCAGAAATTAAAGGGAAATCCATCCATGGATAGTTATCACTGGGATAGGATTTAAGTGGAAATCTGAGAGCTGTCCCCATGACAACTGGTAGAATGTATTCTTACTTTCTGAATATTTACTTTGATTGTCACCAGGATAGAAAGTGAAAAAAAAAACAGACATAAAGAGCAGTAAAAAAAAAAAAAAAAAAAAAAATTTGGCAGAGTCTTCCCTAGAATAGAATTGGCAAAAAAGAAAAAAAGCCAAAATGACAATTTTTCTGTTGATGATTATTTAGTAGTGACAGCAAGCATTTAAAAAGAGGGACTCCTGCCATGTGTAATTTTCTCGACAATACTGTATCTTATCCGATATCTATGGCAGCAGCACAAAGCTCTGAGAACTCAGAAAGATATATGGATCTATTTATCAAATCCAGCAATATGACCTATCAACCCAGTGTTTGATAAAAGGAAGGGTGTTGCAGATTATTCACAGACATACAAATGGGTAAACTGGCTAGAGAGTCAATTCTAACATAAGTATACTAAATAAAATACTACAAATATTCGTCACATCTTTCAGCTTCCTGTCTTCTCCTTTCTCCCTCCTACACTTTTCTTACATCCTGTTCGGGCCTCTAACTTTAACTACCTCCATTACACCCCCCATTGACCGTTTAGTACTGCTGTCTACCAGTCCTCTTAGGTGTTTTGGTCCTGCTCCTTTCCTTGGAGGACCAAACTATAGCCTCCTTTTTGATTAAGTAGAATTTGGGAGACCCTCATATGTTTTCTTCTCCTATCAACCCCCCCCCCTCTTTCCCCCTTTTTTTGTGGTTATGTTACATATGTCTAGAAATCCAGCTTACAACTGCATTCACTTGCAAAGGATAGTCCTCCCCAACTAAGTGTTGCTTATTCATTGATTCTGCTTGGTTGTCTCTATGTTTTACTTGCCTTGTTGTACAGTGCATCCGAAAAGTATTCACAGCAATTCACTTTTTCCACATTTTGGTTATGTTACAGCCTTTTTCCAAAATTGTTTAAATTCATTATTTTTCTCAAAATTCTACAAACAATACCCCATAATGACAACCAATGTATGGTAGAGTGGCCAGACTAAAGAGAAAAAAAATTCTCTGGTCTGATGAAACAAAGATTGAACTCTTTGGCCTGAATGGCAAGCACCATGTCTGGAGGAAACCAGGCATCGCTTATCACCTGGCCAATACCCTCCCTACAGTGAAGCATGGCAGTGGCAGCATCATGCTGTGGGGATATTTTTTAGCGGCAGGACTGGGAGACTAGTCTGGATTGAGAGAAAGATGAATGAAGCAATGTACAGAGACACCCTTGATGAAAACCTGCTCCAGAGCACTCTGGACCTCAGACTTGGGCGAAGGTTCATATTCCAACAGTACAACAACCCTAAGCACACAGCCAAGATAACAAAGGAGTGGCTACAGGACAACTCTTTAAATGTCCTTGAGTGGCACAGCCAGAGCCCAGACGTAAACCCAATTGAACATCTCTGGAGAGATCTGAAAATGGCTGTGCACCAACGCTCCCTATCCAACCTGATGAAGCTTGAGAGGTCCTGCAAAGAAGAATGGGAGAAACTATGAAAAGGGGATGAATCCGCGCTAAGGATAGAGATAACTAGCTGCTGCCCAACTCCAAAGTATAGCTCTAGGAGATATACGAGAGATAAAAGGGGGGGGGGGGGTGTGAGGTAGATGGCACTGCCTAAAATTAATAATAATAGTAATATATCTGGATAAAGTCAGGTGTAATACGGCCCTAAGCAGGGTGAATCATAAAGCATGTAAATGTCACACTATATCATAACATAGAATGGAGTATAAGATAAATAAATAAATAAATATGTGAAAGTGCCAAATATGTGCCAATAGTGATATAATACAAAAATAACGGAATATGGGGGTGAATAAATGGGGTATACCAATTTAAGTTGGTGAATTGAATACAATAAATAGCCAGATAAAGTGACTGAGAACAAGTTGGTACAATTTGCAATATGAGGTAGTTGGATACTTAATTGATAATATCAAATGATAAATAAATAAATTAATAAATATAAATCCAAAGTGCAAAGTGATCTCCAATAGTGACAATTGGTACAATATCAATTAACAATGAAATTAAGTGGCTAGTGTTGTAGGGACCAATGTGCAAATCACTATAGCAATAAATTAAAAAAAAAGTGACTATGGTGATAAAATCGATTCTGGCAAAAAGTCCATAAGGTGATAATTGGTGTTGAATCCAAAAATTAGGTGGGTCTTGGGGTGATCCGCTCCAGATGTGCAGGTGAGAAAACAAAGTGCTCCCCTCTCAGTAAAGCCCGCACTCGCCAGAACACTGAACCCCTACAGGGGTAGAAGGCATTGTACCCTCCTGGGGTGTAATCCTGTTTAGGCAAGGGGCCCTGTAATCAGTGTTTCAGGTCATCTGGTTTGATCATCACTCTAGAACAAGGACACACTCAAATGGTATTACTTGATATGGCTCCAAGATCAATAGGGTAGGGGGATCCAGACCGTAAATGGAAGAAGAGCCTCACATAGTAAAGTATTGCTATTACAAACACTTTATTGAATAAACAAAAGGTACTCACAATATTAAAATGGTAAACGAGCGCGATAAGAATTAGGGCCGCAACTATCCTGGGTATGTGGCGAGGCTTCCAGAAGGCTGTGCGCTCCAAACACCGGAAGTGCGTCCCAAACAACAGCGAAAGTGACGCAATTACGCCTTACGTGTTTCATCAGTCAGGCATCATCAGAGGTGGCGTAAATCACGCCATCTCCGCAGTATTATATATATCAAGTGGTAACCAGGCAACCGAAACAAGTAGTAGCAAAACAATCGTACTATAGCCAATCACAGAGTAATAATAGCCATAGTCAGATGTTGCCAGGTAGAAAATTTGAGATAATGTAATTCACCTTAATGCTGAGACCTAATGGCCAATAGGAAGAAAACACACATATCGTAATCATATTGCTGGGTAAAAGACTGGATATGGTGTATGGCTGGAAACAGCAGTTAAACTATGGTAACAACAAATACAGATATATAATAAATGGGAGAAACTGCCCAAAAATAGGTGTGCCAAGATTGTAGCTTTAAATTAAAAAAAAAAAAAAAATGAGGCTGTAATTGGTACCAAAGGTACTTCAAAAATGTTTAGCAAAAGCTGTGAATACAAACAAACTTATTTCATGTTGTCATTATGGGGTATTGTTTGTATAATTTTGAGGAAAATAATGACTTTAATCCATTTTGGAAAAAGGCTGTAATATACCAAAATGTGGAAAAAGTGAAGAGCTGTGAATACTTTCCAGATGCACTGTACCTATTGTAATAAAATTCTTACCACATTCTTGCAATTACCATTGTACTGCATTGTTTCTTCAAAAAAATTTTAAACAAGTAAAATGATAAAAATATTAATTTATTAATGCTGTATTCCTGGCCAACAGATAGCTACACAGATGGGACAAATATAAGAAAATATAAATATTTCATATTTTCTCTTCCTGTCTGTCAGCCTCCATGTGCCTTATCTGGCTTTGAACAATTATCTTGTTAGTGTGACACTAAAGCTAGCCAGTCAACTGTGGCAGTCTATTAGGGCTTGGAGTATAAATCTAGCCCTGCATATTGTCTAATGATTTGCTCTTTTTCGGGTAGTAAATTGTTAAAGTCCCTTACAAGAGTGACCCTTTTTTTTTTTACAGATCTATGTCAGTAGTTCAGAGTGTGATGATACTGTAGTATGCCCATTTATGGAATAAGTAGGCTCTGATTCTATAGTTGATGGTCCAGATTCATGTCCACTACGTTACAAACTTTGTCAGACATGACAAAAGAAATAACAGAAATTATATTTGTATTATTTTAAATATAATACCTCAGACTAAATTGAGCTCTATCTTCTAAACTAGTTGTTATCTACTTAGCAACTTACCAGCTATAGAGAATATAAACTACTGCACCTGACATCATAAAAAATATACAGACTGTCAAGAGTCCCTACAAGAATGCAAGAGATCACTGAAATTACAGCCCCTTTAAGAATCAGTGCTCCCAATACTAACTTCTGGATTCCAATGGCTGCACAACAAATACTAAAGAACTGCACAAACTATGGGCAGAACATTGGTTACTAGGGTTCTAGGTGGCCACCTATGACATTTCCAAATCTATGGCTTTATTGTGGTATAGGAGGGAGTCCAGATTAACTGGAAGAATAATGTATTTTTTCTGTATAAAGTATCCCCAGTAATAGATGTGAGAGAACAGCTCTAGAACACTATGAGCATATGAGATCATCTGTGGTCATGCTACACAGAGCGTGTTTGATCCATGTGATGGTTTCTGCTAGCTGGGCATTAAACATTCCCAAGAGCATTTTGCACATGTATCAGATGGTTCACTTAAAGCTCCTGTTTAATATTATCCTTGCAGGACCATAGTACATCATAATAACTACTTAAAACACTTAACTTGTCACAGCCTAAATCTTATCCACCTGCTTTGTCCTAGGCTCCCTTCCCACCAGCCTATACTTACCTTTAGTGCTGTTGTGATTCTATAAAAATCCAGGCATAATATATCACTTGGCATGTCACCTGTACAGTGCATGGTGCCTGAGTGGCCAATCATCAGGCCCTAAATCTATCAAACGGGGGCAAGAGCTGTGCCTTTTACTTCACACTCATCACCAATAGTGGGTAAGCCTATCTGTTAATATAACAGTAAAAGTTACTGGTCTACGTCGCTCGCCTGTCACTCCTTTTAGAGCCAATAGCGGGCGAGCGCGCGCCTGCCGAGGCACGCGCCCGCCGAGGCACGCGCCCGCCGAGGCTCGTTCACAAAGGAGTGCGAGCGTGTGACCGGCGGACCCGATGACGATCGCCGGTACAGCGGGAGAAAGACAGAGCGGCTTATGTAAACAAGCCGCCTGTCATTCTCCCCTGTGTAAAAATGAAGATCAGACGGTTCTACTATGTAGAACCGTTGATCTTTGTTTTTACACTAGGAGACCTGTCCCCCTACAGTTAGAATCAAGCCCCTAGGACACACTTAACCCCTCCCTGTCCAATACAGTTAACCCCTTCCCTGCCAGTGTCATTTTTGCAGTAACAGTGCATATATATAGCACTGATTACTGCAGTAATGTCACTGGTACCCCCAAAAGTGTCAAAAATGTCAGTCAAGGGTCCGATCTGTCCGCCGCAATGTCGCAGTACCGCAAAAAAAATCACAGATCGCCGCCATTACTCGTTAAAAAAAAAAACACCAAAAATGACATAAATCTTTCCCTTTGTTAGTAAACGCGATAACTTTTGCGCAAACTAATCAAAATACGCTTTTTGCGATTTTTTTTTACCAAACATATGTAGCGTAAAACAATTTGGCCGAAAATGTTAAAAAATTTAGATTTTTACATTTTTTTGGGGGGGAATTTCAAAGTGAAAAATATTGTTATTTTTGCAAAAATTACGCTCTTTTTTATGTTTATAGCGCATGATCAAAAATCGCACAGGTGATCAAATACCACCAAAAGAAAGCTCTGTTTGTGGGAAAAAAAGGACGTGAAATTCGTTTAGGTACAGCGTCGCACGACCGTGCAATTGTCCGTCAAAGTCACGCAGTAAAAAATCGCAAAAAAAACCCCTGGTCAGGAAGGGGGTAAAATCTTCCAGGGCTTAAGTGGTTAAAAAGAAAAAAAAAAAGTTGGGTCTTATTTAGTAAATGTGTCAAATTTCACTGTAATTCATTCTGAATGGTTGAAAAAGCAACAAGATATGTTTCTGTTAGTGCAGTTTTCATACATAAGACAGTTTGTTTTCTTTTTCCTTGCAGAAAATGAAGTTAAAAATATTTACAAGCGCAGACATTAAGAAGCCCAACATCTGCCCAGCCCCAGAGATGGATTTCTTTATGATTGCATATTCTGGTAGGAACATTTTTTTTCTACTAAGCTCGTAATAGGTTTGTACAGCAAAAAATCCTAACATTTTTGGGTGGCACAGGTGCTGCATACAGCCTGCTGCCAGCATCCTGACAAAATCTATAAAAAAACGCAGTGGCTGTATGGTTTTCGGATGGGAACACACATTTAGGGCCATATGCATTTATGTTTTCACTGAATGCAGGAAATTTGCAGCACCTGTGCTTACCTTAATTGCCTTTGATCATGAGACCTTAATATTCATAGTAGGTGCAGTAAGGCAGTCCAGTATACACTATCCCCTAGAGCAGTGTTCTCAACCTTAGTTAGACTGGAGTTTAGGTTTCATTCACACTTTTACAACTTGTCATGCAACTTTGGACATCAAAGTCGCATGACAAGTTGTTACGCATGTTTTCCAAAGATAACTGTTCATATATGCGCGACTTAAAGTTGCAGCGATTTCAAAGTAGTTTATGCACTACTTTGGTCCGACTTTCATGCAACTTGAGGGCCATAGTCTTCAATGTTAACCTTCAAAAGGTGCATGAAAGTCATACTTGAACGTTATACAATGTCACAGTTGTGCAACAGTTGACCATTATCACTGGTCAAAGCCAAAATTGTATACAAGTTGCACCCATCCAAAGTTGCGTCAACTTCAGAGTCATACAAGTGTGAATGGAGCCTTAATAAATTTTATTTTCGTACATCATGGGACACAGAACCATAAATCATAACATATGGGTTATATAGCCACCTACAGGTGAAGAACACTGGCAACCACTCAGAAAGGATGTCCCCCTATATAAACCCTCCCACACAGGAAGTACCTCAGTTTTTTTGCTAGTGTCTTAAGGTGATGGTCACTGTGGAGAGTCCCTCCACATTTCTCTTCAACGAAGAAAGAAGATATGCTACATACCCCAAACAAAGATCACTGAATCTAAGGGTTTAGCTATCAGATCTATCTAAAACAGTCAATGGACTAAAAAGATGGTACCTGAGCCTCGGGAAGCAGATACGAGGTTTTGTCTATAATGCTGTCCTTTTTAGGCGCTGGATCCTGGGATCCAGACCCTTGGAATTGCAAACCCCAAAGGCGCTCCGTGCAGGGTGCTCTACAGGTCCAAGGCCGTGGCCCCTCTATAACAAGGGGACCCAGTCCTTAAAGGTCGCCAAGACAAAGCTTGCCGTGATGGGTGAAGATTGGATTCCTGTTTCAAAACAGAATCCTGCAGCAGGACTGGTGAGTCCAATTTAAAATATTTACACATACAGCAAACCACTGTTCCCTTTAAAAAGATAACAGAGACCGAGTGCCGTGTGAGTCTCTGCATGAGACTATGGATGTTAAGCCTAGGCAAAATACATCCTGTTAAGCATTATTTCTGTGCTTGTTTTTATGGCACACTGTTTTCACCCTGTGCTGATAGCCTGGATAATCGATTTGTGCATGAGACTATCAATTTTAAGCTATGCAAAACACATCTTGTTGAAAGCTCTGGCTTTTGCTTAGGGATTAAATATGCCATTTATATCAATTGTGATTATACTGTATGAGCTTGTGCAGTTGTGGGATTGATGCAAAGTTTGTTTCAAACATTATTTCTTTACCTATTGTTGTTACACTGTTTTCTTGCCCTGGGCTGATCACCTGAAGGGTATTAGCTGTGACAAACAAGATTCAGCTTAAGCTGCTCTCATCCCATGTGGTTCCTGTTTTCGCCTTGGCGCATAAGCGTCCGTATGGTCTTCTCCTGCCTTGATAGCGTGTCTGTGGCGAAGGCTCATTCGCGCACGCGAGAGAGAATCTTTGCAGGCGTACGCCGCATGGAGGTCGTGTTTGAATGCAATTGGCATGCCAACTACCATGCCGCGGATGCGCTATTCAGCATAAATGGGCGCGATTTAGAAGCAACCATTTCCAATGCGCTAGCCTCAGTCAGAGGCTGAAGGGGACACAGAGCAGCAGCAGTTGGGTTGCGTGAGTCACTGTGGGTGTATGTTACTGGCACAAACAGGTCCTGTATCTTGGGATAATCAATGCTGTCTGCGATAAGCTGTATAAGCTTGGCACAAGCCTTAAGTACACATTAGTACCTCAAGTTTGTCTTGCTATAAAGCAATTTCTGCCCGAAATAGGCTGGGGGGGGGGGGCACAGTTGGAAGATGCACTGTGATGCCACCGTTAGGCCTTGAAGGTCCTAGCTGTGCTTCCACTGTGTCCACTCCTCCTGAAGAGCCAGAGCCAACTAGCCAATCTGATCCATTACGATTGTCAGGCATAGTAGCTACTCCAAGTACTTCAGCCGCAACCTACGTCACTACGGATGATTTGGCATCGGTATTAGCCAGCCTTGAGGGTAGGATTGCTGGCATTATTGCAGAATCACAAGGAGGGAGGAAACGTGATAGATCCCCCTCACCTGAGCCAACCGCTGAATCAGTTCAGGATTGGGCAGAGAATGTGGAAGAAGTAGATGATGGTGACCCCATGGAAGGTCAAACTGAGGTTTCCACTTCTGGGGAGTAAGGGTCAGAGGAGTCTCTATCAGCCTCTCAAACCCAGAGATTGTGAATTCAGTCACTGAAATGGTCTGGTCTGGATACAAATTTCCTCCCTTAAAGACAGCTAAAGTCTCTTTTTCATCTCTAGGCTCATTGTACCCTCCTCATAGTCCTCGTACATTTCCAATACATCTGCTCTTGGAGCAAGAAATTTATAATGATTGGGATCATCCTGATACAATTTTTGTTCCTTCTAAAAGATTTTCACTATTGTATCTTATGGAGCAAAATCTTACTAAGAAATGGAATATACCCACTGTGGATGCTGCCATTTCTTTGGTTATCAAGAGTTTATGGTGCCTTGTGGATAATCCCCAGGTTTTTAAGATCAGATAAGAAGTTGGAATCTTTATTGAAAGCCTCCTTTGCAGTTGCAGGATCTGTGATACAACCAGCAGTAGCAGCCATAGGAGTTTGTCAGTCTTTAAAAGACCGTATGAAGCGAGTGTCCAAGACAGTTCCTTCTCAAGGAGAGTCTGTGGAAGATATGTCAGATCTGTCTCGTACTTTATGTTTCACAGTGGAATCTCTTACGGACTCCATTAGGGAAATGTCATGAATTGCTCTGATGACAGCGCATATACACAGAATCCTTTGGTTAAAGAGCTGGTCTGCAGAATTACCATGTAAAAAGTTATTTGCTAGCTTCCCTTTTCAGGGAGAAAGCCTTTTTGGTGATGATCTGGATAAGTATATCAAAAAGATCTCAGGGGAGAAGAGTACATTACTACCTGTGAAAAGGAAGATCAAGCATCCTTCTTTTAAGATCCTCAGCACTCGTACTACCAGTGCTTCTCATTCCAGACGGTGGCGACGGCCTCAACCATCTGGGTCCGGAACCAAGCTTTCAGGGCAGGGTCAGAAAAAGCCCTGGGCCCAG
Source organism: Pelophylax lessonae (assembly GCF_965119305.1). Taxonomy (NCBI): domain Eukaryota; kingdom Metazoa; phylum Chordata; class Amphibia; order Anura; family Ranidae; genus Pelophylax; species Pelophylax lessonae. Next base: position 78,855,438 of record NC_138776.1, on the reverse strand, counting down.
AGATCAGCCAAGTCTTCCTCTAAGCCAACCCTGTGAAGGAGCGCCCCCACTCACTTGGGTGGGGGAAAGGCTGCTGCAGTTCTCAAAGGTTTGGGTGGAATCGATCCAAGACAACTGGGTTAACTCCACCCTTTCGCAGGGGTACTGAAATTTTGGGTGTTCCTGTATCCTCGGTTTATAAGGTCAAGTATACTGACAGATCCTCCAAAAAGAAGGTCTCTCTTTCTGGCATTGGACCAGCTGAGGGCTCAAAGAGTGATAATGGAGGTTCCGGAGAAGGAAAGGTTCAAGGGTTTTTACTCAATCCTGTTCATAATCCTCAAACCAAGCAGGGATGTGAGACCTATTCTGAATCTCAAAACTCTAAACTAGTTTCTGAACATTCATACTTTTTGTATAAAGTCAGTTGGTTCAGTCATGGCCTCCCTGCAGGGAGAGGAATTTCTAGCAACCATAGACATCAAGGATGCATATCTTCATGTGCCTAAATTCCAGGCTCATCAAAGGTTTCTACACTTTGCAATAGCAAACCGTCATTTTCAGTTTGTGGCCCTGCCCTTCGGGTTAGCCACAGCTCCAAGAATGCTCACAAAGATCCTAGCTCCAGTATTGGCTGTTCTAAGGTCCCGAGGGATATCTGTAATAGATAGGATATCTGGACGATGTAATACTAATAGATCGATCGGCTTCAGCTCTAAGCCGAAATTTCCTCTAGACAGTACAGTTTCTAAAAAGTCGGGGTTGGATACTGAACTTGGCAAAGTCAACATTACAGCCGGTCCAGTGTCTGGAATAGTGATCGACCGATATAGTTTTTTTATTGCCGATACCGATATTTTGGTCATCGGATATCGGTATATCGGTATCGGCCGATATTGGCCGATATTTTCGTACAAATTTTCTCAGCTGCATCGGTTGTCATTACAAGACAGCCAACAGTCAGCTATGGACGCCGGTATCGGGGTGATGCCTCTAGCTGCAGGCATCACTCCGGTACAAGCACTTTCCTGAAATATCGGCGGTTCTGGAGGAAGCCACTGTCCAAGGGAAATGGCCTTGGGAAGAGAGAGGTCTCCCCATCATTCTAGAAATCTGAGCAGTCAGTCGGGCTTTGAAATACTGGATGCCCAGACTTTGGGGTCACCCTGTCAGGGTGCAATCCAACAATGCCACGGCTGTGGCTTATATCAACCATCAAGGAGGCACAAAGGGTCTATCAGCCCAGAAAAAGGTGGATATTATCATTCCCTGGACAGAGAAGTTTGTGTCATGCCTGACAGCAGTTTTTATTCCAGGAATAGAGAACTGGCAGGCAGATTTTTTGAGCCGTTGACAGATGTTTCCGGGGGGAAAGGTCCTTACATCCCGAGATTTTTCAATCATTTTGCCTAGGCTGGGGTGTTCCAGATGTGGATCTGTTGGCATCTAGGTTCAACAATAAGTTGAAGAGATTTGTGTCCAGAACCAGAGATCCACTCGCAGTCAGAGTGGATGCTTTAGTAACTCCTTTGGAGGAGTATTCCCTGATTTATGCCTTTGCGTGCAACTGATACCGCGTCTGTTGCGCAGGATCCAGCTACAGGGGAAACCAGTAATTCTGGTAGCTCCGGCATGGCCGAGGAGGGTTTGGTATGCACAAATCCAAAGGTTGGCAGTGACGAGGCTTTGAGCTCTTCCACTGCATCCGGACCTACTCTCTCAAGGTCCGATATTCCACCCTGCTCTACAGTCTCTAAATTTGACAGCTTGGCTATTGAAGCCTTAATCTTGAAGGAGCGGGGTCTATCCGACCCTGCAGTTCATACGCTGATAAACGCTAGGAAACCAGTCTCTAGCAAGATTTATTACAGGGTCTGGAAATCCTACATTGCCTGGTGTGAAGCCAGGAAATGGCTTCCCCGCAAATATATCATTGGGAGAATTCTAGCTTTCCTTCAAGCAGGGGTAGATATGAAATTAGCCTTAAGCAGAATTAAAGGGCAAATTTCAGCCTTATCGGTTTTCTTCCAAAAACCGATCGCTTCCCATTTAGTTGGTTCAGACCTTTGTCCGGGGAATGTTATGCTTGCTTCCACCTGTGAAGCCACCATTGTGTCCTTGGGACTTAAATTTGGTGCTGGAAATTTTACAAAAACAGCCTTTTGAACCTCTGGGGCCGGTTCCCCTGGTTCTTTTGAACAGAAAACTGGTCTTTTTGATTGTGATAACTTCAGCTAGAAGGGTATCGGAACTAGTAGCTCTTTCTTGTAAAGAGCCATTCTTGATTTTTCATCAAGATAGGGTGATTCTACGTCCACACCCAGGTTTTTTGCCCAAGATGGTGTCCGCCTTTCATTTGAATCAGGACATTATACTACCGTCCTTTTTTCCAGATCCTCACTCAGAGGAGGAAAAGTTATTGCATTCTCTTGATGTAAAAAAGAATGGTCTGGTGCGCTAATGTTATATCTGTCTAAAATGTGAAAACACAAAAGTGACAAATCCAAATGAATAAACTGAGACAATTGACCTTAAATAATCACAAAGCTATCACACATTCCCCACTAAAGTGTAACAAATAAATAGAAATGGTGAACAATGGCTTGGGTGTCTCAAGTCCAATAAAATAAAGTGCAAAATCCCGAGGAGGGATGTGAAAAATTTGGTGTACAGTTCTTCAATAACAAATTCCAAAAATCCAAATGTGAAACGACACATGTGAAAGATTCCAGATGGGGAAATAAAATGGGATGAAAATGGTGCTCCAAGCAAAAACCACGTGTTAGGTGTTTCTATCTAGTGTCCCACCACCTTTCAGGTTTGCTTCTTACCAGCAGGTAAAATTTAAGGGCAAAAAGACAGCCACCTCAAGAATGTAGACTCCAGATGTTAAAGGGGGGGGGGGTATGATACACTCTTCCCACACCACGTGGAAAAGATAAAATGCGCCTCCTACCAGATGTTAATGATCTTGGACATAAGTGTGTCCCCTTACAGGGATTTTTCTCCACTGCTGGTAAGAAGCAAACCTTAAAGGTGGTAGCACCTCTTGGGCACATGGCCATCAAGCCTCTATAAATAAAAAACTATCAGCGCAAACCTGATTCGTGATATAAAAAACACTAAAAACAAAATAAATCACTGTGCGTGAGATATGTGCTAAATAGTGCATAAATGAGAATCTTCAATGTGCATAAAAAATTATTAACCGGCAGCATACACCAATCGTGTTCACACCTCACAATAAACTCATATAAATACAAAAACGTGATGCGCCAGAAGTGCACCAAATACTCTTATGGTGATGATATACTATAATAATAATAATAATAATACAATAAATAAAGTCCACATAAACAATCCACTGTGATCTTGCTCAAATCCAATGAAATGTGTATAAGTGTCCAAGTGTCCAAATCAAGAATTCAACCCCTACCGAGGAAGTCATTGGAGCCCTACGCTCGACGTAACGCGTATAGGGGGGGCGGAGCTTGCGTGGCCGACGCCGATCATCTCTCTGGTGGAATACGCTATTCACTTGCCATACTAGCAGGCACGGCTGAGTGCCCTTAACATGTGAGTCGATTTCAATTCACTTTAATAAAGCCTTACAGTTTACAAGCGGAGAGCACTAGATTTTGCCTTTATATTTTTCAATCACATGTCCCGTGACCTCCGGAGGTGAGAGGCTGGAGAGTCATCCTAGGAGTCCAATACCCTCATACATGCTTATGCTGGCCCGTTTGGGTCCCACATTGAGGTGAGAGGCCAATCTATCAGGTGGAGGGATTGCACACACTGGTGTTTATTTCCCACGAGATTGAATTCTTGATTTGGACACTTGGACATTTATACACATTTCATTGGATTTGAGCACGATCACAGTGGATTGTTTATGTGGACTTTATTTATTGTATTATTATTATTATAGTATATCATCACCATAAGAGTATTTGGTGCACTTCTGGCGCATCACGTTTTTGTATTTACATCAAGCCTCTATGGCTCAGATTTGCAAGGCCGCGACCTGGTCGTTGGTGCATATATTCACTCGTTTCTATTGAGTGGATGTTGGGACCCAGGAGGAATCTGCATTTGGCTGCAGTGTTCTGCAGGCAGCAGTGTAATCCTTTTTGTGGTCGAATGTCAGTATTTTTCATTGCCCCCCTCCCCTCAGATGCTTTGCTTTGGGACATTCCATATGTTATGATTTATGGCTCTGTGTCCTGTGATGTACGAAAAGAAAAATGTATTTTTTAATACAGACTTACCTGTAAAATACATTTCTTGAAGTACATAATGGGACACAGAGGTCCCTCCCCTCTTCTATGGGGCTTGCTACAAAACTGAGGTACTTCCTGTGTGGGAGGGGTTATAGAAGGGGGCATCCTTTCTGATTGGTTGCCAGTGTCCTTCACCTGTAGGTGGTCATATAACCCATATGTTATGATTTAAGGCTCTGTGTCCCGTGATGTACTTCAAGAAATGGATTTTACAGGTAAGTCTGTATTCAAAAATAATTTTTTTCCAAAACCTTCCATGCCCCGACAGTAAAAAAGTTAGGACTTGCACAATAAAACTATGGAAATGCAAAATATATATTTAGGATGTCATAAACAATATGTTTTTAAAATCATTAGATATAAAGTGTTCATGCAACTTATACTTTGATTCAGAAACATGCAGAAAAGTAGATTTTTTCATTACATTTCAATTAAATCAATTTCCGATGAATTTGCTTTCATTTAGTATAATCTCATGTATGCCAATACATAAGGTCCTTAAAGGAGGTAAAACATGAACTTTTATTTTAACAACTACTAAATTTGGCCATAGATGGATCATTTTGTTGTTGTTCAGCTAGCCGGCTGAATAAAAAATTAAACGACCTGACAAAAGGGTGGATGTAGGAATCCACTGCTCTATTGTATTCTGACAGTGAGGATTCCCCTGACTCCTGCTAATTGGCTGCAGCACTGATCGAAGCAAAATTTTCCAACATTCCTGTTTGAGAGCAGTCTGTCCTTAGATTAACTGCTCTTGAATGGGAACAGCCACAGATGGGTCAAAAATGTGTCCAGTCCCCGCTGAGCTGGCCCTATTTCGATCCATCTGTGGCCAGCTTTAGTTACCATGTATGTTTAGATACCCAGAAAGTGTGTCAATTCATTGAGCAGACTCCCTAAATACACATCAGCATTTTCTACAGAATCTCTCAAGGGTTTTAAATGACCAACATCATTCATCTGATTTGATCTGCATATTTAGTTTTTCATAAACGTTTAAAGTCAATTTCTCAAGAAAGTATACTCCCTAAACCATTATCAACATCAGAGAGTCTACGGTGTTTGACAAATTAAAGCAATATGCAAAGTAATAGTGGTAATACACACTTCAATGGGAATTGATCTGTTCCAATAGGAATAGCTGATCTAGAGCAGTGATGGCGAACCTTGGCACTCCAGATGTTTTGGAACTGCATTTCCCATGATGCTCAACTACACCGCAGAGTGCATGAGCATCATGGGAAATGTAGTTCCAGAACATCTGGGATGCCAGGGTTCGCCATCACTGATCTAGAGTTAATAACCAATTTGATATACCGTATATGAGACACGTTGGGAAGTGGATTTCCATTGATAGCTAAGATATGATTGTAACTTACAAACGTGAATTATCAATTGCATCTCTGTTTCTTCCATGTAATCTCATACCTGATCAATTGAAATTTGATTGTATTAATTCACAATGTATCTCAGTGCTGCTGATTGATGTAAAATAATCAATATTTTTCAGTTCTGTCCATTCAGCTCAGTTTAATTGAATGTTATCGAGTCTAAAGCAATGGGAAGGAAAGTTATTCGACATGACCAGGGCCGGACTGACCATCGGGCGGACCGGGCATATGCCCGGTGGGCCGCCGAGGCCTCCGCTCTGAGTCCGGGCGCATGATGAAGTGGAGTGTCCGCCTGTCCGGCCGACGGCCGTTGCTGGTCTCTCCGCGGAATCTGAGGGCCGCCGCATTACCGTAATCTGGCCGCCCGCCCCTCCGCTAAATTACCACAAATATCATCTGGCCCGGCCGTGGCTGGCCGCCGCTGTCCCCGACTCCCCACTCCAACTTGGCTCAGCTGGCAGCCGGCTCCGCAGCGGCATCCAGCGTAGCTCAGGAGGAGGGGGTGGAGTCGGTCGATGGACGCTGTGACTGTGCTGTGCTGTGTGAAGAGGTCGGGGGTGGAGCTAGAGGCCGGCTGGAACCCATGCTGCCTTGATGTCGGGAAGAATCGGGGACAGTCGCCGGCGCCGCACCGCAGACAGATACTGACAGTCTGTCTCTGAGTCAGTGAGTGGACTTCACTAGTCTGTCACTAGTGCCTGCCCGCCCGCCCAGTGCCCTGGAGCTAGAGTCACTGACTGCCTGAGACTGGAGTGGAGTCGACTGTGACCTGCTGTGACTGTGAGACACCAAAAACACCACCACCACCACACCCACGACCAGGACAGGAGCCAAGGCCTGCAGCAACAACAGGTAAGCAAAGGTCAGCACAGCAGCACACAAACACACCACAGACAACCACAGTCACCACTGTCACTTGTGGTTCTGGGTGGCCTCCGGCAGAGCATTGTTCACTTCTGGCTTAGCAGCAGGCAGGCCGCAGACGTAAAAAACAGATAACAGTCAGCTACACACTGTCACTGCTAGAAAACATGTGCCATGCCAGTTTGCTTGTTACATGTGATGTGACAGCCAGGTGCACATTTTCAACTTGAAAATGTGCACCTGGCTGTCACATCACATGTAACAAGCAAACTGGCATGGCACATGTTTTCTAGCAGTGACAGTGTGTAGCTGACTGTTATCTGTTTTTTACACCTGCGGCCTGCCTGCTGCTAAGCCAGAAGTGAACAATGCTCTGCCGGAGGCCAGAACTGTTCTGGCCTCCGGCAGAGCATTGTTCACTTCTGGCCAGTGGCGGCCGGCCAATAGGGGGCGCAGGGGCACCGCCCCCCCTAAAAGAAGAAAGAAAGATTAAAAAAAAAAAAAAAAAGTTAATTTTTAGCCCACTAGGGGGGCCGGACCTAGTGCTGGGTAAGGGAGGGGTGGGGTTTTGCCTCCCACGTGAGGCAGACAGAGGCGCCGATTGGCGGCCTTCTGGGGGTCATCGGGGCTCAGAGCAATGCGCCCAGACACTCCCCACTTTCCTGGACTCCTGGCTGTGATTGGTCCAGACTCCAGCCTGGACCAATCACAGGAGGACATCCCGGGACAGTCCTGGTCACGTGACGCGTGGGGGCGGTGCACCACCCCGGCGTAACGTTCTTCCCACCTGCAGACGGAGTGAGAGCCTGAGGAGAGCAACCGCATGCGTCCGACCGGACCGTACGTACTGTCATTCGGGCTCGCTCAGGCATTCGCAGCTCGCTTAGCTGCGTGGCGTGAGACTGGCGCTGACCTAGAGGAGTGAAGTGACCGCAGTGCAGTGTCTGCCTGGTACGGATGTCGGCCTGGAGTGACCACCCGCGCCCGGAGTGTGTCGGCCTGGAGTGACCGGGGTGTGTCGGCCTGGAGTGAACGTCGCCGACTGGACTGGAGCGCCTCTTCCTGCTAACAAACAGGTAAGCAAAGCAGGATCCTGCCCTGTGCTGGAGAGTGCTGCGGGAGGTGCATGCATGGCTGCACTGTGCTTTGATAGGGAGAGCTAAGTTGGGCCTTGGCCCAAGGCCCAACTTAGCTCTCCCTATCACAGCACACAGTGCAGCCATGCATGCACCTCCCGCAGCACTCTACCATCCATCCAGCACCATCCTCCATCCATTGCTGGTCACTGCATTGGAGGCATGCACGCTGATCTCTGCATTGGGGACATGTATCACTTCATTGGAGGCATGCACGCTGATCTCTGCATTGGAGGCATGCATGCTGATCTCTGCATTGGGGAAATGTATCACTGCATTGGAGGCACACACACTGATCTCTGCATTGGGGACATGTATCACTTCATTGGAGGCATGCACGCTGATCTCTGCATTGGAGGCATGCATGCTGATCTCTGCATTGGGGAAATGTATCACTGCATTGGAGGCACACACGCTGATCTCTGCATTGGGGACATGTATCACTTCATTGGAGGCATGCACGCTGATCTCTGCATTGGAGGCATGCATGCTGATCTCTGCATTGGGGACATGTATCACTGCATTGGAGGCATGCACGCTGATCTCTGCATTGGGGACATGTATCACTGCATTGGGGGCATGTATGCTGATCTCTGCATTGGGGGCAATGAACTGGTCACAACATTGGGGGCACGCACGCACGCTGATCTCTGCATTGGGGGCATCATGTATGCTGGTCACTGCGTTGAAAGGGGGTCTGTACTGTGGGGTTTGTGCTAGGGGGCCTGTACTGTGGGATTAGTGCTAGGGGGTCTGTACTGTGGGATTATTGCTAGGGGGCCTGTACTTTGGGATTAGTGCTAGGGGGCCTGTACTGTGGGATTAGTGCTAGGGGGCCTGTACTGTGGGATTAGTGCTAGGGGGCCTGTACTGTTGGATTAGTGCTAGGGGGCCTGTACTGTTGGATAAGTGCTAGGGGGTCTGTACTGTGGGGTTTGTACTAGGGGGTCTGTAGTGTGGGGTTTGTGCTAGGGGGTCTGTACTGTGGGATTTGTGCTAGGGGGTCTGTACTGTGGGATTAGTGCTAGGGGGTCTGTACTGTGGGATTATTGCTAGGGGACCTGTACTTTGGGATTAGTACTAGGGGGCCTGTACTGTGGGATTAGTGCTGGGGGGCCTGTACTGTGGGGTTTGTGCTAGGGGGTCTGTACTGTGGGATTAGTGCTAGGGGGCCTGTACTGTGGGGTTTGTGCTAGGGGGTCTGTACTGTGGGGTTTGTACTAGGGGGTCTGTACTGTGGGGTTTGTACTAGGGGGTCTGTACTGTGGGGTTTGTGCTAGGGGGCCTGTACTGTGCGGTTTGTACTAGGGGGTCTGTACTGTGGGGTTTGTGCTAGGGGGTCTGTACTGTGGAATTAGTGCTAGGGGGTCTGTACTGTGGAATTAGTGCTAGGGGGTCTGTACTGTGGAATTAGTGCTAGGGGGTCTGTACTGTGGAATTAGTGCTAGGGGGTCTGTACTGTGGAATTAGTGCTAGGGGGTCTGTACTGTGGGGTTTGTGCTAGGGGGTCTGTACTGTGGGGTTTGTGCTAGGGGGTCTGTACTGTGGGGTTTGTGCTAGGGGGCCTGTACTGTGCGGTTTGTACTAGGGGGTCTGTACTGTGGGGTTTGTGCTAGGGGGTCTGTACTGTGGAATTAGTGCTAGGGGGTCTGTACTGTGGAATTAGTGCTAGGGGGTCTGTACTGTGGAATTAGTGCTAGGGGGTCTGTACTGTGGAATTAGTGCTAGGGGGTCTGTACTGTGGGGTTAGTGCTAGGGGGCCTGTACTGTGGCATTAGTGCTAGGGGTTTGTGTGGGGTTTGTGCTTGAGGGGTCTGTGCTGTGGGGTTTGTGCCACTCTCAGTCAGTGTATCCCATAATAGGGTGTCTCTCACATGTCTCTCATATGTATCTGGCACTCCCAATTTCTTTGAAAACATTTTTCGGCACACTGCCCAAAAAGGTGGTCTACCCCTTGATTAGAGTAACCCTCATCTTGTGCTGCTTCATAATATTTTTAGAACTTAACGATCAAAGCAGGATTTAAAGTAAGAAAAGAAAAAAAAAAAAACGGCATCATATGGCATCTCTGATCTAAATTGGACCCAATCTGTCAGATTAAACTAAAAAAGGTACCCTAATCGAATCCACACATCCTGGAACATTAAATCCTGTCATCAACCATCCCAATGAACGCAGCGCCCCCGTCACGCCCCCCCTCCCGGGCTGCTCAGTCCAAAATGCCCGGGCCTATTTTTTGTCCCAGTCCGGGCCTGGACATGACAGCGGGCATAGAATCTTTGCCCCTCACTCACTGTCACAATTCAAAAACTTCAAATACCATCAGTCACAGTGGCAGATGTGTTTTAGTTCTTAATGAACTACAAAGGCACTGATGAGCACTCACGTAGTTTTTTGATTCTCCCTGCAGTTCAGTAACTGTCTTTCCAAATGGGGCAGACATCTGACTGAGAGTCTGCAGGAGCCTGATATTGCACCCACGATCTGCTGAATGCGAGTGCAATGCTTTACAGGCTGCAATGTAACAAAATAACTACAAGTTTTTTATCTGCTAAAAGATATGCATTTATTTTTTCATTTGTTTTTTTTTTACAAAAGGTGAACTTATCATTTCACCGAAAATGTGAAATCTTTGCAAGCAGGCCAACTCTTTTATTGCAGAAGAAACCTACTATATCTCTTCTGCAATACAAAAAAAAATCGGCCTTAAAATCTACACTGATGTGTGCATGCGCAGTACAGTGCATATTCTCTGCACAGCTTAGCACCCAATGAACTCCTGTGCGCATGTACAGGAATTATATCAATCGTGGCCTGACCATTATTTGGCTGAAGATCCTGAAATCAGGAGACGACCGTGTGAAGATTTCAGAGGCAAAGCAAAGTAAAGAGAGTTTATTTTTGCTTTAATTGTAAAGAACTGTTTGGAGGATACACAGGCTTTTCTTTATTCCAATGCAGCCCCACTTGCTTTAGAGTACAGAAGCAAACAGTACACAAAGCGAATTCCTAAAACTTGTTGAAGTTAGAAGCTAATTGGTTACTATGCACAGCTGCACCAGATTCTGTGTGCACCAGTTTCCCCCTTTTCCTTGGTGTGAAGTCCCTTTTCTTCCAGATAAACACAGCTCATTTTTACCAAAATTCTGTGTCAACCAAACTTTCCTAATTCACATGAAACATAAAGAGGTTTTGATTGCTATAAACAACAGCCATTTTTTGAATTACAATTTAATTGTAAGGTTCTAGTGTCATAAAAATATATTTTTTTGCTGCAAGGCTTTCCTTAAAAATAAATAGTGCATTTTTAGGGGGTGGACCAATGTATTTTGGGGTTTAAATTTATTTTAGTCTTTTGTTGTTTTTTGTTATGGGCCTAATTTTGGTTGCTCAAAGTGCTGCCTTCACTTGTTGCTGACCATTTTTTTGTGGAGATGCCTTTTGTTTTCAGCATGTGATTCTTTTAACAGTGGATTGGGGTGCTGTTTCTGTCCATCATACAAGCTAATCTCTTTAACTTGTGAAAGAAAAAATAATTCAAGTCCACACCCAAATATGCATTTTTAAAGTGTGCTATCACTGAGACTGTCCCTGTAAATCATTAAGCTCTGAATACCATGTACAGCTTTAAAATGTTCCAAAGATTTGTGTTTTTTTTGTCCTTTAAAATAACAAAAATCCCTCTTCAATGCATGAATGTAAAATAATCTTTACCCTTTATAACCACTTTAAGGAACCCCCCCCCCATCCTATAATTTAAAGAATTGCATATTTAACATGTCATCCTCAAAACGACTTTAAAGAATTGTCTTCCTGCTATAGAGTATTTAGAAAAAAAATGTATATTTGTGGCATTTGCACAAGTCCTCCATGGTTGTGCCTTGCTTCCCATGTCCTTTTTTGACAATAACTTACCTATCAACCCCACAAATGGACAGAATTTACCTCAACACCCCTCTCCCCCATTCTGCACAGACATCAATGTAACTCACTCAAATCCTCGGATTTGCTAAACATTCATCAGGACTTGTTTTATTCAGGAGTGAATCACATTTTGTTGGATTCGCTCATTAAACATTTTATATCTCTACTATATTTTTGAACCTTTAGTTACTAATGGAGGTGATATAGAAATGGAGTCTGCTTTCCCAGAAGTCGGGAATCCCAATATCCCAATAGAAAAGGAGAAGCCACGGGTTTACTTTCCAGAGACATGGATATGGCAGTTGGTAACTGCTGGGTGAGTAAGCCTCTGCAAAAATAAATTTTACAGAATGTTTATACAAATAAGCTGCCAAGTCTATTAAATGTTTAAGGAATTATTCTACATGAATGGACTGGTGGAGGGTTGAGGCCCTATTAACTTCCTATTTACTTTGGTGAATCTGTAGCTTACTATGTCCAATTTGCTGCAAGAAAGGCTACTATTGTACCTGGACCATTTATATGTAATAGAGGTGGTATACCACCAAAGGATATAAGGGTAACATCTTTACCTTTACTCTGGGGCAGGAGGATGCGCATTATGGTCTTCTTGCCATGAAATATGTACTTATTGTCCTAAAGTGAGTATATCATTTTAGTGAGTACAGTTGTATTAAATGCTAGCATGTAGCATACAGTATATAATTTACCATGGCAAATAATATCACAAGTTTGTGATTTTAGTTTAGTTTTGGACATATGGCAGCTTGTGGAATTACCAGCCAATGAATCAAGGTAGTTGATTTATTAAAGGCAAATAGGCAAGGGAATTTTCCCCCAGTTTAGTGAATGTGGTAAGCAAAATGTTTTAAAAAAAATTGTACTTTTGCTTGCACATGATTGGATAACGGAAGTCAGCAGAGCATCACCTCATTCAAAAGGCTAAAAGAAAATTCCCTTGCAAAGCATCTGCTTATATGCCTGTAGTTAATCAGCCCCTATATCTCAAGTTCCTGAGGTTATTATAAATGACCTCTTCCCCCATATATTTTTTCCATATTGTACATTCAGGGATAGCATCTCAGTGGGATTCTAGTAGTATATTTTGGAAAGTTACCAATGGAGCCTGCAATAATTAATGACACAGGAAGTTGCCCACCAGCATTAAAAAATAGGTTTAAGGTGTGTTGACTTTAATTTAAATATCTTTATTTCATTGCTTATTCTTTTTCTTTTCAGGGATGCTGGCAGAGCTGAATTCCACCACAAGGCTCCAGACACCATCACAGACTGGAATGCCGGGGCCCTGTGTATGGGCCCCAGTGGATTTGGCATGTCTCCTCCTGCTTCCCTTAGGGTCTTCCAGCCGTTCTTTGTGGATCTCGCCCTCCCGTACTCTGTAGTGAGAGGAGAAACTTTCACTCTCAAAGCCACTGTGTTTAACTACCTAAAGCAAAGTATAAAGGTAAGAACATTTATTTATTACAGGTACTTATATAAAGCCAAATATGTATGCAGTACTTTACATATATATTGTACATTCACATCAGTCCCCGCCCTCAAGTAGCTTACAATCTAAGCTCCCTAATTCACTTTCATACACATACTAGGACCAATTTAGACAGAGGCCAATAAACCTACCAGCACATCTTTGGAGTGTGGAAGGAAGCCCACACAGGCACAGGGAGAGTGTGCAAACTCCAGGCAGGTAGTGTCTTTGTTGGGATTTGTATCAACGACCCTAGTGCTGTTAGGCTGAAGTGCTAACCACTTAGCTGCTGTGCAACATTTTCTTTTGGACGCATTGATGGTCAGTAATAGTGTTTGGTCAGTGGACGTAAAGACACATGCAAATTACTCCAGTTTCACTGATGCTCTTGCAAACAGGTGCTTCCAAAAGGGTTCTAGGTTAATCAGGTTAACTATATTTATGTGTCAAATCTACTTGTTACACTGTAAAACTGTTGCACATGTTCTTAGCTTGACCTGCTGAGTTGGTTGATCCTGAGAAGGAAGGGTTAACACTGCTGGACAGGTTTTCCCGCTCTTTTTTTAGGAAGGTTACCTCCCCCTGCAGGTCATACTATATAAATAGGTCTCATTAAGTGCCCTGAAAAGCCGACCAGGGAAATGTAGCTGAATGCTGTCAGTCTTAACCACCCCTTCAGGGGAGCCCAGTCGGAGTTTCCAGTTGGGTCTACAACCTTTGGACTTATATGGACATGTGCCACCTTAACTGGACCCTGTTATAAAATATTGCTACCTCTTGTGGATTTACTGCCTCTTATGGACTCTTGCCTTGAGAAGGACTTTTTCTGGATTTAGCCACCTGTCTAAGTTATGACTACCTCATGGGGCACTACTTTGGGGCACTAGGGAGCTTTGTACAGGAAAGCGTGTGGAAGGTGTCTTTGGAGAACTGTTTACTTGTTACCTGCAACTACTTCAGTAAAAGATCTTTATTGTTCATCTACATTGTCCAGTCTGAAGTCTCCAAAAATCTCATGACTGCTGAGTTGGTAGACCAGTACATACTCCACGCTGCCCGCTAAGAAATGCTGCACACCTGAAGGGAGGGGTGTTCTCTAACAGAAGTGGTGTCCAAAGTACATTAGTGTCAACAGTGTGAGAAGTATGGCCACGCATTACAAAGAGTTAACTGTGCAAGTGTACGGCTCGCTTGTAAGTCTGGAGTACCACCTTAATGTTAATTTGACACAACCATGGCTCCTCATTATGGTTTAAGCATTATAGCGAGTGCAGTTCCACATTCTCCCCGTTAAGGCACTTTAGGCCTTGTCCACATGCTAGTTTTAGGTCCTGTCCAGAGCACTTTTGGTGCTACTAACCTTTTGTTTGCTGAGGGGCAATGCAGAAAATGCAATATATCATTAAAACCAATTACAATTCAACACAGATCTAAATTATGTAAGTTTATTTAAAAATCACAATTACTGCACCACAAAACTAAATTTTTGCATCATTACATGCTCTGTATATTGTGCTTTTAACTCTATCCTAAATTTACAACTAATTATAAAGACTTCTTTCCCTGTTGACAGGTACAAACCACCCTGCTACCTTCCTTAGAATTAGATGAGGAGCCATGTAGTGACTGTCAGTACAGCAGTTGTCTAAGTGTCGATGAAAGCAAAACCTTCTACTGGAAACTGAAAGCATCTAAGCTGGGTGAGCCGTGCGTCCAGCGAGAAAGTAAAATAACATCAATATCCAATGCAATACCCAACTTTTGTAGGGTTGATTTAAAAATAAAAGTTACGTTTCTTCTCCTATGACTGGAGCTACCACTGTTGACTTATTTTTAAAGGGTGCAGGTTCCACGATTGTCATGTTGAAGCTGGCTTCATGACATAGTGAGTTACTGACCTGAAATAAGTCTGAAGCTAGTATTGAAGTCTTAATAGTCTGAACTCCTCAGACAGGGGTTGAAATCCCTCTCCACTCTATCCAAAACCAAAAAATGTTTTGCTTTTAACTATACTTAAAAAAAAAAACAAGTCAGCATTGGCAGCTTCCATATTTTTATCTTTAAGGCTTCTCTTTATTTGGCTACCGATAAAAAGGAGCCCCGTCTTTTGGATTGGGTGGTCTGAACTCTGCAGTTTATACTGCTGGAGAGTCCAGTTAGGTACACCTAGTGGGGTGATGGTAATAGCTGCTACTTTGTGATTTTAGTATGTTTCTTTTTTTACAGGAGAATTAAATATCACAGTGAGGACAGAAGCCGTGAACTCATTTGAACTGTGTCAGAATGAGATACCCATTGTCCCCAGACAAGGCAGCTCTGATACAATTATTAAGCCACTGCTTGTACAGGTTAGTATGGTGATAATTCAATCTCATAATACGTTTATTTTATCAGGTGATTTACTGTGTAAGGTAGGAAAAATGTGTTGTGCTGGGTTTACAGTTGTGGCGCATTGCTATATTAGACACACTTTTGGTTGCAGCAGAATCTGGAGAGCCTTATCACAGAGAGCACAATAACTTTAATGGCATCCCATTCTTAGTCCGCAGGGATCAATATTGAGTTGGCCCACCCTTTACAGCTATAAGATCTTCAACTCTTCTGAGAAGGCTGTCCACAAGGTTTAGGAGTGTGTCTATGGGGATGTTTGACCATTCTTCCAGAAGCGTATTTGTGAGGTAAGGCACTGATGTGGGAGAGAAGGCCTGGCTTGCAGTCCAAAAGCTGTTCTATCGAGTTGAGGTCAGGACTTCCATTTCTTTGTGGATCTTGCTTTGTGCACTGGTCCAAATCATTTGGTAAGGGGAGGATTATGGTGTGTTGTTGTTTTTCAAGGGTTGGGGTTGGGCTTTACTCCTTAGTTCCAGTTAAGGGAACTCCTGAAGCTTCAGCATACCAAGACATTTTAGACAATTTCATGCTACCACTTTTGTGGGAACAGTTTGGGATGGCCCCTTTCTGTTCCAACATGACTGCACACCAGTGCACATTGAAAGTTCCATAAAGACACGAATGAACGAGTTTGGGGTGGGGGAACTTGACTGGCCTGCAGAGAGTCCTGACCTCAACCCAATATAATACCTTTGGACTGAATTAGAGTGAAGACTGCGAGCCAGGCCTTCTCGCCAACATCAGTGCCTGATCTAATAAATGCACTTCTGGAAGAATGGTCAAACATTCCCATAGACACACTTCTAAACCTTGTGGACAGCCTTCCCAGAAGAGTTGAAGCTGTTATAGCTGCAAAGGGTGGGCCAACTCAATAGTGAACCCTACGGACTAAGACTGGGATGCCATTAAAGTTTATGTGTGTGTAAAGGCAGGTATCCCAATACTTTTGGTAATATGGTGTATATCCAGCCAACTGTCTGCAAAAATCCCTTCATTCCTTATTATTTGCTTATACAGAAACAAGAAGCTACTCTAGCATTCTAATAGTAAAATGTGGTTGTACAAAGTGCTGCAAACCACTGCAACCAATTAGATTTACATTTTAATTATTTGCCTACAAAAAGTCTAACTCTGATTGGCTACTGTGCTTCACTGCACATAACATCTCATCAATCGCATCTTTCCCCATGGTCTAATTAGTTTTTTAGGTAAACTTTATTTGTATAGGAAAGGAGGGGGAGAGGGGTATGGCACTGAAAAAAATGATAACCAGTTGTGTGTGTACCTGGTGCACAAATAATAAAAATCAATATAGGTGTGTAAACTATATGAGGAGAGTAATAATGAAGTCAAAAGCTATACCTCAAATGTGTAAAAAACCCAGTGTAAAAGTGACTGTGACTAAGCACGTAGAGGAGAAATGCATAATTAAATTAAAAATGTAATTAAATATATAAATACATAAAATGACATGCACAAAAACACTACTAAAGTGACTCTGTGCAAGGTCATTTGCCAAAAAGATTGAGGTGAACAATATAAATCACACCTAGTACATAATGCATGAAAAACACTATTAAAGTGACAAAGCTAAATAATGCTGTGCAATAATGAAGTGTGATGTGCACTGAGGTAGTAGGATCAACAAAAAAATTAATAATAATAAAATAGCAGTGATATATCTTTATGAAAGTGTTAAAATAAGTGTTATGGAAAAAAAAGAAAGAAATAAGTGGCAATAATTAAAAATAAATATAAAAATATTCAGGTAAAAAGTCCAATGCAAATGTCCGTGTTTGAAATTGGCCGTGCTTGAAAATGGCCATGCGATCAAGTGAGGAATCCTCCTAGGTGTTGGTCCAAAGCAATACTGGGTGGGGTGGTAAGGTAAGGAAGTGCCCGTGCTCCTTGTTGCTATGATACATTGGATTTTTTACCTGAATATTTTTATATTTATTTTTATTTATTGCCACTTATTTATCATTGTCACTTTAATAGTGTTTTTCACGCATTATGTACTAGGTGTGATATATATTGTTCACCTCAATCTTCTTGGCACATCACCTTGCAGAGTCACTTTAGTAGTGCTTTTGTGCATGTCATTTTATGTATTTATATATTTAAGGTGCAATTTATTTATTTATGCATTTTTCCTCTATATGCTTAGTCACAGTCACTTTTACACTGGATTTTTTACACGTTTGAGGTATAGCTATCGGTTTTATTATTACTCTTCTCATATAGTTTACATACCTATATTGATTTTTATTATTTGTGTACCAGGTACACACACAACTGGTTATCATTTTTTCTTAGGCAGCGCCATACCCCTCTCCCCCTCCTTTTCTATACTTATATAACCTTTGGTTATATTTGAGGGAGGCTGCAGCCTTTCGTCTATCCTCAGCGCAGAACCTTTCTTTTTACTATAAACTTTGTTTATTTGTACTTGCAGCCTGGAGGAGTCCTACAAGACAAGTCTTACAGTTCACTTCTTTGTACTCAAGCTGGTGAGGAATTACTGTGAAATGTATAATTGTGGGTAATAGAAGAACACATCATGTTTTTGCCTGTTTTTGGGCTCAGTACCATAAACAATAGATAATTTCCAAAGCCAGTGCCTTTCCAGTTAAAATTTAAGTAAACTCATCATAACTGCCAGATGCAAGAAAACCAGATAGCAGTTGCCCACCCAGACTACAAGAAGGAGATGATTCTCATTAACAGGGACACACAGGTGCTTCCAGCAGTGATCATTGCAGGCTGTGCAGAGAGCAGCGAATAGCTGTGGCCATTGGCAATGTCATTATAGTGAACAGGGCCTGTGGTTGCATCTGTCCCCTTAGAACTGCTGACAGCCACAGAAGGAACTGCCGCTACAATTCGCAGAGGCCCTAATCGCCAGTGTGAATGTAGCCTAAGGGGGCCTAAAGGAGGATCATTAAACAAAATCTATTTCTAACTTTAGCAGTCCATTGAGTAACATTCTAGTACAATCCTCATAGTCTGCCCATCAATGCTATGCCCCCCTTCCTAGGACATTGGTCAGCTGGGGACGGTGTCCTTACAGCCCTGTAGGCGGTGGTGACGTTTAGCATGTTGTCAGGGCGGTCCAGGGTAACAAAGGGTGGGGAGGTAGTGCTAGCAGGACGTGCTGTCGCCTGCCTGAGTCAGGGCTCCTCATTAGCAATAACATGCTCACCTCTTTTGCATTGGAAATGCTACCAGCTCCTCCTTATGTTGCAACAGAGGGCACAGCGCAGCATGCATACACGTCCAACACAGCAGGAAGTGGGGTGGGAAAGGCAATGTTAGGATTTCATACACATTGCACAGCCAAGGGAAGGAGGAAAGTGGTGGGCCAATCAGTGTTTTGCTCAGCCAATGACTTCCCAGCCAGGAGTGGGAAGAGGAAGTTTTGTTTTCCTCCTCTGGTAAGGTTGCCAGGACAGGTGGGCTGGGCGGTCCTAGCAACCAACCACTAAAACAAGCAGTGGTAGTGGTGAGCAGGAGGTGGCACTTTAGCAGGGGGGGGGGGCAGGAGAAAAAAAAAATCAAATGGGCTTGTGAGAGATGGTTGGATCGTTTTGACCCATCCATTTCCTTGGCCGATGTTTCACAGATTTTTACAAACTGTCCATAAATTAACTGATGGTTGGCAACACTGGGCATAACTGCAAGCTGATAGTATTTAGATAGGTGCACAGCTTAGACATAATGAAAAGAACATTTTAAACTTGCATAGCTTGGACTTTCAATGGGGATATGGAAAATTTAGAGTTTTTGTTCCCCTGAAATCTCAACAAAAGTGTTATAATTCCATAAAGTCTCACCATTTTGACAACCTGTATTGGAGAAGGAGAATGAAGGGAGCTTTTGGTGGTTTTCAATGTGCTTTAAGTTGTTCCTTAGGCTATAAATGCTCCTTTCAACTCCAAGGACCTGTTCTTGTGTCACAAACAGCCTCCCTAAGGGCTCTTTCACACGGCCGCTCTGATTTCTTCTTCCGCTGCGGCACTTTTTTTTTTTTCACGGACACAGATGACACTTATGTCACCTGTTCCGTATGTCCGCATATCATCCCATCTGTTTGCGGATGATATACAGACATAATGTAAGTCTATGGGGATTGCGGATGTCAGCAGATGACACCACTGACATCCGATTTTGCATCCGTTCCGTTTTTTTAACGGAAGAAAAATAGGGTTCTGTTCCACTCCAAAAAACGGAACAGAACTGAAAGGACGCAAATCAGATGTCAGCGGATGATCATCCGCTGACATCCGCAAACCCATTGACATGCATTATGTCCGTATATCACCTGCAAACGGATAGGGTGATATACGGACATACGGAACGCCCGTGTGAAAGAGCCCTTAGAAATCTTAGTATTTTCACAGAAAGAGAAAAATCAGCTGATGGAAAAAAGCCAAATTAAAAAGTTAAAGTGACAGTACAAAAATAGCAATAAAAAACAAATACGAAATTCTAATCTAAATGAACTAAAACTACCTAAAATACACCTACCCCCCTAAAAAAAAAAAAAAAAAAAAAAAAGTTTGAAGTGCTAAAAAGGTTGATTTATACTAGGGCTAAGTTCTCTGCCAGGAAGTTAGAGGTAATTCTTCTCTTTAGGCCTAATGCACATAGTTGTTCAAGGGCTCTACAGCATACAGAGTCTACATGTTCCTTCTCCCAGGACCAACAGCTGCTGCGTGCAGCCATCCCTTGAGATAAATTGGAAGATGCAGCTGTACGCAATTGGCTTTGGGAGCTTTTACCAAGTGAAATTCAGCTTTATTGAGAACAAAACAAACCTGTGTAGTCTATATCAGTGGTTCTCAAGCACTGGGCTGTGGCCCCCTGCCAGGTTGCAGCCTCTCTCCTCCTGATTCTCCAACCAACTGCAGATCCCCTAACCTTCCACAGTGACTCCCAGGTCCCATAGTGCTAGTTGCCCCCCCCCCCCTCAGTGTCTTCATGCCCCTGAGAGCCCTCAGCCCCCAGTGTACCCTTCAGCCTCCCATAATTCCCTAAACTTCCAACAGTGCCTCTTAGCTCCCACAGTGCCCTCCAGTCAACCCACAATGCCCCTAAAAAGCCTCCAGCATCCTGGGGAACCCCAATCCCCTCCAGAAAATGTATCCCCTAGACTAGGGTCACTACATCTGCTACAGAGCACACTAACCCCCTCCAAAATGCTAATTCCCCACAGTGACACCCAGCCCATCCAGAGCCTTCCAGAATTTCTATAAATAAATAGCATTTATAAATGTTTTAATGTAAGGGGGGGGGGGTTGTTTAATGTTGGGTTATTGAAAGTTTTGGAAGATTTAATGGTCCCTGGGCCCAATATGGTTGTTGTTGTGATTGTGTATTTAACACCAGTGTGTTTACATTAGGAGACTCAAAGACAGAGAACATCTTTCTGCAAATTCCAGAGAATATTCTAAAAGATTCTGAAAGAGCATATGTAACTGTTTTAGGTAAGTTGTATGTAACAACCTAAAGTGTATGTAAGTGAACTTTTCCTATTTGCTTCTCTTTGGTCTCCCTAAAATTACATTTATAATGTTTATGATATCTTTTAAGTAGTGCAAAAAAATGTTTGTAGATCCTGCCAGAAATCCAGTGCTGTCCAGTGCACTCTGCCTATGTTATCTCAAGGAGTTTAACCAGTCCTCTTAGTTTTACTCTGAACTATTGAGCACCTCCCCCTATACTACAGTGATGAAGAGAGAGGGATGTTTTGTTTTTCAGAAAACAGAGCCTGAGCAGGGCTCAACACGGGTCTTGTGATTTCAGTGTAGAAAAGACATACAGTATAGTACGCTAGTAATAGGATGTGGCCTTCAGATCTTTCTATGCACTAGTAATACGGTTTGCCCTTTAGGTTTCCATACTCTAAAGCTGGATACACATTATGCAATTTTTGTTGTTCAATTTAGTTAAGATTTACCTTTAACTATGTAGTGCAAGGGCCTGTCTGATTGCATACAGTTTGAAAGTGTTTAGGTTTGACCTCATATTATATGGTTTTAGTAAATCTAAAAGAAAGTTGTACAAGAAAATTGTATACAAATTGTAAAGTGTGTAGCCAGCTTCAGACAGTGAGACAATAAGATGTGGCATTCAGTTCTTTATATACTTGGCTCACTAATGTACCATGCAGAGCACTTTAGCTACTATCCTTGGTCCATGTAAAATGGAGTAATAGCTTTTATTGTAGCTTTTCAGCAATGGAAAACAGCCAGGACAGTCTTGGAAGAGGATTATCTCCATAATCTTCTGGAACTGCAGATATGGAATTTACGTGGTGGTAAACTGGCCCACACAACTAATCCTCTCTGGACTCTGCTATGTGCAAAGCAATAGATGAAATGCTTCTGAACACCATTAAATGCATAGGAAAACTTTTCATTATTTGTAAAATCTGTTTTGATTTGTCTCTTTGTTAGGTGATCTGATGGGCACAGCTCTGGAAAACCTAGACCAGCTCCTGGCCATGCCATATGGGTGTGGAGAACAGAACATGATCCTTTTTGCCCCCAACATCTTCATTCTGCAGTATCTGGAGAAGACTCATCAGATGACCGATAAGATCCACAGCAAAGCTATAACATTTCTCAAGAGCGGTAAGCTATACATTACGAATTGTAACATGTCTGTCCAAAATTGTTATTTTAACCTCTGCAAAGAGTTAAACAATAATGTGTAGAATATCTGCTGACTCCTGCTGGTCCTGATGACTGCCTTTTTCCCCAGTGTTGTATCCTCATGCATTAATATATACAGTAAACTGATCCCTTTAATGTATAAATCCTGTGCCATATTAGGACTAAACAGGGTCCTAGAAATAGTCCATTCCATATATGTATCTTGTTCACATATTTCAATATAGGAAAATACCTTAGAAGTTTTCTCAAGGCTTCAATATTACCATGTGATTCTCTGATGGACAGTAAGCTATGGCACCAGTGTCCTCCCTCATATGCTAATACATAGTACTTCTCCCAGCTTCTGTTATAAACACTTTCACCTTCTGTAGCCTCTTTTACACCCCAAAACATTGACACAGAACTTCAAACTATAGCCAGCCAGGCAACTAAGCCAGGGCTCCAGTATGAATCCAGGTTGAGTTAAGTTGAGCACTTCCAGGTTCAGTGTAAAGAGAGGGGAAAGCAGAACTGCAATTTTCTATTCTCCATCCTGAACCTGCTGGTAGCACTCTGGGGCTCACGGAGGTGCCTGCTGTGAAGAGTCGCAACCTTTTGATTGTGCAAAAACCGATCAGGTAACAATGCACTTCATATACTATGGTATAAAATGAGTGTGGGTGTGGTTAAAATAGAATATAACCCAAAAAAATAAAAAAAGGCTGACAGGTAGGACTTTTATGGAAAAAGAGACCCTTTTGGTCTCTTCTGTCATAACTGCTTTTTTCTGCCTGTCAGCGTTAATGTACATTGAGCTGCTCATGTTCAGCTCAGCCTATTTTTATGGCACTGCTCTGTGCTATGATGACGTGACTCCTGTGCGCAGGCGCAGGAGTGACTTCATCACGACATGTCCAATCAAACAGCAGAACAGTGCAAACCCAGAAGAAAGACCAGGAGAAGATGGAAGCATCCATGGTCAGCGGGAGCACTGTCTGCGCAGTGCTGGAAGGAAGAGCTTACCAGGTAAGTCTGCCGTTATGACTAACAGCTCTCGTGGGCCCATGAAAAAAAGAAAACTGCTGAGTTAAATTCGGCTTTAAATATATGTGATATAAACCTGTGTGGTTTAGAGATATTGAGCTTGGTATATTACTACCCAGTTTTTATTATAACAACCAAAGTGTTTTCTACATTTTTGCTATGAAAACAATTTATAGTTCCTTAGCATAATTACACACAGCATACAGAACAAGAGAAGTGGTGCTGTGTTGCGTCCATACATACAGAATATGAATCACCTACACATGTGTATGTGCCCGATTTATTGGATAATGTAATATGTATTGCAATGTTTAAGATACGTACAGTTTTGTTAGAGTACCTCTGATTTTGTTCAGCAATGCCTCGTCACTATCACCTTAACCTTTCTGCACTGCTATTCTTTGCCTTGTCTATGCTTTTTATCTATATTTTACAGGTCAGTCCTGACTTCAATGGGCTCCCTCATGTCCAATTTAAACCCTGTACACACAAGCTGAATATCAGCCTAAATCAGCCATTACAGTAGAAACCATCACACTTTTGGCCCGTGTGTACATGTGTTTGTCTGACAGAAGGCTATCTCACAACTGGCTTCAGTCGAACGAGCATGCTGGGAAACCAACAACTGATTGGCAGCCAATGGCTGCAAGCGCTGACCACTGTGTTCTGGCAGGGTGGTGGTCACCCTTTTAGAACACAATAGCACAGAAGGGAGATCACTGGTACACTTATACCAGCTGGATGTTCTATATGTGTGGGCCCTCAGACACCCACCAAGGCCTACGCACCTGCCTAGATTTCAAGCACCAGCCTCCAGCTTAGCTTGAGATAATGTGTCTCCTTCATATATACAAGTCTAATATACAAACTTAGTTACCCACAGCAGCTAGTTGGATTAAGATATTCCTGGTTGAACTGGCAGAACAAGCCTGACCAATGGATTTGAGCTTTACAGACATTCTTATTCAAGCCATCTTTATGAATGAGAAATGAGAACCATCGTTGGTTTAAGAGGATGCAGTATTGGTATAAGTTGGTTATTACAAAAGGTCCCCAGCTCACTTTAAAGCTAGCCAGCAAGTAGGTTGGCTATAAGTTCGTTAGTAAAGAAATATTATGACTTGCAATTGCAAAAATATGGCAGTGAATTATTAATTTTGTTTGTTTGTTTTTCTTTTTTTTTTTTCAATAAAAGTTTATTGAATCGCAATAATAAACATGTACAGTATTAACAATGGCAGTATGACATATTGGTATAACTGTACAACATGTACATAAATTACAACATCATGTAATGTTGGATCAAAAGTTAGTGCAACAACATAAAACATGTAAGTCAGCTCCTGAGGTATAATGGGGGTATCTAAACTGGATACCCTCTCTCAGATGAGACAGGACCAAAGACATATGCCTGTCTCAAAGAAGGCCACTAGAGGGCGGGGAAGGAAGCGAAGATAGGAATTAAAGAAGACGAGTAAAGAGGAAAGAGAAGGAGAAGGAAAACTAAAGGGAAGGGAGGGGGAGGTAATGGAGTACTATTGATAAGTGGTACTTGATCAAGTAGCTCATTGTAGAAGCGTATACTAAAGGTCCAGGTGGAATGTGAGGGTTGATTGTGAGATTGCTAATCTTCAGTCATTTTTTTAAAATCCGAAGAAAGAGTAAATATCAACCATGGTCTCCACATGTCATGGAAGAGTCCGCTGTTTTCTTTTTTGATGGCTAGAGTTTCCTCCATTTCATATGTGGAAATTACCTTGTCTACCCAATTCTTAGTCGAGGGGACGGATTTGGAATTCCAGTATAAAGGTATAAGAGATTTGGCCGCGTTAAGTAGATGTCTCGTTAGAAACTTTTTAGATGACCCATATGAGAGTTTATTGATGTGTAATAAACAGCTTGCCGCATTAAATTCTAAGGTAGAACCAGTGATATGTTTGATCAGGAGCACAACTTTGTTCCAAAGGTTTTGATTATGTCACAACTCCACCAAATATGTAGAAATGTGCCTGTGTGAGCTAGACATCTCCAACACCTTCCGGAGTACTGTGGGGACCACGTCTTCATTTTCGCTGGTGTTATGTATCATTGCGTGCGGATTTTAAATGACGTTTCTTGAGTTTTTGTGCTCAGGGAGCATTTGTGGGCAAATACACAGGCCTTCTCCCATTCCCTATCAGAAATTTTGCGTGATAACTCGAGTTCCCATAATTTCTTATATTTGTCGTCAAAATTCGGCGACGGGGCTATAAGCCACTGATAGGTCATCAATGTCGTTTTCGATATTGGGGACTGTCTCTCACATATCCTCTCAAAAGCAGTTAGTTGTCTAGCCCACAAAGTTTTCTTTTTGTTATTTTGAACAAAGCTGTGCAGCTGGATATAATTCCACTGGTTCAATGAGATGTTTTGGGGTTTTAGGTTGTTTAGTTCGTGAAGAGATAGGATTTTTTGATCACGAATGCAATGTTTAATGAGCAAAGGATGGTCAGCAGAGCACTTTATATTAAGACCTGGAACAAAGTCTGGATTGTGGGAAACCGGAGTCAGAGGGCTCGGGTTGGTGGATAAGTTATATGATTTTGCTAGCTTGTGATAGATGGTAAGGGTGGTGTTGATTAAGGGGTGGTGTTTAACTTCAGAAGGGAAGTTGTGAGGGTCTGTCCAAAGCAGGAACTGGGTCAGATACCGGGAGCAGTGCCTCTCCATGGCCACCCAGTCCTTTTGAGTTGAATGGCAGTGCCAGTCAATCGCTCTGGTGAGGTGAGTGGCTTGGTAATATTTATAATAATCCGGGACCCCTATGCCTCCATTGATCTTGGGTAATTGCATATATTTTAGTTGTATCCTAGGTCTTTTGTTGGCCCATATGAATTTCCTTTGAATAGTCGTTAGTTTCCTGAAAAAGGAGGGAGGTATTGTGATGGGTAAAGCGTGAAATAAATAAAGTAGTCTAGGCAAGATGACCATCTTTAAGATGGCTGCTCTGCCGAACCACGAGAAATGTTTAACATCCCATTTAATCAGGTCATTAGTGATGTTTTTCAGGATTGGGATAAAATTGGCCTCATAGAGGGCATCTAGAGTTGGGGTAAGTTTGATTCCTAAGTATTTAAGTGAGGTCGAATCCCATTTGTAGGGGCAATTAGATTTAGTTAATTGTTTTACTTTATCGGGGAGTGAGATGTCCATGGCCTCCGATTTGGAATGGTTGATTTTAAAGTTTGATATGTATCTGAAGGTGCGGAAATGTAAGTTCAGTTTTGGAATGGAGATATGTGGTTGTGATATATAGAAGAGGAGATCATCCGCATAAGCAGAAACTTTGAATTCTCTTTCTTTAATTCCGAAGCCATGCACATCTGTGTCCCCGCTAATATGTCTAATTAATGGTTCTAACGCCAATATAAAGAGGATGGGTGACAAAGGACAGCCTTGTCTAGTTCCCTTCTTTAGAGGGATAGGGGCAGAAAGGATGTTGTTCACCTTAACTTTGGCTGTGGGATTAGAGTAGAGGGATCTTATCCAAGATATCATACTACTTTTCAGTCCTATATGTTCACAAATCATCAACATGTAGTCCCAGGCCACTCTATCGAAAGCCTTTTCGGCGTCGGTTGAGATTAACAGACCTTCAATTCCTAATTTGTGGGCTCCGTGTATTAAGTTCAGGGATCTGATAGTATTATCCCTAGCCTCACGGCCTGGCATGAAGCCTACTTGTTCAGGGCCTATAACTTGTTGCAATAGCGGTCTTAACCTATTTGCTAAGATTTTTGCTAACAGCTTCACATCTAGATTTAGTAGGGAAATCGGTCTATAGCTGGCGCAGGTAGTCGGATCTTTATCTGCTTTTGGAATCACTGTGATGTGAGCAGTAAGAAAATCTTGAGATGGTTTATGCTGTTTGGTTAGTATGTTTAGTGCGTTTGTTAGGGGGTCTGTTAAAGAGGTTTCAAACATCTTGTAATATTGGGACGTTAGTCCATCTGGACCAGGACTCTTCCCATTTTTAAGATCTAGAATTGCCAATTTGGTTTCTTCTGGGGAAATTTCCTTTTCTAATGCCTCCACATCTCCATCTGAAATCTGAGGAAGGCCACTGTCAATGATGTATTGTTTCATAATTGAATGTCTGGAACCTATGAGGTCGCTGGGTCTATTCTGAGGGGGCAAGTTGTAAAGCTTCTCATAGAAAGATCGAAAAGGATTCCGCTATCTTTCTCGGGTCATGTGTTAGTTTATTAGATTTGTCTTTTAGTGACATAATGTGTGTAAAGGCTTGCGCGTCCTTTAATGCCCTTGCTAGGTACTTGCTTCCCTTATCCCCAAATTCGTAGTATATTGCCTTTTTAAAAAAAAGTGATCTTTTTATTTTGTTGTTCAGGATTTCGGACAAGGATTTCCTAAGAGATAATAGTTCTTGGTGGTGTTCTTTGGTTAATGACATTTTATGTTGAGCCTCAAGAGTTGAAATTTTTGTGATCAAATCTTGGACCTGTTGCTCCTTCTCTCTCTTTCTCCTGGCCCCGCATTTAATGAATTCACCTCTCACCACACATTTGTGGGCCTCCCACAGGGTCATGGGGGAGATATCAGAGGATTTGTTTTCATTGAAATAATTTGTGATTGTAGTTTGAATTTCACTTTGTATTTTAGCGTCTATTAAGAGAGAGGGGTTTAGCCTCCAATTAAATACTGGTTTGCAATGCGTGGTTGAGGAGAGAGAGAGTGATATCGGAGCGTGGTCAGATGAAGAGATGATCCCGATGTTAGCGTCCGTAAGGTTGGGAAGGTCCCTCTGAGTAATGAACAGATGGTCTATTCTTGTGTATCTATTGTGCTGTGCCGAGTAGAAAGTGAAATCCCTGTCGACCGGATGTAACGATCTCCAGGTATCCACCAGGTTCAGTGATCTTAGTGCATTTTTGATTTTTTTCAGTGATTGGTATTTAATACACGAATGACCTGAAGATGTGTCCTGGAGGGGATTTAGGGGGACATTGAAGTCTCCCCCTAAAATAATACATCCTCTGGCAAAGCTTTTTAATTCATCAATAATTCTTGAGCAAAAGGACACATGTGCCTTATTTGGGAAATATACATTTGCTAGCGTGGTTGGACGTCCGAATAATGTACCAGAGAGGAACAGAAACCTACCTTCTGGGTCTGAGTGTTGATTTTCAACTACAAAGGGTGCAGATTTGTGTAATAATATAGCGACTCCTTTAGTCTTAGTGATGGTACTAGATGCCATATATTTTAGTGTAGTTTTTGTCAGTCAGGGTAGGGATCTTGGGTCCCTTGAAATGTGTCTCTTGTAAAAGCACAATTTGAGCTTTTGATTTTTGTAGTTCATAAAGCAATTTCCTCCGCTTTTCTGGGATATTAAGGCCGTTCACATTATGGGAAATTATCAGGGGGTTCTTTCCCAGCTGTGAATAGGCCATGGTTAGTCAGGGGACAAAGGGGTATTGGACACGGACAATGAGGGGAGGGGGAAAAGGGTGGTAGAGAAAAGGCAGAGAGAAGAAAGAAGAGAAGGAGGAAGGAAGAATAGACAAGTAAGTAGTATCACCGACACAATTGGCACTTTTCCACTGCAAGTACCGGCTAGTACCGGCTCGGCTCTACTCGGCCCTGCTTGGCCCAGTTTGCTTTTCCACTGCGGTACCGCATGGTATAGTGTCGGAACGGTTCGGTACGGTACGGTATAGGTTTGCTTTTCCACTAAAGTAGTACTAAAGTTAAGTGGGTGGGATAACAACGGGGTGGGTGTGATTCTCTTACCAATCAGTGGCTAGTAGTGACTGCATGCAAAGGATTGTGGGATATGGTACCAGTTTGGTACCTGTTGGAACCACAATCGAGTAGGTACTGTTTTTTCAGAGCCGTACCATACCGTACCGTTCGGTTCCATGCAGTGGAAAAGCAAACCTATACCGTACCGTACCGAACCGTTCCAACCCTATACCATGCGGTACCGCAGTGGAAAAGCACAAAAGCGTGCCGAGCCGGTACGGTTCTATGCAGTGGAAAAGCGCCAAATGATCAACAGACCGTGAAGGTGAGAATCAGGATTAGGTACAAATCAAAGAATTATTTAACTTTGAATGAATTATGAATAATATTCCCTACTGGGGGGTGAGTGGAAGGAGTACAGTCCGGTCTGTCCAGTGAGAAGCCGTAAAAATTTGAACAAATTACGGACAACACGCCAGTCTGAAGCCGGACAACCCCCCATCCATTATTAAACAAACAAGAAAAAAAGAAAAGACTTAACGTAAGCCTAGATTCAATATATGACAATAGGCAATTAATAAAAGGACTGCAAGATATGATATATTTGGTGAATAACCAATGTATCCCTGGGTTCGGCAGTAGCGCCCAGGGACACACAAAAAAAAAAAAAATTTCTCCCTCAAAGGTTGAAGAAAATTAAAAAGGTACTGTCAAGTAGATTATGACTCCTTGAACTGTTAGCATGCTTATCACGTAACAATTGCTGTGATATGGGTCTAAGAACTTTTCAACATTTTTGGGGAAAATGGAGGCAAACGCCACCCCGAGAATTAGGGGACCCCCGCCTCCATATCCCCAAGAGCAGGATAATATTAACTACTAAGTCACATAAACCACTATATTGGATGAATCAAACCTTTCCAGCATTGAGAAAGAGGGAGAAAGGACGGATAGAGTTTTTGATCTCCATTGTTCCGCGTGGATGCTATAAGAAGTTAGTTACAGTACCTTGGAGTAGACCCAGGAATATAACCCGGTAGGTATTTCAATAACGGTCCTCTGTGGAAGTCCCAGTGTAGTTGTCTCTTTTTGCTGCAACCCAAACTGTCTCGGAGGTAGGGAGATAGAAAGACAAAAAAGAAAGGGAAAACAAACCCGTTATGGGGCGAGGTTAATTAAATCAAGTATCGACAACATGAGATCTGTCATTGCGAAAGAACATGGGTAGGCATGTCATTCTAAAGACTCAGTATATCTGAGACTCCTGAGATTGAAATCAAATACACAATGTCGGCATCTTGTGGCGAACTAAAGTATTGCAAGCCGTAAAATGAAGAGAATTCCATTAATGAGAAGTGGTAATATCTTGTAAGAAATTATAGTAAATTCCTCATAAAGGCAAATCCCTGTGCGTAGGAACCTTTCACAATAGTCAGTCAATCAGGGCTTGCATGTGAGTATTCCTATTATTCATAGGTAAGGTGGAAACTAGGCATCATTGAGCCGGTGAGACTCTTGATTCTGTGTTTATTTCCACCTTCAAGAAGTGGTAACCTGTATGTTGACAACTTCCTGTGGACATAGGAGAACAGTACATCTACCCATTATTTCTGTGGGTCTAGCACCATCTACTGGACAGATGTTCAAACATCAACCTATTAAAAAAACTTGAAAGCAATTGAGCAGAACCAAAAAACAAAATAAGAAGAAAAAGGGAAGAGACTTGCAGTCCTTTTCAACTTGAGTGAGCGGGATCAAGTGTGATCTTTGGATCTGGGGGTTTTAGGAGGTGAGGAGAAGACGTTGTGAGGATCACTGCCTTTAAATTTCTTTCCTCCATTTTTAGTTGCAGGTGACCTCATTGATGTTGAACATGAGGCTTCGTGGGTGTCACTCATGGATGTAGGCAACATAAATTCTGCATACCATTCTGGCAATGAGATTGGCTCCAAATTTAGGTTAGCGCAGAATGTGGGGAGATCGTCTGGTGTGCGAAGAAAAAATTGTTTCCCTTGATATGATGCCTGGACCGCAAAGGGGAATTTCCACCTGTAGGTGATATTTCTCTCCTTTAATGCTTCCAACACAGGTCTGACAGCCCTTCTATTTTTCAGTGTGATGGGGTAGAGATCTTGGTATAATTGAATAGGCGTTTCATTGAACAAGATCTGTTTATTTTGCCTTGCCTTATAGAGGATTTCTTCTTTAACTGGGTGGTTTGAGAGGCAGCATATAATGTCTCTCGGAGGGTTGGGATCTGGAGCTTTGGGTCTGAGCGCACGGTGGGCTCTGTCGAACTCAATCAGGGACTCTGGGGGTCTCTCCAGAAGATTATTAAAAATGGAGGTCAACACTGGTCTGATATTTTCACCGCTGACCGTTTCAGGTATCCCCCTAATCCTGATGTTATTACGTCGTCCCCGATTGTCCAAATCCTCTAGTTGACGATTCATGGCAATAAGATGTTCAGAGTGTGAGGTGGCTACGGTCTCCAGTCGTTTAATAGCCTTATCTCTGCCTTTTCCTGCTCTCTCCCCCACCGCAATTTGTTCAGTGATCCTCAGTATGTCTGCCTTCAGGTCAGTTATAGCTGCGGCAAATGAATTTTTTATGTCTGCAGTTATGTCTGCGGCAATCACAGTCATGTCTTTAAATGTGAGTTGTCTGTCAGAATGTGGAGAATCTCCTAACGTATCCTCCGATGCGGTGATTGAGTCTGCATCATATTCTTCTTCTTCCTCCTGTGTTGGTCGTCTCGCCATGTTGGAACCTGCTTTGTTCCTCCTCACGGGAGCCTGGGTTTTGAAAATATCGGCGATTCCCTTGCTGCTAACAACTTTTCCAGAGCGTTGTATTTTCCCCTGGGATCCTGTCTTAAGTATCCTGCCCATTGTATGCTGTCTTACATTAGAAATGTGGCTGCATGGAGGATGGGGGGTTGTCCTGTGACCGGCTCTCTCTTTTTAGTCGGCCATCTCCGCTGCTCACAGACTTTTTTTTTTTTTTTAAAGTTACTTTAAGTGCTACTGTGTCAGGTGGGCGGGTGGGTGAGCCCCGGTTTTACACAATGTCCGCGACATGCAAATAATGCCAAGTTTCTTGGGTTTCCAGGGAGGGGGTAGCGGGTGTGTGGAATTACAGCCAGCTACACCAGTATGTCTTCAGGGGCAATTACTGGATTTGTTTAGTGGTGTGCTGCTTGCTGAGTGTCACTGTCCCCTTCTGCAGCCAAGATGGTGGACTGCTATGTTGTGGGGGTTGTAATTTTTGTTGGGGCCTTACTGTGAGAAGCTGGTGGGGATGGGTAGGCAAGTGGGCACCCCTAGGAGGAAGGATGGCCTCTGTACAATGCGGCCCCACCAAAACCCGGAAGTCGCGGCCTACTCCAGGAAAGGCCGCGGCTCCGGAGCCCAACTAGGCCGCCGAAAAACCGGGCCTTCAATCCGGCGTATCACCTCTCAAAAATGTCCAGTGTCAGCACCTGGAGTGCTGATGGGTCCCCCCGAGGCGTTTGCAGGCGTTTGCAGCCCTCCTCAGATGCGGCCTTACCCGGATCCCGTATCGCGGCCGCGGGCGCCGCTTTTAGGTGAGTCCGCGGCTTTAGAGCCCGACTAGGCCGCAACCTCAAAAGTCCCTCCCGGAGTCAAAATAGACCTACTGGTGGGTTCCTTGGGCTCCGGTGTGGAGGATTGTGGTATTAGTGTCGCTCACGGGGTGATCAGAGAGGAGGATTAGGCCGGATTAATTCTGCCAAAAAGGAGCCTCTCCACAAGACGTCCATCCCGGTCCGCTTCCGACCACGCCCCTTCTGTTTTTCTTAATTGTTTGTTTTTTATCCTTATTGCTATTGAAATGTAAAATAGTGAATGGTTGTAAAGAATTTATTTACTTTATTTTATATAGGCTATCAGAGAGAGCTGACATACAAACATAAAGATGGATCATACAGTGCATTTGGAAACAAAGATCCAGAGGGAAATACATGGTGAGTTATTATCAGAGATGTATAGTAACTAAGTAGAACTACTTCACTACTGTACTTAAGTACCGAAAGGCGGTATCTGTACTTTCCTAGAGTAGAATTTTTTTCTCCTACTTCCACTTTTACTTCACTACATTTTTTCAATGATTTCAATACTTCTACTCCGATATTTTTTTTTGTGCTGCATAGTTACTCGTTACTATTATAAAAATTACCACTGCCAGAACAGTAGATGGCAGGTTTCATGAAGCTCCACATATGTGTATTATCAGCGCATACGGAAATAAATGCTACTGTATGTATAAATAAAAGCTGCATTTGAAATAATAAAAAACAATATGATGTTCAAACTTTTGACTTATTTCTTTAATAACTACATAACACAGAGTACTTGTACTTTTACTTTCAGTACTTGAGTAGCAATTTTTTTTTTCAAAACTACTGGTACTTTTACTTTCAGTACTTGAGTAGCAAAATTTAAAAAAAACTACTTGCAATACTTAAGTACAAAAAATGTTGAATACTTTAGTACTTCTACTCAAGTCACTTTTTGATTGAGCACTTCCACTTCTACTCAAGTCACTTTTTGATCGAGCACTTGTACTTTTACTCAAGTATGGGTTTTGAGTACTTTATACAACTCTGATTATTATCTTTATTATTCATTATTTATCATTTGTGATGTTATGAATAAAATAATAAAGGATTTCTGAATGCAAACTCCGAACAAGCGACATGCAAAAATATGATGTATTTGAAGATAGCTTTACTCAAGTAAATGTGCAGTCAAAGCTGTGTGAGGATAATTGGTCACAATAGCTAAAAAGGATGGAAGTAGATCAATTTCATTCTTAAGTGTTAAAAAAAAAAATTATATTTATGGGCTCTTTCACACGGACGTTCCGTATGTCCGTATATAACCCCATCCATTTGCGGGTGATATACGGACATAATGCTTGTCAATGGGATTGTGGATATTATATATCTATATTATATATATATATTATATATTGTCCGTATATCATCCGCAAACGGATGGGATGATATGCGGACATACGGAGCGGATGACATAAATGTCACCTGTGTCCGTGAAAAAAAAAAGTGCCGCAGCGGAGATAAAAAACTGAGCGGACGTGTGAAAGAGCCCTATGTATGTATTCTTAAAGAAAAAAAAGTACTCTCTATTGCCTCCTCCAAATCTCCGAATTCAGTTTTTGTTCTTATTTTGCTGCTGTGATCTTAGAGGGTGGCTACATTCGTTCTCCATGGCCCCACTATATAAAGGAATGTAGCCAACCTCTCTTCTTTGGTTCTCACACGGATTAGGGTTCATGTACTATGGACTATGGGATTTATAGTGTGCATTGAGCAGTACACATAACCAAAACTAGCATGCACTGCTTGTCCCAAACAAACAGAACAGAGTGGGGAAAAATAGATTACAGGGCCATTAAGTAGTGGATGTATATAGATTATTTTCAGAAAATAAGGATATCTTTTAGTGTCACTTTAATTAAGTCCTATCTGGAAGGGATTTCTAAGGGGTGGGGTCTAATAGTTTCCAGTTCTAAAACCTTGATACGTAACATGAAAAACTTGTTTTTGAGGTAGATGTACACCCAATCAATTAAATCCACTATGATTTGTCATGTTAATTTCAAAAGTCATTTACGGCCCTGCTTTAAGGGATTTGTTTGGGCTCTTCCTATTATATTATAGAGTGGTCTGTTCTTGTCTTCAAATTGTGCTTCTGTGTTGTCACATGGGCTTCTGACTAGAGGCAGCTGTACCAACAACACATTATGTAGGCATGTTCCCCTGTTGTCACCATCCAGAAACCTGCTCTGGGAAAAGCCAGCCAGCCAACCAATTGCAATGTGCATGTAGACAGAAGTGGTTGCTGTGAGGTTTCAGGGGATCAGCAGCTCTGATTATTAAAAAAAAAAAAGTATAGAAGACCTCAGACCTTGAACAATCCTCCACTGACCCAATGTGAGGTAGTACTGGAGACTGCTGGGTTGTCTTTATTCATATGTATTATCAGGAGAACTTAGAAATTATGCGTAAACAATTTAATAAAAAAATTCCAAGGCACACAATCACTTACTATATTTTATCATTAAGACATGCTTTATCCCATACCCCTAAATGACCACAGGTAGTAACAACCAAAATTCTAAAAATGATCTCTATTCCATTACTCATGGTGCAATCTTATTTGCAGGCTGGTGACATTGTTCCCCTAGGGGTTCTGAGTCGGGGTGGTTCGACGCCTCTCTTCTCCTCCCTGCATCAGAATAAACTATATTGACGTTTACATGCATAATGCCTATGCACCTGTATGAAGCTTATACTATTGTTTGAACACTGTATCACCCACTTTTGGATAATGTTCTACCTTGTTGTGGTTATTTTCTTATTTCACATTCTGTTAATGTGATTTTCTGTTTTTCATCTGTATTTGAAATTCAATAAAAATTATTGATTGAAAAAAAAAAAATCTTATTTGCAGGCTGACGGCTTTCGTAGTGAAGTCTTTCAGTAATGCTCGTCCATACATCTTCATAGATGAAAGACACTTGAACAAATCATTCAAATGGCTACAAGAGCACCGTTATGAAAGTGGTTGCTTCAGAAATGTGGGGAAACTTTTTAATAATGACTTGAAGGTACAGTAAAGGTTTTGTGTGCGCTGTTCGATATATATGGCAGTGAATAGCAATATGTTGTATATATGATAGAAGCCCAAGCCCTTCAGTTGTGGACTTTTCTCACAAAATGCCCACTCAGGCCCTATGGGCTATATTGTAAGAAGGCAGATGGCATTTCACTTGCTTTCCCATACCTGAAAGTTTTGTGAATTTTATAGACGATGGTGAATTTCAACCTGCTGTGGACACTGTGGTTACAGAGCATGATGGGGTGCAGATTTGGATTATTTTAATAGCTGGTTGGGTGCTGAATTTTTAAAGGCTCAGTCCACTTTAGGATCAGGGATATTTTAGTTATTTAAGCAATCTGATGAGCTTCTTATCTGTCTAGGGTGTCTTCAACACTCTTGCTGTAACCTTCACTCAAAATATCACGACTTGGGAATCTTCTCCCATGAGGAGAGTGGCTGACCAGATAGTGGCATAAGCCACAGAGTTGATACAGAATATTTGACATGCCTGCTTTTTTGGCAAGAGTAAGCAAGAAAAAAAGGTCTGCTGATTGGCATCTGATTTGCACTCTTAGTGTCCATTCACACTACCGCGACTTGTCAGCCTGACAAGTCGCGGTCCGTCGCGGTCCATGCAGTGCTACAGGACCCATTCTAATAGGAGCGACACAAGTTGATCCGACTTAGAAAAAGGGTCCTGTACTACTTCGGGGTGACCTCGGAGCGACTTGCATAGACATTCATTATATGAAGTTCATGCAAGTCGCGCCAAAGTCGCGGTGCACGCAACTTCAAAGGTCGCCCCTGAAGTCGGAGCGACCTAGTGTGAACCGAGACTAAGCCAATGGCTGAGAGCGCTGACCAGTGTGTTCTGGCGGGGGGCCATCCCCCTGTCAGAATGCAATAGCTCAGCGAGGAGATCACTGTACTAACATTAAATTGTTAGTATAGGACCTCCTCCCGAGCTCTTCAGTTTTTTTCATTCAGCCCTCTGGGTTAAGCGGAAAAAAAAAACTGATAATGTGTACTAGGCTTATGTGACATGTATATTGAGACATATAATTTACAGATATAGTTACAATTTAATGAATATCAGTGTTATAATGTCTATGTTTTATGTAATCTCTATGTTCCAGGGAGGAGTGGAAGATGACATTTCTCTATCAGCTTATGTAACAATCTCTTTGCTGGAGTCTGGTGTGTCTGTAAAAGTAAGAGATTGCATCATGGAAGGATTATGGTTGATATTATACACGAAGGGACTCATTTTAGAGTTATATCTACCATAACATACTTGAGGTCTTATATTTTTGGAAGCATAGTAAGAGAACCCTGCCAAAGCACATCGTTTACAATTATTGAAGTGAAAGGGGATTCAGGACTCTATGACCATTTACCTCACATAATATAAACCATCTCCTCTTTTTCTTCAGGTTTTTGGGGGGACTGTACTGGCCAGTGCTAGATGTTCAGGTATAACAGTCCATGTATCTACTACGAATACTTCCAGTAGCACTTTCAGTTATATTATAAATGTCAGACATAATAGATAAAGCCTGTAGGACAGGCCGTCAACCTTAACTCATATATGAACTATTATTGGTACAATAAGCCTGGTTTATTTATTAAAACTGAAAAGAACACTACCATTTTAAGAATATGGAGATGGTTGTTTAATTTTT
Source organism: Pelophylax lessonae (assembly GCF_965119305.1). Classification (NCBI taxonomy): domain Eukaryota; kingdom Metazoa; phylum Chordata; class Amphibia; order Anura; family Ranidae; genus Pelophylax; species Pelophylax lessonae. The sequence continues at coordinate 78,818,210 of NC_138776.1, read as the reverse complement.
GAATAAGTCAAGACATTTAAGACATTTTTATACACACACATCAGTCTAGTTTGGATCAGCTATCTGTTCAGCCATGCAACATCTTCATTCTAAATAATTTTTTGGATGGTAACACTATTCTTAACCACTTAAGCCCCGGAAGATTTTACCCCCTTCCTGACCAGGGCCTATTATGCGATTCGGCACTGCGTTACTTTAACGGACAATTGCGCGGTCGTGCAACGCTGTACCTAAACACATTTGATGTCCTTTTTTTTTTCCCCACAAACAGAGCTTTCTTTTGGTGGTGTTTGATCACCTGTGCGATTTTTTGATCATGCGCTATAAACAAAAAAAGTGCGTCAATTTTGCAAAAATAACAATATTTTTCACATTTTGTTATATGAAATTCCCCCCCAAAAAAATGTAAAAATAACATTTTTTTAACATTTTAGGCCAATTTGTTTTATGCTACATATGTTTGGTAAAAAAAAATTGCAAAATCGTATTTTGATTGGTTTGCGCAAAAGTTATTGCGTTCACTAACTAAGGGAAAGATTTTTGTCATTTTCGTTGTTTTTTTTTTTAACGAGTAATGGCGGCGATCTGTGATTTTTTTTGCGGGACTGCGACATTGGGGTGGACAGATCGGACCCTTGACTGACATTTTTGACACTTTTGGGGTTACCAGTGACATTACTACAGTAATCAGTGTTATACATATGCACTGTTACTCTAAAAATTACACTGGCAGGGAAAGAGTTAACTTTATTTGAGAAGGAGGGGTTAAGTGTGTCCCTAGGGGCGTGCTTCTAACTGTGATTGGATGTGGCTTGAGGTGTAAGAACAGAGATCAACAGTCCTACATAGCAGAACCGTATGATCTCAATTCTTACACAGGGGAGAATGACAGACGGCTGTGTTTACATTAGCGGCCTGCCTTTCTCCCGCTGTAATGGACAATCGCGAGTGCCCGGTGGACATCGGGTCCGCCAGGCACACGCGCGGGGGTGTCCGTGAGCGAGCGGGAGCATACCTCCAGCGGTGGCGCTCGCTCCCTAGAGCCTCACAGGCTAGCGAAGTAGATCTACGTCACTTTGCCTGTGAGGGGCTGACTGCCGACGTAAATCGTCGTTAGGCAGTCGGCAAGTGGTTAAAGAACATGACAGGAAATGTACTTAACTAAACCAAGCTGATCATTTAAATCAACCACGTATTACATTTATTTTCTGATCCAGACCCCTCTGATCAGGGATGCAGTGTCCTGTCTGCAGAAGGAAGCTGTGAATGTGACTAATGTATACACCCTGGCTTTGCTTGCCTATACCTTTACCCTATGCCAAGAGATGGAGGTCAGGAAAACTGTATTCGACAAACTGGAAGAAAAGGCTGTGAGGGGAGGTGAGAACTGATGGAGAATTTTTATTAATCTAAGGTCCAACTTTGCTTCCTCCTGTACTTAATGTTAAAACATACTGGAGAAATGTGCTGGAAAAGGGATGTTCATAGCCACCATTTATTGATAAATGTGTCACAGTGTTGGCTGCAACTTGTTCTCACCAGTGGCTGCTTGTTATCCATCCAATTCTGTATACCATCTCCCTCTGCATTCAAGTTACTTTTTTCAAATGTAAGTGTGGATATTGTTTTTAATAAATGATTACAATGTTTTATAAAACCTGCACCCTGGCAATTCTGTTTCTCTTCACATGCTGCTATGGATCCTTCCCTGCTCTGTGTGCCTAGGAGCTGCGGATTTCCACTTTACTCTACATGGGCGTTTTTCAAACTTTTGTCAGTCAAGGCACCCTTTAAAATTTTAGACAATCTCAAGGCACCCTTTAAAATGATGAACAGCCTTGAGAAACCCCATTTTAAAATGTAAAAGACTATTCTAATAGTTTTACATAATGCAGCCACATCAACACAAATAGGGCACCTAATGTTAGAGGTGATTTTTTTTTTCTTCCAAAACAAATACACTTTTGCACACTGGTACTGACTAGTATTCCAATGTTTCTCTTCTCCCTCAATTTCTCTCCATCAGTAAGCTAATATGATCCAGTGCTGAGGGAGAGAGGCAAAGAAGGTTAAAACAAGGAAGCGGTGGAGGCAACTGACATCCTCCTTATCAATTGATGACATAACTGGTTGTTAGGATGCCAGTGTCTGAAAAGTCATTATGGTGCCCACGAAAACCTGTGGCTTTGTGTAACTAAAAGGCAGGCTTCACCCACCAGCTGGCTTGTATATATGTAATTTTTAAAAATACTTAGGCATTTTGCCAAGGCACCCCTGAAGAAGCCTCAAGGCACACCAGGGTGCCTGGGCACCTTGGTTGAAAAAGGCTGCTCTACATCATGTCCCCAAGAGCCATTCATACACCCCACAGTCTTATTCACCATCTCCGCCATAGGACACATATTTATTTTAGTTTAGTGTAAGTTTAAGTATTATCTTTATCTTTCTATTCTTTTATAGATGGACAGTTACACTGGGAACGCAAGTCTACTCCTTCTTCTGATGTCCCATACTGGCACAGAGCTGCATCTGCAGAGGTGGAGATGAGCGCCTATGTCCTGCTGGCTCTACTGTCTCAACCTGAGCCTGATCTGGGCAAAGCTGCAGAGATCGTCAACTGGCTGAGTAAACAACAGAACCCCTATGGAGGCTTCTCATCTACACAGGTAACATATAAAGAAGTGTGTCCATGCTATGGTACACCATTGGCCATCTGAGGGTGGAGCTATGCCATGAAAAAAAAAAGAGATAAGTGGCTCCAAATCCTCTGACAGTTTCAGGGATAATCATAAAGTGTCTCCCTAAAACAGATAATTGTTTTAGCTCAACTATTCAAATTAGATTGTACTAGAAAGTCGGGGGTTCCCCTTTAACAAAAAAAAAGCCTGATGGAAACAAAAAAATATGTTGACATCCATAACACTCATTTGCCTCTCTTTATTAGTGCTGTGGTGTACAAAACATTTTGTTGTATGTAATATTTTGAAAAATGAAAATTATGTCTATTCTTGCCTAATATCTGCCTACTTTTGTTAGTGTAAAGCCCTCTGTGTGCAGTGCCCCCCCCCCCCCCCAATACTCACCTGAGCTCCCTCTCAATCCAGCAATGTGCATGAGAGCTAAATTTCTCCCGGGTGTCTCATTCCTCATTGGCTCAGATAACAGGGAGAGCCATTGGCTCCTGCTACTGTCAATCACAACCAGTGAGCCAATGAGGTGAGAGCTGGGGGCAGGGCTGAGACGCAGCTCTATGTGTCTTTTGGATGCATAAAACGGGGCAGGGAGAAAGCACGCACAGTGCCCCAAATAGCAAGCGGCTTGCTATTGGGGGCACTGGCTGAAGAGGAGGAGCACCGGTGGGGGAAACAAAAAGAGGAGGATTGGGGCTGCTCTGTGCAAAACCATTGCACAGAGCAGGTAAGTATAACATGTTTGTTATTAAAAAAAAAAAGAGACTTTAACATCACTTTAAGTGTTTACATGGATTAAGAAAAATGTCACCCTTACAAAGAAGCCTTTTCCCTCCTATTTCCCATTTCATCAAAATTAGGAAATTCAGTTTTTTTATTATGTCTTAGGCTTCATGCACACTGGACGCTTTGGCCATCCCTCCAAGACGCCTTTCCTCCTGGCAGCAGCGTTTTGGCAGAAAAAAAGCTTGACACTTGTAAACCAATGTAACGCATTAAAGAGCAATTAAACACATCAGGTATCTGTGCATAATTCATTTCATTGGCCAGTCTAATCATTTATTTTGGCTGTAAATTAATTAATGATCAAGCACTAAAAGTGCGTTATGACACGTCAAGCGTTTGGAGGGTGGGGGGGAGGGTGGTTCTGTTTCTATAATAAATGCCCTACCTCTAAACTCCTCTAAATGCCTATGTGTGCATGGATACATACAGTAGGCTAACATGCAGGGGCATTTAGAGGCAAAAAACAAAAAAAAACAAAAGCCAGACGCCGCTAGGAGCAGTGTTAAAAATGTCCATTGAGGCATTTCACTGCTACTTGGAAATACAATATTGTATTGTAGCCTAGCCAGTCAGACATAATTTTGCTTTTTATCTGGCCAAAATTCTGATATTTAATACAAACAACCGAATATAGTGAAAAAAAAACAGATTTATAAATTAATTTTTCATGGACAACAGGTTCAATCCTCCTAATTCTATTGCAATATCCTCTATGTAACGTCTAGGCATTTTCTCTTATAGGACACAGTCGTGGCTCTTCAGGCTCTGGCCAAGTATGCAGAGGCCACATACAGTGACAAGGGAGATATAACAGTGACAGTAACTTCCAAGTCAGGATTTCTGGAGAAGTTCCATGTAGACAACAATAACCGACTCCTCCTCCAGAGGACGACACTACCAGCTGTCCCTGGAAACTACACAGTGACCGCTACTGGAAGTGGTTGTGTTTTTGTACAAGTGAGTAGAAAATCACACTTATCTCTTCTGTTCTATCCATTCTGTAATCATCTTATCTTGTTATCTATTCCCTATAGGCGGTCCTCAGATTCAACATTCCAGTGGTAAGAAATGAGGCCGCCTTTGCAGTCAGTGTTGGGGTATCACCAGAAAAATGTGTGCAAGATCCAGTAAAAAACCTCGGCCTTCTCATAAGTGCTCAGTAAGTCAAATTGTGTTTATATTCAGCATCATATAATATTTCACATTCATTTTGAATTAAAATGTCCTCTGAGTACAGGTTTTTTAATGTAGCACCCTCCTAGGTAGGTGCTAGTGAGATAGTTTGTTTTAGGCTCTGTCTGCCTATCAGAGGAGTAGCAGGGAAATCTATATTGCTTTCTGCATACTAGAGAGCAGGATCTGTGAGTTAGGTCTGCTCAGTGTGCTCAGTGTGTGATTCATTGGGTCTAGAGTGTTTCACACTGGTCCAATAGGGAGGCATGTTGGACAGTGGGAGGAAACCTGACCAATGGGTACACAGGCTTTGATAGAGTCCCAGTGATTGGTAGAGACTGGCTGTCTCAGTGCATTATGGGATACTGTAGAGCCATCTCTATATAGAGTCCCGGAGGGAGGGTGGCGGATGCCTCTTCCTCTGTTTTAGTGGCACGCAGTCACAGGCAGTCGGCCTGGGGACCAGAGGAACGGAACTGAACCCAGAGGTCCAGAGGAACTGACTGGAGGGATAGAGACACTGGAGACACTGGAAAAACAGTATCATGAGTACAGGGGATCATGTCTAGGGGCCTGACCTGAGGGGGGCCCCCAGGGTGGGATAGTCAGAGGACGGGTGTCAGTCTATGGAGTGAAAGGGGACACTAGGCAGGTATCCTGAAGACAATCTACCTAACTAAGTCGTCTCAACAGAGACTTGACCTAAATTCATCTAGTGGCAAGGTGAATCTGCAGCCTGGCTGCATCTCGAGATAGGAGTCCTCATTCATTGTGAATAGTTCAGTTTGGAGTATCCCACTCTTCCCTTCTCCCATCCTTATTTAAAATAAAACAACAAAAACAACTACATACCCCTGGACTGATCATTGACTGAGCCAAAGAATTAAAGTGTTAATTTGTGTATGCCAGTGTTGCTAACGGTAACCCAGGAGGACCCGAGAGTGTATCATCCAGCAGTCCTCAAGGGGGCAGTGCTACATTACATTCAAAACCATACAATTTAGATTACATAGAAAAGCAATATTATTTTGTTGTTGTATTCTATATAATAGACGTTATTTGATAAAGATATTATAGACTTATTTTGATATTCAGTAAATTAAAGCAATATTGGAAATTATTCAAATCACCTTTGTCTCTCTAATGTATTTTAGTAAATAATTCCTAATAAATCAGTAGCCGTACAACAGTCTTGCATTGATGGTTATCACTGTAATCATTATCATCACTATGATCACCAATCATTAGTGTTGTGATTCAAATTCAGGTTGAACTCAAATTTCCAAAGTTCAAATTTGATTACATTTTAATAACATTTCTTTATTTTAAATTTCATTGAAATCAATGGGAAGCATTTGGATGGCCATACAAGCTGTTGTCACCAAAAAGCATTGGAACCCCAACTGTGTATTGTTTGTTGTTAAGTGCAGCCGCTGATCGAATGAAACTTTTCCAACATCTCCTGTGACAAAAGTTGATTGTTACAGTGCATTTGGAAAGTATTCACAGCGTATTCATACATTTTGTTATGTTACAGCCTTATTCCAAAATTGAATAAATTCATTATTTTCCTCAAAAGTCTACAAACAATACCCCATAATGACAATGTAAAAGAGGTTTGTTTGATATCTTTGCAAATTTATTTAAAATTAAAAAACGAAAAATTTACATGTACATAAGTATTCACAGCCTTTGCAATGACACTCAAAATTGAGCTTAGGTGCATCCTGTTTCCACTGATTATCCATGAGATGTTTCTACAACTTGATTAGAGCCCCCCTGTGGTCATTTCAGTTGATTAGACATGATTTGGAAAGGCACACACCTGTCTATTTAAGGTCCCACTGCTAACAGTGCATGTCAGAGCACAAACCAAGCCATGAAGTCCAAGGAATTGTCTGTAGATCTCCGAGACAGGATTGTATCAAGGCACAGATCTGGGGATAGCTACAGAAAAATGTTTGCAGCACTAAAGGTCCTAATGAGAACAGTGGCCTCCAATCATCTGTAAATGGGACCACCAGGACTCATCCTAGAGTGGACCGCCCAGCCAAACTTAGTGATAGGAGGAGAAGGGCCTTAGTCAGGGAGGTGACCAAGAACAAGATTGTCACTCTGGCAGAGCCCCAGTGTTTCTCTGTAGAGAGAGGAGAACCTTCCAGAAGAACAACCATCTCTGCAGCATGCCACCAATCAGGCCCATATGATAGAGTGGCCAGATGGAAGCCGCTCCTCAGTAAAAGGCACATGACAGCCCACCTGGTGTTTGCCAAAGGGCACCTAAAAGGACTTTCAGACCATGAGAAACAAAATTTTCTGGTCTGATGAAACAAAGATTGAACTCTTTGGCTTGAATGGCAAGCATCATGTCTGGAGGAAACCAGGCACCGCTTATCACCTGGCCAATACCATCCCTACAGTGAAGCATGGTGACAGCAGCATCATGCTGTGGGGATGTTTTTCAATGGTAGGAACTGGGAGGACTAGTCAGGATCAAGGGAAAGATGAATGCATCCTTCATCCTTTATGAAAACCTGCTCCAGAGGGCTCTGGACCTCATACTGGGGCAAAGCTTTATCTTGCAACAAGACAAGAACTTTAAGCACACAGCCAAGATAACAAAGGAGTGGCTAGGCGACAACTCTGTGAATGCCGTTGAGTGGCTAAACCAGAGTCCAGACTTGAACCTGATTGAACGTCTCAGGGGAGATCTTAAAATGGCTGTGCACCGATGCTCCCTATCAAACCTAATGGAGCTTGAGAGGTCTTGCAAAGAAGAATGGGAAAAACTGCCCAAAAATAGGTGTGCCAAGCTTGTAGCATCATACTCAGAAAGACATGTAATTGGTGCCTTAACGAGGTAAAAAGGTGTTGTAAAAAGTGCTTTAACAAAGTATTCATAAAAGGCTGTGAATACTTATGTACATGTGATTTCTTTGGTTTTTTTTTATTTTTAATAAATTTGCAAAGATTTCAAACAAACTTATTTCATGTTGTCATTATGGGACATTGTTTGTAGAATGCTGAGGAAAATACTTAATGTAATCCATTTTGGAATAAGGATGTAACATAACAAATTGTGGAAAAAGTGAAGTGCTGTGAATACTTTACGGATGCACTGTATATCAACTTCTGTCAAGCGGGAATGACCATAGATGGATCAAAATTCAGCCGGACCCTGCTAGACCAGACAAATTTCAATCTATCTATGGCAAGCTTAAGATGATCAAAACAGAAAAAAATGACAGAAAATACAACTATGAAGCTCTTTAGGACAATCAACAAAAAAACAATAGAGATGAGGAATATTTCATAACTGTATTTTGATGGGTAGGGGTTTCGTTGTTTTTTTTTTTTCTTTTTCCTTTGGTGTTTTATACTGAGCAATGCTACAACTTTTTAAAAATATTTGCAGATACACAGGACCTCGAGAGACATCCAACATGGCTATTATAGAGGTGAAGATGTTATCTGGCTATATTCCTCTGAAGAATTCAGTAAGAGAGGTATGTCATTGCAAGTTCCCTTGGTGTTTGGAATGTTTTGGGCAATTTATTATATTTAGGGGCAAGAGATAGCAATACTTTAAAATACTGAGAAGAATGTATTGCACCATTAGGCAATTTCTGTCTGATTTCAACATTTGTGTATTGCTAGCTCTACACAGGATATAAATATTGACAACAGATAGCTTTGCTGAACGAGTTCTTGTGCTAATTTGAAATCCTTTTGCTAATTCTCCATAGATCAGCCTACTGCTAGTAGAAAAAGACCCAGTCACCAACTTTACAAAATTAAGGAAAAAACACAGAAAACTCAACTATTTTAGGATCTTACTTGCAGCATTTTCTTATCCAATTATTTTTTTTTTTTATTCAGTTGCAATGTGCCTTTGAACTTGCAAGAAAATGTTACTTCTTCCAGAAAGTCAATTCCTTATTCTGGGAATATCTAAATATTTCCTATGCTGGCCTAGCTCCTTCCTTCACCTCCCTACATAACCATCTGCTGGGGAAGGAGCGAAGTGGAGTACTATGGAGCAGTCTTTCTCAGCCTTTTTACCCCAGAGGAATTTGTGAAATCATTTTCAAGTCTCAGCGAATCCCTGCTAAAAACACTTTATCGATAGTCAGTGGGAAAAATGCCCTTTACTTTAGTGGCCAAAAAGAAAAATGCCCCCTTACAGTGGTAATGATTGGTTGCATGCAAATGGCTGTGCTAAGTAGGTTTGGCTCCAGGACTATGCAGGCATCATTAGATGGGAGGTCTCTCAGCAACTATTCAAGGAATATCTAGCCCTCTATCCTCTGGAGGATCGCTAGGGTTCCAAGGCATGGCAAATGAGACTGGCAGCTATAAAGTGTCACTTGAGTGAAGGTACTGAGTCTGCTGGGCCTACTGACATCAGATCCAAGATGATGGTGCCCAGCAGCAGTTTCAAGGCTTTTGGATGTCTACAAAAATGAAGATTTTCAGGTAAATAACATGCATAAAAACATTAGATGCACATATAGTTGTATTTGAAAATTGTTGGTGCAATGAATGGTCTGGTGATAGAATTTCTTTAAGTGGCTTCTACCCAGACTGGTCCTTCTGTTTGCGAGAGTATATACTGTATGACTGGGGCACTATATAATGAGGTAAAATAAACAAAAGAGGCCTGGGATCATTCTAAAAGAAATATAGGAAATTTAAAGTCAGAATTCTTCATTTGAATTCGAAGATTAAAAGTCAGAAATTTGATTTATTATCTAAGAATTCTGACTTTGAGACTCAGAATTATGTGATTAAAGTCACAATTCTGAATTAGAAACCCGAATTCTGTGAATGAAATCAAACATATTGAGTTCTAAACTCACAATTAGGACATTAAAAGTCAAAGTTAGAAAGTTAGAAATGTGAATCTAAAAGACAGAATCTTTTTATTGCGGTACTCTTATGGACTTTTCCATGAAAATAGAATGAAAATAAACAATATTAGTTTTGAGAGAAGTTTGTTCATGGCAATGGTCACGATAGGCATGTTATTGTCACCAGACCCTTCTGATCTTAGCAAGATCAGTTGATAATCATGCTTTGTTTTTGGATTCCCTGATACAATCAAGTGTGTATTGTACTCTGAAGAGTCTTAATACCTTCTAATACATACAGTCTTTTCTCTTCACAGCTGGGGAGAAAACAAGTTATCCAGAGAAGTGAGATCAGCAATGACTTGGTGACATTTTATCTGAATGAGGTTTGGGTTTAATGCATTTTGATTTTCATGTATATATCTATTAACCCTATAAAGTATAACTAAAAGCAAAACTTTTTCTATTAGAGGGGGTAAAAATGACTGTTGTTTTTTTGTTGTTGCAAGAAACAAACACTATTAGCTAAAGAAAACTGGATAACATGTAAAATTGTTTTCAAATGTAATGTACAAAATCAAATAAAATACATACAATAGCCATAAAATCAGATGCCACATAGTTGACATTAAAAAATGTAATGTCAACACCTCAGATGGCCAAAGCGTATCACTTTTGAACAAGTAGTTTTCAGCCACCATACGTTCCGTTAAATTTGGTCATACCCAGATATTTAATTGGAGCAATAGAGTTAGTTCAACAAGCTTAACAGTAAGCTTCTTCAGGAACTCATGTATTTTGAAGTCATATAAACAAATTAACAAAATTAGCATCCACGTGAACCTTCAAATTAATATCTCCAGTTACCAAACACAGCAAAAGAAAATAGAAAATAAATAAAATGCTGCTAGTAAACAATTACAATTTCTTCCATGTATATGACATATCTATAATGCAAATCAAGATTATCCAAGACTAATAAGACTACCCCCTGGGATGCAGGGGGTGAGGGGTGCACAGAGATGGACAAAGAAAAGGTTGGGAACTATAGAAACAGACATAAGATTTATATATATGTAGACATAAGATATATATATATGTAGTGCTAACTTAACAATCTATATGTAAGAGACACACTCTTTAGTCTGGATGTAGATGGTTCAGAGATTTGTTTCCAAAAAGGGATAAGTGAAGGTCTATCAAGGATAGCAATTGATATATCACCTATATTACATTTCACTCAAAGACAATGACCATCACTAGGCTAAGACAAATTCATCCATATGCAATTACGTGGGTATGTTGCCTGCCCCTATTCCATCAGCCCAACCTGTGAGATAAAATGGCATCTTCCCTTACATATCATGTAGTGGCACTTTGCAAAAGCATACAAATATATCAAGGTTGCTCATACACGTTATGGTATGGAACTGGACATATAGAGATGAATATCTATACAAAATTTTACTTGTAAAGAAACATAGATATTATACTTGGGAATGAGACCATAACCTGGTATCCCAATGTCCATAAGGGATCAATATCTACATGACACTACCCAGTGTCCCTGTGGAGATCGCCTGTGTGTCTAAGAAGGCAGGACCTCTAATAGTGAGTATATAAATATACTGTATGTCTTGCTTAGTAAAATACATTTCCCCATAATCAAGATAACAATTCAAAGAAAGCCCCTCCATACTGTTGCTAGTTGTGGGTGCCACCTCTAAAGTTCCAGCTATATCTAATAGTGTTTGTTTCTGATGTTAATGGGAGATATAATTGCCAGTCTTCCTGTTAGGCAGATTTGTTCTCTTTAATTGTCTTGATTACCAATGTCACCGGGAATGAAAGTGAGGATAAATCCAAAATGTCTAGTTGCCGCAAGAATAGAGTGTAAATCATCCAATAGGGGACACTTGTTCCCGTGACAATTGTCTTGGAGGGAATGTCATTTGCATTGGAAAGAGATCTGGTTCACAACCTTTGCAGTGATCACTTAAGAAGGGGCAACTCTGACTGGCTCCTGCTCACAGGTTATGATTACAACCATTTAAGTTGAAAGTTGGCCCCTGTGGCAGTGAGTACTGGGTGAGGAGGACTTGGAAGCATTAAGATAAAAAGCCTTCTGTGTGCAGTAGCCCCCCTAGCACCCCCCTATACTTACCTGACCCCCCTCTCGGTCCAGTGATGTCCACAAATGCCTCGGCCACCCGGGACTCTCCCTCCAAATTGGCTGAGGCACAGCAGTGGCGCCATTGGCTCCCGCTGCTGTCAAATTCAGTTAGCTAATTAAGAGAGAGAGGCGGTGGGACTGAACCACAGCTCCATGTCTGACTAGATACACAGAGCTGTGGCTTGGCTCTGGTGCCCCCATCGCAAGCTGCTTGTTATAGGGGCACTCAACAGAAGGGAGGGGCCAGAAGCTCCAGCCAGGGACCTGAGAAGAGGAGGATCGGGCTGCCCTGTTCAAAACCACTACACAGAGTAGATAAGAATACATGTTTATTATTTTAATAGAAATAAAAATGAGACTTTACAATCACTTTACCTCATATAAACATTCTGAAGACTCGGCTGAAGTCATCAAGAAATTTATATGCTGTGGAAGGGGAAGAAATAGTGGCCTAATTATCAGCAATTATTAGAAGTTTTTTTGGCACCTATTGTATAATGATGTTCAGCCCTCATTTGTGTCTTTTTGTCTCTTTAGCTAGGACATGATCCTATACATCTCAACATCCGGATAGAACAAGACTTTGAGGTTAGAGGCCTAAAACCTGCTACAGTGAGAGTGTATGATTATTATGAGACAGGTGAGAATATTGGACTACACTGTATTCATTAACTGAAATTTTTCAATTTTTAGAGTAAAGCTGGCCATACATTAGAAGAATTTCATATGCATATTTATACAAAAAATCTTGTTAATACTCTTGATAATGCCTGTGGACACTTGACGAATGGTATTCAAAGGGTACTTCATATTCATATGGGGTCTACATAAATGTAAAGTACATCCAGTAAAGGAAAGGATGGAAAGTCCAACGTTCTGCTTCATTTGACGGCTAACATAGTACAACACTGTTGCATATACATTTGAATGAAAACACTTACTCATAGTATCATACTTGTTGCGGTTTTATCTTTTTTTTAGATGAGGAAGCCTTTGCAGAATACAACTCTCCCTGCAGCTCTGGTAAGTGCAATTATTCTGTTTCAGGTTTTCATATTCCAACCATCACAGAGCTCCCTGTAACTTTTGGAGAACCATTTTATAAATTAGTCTGATTGGATAAAGCTAGATACAGTCTATTCAGATCATCAGTGTAGTAGTGCCTCAGTATAATACCATGCAAGTTTTGGATATGACAAACAGTCAAGGCTCAGACAGCTATCAGAACCTTTACTAACTTGTGTAACTACTCATGTGCATGTACAGATATCTGTAAAAGGAGGTTTGTCTGTATTATCTCCTTTGAAGGGTTTCCAGTAATGCAATGCAAACTAGCTTCCAAAGGTTGTGCTCAGTGTCCCTAAAACACTCTCTGTGCTCAAGGTTGAAAAGGACTATGGAAAAAAACAACTGAATATAAATAAGCAACCACTGAAGGTTTTTACTCTGCCACTACAATATACATAGGCCACAAAGTCGATAGGCATTGCAGTTCCTACTCCTCTCAACTGTTCCGTACTCCTGGTCAGAACAGTTCTGTTTGTGCCAAATCTTAAAGCATTTCTGATTAGCCCCCATTGGCTTGATCATAACATTTTTCCCATGACTGCAAGGACACACTACTAATTATTTATCAAATACTGCAATAAAAATTTGATGCATACACAGTACCTTCTACAGTTGCGCCACCCTTAACATACCACCTCCCTCACTGTTTTATGTGTAGATACTGATGATCAACATCCTTCCACAGTATGGAAGATTTATTCTATAGGTTGATCCCAACAAGCAATTCAAGGTCTATGCTCTCCTTTGTCACTTCATCTTCCTCCTGTGCCCTCTACTCTATTTCTTCTTCTGGCCCAGCGTCTTCTTTCTTCTGCCATTGGCTGGTCACTGATAATGTATGGTCTGTCCTTGCATGCTAGTGTTACATCATCCTAGCACCCAACTTCATTCTTTACAACTTATATGTAGCACTACCCCCGTGGGGGTTGCTGACTATAGTCTTCCCTGGGCCTCCCTCTGATTATCCTGAAGCAAGACACTTGAGTATTTTCACACGACCATCCGCACACTCTTCCGCTCATTATCCAAAGACAAGTCTAGGGTGTTTTTTTTTTTTTTTTTTGTATTTATTGGTAGAACTTTGATAGGAGAAGGGATTAGTGGGATACTCCAACTTTACCTATGCACAGAGGAGGACAACTCTCACTTTGATTGAACTGAATAGCAGACCCCCTGCTAAACCAAAAGAGAGGGGTTAGGTTCCACGCGATGTTATCAGAAACTAGAAAAGCGATTTAAAAGCTGCTGCCTCCCCAAAAAATCCTTCCCTAATAGAGTGAAGTGTTTTGATAGTGAAAAAAGGGCTTTACATGTATTATATATTATATAACCTTAATATAAAGAAAAGTGCTTTGTGCTTAAATATAGTATGCACTTTTCTCTATATTAAGGTTATATAATATATAATATATGTAAAGCACCGACTATACACCTTTTCTACCCTGCTGAACCATACTGAATTTGTATGGAAGGAAAAGTCCCTTGCTTGCTCTGGCAGCAGACTCAATGAACACTGACTCTTCAGGACACTAACCAGTATCCTCTTTAGCTGGCACTCATCCACTGACTTCACTAGCTTGAAGGGATAGCCCTGACCGAACAGACCCCTAGACCTGTATCTGTACTTACAGCAACCAGGAACAGATCCTTCCAGGTATATCCCCCTCTTAGTCAGCCCAGCAGAACATCTGAGTTTCAGCTTCTGTAACTCTGGCCCTCAGGTCATCCCCCTGAGGCCGCATGTACAGAGGAGGGGCAGTAGCCCCCTCCCTCTGGGACCCCGCTCTCCAGCAGAAGACCCCATGCACACGTGCGCTCTTGGTATAAATACAGTTACCCAGCATGCCTTGAGGAACTTTCCTCTGCCAATGGCCAGGGCTGTATTTACACTCATGCTCCCATTTGTCAGGATTTCTCCCACTGTCCAATAAGCACCGTCCTATTGGACCAGTGTGAAACAGGCAGACAACGTAAGCAGCATCTGATGACACTGAGCAGACCCTTTTATTGGATTACTGCTCCCTGTTAGGCAAAGAGCTCTTGAATGTGCCTGACAGTTCTCCTGTTAAGTAGGGAAACCCAAAAACTATGCACTCTCTAGCACCAACCTAGGAGGGGGCTACATCCAGATAGTAGGAGTGGGCCAAAGCTGTACACGGCACTGCACATGTGATACAGCATACACAAAGTAAAAGATTTTTTTTTTTGGCGGAAGAGTGCTACAAAGTCTAATTTACCTGCTAACAAATTTGTATTTTTAAGTTTAGTTCCACTTTAGGAAATAATTACTTATTAATATATTGTATGGCTAAGCAATACTTATTTGTGTTTTAATGAGTGTAGACACAATTATATACAATATTAAAGCCACTCCCTTTCATTTACTTGCCTCTGTGGCCTGGATAATGCTATGATGTGGTCATGGGACAGGGCTTTTTGTATTAGTTATAACATGTAATGCATTGCTGACTTATAGGGGGTGATTTACTACAGTTGGTGCACATAGAATTTGGTTCAGCTGTGCCTAGTAACCACCTTCTATGTTTTAGTGTAGGTTCACACTGAGGACAGTTTTGAAATTGTGCTGAACTCGCATGATTTCAAATCTGCATTTTCAGTCTGAAGTCGCCAAAAGAAGTGTAGAAACTACTTTTAGAAATTGGTGCGGTGTAGCAAAGTCGGCGTCGCACCGATTCGGACAGTGCCATTGCCGGTTATAGGCTCCGATTTGCCATGTCAAATCGCATGTCAGATTGACCCAATGTGAACGTGGGCTTATTGTCAAAGCCTAATTGAACAAGCTGAAGGCAGACGCTGATTGGTTACTATGTACAGAAGCACCAGATTCTGAATGCTCCAGTTTTAGGAAATCTCCTCCATAGGAAACTATAAATAAGTGCACATCTGACAACCTTTTAAGACATAACCAAGTACCTCTCCTACCTTTTTTTCTACAGGAAATGCAAGATGAATTTGGGGGAAAATTAACTGAAATGTTCTAAAAGGCGACAAGCCTGCAGTAATGTAGTATATATTCATTTAAGGTTGTGTTCTTCAACAATAAATTTATGATACCAATTGTCACGCTATTTCTGTTTCATTATTTTACGATTAATTATTTTCTACTAAACCAAGTCAATAGTAATTTTCTGCTAAAGCTTTCCAGTCATTGTCTGGGACATGGTCTACAGTCCATTAATACAGAGTGTGATGCTGGTGTGGTGACATCGACACAGTTGTCCACATCATTGTGCTGTGAGTGCAGGGTACCGATGCCCCTAGGAGCAGGCCCATGACATCCTGCACTCATCCAGAAGTGGACCAGTAATGATCACACAGACACTATTGTTTTTAAAGAATTGTTTTACATGTCTATGCAAATAATCTTTAAACAGACTACACAGCCCCTTCTACCCTTTTCGGGTTGGGACATTTTTGCATATGTTAAAAAGCCCATTTTTGATCTAAAGTTTTTTAAAAGCCTGAAAATATTATACTCAACTAAAAATACCTGCGCTACCTGTACTCCAAATACAGCTGCTTTACAAAAACGCACAAAGTGTTTAACTATTGATAAATCCTTTCTATACAGTGCTAAATATCTCATTCCCCTTTAATTGATGACATGGTCTGCTGTGTTCAACTACAAATGCCTATGCCACATGTCTGGTTGTATAAATCACTCCTACCCACACTGACGAAGTCCCCTAGGACATAACGCGTACGGGAGGAGAAGCTACAACCTTTGATGTCACCCACTGCTATCCTGACTTGCTGACATGAGATCCGCGTTATGTTTACAACTACATGCATTTTATCAGAGAATTGTTTGTAAGTGTTCTACTTTTTATTAAAGTCTGGAGTTTTACATTAACCAGCGAGCACTTAGTTTTATTTATTTCTCCACATGTGTCTGGGATTTGTGTGAGCATCAAGAACCCTCGCTTTCTTATGTGCATACCTCGAGATGGGACAAGTGTTTATTGATCATCCTGTATGCTCAGGTTTCAATTTCATGAGGTGAGCAAGCATTTTGCCTGTTGGTGGTGAGACTATTCACCCCGGGTTTAAGTGGATTTCTTTACACTCATGCAACGCGGATATCTCTACTGTATTTTGTATTGTGTCTCAGTCTGATTTTGTGTTCTGGACTGTTTTTATTAACTAGTGCTTAGGCTTTTTGGAATGTTTTTATTTGACATGAATGTATTTACTGCGCTGCACTGTTTGTGATCTTTATCCTATAATGACCTACCTGACCACTATACTGACCTGATCCCTACACCTGACCTACCTGACAACTACACTAACCTACCTGATTCCTACACTGGCCTACCTGACCACTGCACTGACCTACCTGACCACTACACTGACTTACCTGATTCCTACACTGACCTACCTGATTCCTACACTGGCCTACCTGACCCCTACACCGACCTACCTGATTCCTACATTGACCTACCTGACCACTACACTAACTTATCTTTTTCCTACACTGACTTACCTGATTCCTACACTGACTTACCTGATTCCTACACTGACCCACCTGATTCCTACACTGACCTTCCGGATTCCTACACTGGCCTACCTGATTCCTAAACTGACCTACTTGGCCCCTACACTGGCCTACCTGATTCCTACACTGACCTATCTGACCCCTACACTGACCTCCTACACTGACCTACCTAACCACTACACTTACTTACCTGATGCCTACATGGACCTACCTGATTCCTACACTGACCTACCTGATTCCTACACTGACCTACCAGACCACTACACTGACCTACTAGATTCCTATTAGCTCTTACTGTAAAGTCCTGTACATCCACTGGGAAGTGATCTCCAGCCGTCAGTACAGCCCAGCACTACTCCCCCCAAACCTCTCCCCACACACACACACACACACACACACAATACAATGTAGATCGGTGGATCCTCCTCACCTCTCCATGGCCTCCCCACACTACACCTCTGCTACTATATGATTAGTTGACATCTATGGATTGCAACTTAGTGCATTTTTGGGTCGCTTCACACCTATGCATATGCTGTAAGAATCATTTTAATGTGTATGATGCTGAATATCTTTAAAGCGTAACTTCACTTTTGTTGACAAAATAAACATTCCCCTCTGAGTGATCTATGTACATTACAAGGATTATAATAAACTTTGTTGCAGATTCCTACCTTTTGTTATTCTGAAGAAATCATTGCTTGCTGCTCTGTGCCCCTATGCTAAGTGGGTCTAATGGGAGTGGTTTCATAATTATCTGTCAGCTGTGGCTGCTGCAGGGCTCTAATGAGGAAATCTGCTGGGCCTGCATCCCTTTAGACGTGTTCCTATTGGAAGTTTCTCACTAAAAATTATATTTTTGTTGCAGGGGATGCCATAAATCTGATTGTATCTTAGGCAGACTTCTGAGAAAATTGGTTAGCCAATCACACAAGCAGGAAATTATGTTTCTGGGGTGTGGTCAGTACACATTCTGTGTACAGAAAAGCTCCAGGTAGCCATATTGCATTGCATTTTCAGAAAACTACAACAGCTGCAGATTAAAAAGAAAAAGTAATTTTTAACAACATTCAATTACAATATGATTTGTGTCACAATTGTATAAGCTATATTGTTTTTTCTTTATTTGCTGATTTTTTTTTTCCTATGAAAGTGGAGTTACCCTTTAAGCCTGTTTTTGGGCTATTTTATTCTCTGGATTTGGGGAATTTTATATGCACCTTCTTTGTTCATTTGTTATGCAAAATGAAAGATAAACATTCAGAAATAGGATTTCTATAGTGTAACATCAAAAAGTGCAGTGCAACAATACAAAACAAAATTATTTAACCACTTGCCTACTGGGCACTTAAACCCACTTCCTGCCCAGGCCAATTCTCAGCTTTCAGAGCTACATATTACATAGCTACATAGTAGTTGAGGTTGAATAAAGACAATAGTCCATACAGTTCAACCTGTGTAGGTGTGTGTGGCCGTAATCATCTCTCATACACCTGAATGTTCTGATCATTGAGATGTATGTCCAAGAGTCTTTTGAAAGCAACCATACTTCCCGCAGAAACCACCTCTTGTGGTAGAGAATTCCACAATCCTGTAGCCCTAACAGTAAAGAACCCCCTGCGTTGCCTGAGGTTAAAACGCTTCTCCTCTATTTGCATTGTATGCCCTCGAGTCCTCAAGCAATCCTTTCGACTGAATAGCTTTTTTCTATGCTGAGATCACCATTGAGGTATTTATAAATTGCTATCATGTCCCCTTTCAGGCATCTCTTCTCTAGGGAGAATAAATCAAGCGATTGCAGACGCTCTTCATAATTAAGGTCCTCCAATCCCCTAATTCGTTTAGCTGCCCTTCTCTGGACTCTCTCCAGCTCCAACACATCCCTCCTGAGGACTGGCGACCAGAACTGGACAGAATACTCCAGATGCGGTCGGACCAGAGTTTTATAAAGTGGTAGGATTATAGTTTTATCTCTGGAATATATCCCTTTCTTTATGCATGCTAATATTCTGCTGGCTTTGGCAGCTGCCGCTTGACATTGCATACTATTGCTTAGTCTATCCTCTACCAAGACTCCCAAATCTTTCTCCATTTTTGATTCCCCCAAGGGATCCCCTCTTAACGTGTATTGTGCTTTTATGTTTTTAGTCCCCAAGTGCAAAACCTTACACTTCTCCACATTAAACCTCATTTGCCATGTTGTTGCCCACTCTGTTATTTTGCCCAGGTCATTCTGTAGGATATCTGCTTCATGCTGTGCAGTTATTGCCCTGCCCAATTTTGTGTCATCTGCAAAAACTGATATAAAACTACTGATCCCTTCCTCAATGCTGTTTATGAATAAATTGAACAGGGTTGTTCCCAGGACTGAGCCTTGGGGGACCCCACTTACCACCTCAGTCTGAGTATGCGCTATTTATTACCACCCTTTGGACACGCCCTTTTAGCCAGTTCTGTATCCAAGAGCAAACCTTGCGGTCGATGCCTGCAGATGCCTGCTGTCGCACTTTGAATGACAACTGCGCCGTCATGCAACGCTGTACCTAAATTAAATTTTTATCATTTTTTTCCCCAAACAAATTGAGCTTTCTTTTGGTGGTATTTATTCACGACTGGGTTTTTATTTTTTGCTGAACAAACAAAAAAGACAGAAAATTTAGAAAAAAACAAAAAACAAAACAGTTTTTATAGTTTGTTATAAAATTTTGCAAACCGGTAATTTTTATCCTTCATTAATAGGCACTGATAGGGTGCACTGATGGGCACTGATATGGCGGAACTGATGGGTACTGAGAAGGAGGCACTGATGAGGCGGCACTGATATGGCGGCACTGGTGTGCACTGATGGGTGGCACCGATGGGTACTGATGGGCGGCACTGAAGGGCACTAATAGTTGGCACTGATGGGCAATGATAGGCACTGGTAGGTGACACTGATAAGCAGCACTGATGATGGGGCACTGATTGGCACTGATAGGGGGCACTGGTGGGCACTGATAGGTGGCACTGACCTGTACTGGTAGGTGGTACTAGTGGCCACTGGTGGACACTGGTAGGTGGCACTGGTGGGCACAGATGCTCCTCTCCACTTCGGGACCAACATCCCTCTGACAGCAGCAGCGACTGGCTTTTTTTTGCTTCTCACGCTGATAGCAGGCAGCTCATGCACAGGAGAATGTACATGGAAACCCTCCCGGCAATTAAGGTACGCTCTGTAGCCGTCTTTCGGTTATAGTGCGGACAGGAATAGGTTATTTAGGTAATTTACTTGATGCAACTGATTTCAATAAAAAAAATAAATAAATGTGCCAAAAATAGTGCAAAGAAACAGTGTATGTACACTTATTTATAATGACACAACAAATCGTGACCACATAGCAATAAATAAGTAAAAGACGTTTTGTTACTCATAACAAATGATCCTCTTCTCCTAACACATATCCACTTCATAATACCAAGAGCATCTTTGTCATGCGGGATAGTTGGCTGTATCTAAGCATTGTTGCATATGTTCCTCCAAAAGTTTTAATCTTATATTAAATATATGTTTTTATGGATGAGGCTCTGAGGGATTACTGAATTGCACACTTCCAAACCACATTCCATTTTGAGAACTTTTACTAAATATGGTTTTTACAAGTTATGCCATTCCCAGTTGTTATTTCAGTCCCTGTGGCAGATTTTCTTTCAGTTTCTGTATGGTGAAAATGGTAGTCAGGAGGGCAGGAAGTGTCAATTTCTTTTTTAATGTTTTATGCAAAATACATACCAAAAACACCTCGCCACACAGGACAGAAATGAACAATAGAAAAAACATCCTGAGCACCCCTTCCCATCCCCCCCAAGTCCATGCTCACACTAAACCGCTTCTTCAGAAGTTTATTATACAAATTGATATAGATACTCTAGTACAATATAAATAGAACAGAGAAACAGCGTCAGTAACAAAAATTTCATAAATACATATTACAATACTACAGCTCATTGATTATACCCCAATGATCGGCACCAGTGTGTGTCTCCCCCACCGAAGCCACAAAGGCACAGATGGAAAGGTGATTGGAGGTAAACACCCAGCCACATCAGAATATATGTATTTATGAAATTTTTGTTACTGACGCTGTTTCTCTGTTCTATTTATTTTGTACTAGAGTATCTATATCAATTTGTATAATAAACTTCTGAAGAAGCGTTTTAAACACCGCAAAACATGTAAAGTGTTTCGGATGGACATGGACCCCTTATACCAATTTGCCGGATGTTCTGGTTCTTTGATAAATTTGTATTTTTCCATGTCCTACTTGTCATAATATCTATCTACTTGTTATATCATGTGTCCTTTGAATGGGTACATTTATCCTGTTCTTTGTATTTTTAAAGATATGTTTGTCTTGATGTAATAAAACTTTTCAATTTTTATTTATCTGTCTACAATTTTTTCTATCACACCATAAAAATCACGTTAGGCCCCCCCTTTCCATTTGTTCCTCAGGATTTTCCGCGTCGCGGATGCAATAGCCCACTCACCATAGGGCGGATTGGCGTCTTCCACCATTGGAATTGGGTCGTTTTTTCTGCATCCGCCTCATGGCAATTCTTTAAAACATTTTTTACATATACTGTATATATATATTTTTTTTTTTTTGCATACAGTGACCAGAGCAAAATAGTCTCACCATAGTAACACTTTACTACTCTGGGAAAGAGATCAGGATTTTTTGTGTTTTTTTTTTTTACAGACTGATTGCTTATAACCATGAACTTTACAGTTATAAGCAAACATTTTTTCTGAATGAAAACTATTAATTTATTGTTTACTGTTGTGATTAACTGTGATTAGCCACAGGTAATCACATGGTACAGATTGGCTGGGATTGGCCCTGTCTGTACCATGTAATCACAGTGACCAATCACACAGTTCATCACAATAGTACACAATGAAAATCATGAAACCAAGCTATTCATTATGCACAATTGTAATGCTTTAGGGCCTATTCCCACAGGTGTTGAAATTGTTGCATTCAGGTGCACACAGCATATTACTTTTGTATGCATCAGAATGAAGCACTAAGACAGCCTATGGGCTCATGCACACAGCTATGTAGTACAGTATAAATTTGCACTGCATTTGACAGCAAAGAAAAAAAAATAGAACACTGCTGCATCCAGAGTTGTATATTTACTTGTAATTAACACATATGCATGTAAACATGTGTGCAATGTTTACATACAAAATTTGCAAAAAAGCTATCAGCGCAGTTATGTGAAATAAATAGAAAATGATTTTTTGAAAAAAAAAAAAAAAAAACGGCAGCCACCACCAGATAGTTTTATCCCCTTCCACAATATAAGTAATTCAAAACAAACAGGTGCTGCGCCAGAAAAATGAATAGTGAATATGTAAAAAAAGAATTATATGTATAATGACAATATGTGTAAGTAATAAGCAAACTCAATGACCTTAAATCATAAGTGCTTCCCAATATCACACAACGGCCTCCCAGTGACACGCCCCCCGCGCGCTCCCAAGAGCGCGCTGCGGGGGAAATCTGTGTCGACCGTGTCCCTTGGACACGGCTGATCACAGATCGTGGTGAATGGCCAATCACAGCGGCCATTCACCACGTGATCGGGCCGTCCAATGAGCGATGATCTCATATGTAAACATATGAGATCATCTCTCATCGCCGGCGCTCCTTCCTCACACGGAGCCTGCAGTGTGAGGAAGGAGGGGGAGCCTCACAGCGCTGGGGACACAGGAGAATGTAATCAGGGCACTGATCACCAGTGCCCTGATTACTAAAGGTAAAAACACACACACAGTGCCCCCCCATCAGTGCCCACAGTGCCCGCCATCAGTGCCCCTCATCAATGCCCACAATCAGTGCCCATAGTGCTGCTAGTCAGTGCCCATCGGTGCCTGCTCATCTTGGCACTGATGAGCACTGACTGGCAGCACTATGGGCACTGAGTGTGGGCACTGATGGTGCTGCCCATCAGTGCCGCTCATCAGTGCCACCCGTCAGTGTCCAGTGCCATCCGCCAGTGCCCATCAGTGCCGCCTATCAGTGCCGCCCATCATTGCCGCCCATCAGTGCCGCCTCTCAGTGCCCAGCAGTGCCACCTCTCAGTGCCCAGCAGTGCCACCTCTCAGTGCCCAGCAGTGCCGCCTATCAGTGCTCATCAGTGCCGCCTATCAGTGCTCATCAGTGCCGCCTCTCAGTGCCGCCTATCAGTGCCGCCTATCAATGCCGCCTATCAGTGCTCATCAGTGCAGCATATTAGTACCTCCTCATCAGTGCCCATAAGTGCCACCTCATCAGTGCTCATAAGTGCCACCTCATCAGTGCCCATAAGTGCCACCTCATCAGTGCCCATCAGTGCAGCCTATCAGTGCCGCCTCATCAGCGCACATCAGTGAAGGAAAAAAATTTATTTTCAAAATTTACTCGCAGAAAATAAGAAAAACTTTTTTTTTTTCAAAATTTTCTGTCTTTATTCTTTTTTTTTGTAAAAAATAAAAAACCCAGAGATGATTACATACCACCAAAAGAAAGCTCTATTTGTGTGAAAAAAATGATAAAAATTTCATATGGGTACAGTGTAGCATGACCGCGCAATTGTCAGTCATAGTGTGAGAGCACTGAAAGCTGAAAATTGGCCTGGATGGGAAGGGGGTTTAAGTGCACAGAAGGCAAGTGGTTAAATGTCCATAAATAGGTGCATTCCAATCCTCAAAGTAATGGCCACCACAAACGTGAATATATGATATTGTGCTTCACTCCACTGCCACCAGAGATCAAAGCCTCTCACCTTAAGATTTGACCCAGAACACAAGAGTCAAAAACTGAGGTCCTCTACTGTTGAAGTCAGCGCCCAATAGGCTTAGACCTAACGCGTATAGGGGGCGGAGCCTTCCCTGCTGCTCGGTGTATCCTCTCAGCTGTGTGATCTCATTGTTACAAGCATGACTCCAAGTGGCTGCGTGTGAGTATATTTATTTTAATAAACGTCTGTTACCAGCTTATCCGCACGGAGAGCATTAGATTTCTTTTTGCTTCTTTGCTTATGTGGTGATCTCTATGTGCCCTGTGTGAAAGTGGCACCATCGCTGTTACCTTGTCCCTGTGCATCCATCTGAGACCTCCTTACCATTTGGCAACATCTGCCTGTGACCCCAGAGGGGTAAAAAAGCTGTTTTTGACTCAGTGTTCTGGGTCAAATCTTAAGGTGAGAGGCTTTGATCTCTGGTGGCGTTGGAGTGAAGCACAATATCATATATTAATCACGTCTGTGGGGGCCATTACTTTGAGGATTGGAATGCACCTATTTATAGACATTTAATTTCATGATTTTGAGTGTATGCACATATTGATTTATTAACACGTATTTATTTTCTGATTTTTTTGTGTGATATTGGGAAGCACTTATGATTTAGAGCCGGTTCACACTACCACGACCAGAAAGTCGCCCCGTCACTTGAAGAGACTTGTTTAGAGACTTGGAAGAGACTTGGAAGAGACTTGGAAGAGAGACTTGTGCACTACTTTGAAGAGACAGGCGACTTTGTCTGTGGGGAATGCCTGGATAATCTCTTTCTTCTTCCTGGAAAGTCTGATAACAAGTCGCTTCAATTAAGATAAGGAGGCGACTCCCATTGAAGTATATGGGACAGTCGGATCACAGGTCGCCTCAAAGTAGTACAGGACCCTTTTCTAAAGTCGGAGCGACTTCAGTAGTGCCAATTAAGATGGCACTGATTGATTAACATTGCTTTTGTTATGTCAAGCGACCTGGGGCTACACAAGTCGCCTCACAAGTCGTGCTAGTGTGAATGGGCTCTTAAGGTCATTAAGTTTGCTTATTATTTACACATATTGTCATTATACATATATTTTTTTTTTTACATATTCACTATTCATTTTTCTGGCACCTGTTTGTTTTGAATTTTTTAAATGTTTACATACAGTATGTACCAGCATATAGCTGTCCTATTGGTCGCTGCACAGGACCAACAAGTAACGCTGATTACATATTAATAGTTTTTCATGTCGGATGAATGAATGAGTCATTCATTCATTTGGCATTGTGTGGGAGGAGCTAATGCTCCATGTAATTGCCTGTTCAGTGGTAGCATTGGCATCCTTTGTCGTTTGGATGCGTGCAGTAGAAACCGCTTGTGTCCTAACAACTAGCTGAGCAGTGGTGGTGGCCAACAGAGACCATTTACTTTGTAAGGCTGCACATATGTAAATATGTAGAGCCATTATATGCATTTCGAGTAGCTTCTGCTTGAAAGATCTTGTATGGAAAAATTGCATGTGAATGAGGCCTTCTGGACACAATAAATGCCAAGTGTTCTGCCACTTCACACCCCATGCACATACCCAAAATCTATAACCAGCCTCTAGTACCACAGCCCACATGCAGCCCCTCATTCACCAGTGTTCATCTGGTAAATGGCTCCAGTATAAGTGTAGCACCCTCTAGCGTGCTAGATTAGATGTACATAGTTAGTGTAGGAAAATTTGGCTTGGCTGAGAGCCAGGCCTGGGTAGAATTTGGGTCATGGCTGAGTGGCTCAGGGAGGCTGGAGGATTCAGCAAGCAGCATGTCTGGTGACTCCCCCCGCTTCCAGAGGCAGTGGGGTGGAGTCTAGAAGGAGCTGCTTGGAGTATTGATGAGGGCCCCAGCCAATCGCCAGCAAAGTGAGCAGGTAGGGGCTAGGCCACCTCAAAAATATTTATGGGTCCTTCCAGCAGGGTCAGTCAGGTTGAGGTTGAAGATGGAGATGGAGTGCTGATGAGGCTGTCAGTGTCTCTTGAAGGTGCCCCCTAGTATGGGGGGGGTGACTTTGGGTCTGGGGATTGGGTGCTGGAGTGACCCTCTACAACACACAGAGGAATCCCCTACTACTCTAATCTATCACTTCACTATTTATACATAGACACTAATTGCAATTTAGAAACGCACAGATGTCGGAAATTAATCTTTAATTGCCATTTTAACCACTTAAGCCCCAAAGGATTTTCCTGCTCAAAGACCAGGGCCTATTTTGTGATTCAGCACTGCATGAATTTAACGGACAATTGCGCGGTCGTGCGATGCTGTACCTAAACAAATTTTTGTGCAATTTTTATTTTTTGCGCTATAAACAACAAAAGAGCGACAATTTTGAAAAAATACCAATATTTTTCACATTTTTTTATATAAAATTCTCAAAAAAAAGGTAAAAATCTAAATTTTTTAACATTTTAGGCCAATTTGTTTTCTGCTACATATTTTTGGTAAAAAAATCGCAATAAGCGTATTTTTATTGGTTAGCGCAAAAGGTATTGCGTTTAATAACTACGAGAAAGATTTATGTCATTTTTATTGTTTTTTTTTTTTTAACGAGTAATGACGGCGATCTGCGATTTTTTTTGCGGGACTGCGACATTGTGGTGGACAGATCGGACCCCTGACTGACATTTTTGACACTTTTGGGAGTACCAGTGACATTACTACAGTAATCAGTGCTATACATATGCACTGTTACTGTAAAAATGATACTGGCAGGGAAGGGGTTAACTTTATTAGAGATCCAGGGGTTAAGTGTGTCTCTAGGGGCGTGCTTCTAACTGTCATGGGTTTTTGATGTAACCACAGAGACATACAATCCTACATAGCAGTTAGATCCGATCCTACATGCTGTTACATCAGGGAGAATGACAGGCGGCTTTGTTTACATTAGCCGCCTGCCTTTCTCCCTCTACAGCGGGAGATCGCGAGTGGCCGGCGGACATCGGAGCTGCCGGTCACTCGCGCGGGGACCTCAGTGAACGAGCGGGGCTGGAGCGCACCTCCGGTGGCACACGCACCCCCCCCCCCCCTGCAGGTTCCTGGGCGAGCGACGTAGTACTACGTCACTTTGCCCAGGAGGGGCTGACCACCGCAATAAGTGTACTTGCGGTGGTCAGCAAGTGGTTAACCTGTGTGTGCCACCTTGTGCATCTGTACCATGGCCAAACATTCCAGGGTATGTAAACTATTGATCAAGGCCATTTGGGTGATTTTTGTTATCATTATGATTTAAAGGAGTTGTAAAGGCAGAAGGTTTTTATCTTAACCACTTTACCACCGGAGGATTTTCCTGCTTTACATCTAGGCCACTTTTTGCAACTCGGCACTGCGTGACTTTAACTGACAATTGTGCGGCCATGCAATGCTGTACCCAAACAAAATGTATGTCCTTATTTCCCACAAACAGAGCTTTCTTTTGGTGGTATTTGATCATGGTGGTATTTGAGCGCTTTTTATTTTTTGCGATATTAATAAAAAAAGAGCGAACATTTTGAGAAAAACTGACATTTTCAACTTTGTCTTTTGAAAAATATCCAATATACTCAATTTATGTCATATATTTTGGCCAAAATATATTTAGCTACATGTCTTTGACAAAAAAATCTCAATGGGCGTATTTTTATTGGTTTGCGCAAAAGTTATAGCGTCTACAAACTATGGTGTAAATACTGGAATTTACGCAGCTTTAATTTCTGACTGCCTATCTCATTTCATGAAGTGCTAAAATGGCAGGGCAAGGGCAGTGCAAACCCCCCCCCCCCCCCCAAATTACAACTTTTTGGAAAGTAGACATCCTAAGGAATGTCCTGAGAGGCAAGTTGAGCTCAAAAAATGACTAAAAAAAAAATTTGACACAAAGCTGTCATTGAAATTATATATCGCTCACACATGCCATGGGTATATGTGTAATTACACCTCAAAATATATTCTGCTGCTTCTCCTGAGTACAGGGATACCACATATGTGAGACTTTTTGGGAGCCTAGCTGTGTACGGGACCCCGAAAACCAATCCCCACCATCAGAATTTCAAAGGGCGTATATTTTTCATTGCATTTTCTCACTACCTATAACAGTTTAGGAGGCCCTGAAATGTCAAGATACCACAACCCCCCCCCCCCCCCAAATGACCCCATTTTGGAAAGTAGACACCCCAAGCTGTTTGCTGAGAGGCATGGTGAGTTCATGGAATATTTTATATTTTGCCACAAGTTTTGGGAATATTACATTTTTTTTGTTGTTGTTGTCACTAAATGATATATTTCTCACATATGCCATGGGTATATGTGAAATGACACCCAAAAATACATTCTGCTGCTTCTCCTGAGTACAGGGATACCCCATGTGTGAGACTTTTTTGCAGTCTAGCCGAGTACAGGACCCCGAAAATCAATCACCACTTTCAGGCTTTCCAAGGGCGTAAATTGTTGATCCACTCCTGTCTACCTATCACAGTTTCGGAGGCCATTAAATGCCAAGACAGCACAACCCCCCCCCCCCCAAATGACCCCTTTTCGGAAAGTAAACACCCTAAGCTATTTGCAGAGAGGCATATTGAGTGTTTTGCAGATCTCAATTTTTGTCACAAAGTTTTAAAATTTGAAAAAAAGAGGAAAAAAAATGCATTTTCCTATTTTTTCTTCATTTTCCAAAAAAAAACGAGAGCTGCAAAATACTCACCATTCCTCTCAGCAAATATCTTGGAGTGTCTACTTTGCAAAATGGGGTCATTTGGGGGGGAGGGGGGGTTGTGCCACCTTGGCATTTCATGGCCTTCACAAGTGTGATAGGTAGTGCAGAGGTAAAATACACAATTTATGCCATTAAAAAACCTGAAGTTGGGGATTGGTTTTCGGGGTCCCGTACAAAGCTAAGCTCCCCAAGAGTCTCACAAATGTGGTATCCCTGTACTCAGGAGAAGCAGCAGAATGTATTTTGGGGTGTCATTTCACATATACCCATGGCATGCGTGAGCAATATATCATTTAGTGACAACTTTGTGTAAAAAAAAAAAATTGTAATTTTCCTGAAACTTAGGGCAAAATGTAAAATACTCCATGGGCTCAATATGCCTCTCAGCAAATAGCTTTTGGTGTCTACTTTCCAAAAAGGGGTCATTTGGGGGGTGTTTGAACAGTCCTGGCATTTTATGCTCAATCTTAGCCACACATCACCCACTCTTCTAACCACTTGAAGACCAAGCCTTTTCTGTGACTTTTTGTTTACATGAAAAAAATTTTTTTTTACAAGAAAATTACTTTGAACCCCAAAACATTATATATTTTTTTTTAAAGCAGAGGCCCTACAGAACAAAATGAGGGACGTTGTAATTTTTTTTGTCACACAGTATTTGCGCACAGATTTTCCAAACGTAATTTTTGCGTAAAAAAACACTTTTTTTATATTTAATGCAGAAATACACTATATAATTCCTAATTTTTTGGTAAAATTTAAAATATGATCTTATGCCGAGTACATAGACACCAAACATGATATGTTTTAAAAATTGCGCACGCCCGTGCAGCGGCAACAACTACGTACAGTTTTAAAAGCCTTTAAAAGTATTTACAGGTTACCACTTTGGATTTACAGAGGAGGTCTACTGCAAGAATTACTGCACTTGACCTGGTGTTTGCGGCAATACCTCACATGCATGATGCAATTGCGATTTACATATGACACTAGACCAACGCTTGTGTGTGCATTTGCACGCAAGCACGGGGGGACAGGGGGGCTTGGTTTTTTTCGGTTTTTGTTTTTTATTTTGCTTTTTTATGTTATTTTGACACCTTTTCTCTCATTTTTTTTTTAATCATTTTTATTGTTATCACAGTGAATTTAAATTTCCCCTATGATAGCAATCTGTAGTGACAGGTACTCTTTTTTAAAAAATTGGGGTCTTTTAGACTCTAGATCTCTCCTCTGACCTTAACACATATGATCACACCAAAATTGGTGTGATAAAATGCTTTCCCAATTTCCCAATGGCGCTGTTTATTTCTGGCGAAACAGAAGTCATGAAATGCTCGTAGCTTCCGGTATGTTAGGTCATAGAGATGATTGGAGCCATTCTCATATACAATCAGCTCTATGGTTAGATAACTGAACCACCGACTGCACTCTCGGGTTAACCGGTGGGACAGGAGAGCCCGAGAAAAACCGTGGAAGGCGGCGGAAGGCGCCAGGAGGGGGGGGAATCCCCTCCCACTGCATGTAAAACCAGTCTAGCGGCCAATTATCAGCTAGGATTGCTTTTACATGTAAGCCGACCCACATGTTTGGTGTGTCTCCCAGGAGGCTTGTGGCAAACTTTAAACAACACTTTTTATGGCTATCTTTAAGAAATGGCTTTCTTCTTGCCACTCTTCCATAAAGGCCAGATTTGTGCAGTATACGACTGATTGTTGTCCTATGGAGTCTCCCACCTCAGCTGTAGATCTCTGCAGTTCATCCAGAGTGATCATGGGCCTCTTGGCTGCATCTCTGATCAGTCTTCTCCTTGTATGAGCTGAAAGTTTAGAGGGACGGCCAGGTCTTCGTAGATTTGCAGTGGTCTAAAACTTCTTCCATTTCAATATTACCGCTTGCACGGTGCTCCTTGGGATGTTTAAAACTTGGAAAATCTTTTTGTATCCAAATCCGGCTTTAAACTTCTCCACAACAGTATCTCGGACCTGCCTGGTGTGTTCCTTGTTCTTCATGATGCCCTCTGCGCTTTAAACGGACCTCTGAGACTATCACAGTGCAGGTGCATTTATACGAAGACTTGATTACACAGGTGGATTCTATTTCTCATCATTAGTCATTTAGGTCAACATTGGATCATTCAGAGATCCTCACTGAACTTCTGGAGAGAGTTTGCTGCACTGAAAGTAAAGGGGCTGAATAATTTTGCACGCCCAATTTTCGGTTTTTTATTTCTTAAAAAAGTTTGAAATATCCAATAAATTTCGTTTCCACTTCATGATTGTGTCCCACTTGTTGTTGATTCTTCACAAAAAATTACAGTTTTATATCTTTATGTTTGTAGCCTGAAATATGGCAAAAGGTCGCAAAGTTCAAGGGGGGGCCGAATACTTTTGCAAGGCACTGTATCTGATATAATGTATATATTAGTGCACTGTGTGATAGGGAGTGAAGGGGTTAACTGGGGGAGATCAAGGGGTTAAAAGTTTATTAGGGGATAGATGGCGGGTGGCCTAAACCTATTTGGGCCTAGCGC
This sequence comes from Pelophylax lessonae, assembly GCF_965119305.1. NCBI lineage: Eukaryota > Metazoa > Chordata > Amphibia > Anura > Ranidae > Pelophylax > Pelophylax lessonae. The sequence continues at coordinate 78,786,891 of NC_138776.1, read as the reverse complement.
AAGCGCAAATTAGGGTCACAAGTGACATTAAATACAGTGATCAGTAGTTATCTGATATACTGTATATATTAGTGCACTGTGTGATAGGGAGTGAAGGGGTTAACTCGGGGAGATCAAGGGGTTAAAAGTTTATTAGGGGATAGATGGCGAGTGCCCTAACCCTATTTGGGCCTAGCGCAAGCGCAAATTAGGGTCACAAGTGACACTAAATACAGTGATCGGTATTTACCTATATACTGTATTTAGTGCACAGAGTGATAGGGAGTGAAGGGGTTAACTGGGGGTGACCAAGGGGTTAAAACTTTATTAGGGGATAGATGGCGGGTGCCCTAACCCTATTTGGGCCTAACACAAGTGCAAATTAGGCTCACAAGTGACACTTATACAGTGATCAGTAAAAGATCTGTATACCACTGTATATAGTGTTCACTGAGGGATTTGGGGGTGATCAGGGGTGATCAAGGGGTTAAATGTGCTTATGTGTGTTTGTGTTAGTGTGGTGTTTGGTGGAACTCACGTTTATGATGTTTTTCTCTTCTCCTGGAACCGAAAGGGCTCCAGAAGGGAAAGTTACATCACTTCCCCTGCCTGTGTTTACATTACACAGGCAGGGGACATGATGCCATTGGCTGGAGCCGATCACCAGATCCAGACCAAAAATCACTGGTCTGGATCTGGTGACTGATCAGTTCTCTGCCGAATCAGACCAGGATCGGCTCACGGGGCGCACGGGAGTGCGCTCTGGGAGCCGTGATCGGGCCCCGACGTAGGTCTACGTCGCCAGACGGTATCGAGCCACTTTGCCGCAGTAGCAGCTCAGTGAGCAGTGGGCAAGTGGTAAAAGTGATTGTAAAGTCTCTTTTTTTTCCTAAAAAAATAACAAACATGTTATACTTACCTACTCTGTTGCAGTGGATTTCCACAGAGCAGCATGGGTCCTCTTCTTTCAGGGTCCCTCTTCGGCTCTCCTGGCCCCTCCCTCCTGTTGAGTGCCCCCACAGCACGTACCTTGCTATGGGGGCACCCGAGCCGAGTCACAGCTCCCTGCGTCCATTCAGACACGGAGCCCAACTCGGCCCATCCCCCCTTCTTCCTTGTTTGGTTAGCTGACTTTTATTGATAGCAGCAGGTGCCAATGGCACTGCTGCTGTGTCCCAGCCAATCAGGAAGGAGGCTCTTAGTCTGCTGAGACACTCGTAGACATCGCTGGACAGAGAGGGACCTCGGGTAAGTGTTAGGGGGGCTGGGAGGGGAGCTGCACAATCAATCAAAGTCAGCTAGGCAATCAGGAGAGAGGAGGCGGAGCCAAACGGCAGCTCCGTATCTGAATTGACAAATGTAGCTGCAGCTTGGTTCAGGTGCCCCCATAGCAAGCTGCTTGCTGTGGAGGGCTGGGGCACTCTACAGGAGGGAGGGGCCAAGAGCAGCGAAAAGGGACCAGAGAAGAGGAGGATCTGGGCTGCCCTGTGTAAAACCAACTGCACAGAGCAGGTAAGTATAATGTGTTTGGTATTTAACCACCTCAATACTGGGCACTTAAACCCCCTTCCTTCCCAGACCAATTTTCAGCTTTCGGTGCTCTCGCACTTTGAATCACAATTACTCAGTCATGCTACACTGTACCCAAATGAATTTTTTATCATTTTGTTCCCACAAATAGAGCTTTCTTTTGGTGGTATTTATTCACCGCTGGATTTTTTATTTTTTGTGATATAAGCGAAAAAATAGCGAAAAAAAAAAAATTATATTTTCTATTGTCTGTTTTAAAAGAAATCCAATAAAATCTAATTTTGTCATAAATTTAGGCCAAAATGTATTCTGCTACATGTCTTTGGTAAAAAAAATCCTGATAAGTGTATGAAAATAGGTTTTTGTGAAAGTTAGAGCGCCCTCAAGCTAGGCTACGTATCATTGAAAATTTAACAGTCCTGATGTACTGACTACCTATCTCATTTCTTCAGGCCCTAAAATGTCAGGAGAGTACAAATACCCCCAAAATTACCACTTTTTGTAAAGAGGACAGTCCAAGGTATTTAGTAAGAGGCATAGTGAGTTTTTTGAAGTTGCAATTTTTTGGCCACAATAGTTTTGGTAATGAAGATTTTTTATTTTTTTTCCCACAAAATTGTTAAATTAACAAGGTATTTCTCACACATGACATACATAAACTTGCAAATACACCCCAAAATATATTCTGCTACTCCTCCTGAGTATGGCGATACCACATGTGTGAGACTTTTCCACAGCCTGGCCACATACAGAGGCCCAACATTCAAGTAGCACGGTCAGGCGTTCGAAAGCCATAAATTACACATTTCATTTCCTAACAACCTATCACATTTTTGAAGGTCCTGGAGCACCAGAACAATGGAATTACCCACAAAATGACCCCATTTTGGAAAGAAAACACCCCAATGTATATTCTATGAGGCATAATAAGTCTTTTGAAGATGTAATTTTTTTCCACAAGTTTTTGGAAAATGTGGGAAAAAATAAAAACGTATTATTTTTTACACAAAGTTGTCAATTTATAAGATATTTCTAATACATAGCATGTACATAGCAAAAATTACACCCCAAAATGCATTCTGCTACTCGTCCTGAGTATGACGATACCACATGTGTGAGACTTTTCCACAGCCTGGCCACATACAGAGGTCCAACATCCAAGTTGCACAGTCAGGCGTTCTAAAGGCATAAATTACACATTTCATTTCCTGAGTACCTATCACATTTGTGAAGGCCCTGGAGCATCAGGACAATGGAATAACCCACAAAATGACCCCATTTTGGAAAGAAAACACCCCAATGTATATTCTACGAGGCATGATGAGTATTTTGAAGATGTCATTTTTTTCCAAAAGTTTTTGTAAAATATGGAAAAAAATAAAAACTTTTTTTTTTTTACACAAAGTTGTCAATTTATAAGATATTTCTAATACATAGCATGTACATAGAAAAAATTACACCCCAAAATGCATTCTGCTACTCGTCCTGAGAATGGCGATACCACATCTGTGACACTTTTCCACAGCCTGGCCACATACAGAGGCCCAACATCCCAGTAGCACAGTCAGGCGTTCTAAAGGCATAAATTACACATTTCATTTCCTGAGTACCTATCACATTTTTGAAGGCCCTGGAGCACCAAGACAATGGAATTACCCTCAAAATGACCCCATTTTGGAAAGAAAACACCCCAATGTATATTCTATGAGGCATTATGAGTCTTTTGAAGATGTCATTTTTTTCCACAAGTTTTTGGAAAATGTGGAAAAAATAAAAACGTCAGGCTTCTAACACATAGCATGTACAGATCAAGAATTACAACCCAAAATACATTCTGCTGAGCAAAGGGTAAAAAATAATGATTACCTGTGGTTTTAGCAGGCACGAATACGGTCCCAACACAGGAAAAGCATTGGTCCAGGCAGCCAATGGAGATGTTCAGGAATTTTCCAGGCAGCAGGCAGGGATATTCCAAAGTATTGGTCCTGGCAGTAGTTCAGTTAGCAGGCATAGTCATGGCCAGTTCAGGTGGCAGGCATAGGCATGGCCAGTTCAGGTGGCAGCAGGCAGCACTATAAGGCTTGGGGGCCTTGGTCAGGTAAGACCTGAGGACAGGGGTAGAGGCTTCTCCCACCCAAATCTCTTTGAAGCCTCCGAGATCCAGACCCTAATTCGAGAAAACAAAAACCTGGAGAAAAAAAAGTTTTCTCCACTCGGAATTTGTATTCTGGAGCCCCTCACCTGTGTGAGACCCCTGTGTTGAATAGTACAGTGGCAGAGCAAATAATCAGTTCCAGGAGGCAGGCAAAAAGAATGGTCATTCAACAGTCCGGGTCATACACAGAAATAGCAGAAACTGGAAAAATATCTTCACATCATAGTCGATAAACAGTCCGGGTCATACACAGAAATAGCAGATAGTGGAAACTGGGAAAATGTCTTTACTAATAGTGTACTGAAGTGTGATAAACACGATAGCACCCTACAATACAGAGGCCTGGCTGGGAGGGACATTGGGGACAGTAGTATCTGGTGTCGCGGCGAATTCCTCTACTTGAACATACACGACATTTTTTTTGGTGTCTGCGGCCTGTGCGGGTAGGAGGGAGGATATCCGGAAGTGCCTTTCATGAAGTCTGGCTAATGCATCAGAGCGAATTTGTTCGGGGGGGGTGGCCATGGGGATAGAGAAGGGCCATGATAACGTCCTCTTGAAATCTTAAATAGGTTAGGGATCCTTGGGTACACTTGGAAAAAATGACATAGGAATTGAACAGGGCTAGCTGAATTATATAAATGGCGACTTTTTTATACCAGAACAGTGATCTCCTGGTGGCCAAGTAGGGCTGCATCAACTGGTCGCTCATATCCACCCCCATGGCTTCTGGATGGGACCTCGTCTTGTCTGAAGTTCCACCAGGGTGTCCTCATGTATTGTGGAAAGGATGTAGACGTCCCTTTTATCTTTCCACTTCAGAGCTAGTACCTCTTCATTGCGCATACTGGCTTTTTCCCCCCGATTTAATCTTTGGCTGATCAATCTCTGTGGGAAGCCCTTGCGGTTGGACCGTGCTGTCCCGCAGGCCACAGTCTTTTTTAGGTATAGATGGCGGAAAAGTGGGAGACTTGTATAAAAATTGTGAACATATAGGTGGTAACCCTTCCCAAGCAGTGGTTCAATCAGCTGCCAGACAATTTTGCCACTTGTCCCGATATAGGTAGGGCACCCATATCTGGCACGTTTACTTGGGAGGTATTGTTTTATCCCAAGCCTTCCGGGGAAGTGGACTAGGGATTCATCCACACAAATGTTTTTATCAGGGGTAAACATTTGCTTGAAGCTGGAGCAAAGAAAATTGATTAGGGGCCGAATTTTGAATAATTTATCATAATTTGGATGATTTCGGGGGAGGCACTGGGCATTGTTGTTGAAATGTAAAAATCGCATTATCATTTCATAACGGGTTCTGGGCATCAAAGAGGAGTAGACTGGCATATGATGGCAAGGTACGGTAGACCAGTAGGAATGGAGTTCATTTTTTTTTGTCAGACCCATGTTGAGGGTCAGTCCAAGGAAAAGTTTAAATTCTTCCACGGTGAGGGGTTTCCAAACAAAGGGGCGGGCATAGGATGAATCCGGATTGCTGGCAATATGTTGGCTGGCGTACAGATTACACTGCTCCACGATGTAGTTCAGCAGATCATTCGTGAAAAACAAATTAAAATAATAAATTGGGGTTACATTATCTGATTGGATTTGAGGGCCTGGCTGTGCAGTAAAAGGGGGAATTACAGGTTCTGCTGAAGTATCGGGCAGCCATGTCGGATATAACAGAATATCCGGAAGGCTAGTATGGGCCCTGCCTCATTGTGGGTGGGACGCCCCGTTACCAGCAGCTGGCCTGTCATGCAGGGATGATGCCCTGTTTGCGCTTGCCACTGCACTAGGACTTGCTGCACTGCTGGTGGATGCCTGCGGAGTTGTTGCGCGGCTGGTGGATGCCTGCGGAGTTGTTGTGCGGCTGGTGGATGCCTGCGGAGTTGTTGCGCTGCTGGTGGAAGCCTGCGCCTGCTCAAATCTCCTGATCCTCTTTGTAAGGATTCTGTCATCCTCCGTTTCCATTTCTGAGCCACTGCTTTCTACTGGCTCATACTCGCTATCCGAGTCTGATGGAGAGAGTTCCCCGGTACTCTCATCCGACATACTCTGAATAATTTGGACAGCCTCCTCGCCGCTATAAAATTTTTTCGCCATGTGGACAGATGATTTCTGGGACAGGTGTTGAAGTCAGATGCGGCAGATGTTCACTGGGACAGGTGCGTCAGATCTCGGACAGGTGTAGCAGATCAGGTGACGATGTGCGTGGGATGATCCAAGGACAGATGTGTCAGATCAGACAGGTGTAGCAGATCAGGTGACGATGTGCGCGGGATGATCCACGGACAGATGTGTCAGATCAGACAGGTGTAGCAGATCAGGTGACGATGTGCGCGGGATGATCCACGGACAGATGTGCGCCTGATGATTTTTATATCGGTGTTTTGGGACACTGTGTTTTGGGGACACTGCGTTTGGGGACACTGTGTTTTGGGGACACTAACAGGGTGATCAGTGTGTTATTAGCAAAAAAAAATGCTTCAAACTCACTGATCCCCTGGCTGCAGCACAGATTGTCTCTTCTTCTCCTCACTGACAGGATCTGTATGAGGAAAAGAAGAGATCAAAGCCGTTACAACGGCTGTATTTACATTACATGACAGCTGTGATTGGACACAGCTGTCATGTGATCAGGAGGGCCAATCACAGGGCCCTCCTGCCGAATGTTGTTGCCATGTGTCCGAGCGACACAGGCACATCGAGATCGCGCCGCTGCGCGTGCCCGCAGCGGTGCGATCTCTCTCCTTCTGAAGGACGTTCCGGAACGTCCATTCAGAAGGACGAGACTCCCGCCCGGCCGTATATGTACTATGGCCGGGTGGGAGGTGGTTAAAAAAGAAAAAACATGAGACTTTACAATCACTTTAAAAAGGAGCCAAACAACTAAGTGATAATACATGGCTCCATATTATAACTTTCCTTAAATAAAAGACAGCTTTTTGGCATGCTGAGTCATATTTTCCATATCAATATCAAAATTTCACAATATCTGCCAGGGTATAAAATATTTGGGGAAAACTGTACCTGTCAAATCCCTAACCTAACCTCTTCTTTTGACATAACACAATGGACACAAACTTCTACTCACTCTGGTGGCATTACCCTTGTATTCTCCCACCTCTAAACTCTTTGCAACCTCTCCCGAAACCCTTTTCCTCTCTCTGATCACAGCGTTATCACTTCCATGCTCTTATTGTTTTCAACCTCCCATCCCACCAACCAGCCAACAGTTACCAAAAGAAACCTTTGCCACTTTACCTTCTTTTCCCTATTCTGCTACTGTCTACCTCTATGACAAAACTCTCAGGAGGAGTTTATTATGCATTTAATACTTCTTTCATTAATTCAGTTTGATAACCCCTGCCTTTCTCACTTCATGCACCTTAACTACTTCCAGACTGCCCAGCATGTATTTACGTCGCTACTTTGACATTGAATACCGGGGTAATGGTACTAGATAGCCATTTGCCATTTGGGAAAAAAATTTTATTTTTTTTAATAATTTTTTTTTATATTGCTTTTAAGTTTAAATGTGAGATCTGTGGTCTTTTTGACCCCAGATCTCACAATAAAGAGGCCCTGTCCTGCCTATTTATATTAAAAGGGATTACATTCCTTGTAATAGGAATAAAAGTGATCAAAAAATGTGTTCTAAAGGCAGCACTGCGTTCCGGAAATGGTAAGGGAACTTCCTGTCCCGCACCCAGAACAAAATCAGTAGGAAGATAAAGGAGATATAGATTTTGTTCTGGGTGCGGGACAGGAAGTTCCCTTACCATTTCCGGAACGCAGTGCTGCATACTGCACGTGACTAATGCTACATACAATAACCTAAAAAAATCAACCCGCGTAACCATACATCAAAGAAAATACTATGAAAAACATGTGACAGCTCATTAACACCACTTGTAATACCACTAGAAATATCAACTAACCTAGTGAGAAACCATAACTCATTAACCAGTGCAGCGCTATAAATCCAAATATATGTAGCACCCTCCTAGTTAGGTAGGTGCTAGGTAAAAGCATCTATTGCTCCTGCTGCTTATCAGGGGAGCCTGATCTATTAGTTTGCCTGTCACATGTTTTCAGGTGTGATTCACTGGGTCTGAGGGAGTGTCCCCACTGTATCCAATGAGGGAGCTTGTTGGACAGTGGAGGAAACATAGCCAGTGACACATCATGTTTTATGGCAGTCCCAGTGGGAGGGCATTCTTGCAATGCATCCTGGGATTGACCATAAATACGGAGGGGACATATGACATGGCGTCTTTTGGCAGGAGCAAAGTCCCAGGAGGAGGTGTACGGCTGTCTCTCTTCCTGCAGGTGTGAGGAGGGTGGTTCAGGCAGTCGCCCTAGTGAACCAGGTGTGGAGCTGAGCTGCAGAGGATCCAGAGTAGCTGACAGTGAAGTTGCTGGCAGAGTCTCTTGGGAAAAACAGTATCCGTGAGTAGCAGGAGGTTTGCCTAAGGGTCTGCCCAGGAAAGGGGACTACTCCAGAGAAGTCAGGGGGATCAAGGAGCCAGCTCACACAGGAAGTGTAACAGTAAAGGGGGTGCCGTGCAGTTGACCCTGAAGAATAGGAACAAAGGGGGTGCCAGGAAGGGCCCTGAAGATTGTTCTGCAGTACAGTACAGTTTACCTCAGACAGTTCATTTCTTACTACTTCACTGCTACTGACAGGGTGAAGCAGCCGCCGCACTCAGCATTATTCAGTCATCCCAGCTAATTGTGCATAGCTATACAAGTTGGAGTATCCCACTCATTCACTTCTCCCATCCAAGTTCTCAATAAAAACACAAAAACCAAAGCTCCTAGACTGTTTCCTGACTGAGCCAAAATCACTTGGAAAATGTTGAACTATCGTGCTGTTGCTAATGGTAACCAAGGGGAACCCGTAACCAGCAGCTCCCAAGGGAGTAGTCCTACATATACAAAAAACAAACAATCATATACAAAAATGTGTAATCAATATATCCAGTGTGAAAATAAATTCCAAAATCACAGTGCAATAATATTCATGAATATCTGTGCAAGAATGTGAACACACACTAAAGTCCTCTGATCTTTTAATGGGACCATACAGCAAAATCTCTGTGCAATCCTTGTAAGCAGTCAAGTCCAATGATCAATTCATAACAGAAACATTCTTCTCGTTGAGAAAACAATCCTTTAGGTGGTACACTCCTCTCCCATATCACTCTGAACTGCTCACCTTGTGGTATTGACCTCAAAGTTACACAGTGGTCAGCAAACACAAGTATCCCCTCCCGGGATCATAAAATGATGATGATCTCCTCCACAGAACTCCCACAGGTAAAGCAGCTCACAGGGGCGCCTCATCCACTCAGAAGCCTCATCCACATTACAGCTGCTTATAATGCTCACTGACAGCTTTTATTAAAGGAATCAGCTAAAAAAAAACACTTGCCTGCATCAATTCCCTAGAAGCACAAAAAAAAAGAAAAGCTGTCACATGAATGACACTAGCCTGGCTCACCACTTGCTTGGTTCAATTCACTGCTAGTCCTGTTGTAGCTAACCAGCTCCTTCTCTCTCTAGCTTGTCATATCACCTGCCGCATCTACGGCCCCAACTGGTGCAATAAACTGACAGGTTCACCCCCTTTGTCAAGCAGGTCTTGACAAAGGGGCAGTGCCTCTGAACTGCATTGCTATACTCCCATCCCGTGATGTCGCTCTTCCTCTTGTCAGCCTGTTGCACCAGTTGTGGCCATAGACGCCATACAGTGTCGCTGTTCACTTGACTTACTGGATTGTCTTATTGGCATGGGGGTTCACCTTCTACCACTCGGACTTGGATTCAGAGCTTTAAAGTGATACTAAACACACACTGTTTAATTTACATTGTCCCTTCTAATTCTGTATGTGGATGATGGCACTGTAATTATTTTAATTTAACCACTTACCCACTGGGCACTTAAACCCCCTTCCTAACCAGACCAATTTTCAGCTTTCAGTGCTCTAACATTTTGAATGACAATTACTCAGTCATGCAACACTGTACCCATATAAAATTTTCATCCTTTTTTTCACACAAACAGAGCTTTCTTTTGGTAGTATTTAATCATAATTGAGTTTTTTATTTTTTGCACTATAAATGAAAAAAGGAACATTTTGTAAAAAAATGAATTTTTCTTTGTTTCGGTTTTAAAATTTTGTAATTTGTTCTTCATAAATTTTGGCCAAAATTTATACTGCTACATATCTTTAGTAAAAGCACGGATGAGGCATGGATGGGGCACGGATAAGGCGTGGATGGGGCACGGATGAGGCATGGTGAGGCAGAGGAGGCGTGCAGCTTCAGTTTCTCTCCTCTCCTCGTACACTGTACCGATCGTTGTGTACAGTGTGCGAGGAGAGGAGAGAAATTAACCGAACATGCACCGGTTTGTTCACAAGTGATTGCTCCGTCATTGGACGAAGTGATCCCGTGGTAAAGGGCCGCTGTCATTGGCCCTTTACCACAATCTGTGATGCACCGGGTCCCCGGGACCCGGCGAGCACGGACAGCTCCGTGTGTGTGCACCAGGGAGCGTGCGGGAGCGCAATTCTGGGAGGACGTCATTGTACGCCCTCCCAGAATAAGCTGACCGCGCTGTAGCTGTCATTCGGATATGGCCCGGTCGGCAAGTGGTTAAAAAAAAATCGAAGTCCCTTTTTCCTAATCGGTATACAGCTGTCTCATGATCCAGCTCTTTCCCCGCCTGTCTGCAGGGAAACATAAGCAGGAGGAGCTTCTAGTTGTTAAAAAAAACACCTTTAGAATGCAGAGTAACAATACATGAATAATATCAATAAACTGTTTTAAGTTGTCATGCAAATATATATTTGAAATCAAATCTTTAATATTATTTGGCAATGACATGGTGTGGGCAGATTTCTGCCAGTCACAGGCTGTGTCAAACCTCTCTAGCCTGTGTCTTAGAATAAGAGGGAGGTGAAGCCTCCATCATTCTATATTTATTATCCCACCACCATTGTGTTTAGCTGGTTCAGGGGCATGGAGGGGGAGAGAGGGAGTGGGCTGTCATTTACCACTGTGTGACTCCATAGTTACATGGGCTGCTCAGATATGATCAGGAGGAAATGCTCAGCACAGAAACTCACTGAGCATGTGCAGGGTTGCCACCACAGCTGCAAAATCTATAACTGAATTGGGGATTATGAACAGCATGTAATACTTGTATTGATAGTTCTTTATGATGTGGGTTTAGTGACACTTTATGTGTGCTATGTGTAAATATGCCATATGGATCCTACTATCTCCTGCGCCCTGCTGCTCTGTTCTTATACATATATTCCAGATCTTCTTGGAGACTCTTGAATCTCTTCACCAGTACATCTCCCTTAGTTTTACATGGACCTATTGACTTTATATGATATTAGGAGCACTGAGTAAGCTGTGTATTTTCTTTGTGCTCACATTTTGACAGATCTGCGGTGTTCTGTTCCCTTTCTCCAAGTGCACTGGGCCCCACCCACAGCTACCATTTGTAGGGACATTATCTCTACCGATTGCATCACTACAGGAGGAGTCTCTAAAAGGGAAGCTAACACCTACTCATGATCTTCCCATTACCATGCCATAATGGTAACAGAACCACCTACAGGCAGGCAAGCTAACTGCAACTGTCTACAAGCGTCAACACACACATCAATTTCTCTTTAATAGAGTGGTGCTCGGTGGCTGGGGAGAGGTAAATACACTTTTTTTTTTGCTGTTTTGTCAGCAAGGTGGACTTGTATATATCAATCTTACATTTTAACAAGGGCCTTCATCTCCAGATCCCCAGGTATTATGTCATAGTGACCCTGTCACCAAACTAAAGCCCCGTACATACGTGCAGATCGTCGGCCGAACGATCGGCCGTCTTTTGTCCAGGGCTATCGTGTCTGTTGAAAACTGCAAAAGACTGCACACGAATTTTGTCGGCCAACAACAGCCGACTGCAGAAGTGATGTCATGTGATGGTTAACTTTCCCTGTGTTTTTTCTTTTCTGAGCATGCCCAGTCTTGCAAATCTGCTGTCTGTCGGCCGAATTCTGTATTGACTGGCGAACAATCGGCCGCTCTGGTGTCGGCATACAAAAATTTTAATGCTTGCACGACAGATTCTTTTCGGCCGAAAGTGCGCTGTCGGCTGTCGGAAGCATCATACTAACAAGCCGAAAATCGGCCGATCGGTCGTCGGCCAAATCTTTTCGGCCGACAGTCTGCACGTGTACGGGGCATAAAAGTCCCCATTAAAGACACTGTGCCCTGCAATGACATATGGGTCAGCAGGAGAAAGTGCTGCAAGGGAAACAGGACTGCGTTTCTCCAGAAAGAGTCAATTTCAGAAGAAAACCTTCATATCACAATATCTTTTCAATGGAGTGATGTTCGCTGGCAAGAGAGGCTAATTCCCTCTTTTTTTTTGCAACAGGGTGGCTTTAACAAAATACTGCAGATGTAATATTATTTAACCACTTCTGGACCGGAAAGATTTGCCCCCTTAATGACCAGGCCATTTTTTGCGATTACACACTGCATTATTTTAACGGAGAATTGCGCGGTCGCGCGAAGCTGTACCTAAATAAAATTGATGTCCTTTTTTTCCCACAAATAGAGCTTTCTTTTGGTGGTATTTGATCACCTCTGCAATTTTTATTTTTTGCGCTATAAACAAAAAAAGAGTGACAATTCTGAAAAAAAAACAATATTTTTCACATTCTACTATATAACATTCCCAAAAAAAAAAATTAAAAATCAAAGTTTTTTTCACATTTTAGGCCAATTTGTATTCTGCTACATATTTTTGGAAAAAAAAAATCGCAATAAGCGTATTTTGATTGGGTTTGCGTAAAAGTTATGACTACTAACTACAGGAAAGATTTATGTCATTTTTATTGTTTTCTTTTTTTCTTTACTAGTAATGGCGGCGATCTGCGATTTTTAGCGGGACTGCGACATAGAGGCCAACAGATCGGACCCCTCACTGACATTTTTGACACTTTTGGGGGGACCAGTGACATTACTACAGTAATCAGTGCTAAAAATATGCACTGTTACTGTAATAATGACACTGGAAGGGAAGGAGTTAACACTGTGGGTGATTGAGGAGTTAAATGTGAGCCTAGGGGAGTCTTTCTAACTGTGGGGGGCGGGGCTTGTGAAATGATCACATAGACCTGGGTGCCTATATAGAAGGATCACATGAGCTCTGTGATCATTCCAGAGAGAAGAACGGTCGGCTGTGTTTACAACAGCTGACCGTTCTTCTCTCTCATCGGGGGAACGATCGCGGGTGTCAGGCGGCAATCGGAACCGCCTGCCCCATGCATCCGAGTCCCTGCTGCCAAGTAGGGGCGGGAGCACGCCATCAACGGCACGCACTCGCCCCCTAGCTGCAGGCTCGTGACCGACGTATACCTACATTGGTTTGCGCAGGAGGAGCTGCGTGCCGCAGTATAACTGCCGCGGGCAGTCCTTAAGTGGTTAATGTATCAACATGTTAAAGCTTATACAAGAGTCTTGATTTGGGTTTATACGCATTTTAAACTTTATCCAGAATTATCAAGCCATCAATGATTCCGGGAAGGCCTACTCTTCTTGCTGCGCTATACAGTCTGATTTAAAGGCAGGGGTTGGGAATACCTAGACTACATATGCACAAGGTTTAGGAAATGGTGCTCCCAGTGAACTAGGTCACCAGACATTTTAGCAGAAGTAGGTCGGCCTGTAGAGCTATTGCAATGCTTAGATAAAACACAGAAGCCAGGGCAAATTGGGCTGGGTCTTCATTTTTTCTTTTTTTTTTTTTAAGTTTACCTTTCAGGCTTTAAGCTATGGTTTGGAATTTTTCATCTGCACATGCCCAGTCTGGACATAAGGCAGAATCATAGTATTACAGGTAACACAGTTCTTCTTCCAATCAGTTTTATACATTATGTAATTGGGTGAACCAAACAAAAAAATAATCAGACAATACAATCTGAAGCTGTGTTAGGTAAATAGATACACCTTGTACCTGCGTAGGTCAGATTCCAGTAAATCCGTGTTTGTGATATTTTTCTGTGGAATGGGAAAATCACTTTTTCACTTCTGTTACACCCACACAAACTTTGAGCTGACCAGTTGTAACTCAGCAAATATTGACCTTGCAAGGGCCAATGAGCAAACTGTACTACAACCAGCAGCAGATATTGAACTGTGTGTATCATTTATTGTTCGGACTGGCTGATCTCTCATGCAGTGAAGAAGCACCGTTATAAGATGTCATCCCGCTGTGTACCCCTGTGCTTAATATTACTGCTAATCTCTGGATCGCTGGAAGCTAAACTGTAAGTGTCCAATCTTTGTACATCCAGTGTATTTATTTATGTTCAGGGTAATTAAAAGCTATGAATAGTGTATATATACACATACATACTTTAACTTATTTATAGTTATTTATTATATTATAATTTATGATTTTGTGTTTCAAACTTTATCATACCCGAGATGTTATAAAGAAGAACGCACAGTAAAAAAAAAATCATATGTAAATAGTTGGTTTGGGCTGCTCATCATTAAGAATTACATGCAAAATAATGGTACCGCTTTCAGCACCTAAAATCCGAAACAATCATACCGCCAGGGAGGTTAATGACCAGGCCCTATTCTGCGATTCGGCACTGCGCTACTTTAACTGACAATTGCGCGGTCGTGCGGCTCTGTACCCAAATAAATTGATGTCCTTTTTTTCCCACAATAGAGCTTTCTTTTGGTGGTATTTGATCACCTGTGTGATTTTTATTTTTTGCGCTAAAAACAAAAAAAGAACAACAATTTTTAAAATATTTTTCACATTCTGCTATATGACATTCTCAAAAAAAAAAATTAAAAATCAAAATGTTTTAAAATTTTAGGCCAATTTTTTTTCTGCTACATGTTTTTGGTAATAGAAAATCGCAATAAGCGTATTTTGATTGGTTTGTGCAAAAGTTATCGCGTCTACTAACTACGTGAAAGATTTATGTCATTTTTATTGTTTTTTTTTTTTTACTAGTAATGGCGGCGATCTGCAAATTTTTGCGGGACTGCGACATTGGGGCAGACAGATCGGACCCCTGACTGCCATTTTTTACAGTGACATTACTACAATAAAAACAGGGGGGGTATCCTGCGCTTAAAAATGAATAAGTAAAATATAATAAAATGACATAAAACAAATGACATAAAACAAGATAGCAGCTAGAACACTGGATTCATAGTAATCCCATTCATATTGTGTGTCAAGTAGTGCAGCGCTATAAGCAACAAAATTAATTATACTTAAAAAATTATATAAATTGATATACAATTAATAATGGTGCAATAAAAAAATGAATCAATTGCACTAAGTCATAAGTCCATTCAGCATATAAAGATGGTGGAGAGTCCACTTAAGGGTGAAGATCCCAAGATGTGAAAAGCAATGGAAACAAACAGTCACCCGTGCGGATAGGCAAGATGGCAGCTTACCGCAATGAGTGGGCCTCCAAATTAATGGATGGGCCACTAAGAGCATAAGATAATAACTCCTATGGACTGGGTTCTCTCCTCTGCATGAACGGACCAAGCTTCGCTAGACTGCATCAACCCCTCACTCGCTCATAAATCCAGAAACAACTCCGATATGTATGGCAATATGTAGAGGATAAAAGCATTCATAGCGTAATCCCGTTTGACAATATAAAACAGCTTTATTTAAGGTTCTACTCACATGGCAGTAGGTCAATACAAACGAGTAACAAGTAAAAAGCGGCGTCCCGCTATAGTTGATACAAAGCCGGCGTCTTGGGGGCGTGGCAAGCGCGATGTCCGGAACCTCCCGACCGGTTTCGTCAGAATGACGTCGTCAGGGGCGTGGTTACCGGACATCGCGGTCACGCCTTACAAATACCCCATGTAAAGATCATATCCGGAACCTCGTCCAATCACGGACGAAAAGGGCGGAAGTGATGAATCTGACCTCTGGCCATTGAGGGCGGAAGTCCATTAAAAAAACAGCAGCACCAAAGAGGACAAAAGATTCAGGACAGAGCAACTAATTAGCCATCATCAATTAAACTAATCACATAAGGACAGCAGTAGTTATTTAAGCAAATGATATAAAAAATATAAAAATTTACTTAGTATCGTATGAAGATAAAGCAGGACTAAATGTATATAAAAAATTACCGATGTTAGCAAGCGCCATCTAGTGGCCAAACAATATATTGTCATAAAAATCAAAATTATTGACTTAATGGAAAAAAAAGGGGAAAGATAAGGCCAAAGGGCAGATTGCAGCACTTTTCCCCTTTTAACTCATAACCCTACATTTCAACCTGACAATAATCTCTAGCTGGTCGACAAAAACAAGAATCATAAAACCTAAAAAATACCACATGATAACAAAAAATATAAAAATAAAGGATTTATATTCATACACAAATATTGAGTGGAATGGAGCATAATTGTGCTTTTCCCATCTCGGCAACATTTAACTGTTGTTGATGAAACAGTTAATGTCCCACTCAACATTAAGGCCATAAGGGACATAAGTTTTCAAAATATAAATCCACCGCGTCTCAGTGCGGGATAGCTCCCTTTTTGCATTTGCCCCTCGCCAATTAGGAGTAAATTTATCAAAGGCCACAAATAACGTGTTACGGGGGTCTTTATGTCGACAGTGATCGAAATGTTTTGACACACTGTGGCCAGGGAACGCTTTACGTATGTTTGCCACATGCTCCCCCATACGGATTTGCATGTTTCTCAGGGTTCGTCCGATATATTGTTTCCCACATTTACATTGAAGTAGATACACTACATTCTGCGTTGAACAAGTTATGAAGGATTTAATCGGATATTCTCTCCCGGTGATATGGGACCTGATTGTTTCAATTTTTCTACCTTTAAACACATTAAGAGCACAGATATTACATCTCTTACAGGGGTAGAACCCTTTTAACTCCGGGAGGAACATGGGTCGCTCCGGTCTTTCTATGACGTTATGGGCCACCTGGTGTCGTAATGATGGAGCACCTCTGAAGATGACATTAGGTCGGTCTGGAAGGGCCGGACCTAGTACTCTGTCGTTCTTAATGACAGACCAATGTTTCTGCATGATTCTCTTGACTTCATAATGTTGTGTACTAAAAGAGGTCACAAAACAATTTTTGAAAGGTTGACTATCATTGGTTCTGGTACGTGGGGCAAGAAGATCTGACCTGTTCATGTCTGCCACTTCCCTGATGGTATTATCAAGGGAGTCGGCCTGGTAACCCTTATCCAAAAATTTACTCTTAAGCTGTAAGGCCTGTGTAAGAAAAATGTCCAAATGAGTGCAATTTCGGCGTAGCCTCATGAATTGTCCTTTTGGGACAGCTTGTAACCATGATTTATGGTGACAGCTGTCCACTGGGATGAAGCTATTGCGGTCGGTTTGTTTAAAGAAGGTGGAAGTGACCAACCTATCTTCCTCGACCACCAGATTCAAATCCAGGAAATTAATACTGGTTGTACTACTGGTGCAGTCTAATTTGATACCTCTATTGTTCTCATTTAATGTGGACATGAACAGGTCAAGGGAACATTGATCACCGTCCCAGAGGAGGAGGATGTCGTCTATGTACCTACGCCACAGCACCAGCTGGGGCGGTCGGTCCTTATAGACGACATCCTCCTCCCACCTGGCCATAAACAAATTGGCCAGGCTGGGGGCAAATTTCGCCCCCATAGCCACACCACGACACTGTAAAAAGTAAGTGTTATTGAACCAAAAAAAATTGTGGGTCATTGCAAAGTTCAAAATCTCCAAAATGAACTCAATCTGTACTCTCTCCAGACCACTGAGAGTATTCAGATAATAATGTACTGCCTCATACCCCAGTTGATGCGGTATGATCGTGTACAGGGACATGACGTCCGCTGTAGCCAGGATCATGCCTTCCTTCCATGTTATGTCCTTAACAATATTAAGGACATGAGTTGTGTCCTTAAGGTAAGAGGGCATCTGTATCACCAAAGGTTGGAGAAAGGAATCCACATATCTTCCAATGCGGGAACATAGGGAATCTATCCCACTAATGATGGGACGGCCGGGGGGTTTAATGGGATTCTTATGCACTTTTGGGAGGAAGTACATAACCGGCAAGCGAGGAGCCAGGGGAACTAGAAATAGTTTTTCCTTCTCTTTTAAGATACCTTTATCAAAGGCCTGCTCAACTAGAGCCTGAAGCTCTTTTTTATATTTAATGGTTGGATTCCTTTTAAGAATCTGATAGGTATCCCTGTCACTTAAAATGTTGTTCATCTCAAGGACATAGTCATCCTTGTCAAGCACGACAATTCCTCCGCCTTTGTCAGCCGGACGGATGACTATGTCCTTGTGTTCGCATAATGTCTGCAACCCAATTTGCAAAGAGTTATTAGTTGGTGGCTTCTTTATTTTAATCCTTTCAAGGTCACCCAGTACAAGTTCCTTAAAAACCTGTACCGAAGAGGAGACCTTTCCGGGTGGATTGAAGAGGGAGGCGTTGGCTAAGGTAGTATGAGTGTATTTACTACTATTGTTAGATGTTGTTCTGGGGTTAGACAATATATATCTCTGTATATTCAATTTTCTAATATATTTATGGACATCGATGAAGGTGTCAAACTTATTGATTGTCCTAGGAGGTGCAAATTTCAACCCGCGGTTTAATACGGATTGTTCCTCTTTTGTAAAAGAGGCTTTAGAAAGGTTGAATATACCCCCATCATTTAAAGTCGCCTTCTTTTTTGCCCTCGCCTTCCGCCCCCCTCTGGTCCCTCTCTTTGTTCGGTGTCTCTTTGGGTATTTTGGTTGTTCCTGGGAAAATCTCTCTGGGTGTTTTGATTGCCCCTGGGAAAATCCCCTTGGTATATATTCATATCAGCCGGTGGGGGTGGGCGATAATTGCGTGGTGAATCGAATTGTTCATACTCAGAAACAAACCGGTCACCAAAACGATCACTATTATCATTCCACTCCCTCGGGTCATTCCTTGGGTGTCGGGTGATGACTCTATTATCATTTGGAGAATCCCATCCTCTGTTCTCCAAAGGAGTAAACCGATTAAAGGTGGGTATAGTGCCTCCTTGTCTCGGAGTGTAGGGAGCATTATAGTTGTTATATTGCGGTGGACCCCGTCTATTAAAAGGCGGTTTTTGTTGATTGAAAAACGGTGGTCTATTGCCATTTCTATTGTTGTTATAATTATTAAATCCTCTATTGGGTAGAGCACCTGTGGGAAATTTGTTAGGGTTTTGACCCCTCCCATTACCAGTGGGCCTGTTGATAGCCCCTCCGGTGGTGACCTGGCTGTTGGACATAGAGGTAGTAGCTGTCACAGTATCCATGGGTTCACCCTGGATATTGTTATTTGAGCCAGCACTACCAGCAGCCCTGTTAGTTTGCCATTTAAACACCGTGTCGTTTTTGTAGTCACCTACATCCCGGTTAAACTTCCGTTTTTTCTTGTTTTTTTGGTCAGAGGTTTCCTTCTCCAGGTGTTTCACAAGGAGCTCAGACTGTTTTTTATAGTCATCCTTTTCTTTAAACTCGTCTAGTGATTTCTTCAAATCACTGATTTCACTATCAATTTTGGATAACTTACTCCTTTTTCTACTAATGAGGAATTGTAAAAACTGAATCCCAGCCTCATTGAAATATTTGAACCAGCCATCCAAATCTGGTTTAAATGATGGGGGTATATTCAACCTTTCTAAAGCCTCTTTTACAAAAGAGGAACAATCCGTATTAAACCGCGGGTTGAAATTTGCACCTCCTAGGACAATCAATAAGTTTGACACCTTCATCGATGTCCATAAATATATTAGAAAATTGAATATACAGAGATATATATTGTCTAACCCCAGAACAACATCTAACAATAGTAGTAAATACACTCATACTACCTTAGCCAACGCCTCCCTCTTCAATCCACCCGGAAAGGTCTCCTCTTCAGTACAGGTTTTTAAGGAACTTGTACTGGGTGACCTTGAAAGGATTAAAATAAAGAAGCCACCAACTAATAACTCTTTGCAAATTGGGTTGCAGACATTATGCGAACACAAGGACATAGTCATCCGTCCGGCTGACAAAGGCGGAGGAATTGTCGTGCTTGACAAGGATGACTATGTCCTTGAGATGAACAACATTTTAAGTGACAGGGATACCTATCAGATTCTTAAAAGGAATCCAACCATTAAATATAAAAAAGAGCTTCAGGCTCTAGTTGAGCAGGCCTTTGATAAAGGTATCTTAAAAGAGAAGGAAAAACTATTTCTAGTTCCCCTGGCTCCTCGCTTGCCGGTTATGTACTTCCTCCCAAAAGTGCATAAGAATCCCATTAAACCCCCCGGCCGTCCCATCATTAGTGGGATAGATTCCCTATGTTCCCGCATTGGAAGATATGTGGATTCCTTTCTCCAACCTTTGGTGATACAGATGCCCTCTTACCTTAAGGACACAACTCATGTCCTTAATATTGTTAAGGACATAACATGGAAGGAAGGCATGATCCTGGCTACAGCGGACGTCATGTCCCTGTACACGATCATACCGCATCAACTGGGGTATGAGGCAGTACATTATTATCTGAATACTCTCAGTGGTCTGGAGAGAGTACAGATTGAGTTCATTTTGGAGATTTTGAACTTTGCAATGACCCACAATTTTTTTTGGTTCAATAACACTTACTTTTTACAGTGTCGTGGTGTGGCTATGGGGGAGAAATTTGCCCCCAGCCTGGCCAATTTGTTTATGGCCAGGTGGGAAGAGGATGTCGTCTATAAGGACCGACCGCCCCAGCTGGTGCTGTGGCGTAGGTACATAGACGACATCCTCCTCCTCTGGGACGGTGATCAATGTTCCCTTGACCTGTTCATGTCCACATTAAATGAGAACAATAGAGGTATCAAATTAGACTGCACCAGTAGTACAACCAGTATTAATTTCCTGGATTTGAATCTGGTGGTCGAGGAAGATAGGTTGGTCACTTCCACCTTCTTTAAACAAACCGACCGCAATAGCTTCATCCCAGTGGACAGCTGTCACCATAAATCATGGTTACAAGCTGTCCCAAAAGGACAATTCATGAGGCTACGCCGAAATTGCACTCATTTGGACATTTTTCTTACACAGGCCTTACAGCTTAAGAGTAAATTTTTGGATAAGGGTTACCAGGCCGACTCCCTTGATAATACCATCAGGGAAGTGGCAGACATGAACAGGTCAGATCTTCTTGCCCCACGTACCAGAACCAATGATAGTCAACCTTTCAAAAATTGTTTTGTGACCTCTTTTAGTACACAACATTATGAAGTCAAGAGAATCATGCAGAAACATTGGTCTGTCATTAAGAACGACAGAGTACTAGGTCCGGCCCTTCCAGACCGACCTAATGTCATCTTCAGAGGTGCTCCATCATTACGACACCAGGTGGCCCATAACGTCATAGAAAGACCGGAGCGACCCATGTTCCTCCCGGAGTTAAAAGGGTTCTACCCCTGTAAGAGATGTAATATCTGTGCTCTTAATGTGTTTAAAGGTAGAAAAATTGAAACAATCAGGTCCCATATCACCGGGAGAGAATATCCGATTAAATCCTTCATAACTTGTTCAACGCAGAATGTAGTGTATCTACTTCAATGTAAATGTGGGAAACAATATATCGGACGAACCCTGAGAAACATGCAAATCCGTATGGGGGAGCATGTGGCAAACATACGTAAAGCGTTCCCTGGCCACAGTGTGTCGAAACATTTCGATCACTGTCGACATAAAGACCCCCGTAACACGTTATTTGTGGCCTTTGATAAATTTACTCCTAATTGGCGAGGGGCAAATGCAAAAAGGGAGCTATCCCGCGCTGAGACGCGGTGGATTTATATTTTGAAAACTTATGTCCCTTATGGCCTTAATGTTGAGTGGGACATTAACTGTTTCATCAACAACAGTTAAATGTTGCCGAGACGGGAAAAGCACAATTATGCTCCATTCCACTCAATATTTGTGTATGAATATAAATCCTTTATTTTTATATTTTTTGTTATCATGTGGTATTTTTTAGGTTTTATGATTCTTGTTTTTGTCGACCAGCTAGAGATTATTGTCAGGTTGAAATGTAGGGTTATGAGTTAAAAGGGGAAAAGTGCTGCAATCTGCCCTTTGGCCTTATCTTTCCCCTTTTTTTTCCATTAAGTCAATAATTTTGATTTTTATGACAATATATTGTTTGGCCACTAGATGGCGCTTGCTAACATCGGTAATTTTTTATATACATTTAGTCCTGCTTTATCTTCATACGATACTAAGTAAATTTTTATATTTTTTATATCATTTGCTTAAATAACTACTGCTGTCCTTATGTGATCAGTTTAATTGATGATGGCTAATTAGTTGCTCTGTCCTGAATCTTTTGTCCTCTTTGGTGCTGCTGTTTTTTTAATGGACTTCCGCCCTCAATGGCCAGAGGTCAGATTCATCACTTCCGCCCTTTTCGTCCGTGATTGGACGAGGTTCCGGATATGATCTTTACATGGGGTATTTGTAAGGCGTGACTGCGATGTCCGGTAACCACGCCCCTGACGACGTCATTCTGATGAAACCGGTCGGGAGGTTCCGGACATCGCGCTTGCCACGCCCCCAAGACGCCGGCTTTGTATCAACTATAGCGGGACGCCGCTTTTTACTTGTTACTCGTTTGTATTGACCTACTGCCATGTGAGTAGAACCTTAAATAAAGCTGTTTTATATTGTCAAACGGGATTACGCTATGAATGCTTTTATCCTCTACATATTGCCATACATATCGGAGTTGTTTCTGGATTTATGAGCGAGTGAGGGGGTTGATGCAGTCTAGCGAAGCTTGGTCCGTTCATGCAGAGGAGAGAACCCAGTCCATAGGAGTTATTATCTTATGCTCTTAGTGGCCCATCCATTAATTTGGAGGCCCACTCATTGCGGTAAGCTGCCATCTTGCCTATCCGCACAGGTGACTGTTTGTTTCCATTGCTTTTCACATCTTGGGATCTTCACCCTTAAGTGGACTCTCCACCATCTTTATATGCTGAATGGACTTATGACTTAGTGCAATCGATTCATTTTTTTATTGCACCATTATTAATTGTATATCAATTTATATAATTTTTTAAGTATAATTAATTTTGTTGCTTATAGCGCTGCACTACTTGACACACATTACTACAATAATCAGTGCTAAAAATATGCACTGTTACTGTAATAATGACACTGGCAGGGAAGGGGTTAACCCTATGGGTGATCAAGGGGTTAAATGTAAGCCTAGGGGAGTGATTCTAACTGTGGGGGAGGCGTGGCTTGTGAAATGACCATAGAGACATGTGATCTGATATAGAAGTTTACAACAGCTGAACGTTCTCCTCTCTCAGCGGGGAGCGATTGCGTGTGTCAGGCGGCAACCGGAGCCGCCTGACCCGTGCATCAGCTTCCCCGCTGCCGAGTGGGGGCGGGAGCGCATCACCAGCGGCACGTGCTCGCCCCCTACCTTCCAGCGTGCGACCAATGTAGGTCTACGTCGGTTTGCGCAGGAGAGCCACCCTGCCGCACTAAAAAGGCGGCGGGTGGTCGGGAAGTGGTTAAGAGTTTACAAACAAGGGGTGTAACAACAGCAATAAAGCAATAAATCAAGTTCCTTCCAATAACATACAATGTCTAAAGGTTTATGCCCGTTGCATCCATGGTAAGCATATCCTGTATTGTGGTAGAAGTCACTAGTGATGGGCTGAACAACCCCACCACCAGAATGCCTGAACAGGGAAAAAGTTTGGACCCGAACACTATTTAAGGCTCAATTCACATCTATGCGTGTTGCTTTTGAGTTTTTCTGCAGTGCTTTTTGCTCTGCTTTCCGCACTTTTTAAACCGAGATTTTGCCGCAATATTGTGTTTTGCATTTTCTATGCTTTTCTTAAAAAAAATTAGCTGTTGGGCAGATTTAAATAAAAAAATTGCAGCAACGTCGTAGAAAAATCGTGGTAAAAACGCACTACATGCTTTTCTGTAGCTTCTTCATTGAAGTCCATTGAACCAAAAATGCAAAATAGCACAGTTTTACATTTTAAAAAGTCCCTGACCCTTTCCAAAAACACAGAGGCACAAAAATAGGAACCCATATTAAAAAAAATGTCCTGCGTTTCTGCAAACAGCATGAAAAAACTCATTGATGTGAATGAAGCCTAGAGCTATAGGACCCAAACTAAAAAAATCAAAAGTCCCCATTTTTAAGGCTTATATGCAAGGTATTAGCCATAAAAAGGGTATGGGTGTCCAGGTACTGCCCTGGGGGACATGTATCAATGGAAAAAAAATTTAAAAAAACATTGTTTAAAGTGAAACACTAACAATGAAAAATTCCTTTAAATATAGTGCCTGGGGGGGTCCTCTTAGTCTGCCCATCAAAGCGGCCCATCTGTACCGTGTATAGAACCTGCTGCAACAAAACTGACATACTAGTATATAAAGATAAAATATTACATTTAAATTGATTTTCCCTGCAAGCTTTCTTTATTTTGTAAACACCGGCTTGGGGAGCCAGACTGAATAATGAAACCACATTTTAGTTCACTCGGAACAAGATTGGAGATTTTTTAGATTAATTCTGGTGTCTCTTTGGCAGACTTTGGATACAAATAAAAAGTTTTGCACCACAGTGAGCATGCCTTATGTGAAGAAGTCAAATTGTAGTACACTCAGGCCAAGATTAACAATCTTTTTAGATAAAGTCTGATGCCTCTTTTGCAGACTTTGGATAGAAGTAACAGGTGCGGGGCTTGGATGTTGGTGGTGCCTTCACACCATAACCCTTCACAGTTATCCTTGGCAAACGCAGGATTGGACTTTGTTCTTAACAGTAATGTTAGGAAGTGGGTCGGGAGATAAGAGCACTACAATCTGATGGATTGGTGTGACTTCTCCCTACTGTTCCAGGATGGCTGCCTCTAGAGGACATCCTGCATCATTGGGGTTGTGCCTCCCCCTCCTCACTTTCCTCTTCTGCTCTAATAAGACACCCAAGTTGAGTCAGTGACCTCATCATCATCATCCCCTTCACCCTCATCACTGGGGCCAACTTGGCAATATGCTGCAGCTAGGGGAACATGACTGCCAATTTGTTGTTTATTAGTGTTCTCCCCTCTCTGTAGGCTCATGTTACTCCTTTCCTTAATTTCGGAACCAACATCAGAATCAAGTCATGTCTGTGCATCCTCAAGCAAGTGGCTGATGCTGTGGTCAAATAATTCAGCTGACTTCTCCATGCATGATGGTTCGGCTATGGCAGGAGTAGCTGTGGAAAGAAGGCAGAATAGGCTGCTCCGGCAGCTGCAGTGGACTGGGAACTAGTATCAGCTCGGGTGACAGAGGATGAAGAGGATGGGGATGGTTTAATAAGCAAGTCCACCACTTCCTCTGCATGCTGTGGCTGGATAGCACAGGCAACATCATTAAACAGAGACAAACGTGCCCTGCCTGAGGACGGACCACATACACCTTTGCCTGTAGACATAGAGGCTGCTGGCCCCTCATAGTGGCATAGGAACATCTGCCTCTTCTTGTTGGGATCCCAGGCATTATGGGGGACTTATTACCCAAATGTAATAGATAATAGGAAATGGGTGATTGGATGCACTTATTAAATGAAAAGTGGTGTTTGATGCACTTTAAATTGAGGACTGCCAGTGACAGAAAGTGAAAAACTTTACAAAAGTAAAAAATTACAAAAAAAGGGGGAACACCAGCGTTGTAGTAAGAAAAACTGTGGCTGACAAAAAAAAAAGGAGACTGGCAGGGGACCAAAAAAAAAAAAAAAAGAAACAGCAACCAGGAAAAGGAGGGTTAGTACTTCACTGGACTTGCCGCTATGGCTAACAGAAAGGCTGGATAAAATTAACACAAGTAAATCACCAGGCCCAGATGGCGTACATCCGAGAGTACTTAAAGAACTCAGTAAGGTTATATCTAGACCACTGTTCCTGATCTTTGCTGATAGTATTTTGACAGGAACTGTATCTGGTGATTGGAGGAAAGCTAACGTGATACCGATATTCAAAAAAGGGAAGAGGCATACCGCGGGAAATTATAGGCCGTTAAGCCTGACCTTAATAGTATGTAAACTTCTTGAAGGGATGATAAGGGACCATATCCAAGAGTTTGCTAAAGAGAACAACATCATCAGCAGTAATTAGCAAGGGTTTACTAAAGGGCGTTCTTGTCAAACCAATCTGTTAACATTCTACAAGGAGGTGAGCTGTAAGCTAGACAGGGGGAGACCTGTGGATGTGGTGTACCTGGATTTTAATATATAAAATACGGTCTGTAGGCATCGACCACAAGGTTTGCTCTTGGATACGGAACTGGTTAAAGGGGCGTGTCCAAAGGGTGGCAATAAATAACGCATACTCAGACTGGTCTGGGGTGGAAAGTGGGGTCCCCCAAGGCTCAGTCCTGGGACCAATCTTGTTCAATTTATTCATAAATAGAACTGAGGACGGGATCAGTAGCTCGATTTCAGTTTTTGCAGATGACACAAAATTAAGCAGGGCAATACCTTCACATAGTGAGGCAGTAATCTTACAGAATGACCTAAACAAAATTGTAGAGTGGGCAACTACATGGCAAATGAGGTTTAATGTGGAGAATTGTAAGGTATTGCATTTGGGGACAAAAAACATAAAAGCACAATACACTTTAGGGGGGAAACCTCTGGGGGAATCAAAAATGGAGAAAGATCTGGGGGTCTTAGTACAAGATAGACTTAGCAATAGCACGCAATGTCAAGCTGCAGCTTCAAAAGCCGGCAGAATATTAGCATGCATAAAGAAGGGGATGTTTTCCAGAAAAAAATGGAGAAAGATCTGGGGGTCTTAGTACAAGATAGACTTAGCAATAGCATGCAATTTCAAGCTGCAGCTGCAAAAGCCGGCAGAATATTAGCATGCATAAAGAAGGGAATGTTTTCCAGAGATAAAACTATAATCCTTCCACTTTATAAAACACTGGTCAGACCGCATCTGGCTTATTCTGTCCAGTTCTGGTTCGCCAGTCCTCAGAAGGGATGTGTTGGAGCTGGAAAGAGTCCAGAGAAGGGCAACTAAACTGATTAGGGTTTGGAGGACCTTAATTATGAAGAGCGCTTACAATTGCTTGATGTATTCTCCCTGGAGAGGCGACGCCTGAGAGGGGACATGATAGCAATTTATAAATACCTCAATGGGGATATCAAAATAGAAAACAAATGATTCAGTCTCAAGGAATTTATGAGGACACGAGGCCATACAATGCGTTTAGAGGAGAAGCGTTTTAACCTCAGGCTACGCAGTGGGTACTTTACAGTAAGGGCTACTAGATTGTGGAATTCTCTACCACAAATGGTAGTTACTGCGGGGAGTATGGCTACTTTTAAAAGACTCTTGGATGTACATCTCAAGGATCAAAACATTCAGGGGTATGGGAGGTGATTACGGCCACACACACCTACACAGGTTGAACTGGATGGACTATTGTCTTTATTCAACCTCACCTACTATGTGACTATATAAAAAAAAGGCATATACAGCACTGTATACAGCATTAAATGTAATATTTAGTTAAACACTGCACTACACTCACACTACACTAACACTACACTATACTCACAATACACTGACATTACACTATACTCACACTACACTGATGCTACACTATATTCACACTATACTCACACTATATTAACACCACACTCACATTCTACACTTAGAGTGACAATAACACACTAACTAGCTAGTAGCTAACTGAGCCCTGCTCTATCTATCTCCACTCCAACAACACACTGCACAAGTTTCTTGTGGGAAGGAACCTTTTATAGTGTGGGGTGGGACTATGAGCACTGAGCCATGATTGGGTAAAGTCATCATGATTTTGTCAAAACAGGGCTCTGGCAGTGCTCTGTGCCCTGATTGGGCAAAGCCTTGCACCTGACCAGCAGGCAGGTGCATTGCTTCATCCACTTAGGGCCCTAGAATGCACGGTGCACTGTGCAAACATCCCTCCAAGCACATTGCAAATGCTCTGGCAGTTGCAGTGGACTGTGAACTAGTATCAGCTTGGGTGACAGAGGATGAGGAGGTGAGTGTGTTCGCTGAACACCTGAACGGATGATGTCTCGTATTGGATTTTTGGGGGAGCCCTACACATTTTTAGGTGGGATTCCTGCTCAAAATCCATTGGTATTGAATTCTGGGGGATCCCCCATGCCATTTTCATCAAAAGTGACATTTACAGAGAAAAGTTAAAAGGCATGAGGACCCCCCCAAAGTTACCCCCCACCTTTACATTAGTAAATATCCCCAAGGTCAGTGTTGAATTAAAGCTAGGGAAATGGGGGGAGAACTTTGGTGTCCTTGCCTTGATTGGATGACCTTGTCCTGGAGCTTGCTACTTTAGAGCAACTGACAACTGATGGAGGAATGTATGAAATAAGCTGATAAAGTATGTGTGTTGGTGAGCTGTGGTGACTACCATGTTGAATTGCATCCCAATGCACCGCTAAAATGCACGTGCGCTGTAGTTCAACATAACACATGGCGTCCCGTGTAATGTGCTGTGCTGAAAGAAAAAAAAAAGGCCTACACCATTTTTTGGTGTGTTGTAATGTACTGCAGCCCATTCTTTTTAAATAAGATGTTGTCACAACTTGCCAAAATGTGCATCAACTCATGAAAACAAGTGCAGTATAGCAATCTATGCTCTGTGATGTGACTTGTTGCTCCTGTTTAGCTATGCCTAGCTGTGCTAAAGGATTGATAAACATCCCTACTGTATTGTGTTAGCACTAAGTACTTAAAAACAGTGTATTCTTTTGAGTGTACGGTTGAGGCAGCAGAAAGTCTAGATTCACAAATGACACCAATAATAATGCTTTGTCTTTTTTCTTCTTTTGTAGGCGCTATGCTTTTTTTTTCCCTAGTTCACTTCAATCAGAGCATCCCGAACTTGCATGCTTGCATATGGAGGGAATGCAAGGTTCAGGCCAACTTCAAGTCTTTCTTTTATCAAGAGGAAATACCAAATTGTTGGTAGAGAAGACCATTCCAGAGAATCCTGTATTCACCTGTCTTCCAATCATGGTATCCCAACAGTTTTGTAGTTCTCATGGCGTTACACTTATTTATCCAGACAAAGGACAGTACAATCTCCCCAATGAAGAAACCACATGCATTAAAAATAATAGGGTTTCTACCATTCCTCTCCTACTAAAATGTGCTTTTATTTTAGTCTTTGTCCCCATCCCGCTCATTCCCTGTCCCAGTGACAACCCAGGAAGTTGGGATATACTGTATGTCATCATGTGGACATTACAATTCCTACAGGCATTCTACCTTTTTTTCATTAAGTTAAAAAAGAGTTTTAACAAGCAATAGATAATTTTCCACGGAGACACAAACAAAAAAAAATGTTAGGAGTTCTAATAGTATTCTACTCTTCTAAAGTCAAGAATTTTTATTTCTGCCTGCGTTGTTGGAAAATTCCCCACACTTCCTGTCTGCTCAGACATGTTTAAATGGAAAGAAAGTGAGGGTAAATCTCTCTAACAGAGCCACAGACTCCCACTTTAACCACTTGCCGACCGCGCTATAGTCTAAAGATGGCAACAGCCCAGTCGTTCAGTTCTGGGAGGGCGTCCATAGAGGTCCACCCAGAAACCCGCCCTCTGCGTGCCTCTTGTGGCGCGCATTGCACTTGCTTTGTAAACGCTAAGTCTTTCAGACACAGTTTATCACAGATCAGGGTAAAGGTCCAATCACAGCGGCCCTTTACTATGTGATCAGATCTAACTTGCCAGTTATCAGCAGTCCTGTCCTCCCACGCTTTGTCTGTGGGAGGAAAGGAGAGCCGCTAACAGCAAGCCTGTCAGCACATCATTTACACTAACAATCAGGGCACTGATCATAAGTGCCCTGATAATCATTGCTGCCCCATCAGTGCAGCCTATCAGTTCCCATCACTGCCTCCTATCAATACCCATCACTGCCACCTACCAGTGCCTCCTCATCAGTGCTTCTTAGTGCCGCCTCATCAGTGCCCATCAGTGCCACCTCATCAGTGTCCATTAGTGCTGCCTCATTAGTGCCACCTCAATGCAGCCTATCATTGCCCATTAGTGCATCCTATCAATGCATATCAGTTAAGAAGAAAAACCACTAATGTTTGGTCTTTTTTCACTTGTATAGCAATAAATAAAAACCTAGTGGCGATTACCACCAAAAGGAAGCTCTATCTGTCTAAAAAACAAAATGATAAAAATGTAATTTGGTACAGTGTAATATGTTTGCAACAGCACTGAAAGCTGAAAATTGGCCTGGGCAGAAAGGAGGTGAAAGTGCCCAGTACTGATTAAATGGTTAAATGGTTAAATCATCTCCTGATCCATTTAATGTCTTTTTATTACAGACTTACAGATTACTCAATGATTGTACATTTTGGGGAATCCTTTAATTCATTATTTTTCATGATGATTATTCTTAGAGAAATAGAAGTGAAGGGAAATCCACATTTGGGTAGTTATCAATCCTATTCCTGTTCCCCCCAACTGAAAGTGTAAACAAGACCTGAGAATGATTTGTCCTATTAACACACTGTAGTTGCTTTCACTTTTCAGTGGAAAATGAACTAGATAATTTTACTCTAATAAAAGGCAAGTTTCATCTCAAAAAATTATCTCTTTTACCTGTGAAGTCTTTATGAATGCCCCTGGGGCATACTTGACAAAGTTTGGCCTGGCAGTGTCTGTGGTAGTTGGACAGAACCCAGAAGTTTGGCAAAGATATCCCGCCACTGAAATTTTATGGTCCTAAGTAGGCTTTTCCTAAGGTTTGTGACCCAGAGCTTGAAGTGACCCCCCCCCCCTCCGTTTCTTTTATTGAACGAGCTGGTCCAAAAATTCTCATCCAAACAGCCCTAACACCCTATCAGATTCAAACACTGTTCAATACTAAATACAGTATCCGAAATCTGACATTCCTCTAACCATGTTGGAGTTAATTGATCTCATAATGTGTCTGGCCAGCTGAGGTTTGAGATACTTGCACTAATTGCAATTTAAAAAGCAACAGCCACAGGGAAATTAACCTTCAATTGCCATTTTATCCAGTGTGTGTCACCTTGTGTGTATTTACCAAGGCAAACACTCCAGTTATGTAAACTTTTGATCTGGGGCATTTGAGTGATTTCTTTTATCATTATGATTTAAAGCGGAGCCGCGTTTTGAAACTCAAAGGGCAAAATAATGGACTTCATAGGCAAGTAGATATATAAAATTTAAACAATTTATTGATCTACATTAAAAATGTTGTATAGAAGGTACAATCAAAAAATAGAAAAAACCCTTTAAAAAAATTATTGGACAGACTGTGGATTCCACACAGGATAGAATATCATATATAGTGTATATATAGTATTTGTTGCAGTTGTATAATAAATCAACATATACCAATCCTCGAGATACTAGGGTACCATTTGTCCTCATGTATTTCCACTCTACATGTTTCGCGACATATTATTGCTTCTTCAGGAGTTATTGCAAATCTATTTCTTCCTATTCGTTCCTGAAGAAGTGATAATATGTCGCGAAACATGTAGAGCAGAAATACATGAGCACAAACTTTTCTTAACTTATCTCATACGTTTAGTAAAGTGTTATATTTTTTTCATCAAATTGCAGGTCCCAAAGCTACCTGCAGATTATTTAGTGACCATGTTCAGTCCTGAAAACACAGAACTTGAAGTTATCATCAAGAATTCTGGGGAGACCATACGTGAAAAACGAACAGTAGCTCTGAAACCTAAGAAGATGGACGCTGCTACACAAATCTTGATCCAGACTGACAAATCTGTATACAAGCCTGGACAGACTGGTAACACTAAGATTTGGAAGAGATGGCATACATATACTGTACATTAGCTTTGATTTGAAACTGTGGCATTTGCCAAAAGTGTTGGTGTATATGAGAATGTTTGCAAGCCATTTGTGAGCTAAGTTGATTAACCAGCCCACATTTACTGTATATCTGTTTGCTTTGAAGAATTGAATAATCCCCCTGGTGCCCAAACTGCAGTCTCTTTGGTATTTTATTGTGTACACCTCAGAGTCCCTGCAGATAGTAGTCTGTGTTTCCCTTTCCTATCTGCCTATACACTGCTCAAAAAAAATGTAAGGAACACTTTGAAACCAGATCTTAATGGGGGGAAAATATCATGCTGGATATCTATACTGATATGGACTGAGTAACATGTTAGGAATGAAAGGATGCCACATCGTTTAATGGAAATGAAAATGATCAACCTACAGAGGGCTGAATTCAAAGACACCCCAAAAATTAAAGTGAAAAAATGATGCAGCAGGCTAGTCCATTTTGCTGAAATATCATTGCAGCAACTCAAAATGGTACTCAGTAGTTTGTATGGCCTCCACGTGCTTGATGCCTGACAATGTCGGGGCACCTAATGAGACGACGGATGGTGGCCTGGGGTATTTCCTCCCAGATTTGGATCAGGGCATCACTGAGCTCCTGAACAGACTGAGGTGCAACCTGGCAGCGTCGGATGGACTGAAACATATGTCCCAGAGGTGTTCTATTGGATTTAGGTCAGGCGAGCGTGGGGGCCATTCAATGGTATCAATTTCTTCATCCTCCAGGAACTAGCTGCATACTCTTGCCACATGAGGCCAGCAGACTTGTATAAAGTACTCGAAATTTCTACTTGAGTAAAAGTACAAGTGCTCGATCAAAAAATTACTTGAGTAGAAGTGGAAGTGCTCGCAGAAAAAGTTACTTAAGTAGAAGTACTAAAGTATTCAACATTTTTTTTACTTAAGTATTGCAAGTAGTTTTTTCAAAAAATTTGCTACTTAAGTACTAAAAGTAAAAAGTACCAGTAGTTTTGAAAAAAAAATTCTACTCAAGTACTGAAAGTAGAAGTACAAGTACTGTGTTATGTAGTTATTAAAGAAATAAGTCAAAAGTTTGAACATCATATTGTTTTTATTATTTCAAATGATTTATTCAAATGATTAACCTGTGTTTGTTAGTAGTTTCTTGATGCACTTTAAGCGCTGTAGCACCATTTATTTGTTTGTTTCATATTTTCTTTTTATTGGAAAGATTTGGTATAGCAGCTTTTATTATACACAGCCTTTATTTTCGTATGCGCTGATTTACAAATGACATTATACACATTTTTTTGAGCTTTATGCAACCTGCCATCTACTGTTCTGGCAGTGGTAATTTTTTTAAAAGTAACTAGTAACTATGCAGCACAAAAAAAAAAAATACTTGAGTAGAAGTATCGAAATCATCGAAAAAATGTAGTGAAGTAAAAGTAGAAGTAGGAGAAAAAAATTCTACTCTAGGAAAGTACAGATACCGCATTTCGGTACTTAAGTACAGTACTTAAGTAGTTCTACTTCGTTACTATACATCTCTGGAGGCCAGGCATTGTCATGCACCAGGAGGAACCTAGAACCCATTGCATCAGCGTAGGGTCTGACAATGGGTCCAGGGATTTCCCGATACCTAATGGCAGTCAGAGTGCCATTGTCTAACCTGTAGAGGTCTGTGCATCCCTCCACGGATATGCCTCCCCAGACCATCCCTGACCCACTACCAAACCGGTCATTCTGAACGACGTTACAGGCAGCATAACCTTCTACACGGCTTCTCCAGACCCTTTCCCGTTTGTCACATGTGCTCAAGGTGAACCTGTTTCTCATCTATGAAAAGCATAGGGCACCAGTGCCTGACCTGCCAATTCTGGTGTTCAATGGCAAATGGCAATCGAGCTCCATGGTGCCGGCCGGGGAACACAGGGCCCACTAGAGGACAACAGCCCTCAGGCTACCCTCATGAAGTCTGTTTTTGATTGTTTGGTCAGAGACATTCTCACCAGTGGTCTGCTGAAGGTCATTGTGTAGGGCTCTGGCAGTGCTCATGCTGTTTCTCCTTGCACAAAGGAGCAAATACCAGTCCTGGTAATTAATTAAGGACCTTCTATGGCCCTGTCCAGCTCTCCTTGAGTAACTGCCTTTCTCCTGAAATCTCC
Source organism: Pelophylax lessonae (assembly GCF_965119305.1). Lineage (NCBI taxonomy): Eukaryota > Metazoa > Chordata > Amphibia > Anura > Ranidae > Pelophylax > Pelophylax lessonae. The sequence continues at coordinate 78,753,073 of NC_138776.1, read as the reverse complement.
ATGCTTTTGGGACTGTGCTATGAGACACAGCAAACCTTCTGGCAATGGCACGCATTGATGTGTCATCCTGGAGCAGTTGGACTGCCTATGCAACTTCTATAGGATCAAGGTATCGCCTCATGCTACCAGTCGTGACACTGACCCTAGTCAAATGCAAAACTTTTGAAAACAGTTAGAAAAGATGAATAGGGAAAAAAAATGTCAGTGGCCATTCCTGTTTCGGAGGTTGTCTCATTGTTGCCCATCTAATGTACCTGTTGTTAATTTCATTAACACCAAAGCAGCTGAAACTGAATAACAACCCCCTCCGCTACTTAACTGACCCGATTAATATCCCAGGAGTTTAATTGACTTGATGCTATACTCTGATTAATGTGTTCCTTTAATTGTTTTGAGCAGTGTATAACCCAATGAATGAAAAATATTCTTCACACTGGCTTGTGGGTTAGGTGCAGTGATGGGCAGTGAACACACAGTGTCCAAGTCTGGCAGTAACAAAATATTGTAGAAAAGTACAGCAAGAGAAATAGACCCAGTGGAAAAACTCACCTGACCGCAGCCACCTTTAAGTAAGGCAGCGGTAGACGAGCAATATGCATAATGGAAGATGCCGACAGCATCTGCCACGTGGGGCAGAATGCAGCCAGTCAGTCCACACCTGCTGTCTTTCTTGGTCTACCTCACCTTGGCTTGGTATCAAGAGATCCCTGTATTTTAATGGTTGAATAATACTTACTGGAAAAAGTAAGGCTTTGGATATCTTTTTTCATATTCTTTTCTTTCTTTATAAAGTCCCTTCACTTTGTTCCACAGGACATTTGGCAGTTATTTTCTGCTCCCCATGCCTCAGTATCTAGTCTGCACAGTGAATTCACGTGAGAGCTAACAAACTCATTGGCCATTAATACACAAACACTAATTGCAATTTAAAAAGCAACAGCCACAGGGAAATTAACCTTCAATTGCCATTTTATCCAGTGTGTGTCACATTGTGTGTATTTACCAAGGCAAACACTCCAGTTATGTAAACTTTTGATCTGGGGCATTTGAGTGATTTCTTTTATCATTATGATTTAAAGCGGAGCCGTGTTTTGAAACTCAAAGGGCAAAATAATGGACTTCATAGGCAAGTAGATATATAAAATTTAAACAATTTATTGATCTACATTAAAAATGTTGTATAGAAGGTACAATCAAAAAATAGAAAAAAACCCTTTAAAAAAATGATTGGACAGACTGTGGATTCCACACAGGATAGAATATCATATATAGTGTATATATAGTATTTGTTGCAGTTGTATAATAAATCAACATATACCAATCCTCGAGATACTAGGGTACCATTTGTCCTCATGTATTTCCACTCTACATGTTTCGCGACATATTATTGCTTCTTCAGGAGTTATTGCAAATCTATTTCTTCCTATTCGTTCCTGAAGAAGTGATAATATGTCGCGAAACATGTAGAGCAGAAATACATGAGCACAAGTGATACCCCAGTATCTCGAGGATTGGTATATGTCGATGTATTATACAACTGCAACAAATAATATATATATACTATAAATGATATTCTATCCTCTGGGGAATCCACAGTCTGTTCAATAGTTATTTTCAAAAATGTTTTCTATTTTTTATGATCGTACCTTCTATACAACATTTTTAATGTAGACCAATAAATTGTTTAAATTGTATATACCTATGTGCCTATAAAGTCCATTATTTTGCCCTTTGAGTTTCAAAACATGTTATATTTAGGATGTGGCACAGTTAAATCTTAAGTGCTGAGTAGCCACCAAGGGGACTGAACTCACCCATATTATTTATAGAGGAGCCAAACAACTATGTGATAATAAATGGCTTCATATGATCACTATCCTAAATAAAACACATTTTTTTTTTTGGCATTATCAGTCATATTTTCAAAATCAATGCCAAAATGTCATGATTTTTGCCAGGGTGTGCAAATTTTTTAGCTCAACTGTACAAAGTGCCTCACAATTTTTCCCCTTTAGTCCCCCACAAATACGCTATATACATACTGCATGCACTGGTGTTTATTGTGTTTTTATTTTTGTAAAACCTTCATACATTAAACTATATGCACAACAGTTCATTGTGACCTGTTGCCTCGCATTGTATCACTTTGGTAAACATGTGCACAACTATCACAGGACCTACAAATTCAGTAGCACCAACTTTTTATTATATAATTACTCTGCTTCAAACAATGTATGGTTTGGGGTGGTCTTTAACTAACAACAAAAGCTCTAAGGAAAAATGATAACAAAATAAAAATGGCCTGGTCATTCTTTATTGAGTTTATCTAAAAGAGTAAAGAAGTGCCATGAGCTGTAAATGTGAATGACCCATTCTAACCAACCAGATCACACTTTACAGAAGCTAAATGATTGAAAAATAGTTTCTCACTAGCTGTCATGGATTATGACACTTTGTACAATGCTGTTTGCCTTGAAGAATAAGTCTAATTGGGTTCAAAGAATTGGCCAAATAATTTACCAAAAAATTAATGGAACTGTTCGATGGGCAGTAATATTCAGTATTATTCAGTTAAATTATCTTCTTTTTTTATTAGTGAAATTTCGAATCGTCTCACTGAATGCAAACTTTGAACCTGCAGATACTAAGGTGAGTTGGGAAACCAGGTGACGGGATAGGGTAACGGAGAATCACAGCTGTGAGTAATTTACATATAGATATAAAATATAATGAACTGTTTACAAGATCAGCTGCTTCTTTAGGATATGATTGTGCCTGTGCCAAATCTTCTTCTCTATCATTTTCTTTGACATAGTTGGGGACCCTTTCTTTGAGTGATGGAAATCAGAAGCATGACATTGATATACAGCTGTAATATCGCAGAAACAGCAGGTCATCAGTCAGTCTGCATTTCTATTCTCACCCAAGTGTTATGGTTTGATAGCAAATCTGAATTTCCAGGTGTAGCAGAACTGGTTGATTAATTCAACATTATAAAGTGGATAGCAGTCCAGGAGAGTCAGTACTTGTTGATTCTCATATTTATATAGCACTATTATGTTACACAGTGCTTTACAGTGTACAGAGACCCATTCACATGTATTCACTGTATTACAATGAATCACACAATCAAATGTTCCTACCAACTCATAAATTAGATCCAATATAAGAGGAAATCAGTTAAAGTGGAGTTCCGGGCACAGAAACCATTTTTCAATAAACATACCCCCCGGGACAGTCAGGGCTAGCACATTCCACAATGGCTAGCCTCTGATCTCTCCCGGTTCGCACTTACCTGCAAGAAGAAATACTTACTTATAAAATTTCTTCCACAGCGTTTCCATCTCTCTTGTGGGCAGCTGAAGCCGGCGTAATCCTCTTCCGCGTCTTCTTCCGCGTCCTCTTCTCCCAGAATGCGCCTGCACCGGCCCCTCTCGTCACTTCAGGTACGGCGCCGCATTCCTCCACAGCTTCTGGGCATGCCCAGAAGCTGTTTAGCAGGGAATGCGGCGTCGCCCCAGAAGTGACGAGCAGGGCCGGTGCCGTCGCATTGATTCCAGGGAGCGATGACATTCAGCTCCCAGAAATCATTGCAAGCCCGGAAGTGACGGCGGAGCCGCGGCACAGAGGGAGGAAGTGAAGAATAGGTGAGTATCTTCGATCTACAATTACAAGGTGAGTACAAAAAAAAAACCTAACTATCCAATTCTGTTTCAGGTAAAGGTGAACAAGCGGACGGGCACAAAAAAAAAAAAGATCGATTTTGTGCCCGGAACTCCGCTTTAAGTCAGTATTATGTTTTCTTGATGGTAGGAAGACAATAAAGTTCACTTATACAAACATCAGCCTGTCTGGTAGGGGTCTTGTCACCCGTTAACATGCATTTGTACCAATAGGCTCCACTAGAAGCTTCACCAAACTTCTCCAGCTAATATGAAGCTCCAGCGGTAGGAAGGAATTAGAGCACACTAATACAAACATCAAAAGTCTATGAACAGAAGGCCCTGTGTGTGGTTTGAACCCATAATTTTATGCATCTAGTTGTCATCATCCATCAACACTGTAGTTATAAAGGTGATTTCCAAATCTCCTGTCCACTAGAGCATCTCTAGGTATCGTTTATAATACCACTAATAGATTTGGGTTTTGGCCCCTTTAAAACTTCAGGTCACTCACACGATGATGTTCATGTTAAAAGAGAACATACAGAAACCCTCCCATGGTGCAGTAGTTCAAATTGAGCTTATTTGTTGAATAAAAATTGCATTTACAATATACAAATCTTTTCAAATGCTACAATAAAAGATAAAATACCGGGACAAGCTCACTTCTACGTCACTTCCGGTTCGAGGCTGTCTCCGACACGCCCTACGCATTACGTCACGACCACGTGACTTCATGAGTGGAAAAAAAAATGGTGTGGGACTTTATGAACACTGAAGAATAGACGTGTTGATGAAGAGCGTTTTTTCTATTGCTAAATATTTATGCTCAAAAATTCAATGACACCTATGTATTGTTATTATGAGCGTATCACACAATTAATGGATTAATACACAAGTGGTTAATGTGTTTCATTTGAATTGCACAGTGATAACAAGATAGGATTTTATCGGGACTGTGGACCTCGCGCTTATGGGATGTGTGATAATTATCCAATTAAGTGTTTGTATATTAGCTGCCTGCTGCAATAAAAGTGCTAGTGCTTTAAATGAGTGAAGGTCAGTGATTGCAGCGCTGCTATTTTAAATATATAAATAAGTGTTCATAAAACAATTTTAGAAAATGGTGATTAAACCATTCATGTAAACCATCAATAAAGTGCTATTCGGTGCAATTATTGTGCAAAATATCAAGAATAAAAAATAAATAAAAAATAAAAATAAAAATTAAGAATTAAAATATAAAGTGCAGATATTACAATGTAAAACTCCAAAAAATGCAAACTGAATGTAAACAGTCCATAAAACAGTTCTTTGCGGTAACAGCTCAGGGTAAGTCACCAGTCCTTGCTCAGTGGGTGTTTGATATACTGGGGGGGACTTCAGGTGGTCATCTGTCAGTTCTCACACTCTCAGGAGTGATGCCATCAAGAGAGTTTTATAAGATGTTGTAGCTTGTGGGGGTTTTTCATCCCGTGGAGAGCTGCAGGAAACCAACAGTAAGAAGAACAAATTGCCAGATGAGAGTCTACTGAAATCTGCTGGTGGGGTGCCACTTAATCATCTTAAAGGGGAATGATTATGTATTTTCAGACACCTGAGAATACCGCTTAAAGAAGAAGGATCGCTTCCAACAGAGTCCAAACAGCTTTTCAAGAAACAACAGCTCACTCCACTATAATCTGCTTTAAAAACACCACATAGTGGTAAGTAGATACCCTAAGGGGGAGACCCCGAAGTTGCAAGACCAAGTATCCTGCTTCTGTTACCGCAAAGAACTGTTTTATGGACTGTTTACATTCAGTTTGCATTTTTTGGAGTTTTACATTGTAATATCTGCACTTTATATTTTAATTCTTAATTTTTATTTTTATTTTTTATTTATTTTTTACTCTTGATATTTTGCACAATAATTGCACCGAAGATAGGATTTTGTTTTGTTTTTTTTTATATTTTATGTCTAACTTTTTTATATATTTCACAAGCTGGTAAGCAGCACAGCACTTTTGTTTTAAAGTATAACTAAAGGCAAAACATTTTGTTTTTTTCAGTTTTGGATATAGTGGAGAAGGAATAGGATCCCTGTCAGGTTTTATTGCTGTCTGTGCTCCCATTAAGGTGATTCTCTCTCTCTATTTATACTGCTTACCATTATCATTGAAAGGGAAAGTAAAAGAAAATCCCATATTTTGAGTTGTCCCCAAAAAATGAATGGAGGGGAAATTTTCCAATGGGGACACTAGCGCTAGTAACCTGGGGGTCCCCATGGAATTGCCTTAATTTGCAGGGATTTCCCCCTACTTCATGTTCCACATCTGTGGGACACAGATGGTGAAAAAAATCTGACAGGGGTTATAACCCTCCCTTGCTCTATCCAAAATGAAAAAAAAAAAGTTTTGCCTAGTTCTACTTTAATTTATTGTCTACTTAGTCTACTAGTTTATTATATTTTCGTTTATTATATTTAATTTTGTAGCAATATTTCCAGGCCTTGGGCCTAAGGTGGGTCTGCCATCATTACGGGTAACACTTCCAACACATTTAAGTTGTGAACCCAGGTGTGAGAACTGAGACAACGACCATTCCGGCATCTTTGGACTGTTTTGTTTATTGTATATTGGGGATGGGAGAAGGGAATGAGTGAGATACTCCTCTGGCTCTTCTAGGCTTAACTGGGACACTGTACAGAAGAAATGCCCGTTGGCGCTGTCCTAACACCAGCTAGATGCCAGCCAATGCTTCCTGGCGCTTAAGTATACTGATTTGCTGAATAGTGCTAGAACTTCGACTTTAAGGCTCCATGTACACGGGACGTTGTTAAAAGTCCCTTTGAATGCTGGAATTTTTAGGACGTTTGAAACGTCCGTTCGGTCGCGTTTGTACCCGCGTTTAGCGGGCGTTTAGCAGCGTTTGTGGGCGTTTGCGTGTAGAAGCGTTCCTAGAGGTCAAAAAAATTATTCCCCTTTAAAATGGAAAAACGCGAATGCTAAACGCGGGTCATCGCGTTCAGACACGTTCGGACGCGTTCGGACGCGTTCGGACGCGTTCGGACGCGTTTGTGCGTTTGAAATGCCGGGAAACACACGTTCGAACGCAAATAATTGCGTTCTAAAAACAGTCCCTGAACACAACTGCCTGCAAATGACTGTAAACGACCTGGTGTACATGGACAGATAAGATAAAATGTAGATGGGTTCAGGGGCTTCTGAAAAAAACGCCCAACTGCTCCTAAACGGCCATTTCCAGCGTCTCGTGTACATGGAGCCTTACTTGTTTGTTAACTCAGAAGATCCAGGACTGTAGAACATTTGACTCCTGACACTCGATTTAGCTCAAAAGTCAATGAACAGCTCCCTCCAGCCCATCACTGGCTGAGGTAGCTCCTTGTCACTGCTTGTGATGCTGCAACTCTTAACTCTGTACACTGCACACTGTACACTGACTCTTCAGGGCCCAACCACTGGGGCCCCCTTTACACTTCAGGGTCCTCTGACTAGGTACCCCCTCTAATACTTCAGGGTCCTCTGACTAGGTACCCCCTCTAATTCTTCAGGGACCTCTGACTAGGTACCCCCTCTTATACTTCAGGGGCCTCTGACTAGGTACCCCCTCTAATACTTCAGGGTCCTCTGACTAGGTACCCCCTCTAATACTTCAGGGGCCCCTGACTAGGTACCCCCTCTAATACTTCAGGGGCCTCTGACTAGGCACCCCCTTGACAGATAGCTGACTCCTGGATCCCTGGGACCTTCACTGGAGTGGTCCTCTCTACACTAGGTAGACCCCCAGGGGCAGTTCACAGTACTCACAACCTTGGCAGGCTTTCTTGGAACTGGACCCCTCTTTCTCCACTGGTCCTCGACCCACACCGGATCCCCTCTGCAGCTCAACTCAGCACTCTCTGGATTCCCAGGCCGCCACCTGAGACACCCGATCCTTCTGACAGGAGGAGAGACAGCCATACTCTCCCTCCTGGAACTCTGCTTCCCGCCAAAGATGCTGCGTCATGTGCTCCCCTCAAACGTATACCCACTCCCAGAATCCTCTGCGGCAGAATCTGCCTTCTGGGGTAGATACAAGCCTGAATGGGCCACTGATGGGGTTTCCTCCACTGCCCAATGATATTCCTCTCACAGAGCCAGTGGGAAGACTCCCCTCTCAGTAACCACGCCTGGGAGCCACGACAGCCTAGCTGAAATCACGGCCCTGCTTTTAGGCAGCCAAGGCCCACTATACTTTAACTAGCACCTACCTGTAGGGTGCTACAATTTATTTATTATTTATGCACACTGGGAGTGCAGGAGTTCACACTGGTTTAACCACTTGCCAACTGCCTAACGGCAATTTACGTTGGCAGTCAGCCCCTCACAGGCAAAGCGACGTAGGTCTACGTCGCTAGCCTGTGAGGGTCTAGGAAGCGAGCGCGCGCTGCCGGAGGCGCGCTCCCGCTCTGTCACAGACCCCCCCCGCACAAGTGACCGGAGGACCCGATGTCCGCTGGTCACTCGCGATCATCGGTTACAGCGGGAGAAAGGCAGGCCGCCTGTCAGTCTCCCCTGTGTAACAGCACAGATCATACGGTCCTGCTATGTAGGACCGTTGATCTGTGCTGTTACACACACAGCCACATCCAATCACAGTAAGAAGCACGCCCCTAGGGACACACTTAACCCCTCCCTCTCAAATAAAGTTAACCCCTTCACTGCCAGTGTCATTTTTTACAGTAACAGTGCATATGTATAGCACTGATTACTGTAGTAATGATACTGGTAACCCCAAAAGTGTCAAAAATGTCAGTCAAGGGTCCGATCTGTCCGCCGCAATGTCGCAGTCCCGCAAAAAATATTGCAGATAGCCGCCATTACTCGTTAAAAAAAAAAAAAGCAATAAAAATGACAAAAATCTTTCCCTTAGTTAGTAAACTTTTGCGAAACCAATCAAAATACGCTTTTTGTGATTTTTTTTACCAAACATATGTAGCAGAAAACAAATTGGCCTAAAATGTTAAAAAATTTTGATTTTTACATTTTTTTGGGGGGGAATTTCATTTAAAAAAATGTGAAAAATATTGTTATTTTTGCAAAATTGTCGCTCTTTTTTTGTTTATAGCACATAATCAAAAAATCGCACAAGTGATCAAATACCACCAAAATAAAGCTCTGTTTCTGGGAAAAAAAGGATGTTAAATGTTTGGGTACAGTGTCGCACGACCGCGCAATTGTCCGCTAAAGTCACGCAGGGCCGAATCGCAAAATAGGCCCTGGTCAGGAAGGGGGTAAAATCTTCCGGGGCTTAAGTGGTTAAAGGTCGCAAGAGTCTTCATCAAACTTACAAATACATGTCCAGCAGATAAGAAGCACTGAGGTGGACCCAGAGAATACTAGTTGGGTCATATATCTTGTTTCCAACCTGCCATTACTTTGCCATAGCAATTGCAGAGCTGAAACCAATGACTGAGCAAAACTGGTAAGCAGCACAGCACTTTTGTCTTAAAGTATAACAAGTATTGCTTGGCCTTCTTCATGAACTACACAGGGTAAAGTATGGAAATAAATGAATGTTTTAAATCTAGAAAAAAAATGGAATAGTTCCTTTGGCAATACAGACAATATTCCTATATTAGGCTTATAGCAAAATTTCGCTCAAACTCTGAAAAGCTATACATAACGCATGCATCACTCACTAATTATTCTTTCTTTTCTTTTCTTCCCTTTAGCTAACCTTGGTAGAATTACAGGTAAGAACTTATACAATATATGACAAACACATAATTAAGTGACAACTGCTAGTGCAGTTTTGTTAACTTAAAGATGATAGATTGGAATGCACATTACTGGTAGGTATACAAATCTGACAGTGTGTAAGGAATAATAAGGTGGCATACTACAGAACCTAGGTATATGTGATTTATTACATTTCATAACATTGGTGAGATATTATTGTTTTCAGGATATTTTTTTATAAATGTGATATAATTTCTAATGTGTTTATATCCTCTTTTTGCAATTAGTATAGTGTTAAAATGATTGTAAACGATCACCTTGTAAAACAACCCATTCAGTTTAAAGAGGAAGTAAAGATTGCTCTGTAACTTGTACCTATGATAAGACTTAACTATAGGTACAGTAAATATCTCCTAAAATTTTCCTTTGCATGCAGCCAGAGACATCACTGGCACATGCGCTCTGAAGGAATGGCCACTCGTGCCTTCACTTATACTGCTTAGAGTTAAAAGATACATTTAAAGTGATTGTGAAGGGTACATCTTTTTTAACCAGTCCAGCAAAGAGTGAACCTTTATTCACAAGCTGATGATTTCAGTAGCAGCTATCAGCTTGTGTGGGTTTTTTTCAGCTGGCTCCCGGCTTCAAAATCAAAGAGAGGTCGCAGCTCCATAGCTGCCGATCACTTTCACAGAGTCAGCAGCGCGGTGCCACCTCCTGTGTTTCTCTGGCTCTCCCATGCTTACCTGTGCTCGGGAACACGTCAGCCTTCTAGTGGAGAGAGATTGCTGTGAGACTGAGGCAAATGCATGCTTTGATCTCACATGCAAACAATGAAACCAGAAGCGATGTCACTTCTGGTTTCAGATGCACCCTTTACTGGCCAGTACAGCCAGGGGAAACAACTAACCGACCTGTGCTTGGTTAGATGGTATTAGACCCCTAATGTCTCCATAAAGAGTACCTGTCACCTGCCCAATGCTATCACATAAAGGTTTATTAACCCCTTTTGATAGCAATCAAGTAAACATAAATAAGAAAATAAAAGAAAAAAGTAAAAAAACATTATATTAAATGCAAGTAGCACATGTGGCATTTTGCCACAAGCGTCAGAGTGAGAACAATAATTCATGAACAGGAGCTCCTAGTTAACTAAATTGATGAGCTATAAAGGCTTTTAAAGGGTCACCTACAGTGATTCTTGGGCACCATAGTTTTTGGCGATATTATAGGCACACGCAAAAAGACATGGGATTTTTGGTATCTACAGTATTTACTCAATGCAACCTCATCTTTCATATTTTAACCAAAAATGGGTATTACCATATTTATCGGCGTATAACACGCACTTTTTCCTCCAAAAAATGGAGGAAAAAGCAATAGTGCGTGTTATACGCCGATATTTTTAAAAAAAGGCCCCGAAGCAGCGATGAGAGCAGGAGGGGGCAAGCCACGCTGAGGAGAAGGAAGGACGAGCTGTCAAAAGAAAGTCCCGCCTCCTCTGCCGAGACGTGTGATGTCTATCATAGGCGGGACTTCCGATGACAACGAGCGCTCGTTCTCCCTTCTCCTCAGCCCGGCCCACCCCCTTCTGCTCTCGGCGCTGCTTCCCGGCCTTTTTAAAAACTGATAGTGTCAATGGCGCTTGCGAGGCTGCATTAGTGGAGACTGAGCTGGCGAGGCTGCATTGCTGGAGGTTGCAATGCTGGACGCTGCATTGCTGGAGACTGCATTGCTGGACACTGCTGATGAGGCTGCATTGCTGGACACTGGTGAGATGTCATTTGATTAAGAAAAAAAAAATTGCCAAAATTTAAGGTTTTTAACATGTATGCGATTTAAGTGTTTGTTACCCTAAAAAAAAAAAAATGGATCCTGTTCCCTTAAAGCATGTTATACAGCACAGTGCTTGTGCTGTGTAATTTGGCTCACCGTATCACCTGAAATACCTGGCCGATCCTGCCTGGTGCTACCCTCCCCCATGTAAACTGACAATGGTTTATCATGGCTGCTGGGCTCTGACATTGTGGTCAGTTCCCCTGCTTCCGTCATCTGCAGCTCTCCTCTCTGCTCTCCTGTGTCCTCCTCTCCCCCATCCTCCCCCCCCCCCCATCTGTCAGCTCCGTCGACTCCACGATCCTCCCCTCCTGCTGATCTCATATCTATACTATGATCATGCCATCCCCTCTTTTATTGAACGCTATGTGCCCCTGTGCCTGTGCTGTATAAAAAAGATGCTGATATGCCTTATATATACCTTATATCAGAGCATCTCCTGGCGCTCACATGGCTCCTTGGATCTCTCTCCTCCCCTGCTCCCCAGCTGACGTCAGTGGCAGTGTTCCTCCACTATAGCTGTCAGCCAGGCAGAGGAGAGAGCTGAGAAGTCACTTGAGCTCCTGGAAACGCTCTGATATAAGGTATAATCAGCATTTTTTTATACAGCACAGGCACAGGGACACATTGCATTACATACTTATACAATAATTGGTTAACAACCACTTTAAATAATAAACATGTTATACTTACCTGCTCTGTGCAATGGTTTTGCGCAGAACAGCTCCCAATCCTCCTCTTTCTGGGTTCCCTGCCAGCGCTCTTGGCTCCTCCTCTTTTCAGTGTGCCACCATAGCAAACTGCTTCCTATGGTGGCACACTTGCGGGTTGATCGTGAGCACAGCGCTGCTCGAACCTGCCCCATTCCACTCCCTGGTCAAATAATTGATGTCTCCCACTGCTATCAATCTGCTCTGTGACAAGGGAGAGAGCAGAGAGAACTGCACAGCCGCTCAGGCACAGCGATGGATTACGATTAGGTATAGAGTGGAGCTGGCAGGGAAATCAGCACACCGACGGTTTTTACCCTAATGCAGAGAATGCATTAAGGTAAAAAAAAAAAAACCTTCTGCCTTTAGAGCCACTTTATAATTTGTGTCTTGTATATCTGCCTAGAGTTCAGCTTTAAAATATATCTCTAGACAAAACCTTTTTATTTGTTTTTTTAATTTTGGATGAAAGGAGGCAGAATTAGACCTTCTGTCATGTTTTTATTGCAGTGTAAGTTCTCGTGGGTAGATTCACACCTCTGTCTGTACTGGTGACCTTTGTCACCAAGTAGAGAAGTGAGGGGAAATCACACACTTTCGAGCTGTCCTCAAAACAAGCAGTAAGGGGAAATCTTCAAATCGGGACACTTGATCTGGGGGCAACTCTCAGAGGGAAACTTCCCTAACTGAAGGAGATTTCCTTTAACTTCCTACTGTGTTCTGAGACAGGAATTGAAGAGAAATTTCTCCAATGTTACACAAACAGCAGGAAATAAACTGGCAGGGGATTTAATCATTCTCTACTCTGTCCAAAACCAGAAAATGGTTTGGCTATAGAAACATGGTAATTCATTTTAGTCAAAGATCTGATACTAAGAGGTGCACATCCACACCCTCCCTCCCACCGGAGTCATCTATGACTGTGTCAGTTAGATATTTGACTTGAGGACTGAGTCAATGATACTTATCAATAACATTGTACAAGTGGATCACCTCTTGCCCAAACTCTGTCTTACCACCTTCAGAAGCCCCCAATAATGGCAGTTATCAAAAAAATGTTACCCTATCAGTCGTCTAAAGTGGGGTCAGCAAGTTTCTCCCTTTTCTCTGTTACCATCTTGTCTGTCAGAAACAAAAAAAAAATATCAGAAGGGTAAAAGCTAAGAAAGGTATGCCTAAATCAACCTGTAGTATAGATACTAAAGAACAAATAGAGAAACATACTGTATATATATATATTCCTATATATTCCTATATATCAAAATGGTGCCCTATGGTGTATGTTTCGAGTGTTTTTGGTTAAAAGATAAGAGGATATTGTTAAAGATTTTTTCCAATTTGGGTGACTCTTTGCTTTATAGGATCCAGGACTTAACAGAATTGGTCAATGGTTGGATGTGAAACTTAATCAGGGAATGACTGACCTATCATACCCTCTGTCCTCTGAACCACAGTTAGGCGAATATACTATTATGGTGAAAAGTAAAGTCCACAAGTTCCGCGTGGAGGAATATGGTGAGAAACCAAATTTAAACAAAGTTAATACAAGCATGCATTTTTGGCAAGACATTAAATGGTCATGCACAGTTATATAGCCAGATATAATAAGTAAAATATATATGTGCTTCTGGAAGAATGGTCAAACATTCCCAAAGACACACTCCTAAATCTTGTGGACAGCCTTCCCACAAGAGTTGAAGCTGTTATAGCTGCAAAGGGTGGGCAAACTCAATATAGCCCCTAGGGACAATGGGATGCGATTAAAGTTCATGTGCGTGTAAAGTCAGGTGTCCCAATATTTTTGGTAATATAGTGTATGTGGATGGGTAAAGCTTACCCTAAAGGAAGAAGACGGTCAGAAAGTTGAGGGGTTGAGTCACAGGGCTGGCATTCAAGAGGTGGCCATTGGAAAGAAATTGCAAAGATTTCTGCAGAGCCTAAAATTGTCCTGCCCACTCATCTCTTCCTTTGTTATTTATTAGTTCTTACATAAATATTCATCATGGCAAGCAAGATGGTAAGGGGTCTTTGATATTTACAGACAGTAATGTGATTTCAGTAAATAGGGGGAACATCTCAGAGGATGTCAAGTTTTAGTAAGAGGTTTTAAGACTGTTGAGGTGTGAGGACCAGGTTTTTCTATCTAAAGCATACTGGGGCCAAAGACCTCCTTCTTGTTTATTGGAATTGTTAATATTTGTATTATTTGCAATTTAAATCATTGTACAATTATTTATTGTTTAATTATTGGCTACTGTTGCCAACAGAACCCAATACCAAAAACTGGTATTTTATTTTATTTTATTTTATTTGAGGAATTTCATTGATAAGTCCCTTGAATATGAGCATAATTTCCAAATTGTCTCTGAGAATACCCTTCAACACCTTGTTTAATGTCTTTCTCCTCCACAGTGCTTCCAAGATTTGAGGTCATCTTTGAGCTTCCAAAGTTTCTCCTGACCAACAAGGAAACATTCCCCGTTAAGATATGTGCCAGGTGAGGCTTTTTTTACTTCAGCGAAATGCAGTAACAGAGGATGTTTTTCCAGTCATTTAAAGCATAAGAAGACAATGCCTCTCCTAAGCCCTGTCTATGTGATGTACTATAACCGACTAAGGGAACTTGGATGAAACAGGGATTGTCTAGCTAGAACTGAGCTAACTACTAGCACTAGACAGGACAAGGGGGGGGGGGGGAGGGGACAGAGGGAGATACCAAATCACATAAGTAAACAAACTGTAGTGGCCCTAAACCACTAGTAGATGTCAGCATACTACAGAACAATAGTAACCCGATGCTGTTTAATGCAACACAGAACAAATACATACATATAAGTGGGACAGAACACACAAATTTTATCAGACAATACTGTGTCCTAATAAGATTATATATATATATACACAGTATCTCACAAAAGTGAGTACACCCCTCACCTTTTTGTGAACATTTTATTATATCTTTTCATATGACAACACTGAAGAAATGATACTTTTCTACAATGTAAAATAGTGAGTGTACAGCTTATATAACAGTGTAAATTTGTTGTCCCCTCAAAATAACTCAACACACAGCCATTAATGTCTAAACCGCTGGCAACAAAAGTAACTACACCCCTAAGTGAAATTGTCCAAATTGGGCCCAAAGTGTCAATATTTTGTGTGGCCACCATTATTTTCCAGCACCGCCTTAACCCTCTTGGGCATGGAGTTCACCAGAGCTTCACAGGTTACCACTGGAGTCCTCTACCACTCCTCCATGATGACATCACGGAGCTGGTGGATGTTAGAGACCTTGCGCTCCTCCACCTTCCATTTGAGGATGCGCCACAGAGGCTCAATAGGGTTTAGGTCTGGAGACATGCTTGGCCAGTCCATCACCTTTACCCTCTGCTTCTTTAGCAAGGCAGTGGTTGTCTTTGAGGTGTGTTTGGGGTCGTTACCATGTTGGAATATTGCCCTGCAGCCCAGTCTCTGAAGGGAGGGGATCATGCTCTGCTTCAGTATGTCACAGTACATGTTGGTATTCATGATTCCCTCAATGAACTGTAGTGCCGGCAGCACTCATGCAGCCCCAGACTATGACACTCCCACCACAATGCTTGACTATAGGCAAGACACAGTTGTCCTTGTACTCCTCACCTGGTTTCTGACACACACGCTTGACACCATCTGAACCGAAAAAGTTTATCTTGGTCTCATCAGACCTCAGGACATGGTTGCAGTAATCCATGTCCTTAATCTGCTTGTCGTCAGCAAACTCTTTGCAGGCTTTCATGCGCCTCTTTAGAAGAGGCTTCCTTCTGGGACGACGCTATGCAGACCAATTTGATGCAGTGTGCGGGGTATGGTTTGAGCACTGACAGGCTGACCCCCCACCCCTTCAACCTCTGCAGCAATGCTGGCAGCACTCATACGTCTATTTCCCAAAGACAACCTCTGCATATGACGCTGAGCACGTGCACGCAACCTCTTTGGTCAAACATGGCGAGGCCTGTTCTGAGTGGAACCTGTCCTGTTAAACCGCTGTATGGTCTTGACCAACGTGCTGCAGCTCAGTTTCAGGGTCTTGGCAATCTTCTTATAGCCTAGGCCATCTTTATGTAGAGGAACAATGTTTCAGATCCTCAGAGAGTTCTTTGCCATGAGGTGCCATGTTGAACTTCCAGTGACCAGTATGAGAGAGTGAGATCGATAACACCAAATTTAACACACCTGCTCCCCATTCACACCTGAGACCTTGTTACACTAATGAGTCACATGACACAGGTGAGGGAAAATGTTTAATTGGGCCCAATTTGGAAATTTTCACTTAGGGGTGTACTCACTTGTGTTGCCAGTGGTTTAGACAATATGGCTGTTTATTGAGTTATTTTGAGGGGACAGCAAATTTACACTGTTATACGAGCTGTACACTCACTACTTTACATTGTAGCAAAGTGTCATTTCTTCAGTGTTGTCACATGAAAAGATAGAATAAAATATTTACAAAAATGTGAGGGGTGTACTCACTTTTGTGAGATACTATATATATATATATTCCTCCAAAAAATTTAAGTAACACTTTTTAATCAGAGTATAGCATTAGGTCAATTAAACTTCTGCGATTTTGACCTGGTCGGTTAAGTAGCAGAGGGTTTTTTTAATCAGTTTCAGCTGCTTTGATGTTAATGAAATTAACAACAGGGGCACTAGATGAGCAACAATGAGACAACCTCCAAAATAGGAATGGTTTTACAGATGGAGGCCACTGAAATTTTTTTCCCTACGCATCTTTTCTGACTGTTTTTCGCTAGCTTTGCATTTGGCTAGGGTCAGTGTCACTACTGGTAGCATGAGGCGATACCTGGACCTTATAGAGGTTGCACAGGCATCCCAACTCCTCCAGGATGGAACATAAATCTGTGCCATTGCCAGAAGGTTTTCTGTGTCTCCCACCACAGTCTCAAGAGCATGGAGAAGATTCCTGTAGATGGGCAGTTACTCTAGTAGAGAGGTCAATGAATGGGTACTTGGCGCTGCCTGTATTGGGTCTTACTGTGTATGAATCTCAGTAAATATATGTGAATACAAATAGAGATGTCTGTGCATTAATAAATATACATAATTAAATTGATAAAAACAACATATGGAAACAAAAAGTGGTATTAAAAGACCAACATATAAAACGATAGTGGTAATAAATTCCAATAATAAATTCTGAGTGCAATCAGGTAATTTGATACATAAAATAAATAAACCAATGATGGTAAATCAATTTAAAGTGGCAAGTGACAAGAAAGTGCTAAATTAGTGCACAGAGATGAAGATAAATAAATATACTAGCAAAAAAGTATAAAATATGAGTGCAATAAAGTGCAAGAGAATAATTGATGGTAAAACAATAAATAGTATGGTGACTGGCTAAAAAACTGGTAGTCCTAGGAGCCAGTAATGGTGATACAAAATAGTCAGATCTCGGACAAAAATCCGTGAATAAGGTGTAGTAAGTGACAGGCATATAAAAATATAAATAAAGTGCAACAAAAGTTGGTCCGTGAAAACTGAATATTTAAGTGATCAAATCTAAAATAATAAAATAAGTATACATATAAATATAAATATAAAGTGCTTCAGTGGTCCATAATGGAAACAATATTCTCAGTGCAAAAAATGTATATCAAATGTCCTTAGTGCAACCGTATACAAAGTACAAAATTTAAGTACAGTCCAAAGAAAGATTTCTCCCAAGAGGAATTAGGGTGCTGGAAAAGTGCTCATATCCATAAAGTGCCCAGGTGCTCTTCAAGAAAGATCCCCCTAAGGGAATGCACTCACCACAACTAGGATAATAAAGAGCCTTTAAGCAAGCATATTTCTCCTTATCCGGATAGTTGGATTGGGACCTCCTTATAGTGGCTTCCTTAATGGTATCTCGCCCTTTTCTCCTGTACTGTGTCTCAAGCAAGAAGGAAGGAGGCAGACATAGTGAAGCCCGTAAAAGGTTTATTAAATATTAGGCATAAAATAGTACTCAAACGGAGGAACTTGTGTGGGGACATGACCAATATAGGATGGTTAACAGGAAGTCTATAAATGAATTGGGTCCCACTCCTCAACCTGTGATTGGCTATTAGTAAACCCAGACGAGTATAAAGAGAAGCCGCCTTACCGGAAGTGATGTCTTTGATAACGCCCATTAAGGCGGGTGAAACGCGTTGACGCACTTCCGGGCAGCGGAGCAACGTCACTATGTCATTTCCTGGAACCACCGTGGAACGCACGCTGGCAGCATCCACGGAAGCGGAGGAATACACGGATTGCTTGCTTTGTATATGCCAAATACCAACTGATGTTTGTGAGTACTATTTTATGCCTAATATTTAATAAACCTTTTACGGGCTTCACTATGTCTGCCTCCTTCCTTCTTGCTTGAGACACAGTACAGGAGAAAAGGGAGAGATATCATTAAGGAAGCCACTATTAGGAGGTCCCAATCCAACTATCCGGATAAGGAGAAATATGCTTGCTTAAAGGCTCTTTATTATCCTAGTTGTGGTGAGTGCATTCCCTTAGGGGGATCTTTCTTGAAGAGCACCTGGGCACTTTATGGATATGAGCACTTTTCCAGCACCCTAATTCCTCTTGGGAGAAATCTTTCTTTGGACTGTACTTAAATTTTGTACTATGTATACGGTTGCACTAAGGACATTTGATATACATTTTTTGCACTGAGAATATTGTTTCCATTATGGACCACTGAAGCACTTTATATTTATATTTATATTTATATGTATACTTATTTTATTATTTTAGATTTGATCACTTAAATATTCAGTTTTCACGGACCAACTTTTTTTGCACTTTATTTATATTTTTATATGCCTGTCAGCGCTGCCTTATTCATCTCTTTTTCAATATTACTGGTATTTTACCTAGTGAGCAACAGCTTCAGGTTTTATCACTTTATATATATTTATATCTTTTACCATTTATCACAGCACGGGTATTAATTATTGGTTTTATAAGGTGTAGTAAGTGCAATAATGTGGAAAAAAAGCAATAAATAATTTAGTGACTGGCTAAAAAGGTAATCCAGATAGCCAAAAAGTGGTGATAGAAAATAATCCTAAGAAATAGTCCAAATCCAGAGAAGATCAGTGAATGGGTGAAATGAAATTCTAGGTGACCCCGTGGTGGGTAACTGGTGAGGAAAAAGGAAATCCCACTAGTAATTAGCCTACTAACCAGATATACCGACCCCTAGAGCGGATAATAAGATGTGGATTGAATTCCTTCCCTTGGCTCCTAACTTCCTTCTAGATCAGGGGGATGTTGGAGGCCGTCCCTGGGGGTCCCGGGTGTCACCAGAGAAAAGCAGGATATAAAGGTCCTCTCCAATCGGAACAATTTTATGTACGGTGTCCGTGGGAAAAGGTAAACCACTCAGCCGTGGAATCATACAGGGGAAAAGAAAAGGCCAAATAGTGTAATACCGTAAGGTCTTTTATTGAGATCAAACTATAAAAATGGGTACTCACAGTAAAACAGGGAATACAAGCGTGTAAATGGCGTCCCGGAACGCAATGCGTTCCACCAATATGCCGGAACTGGAAGTGATGTGACGGCGCTGTACGCGTTTCTTCATCAGATGTCTTCTGCAGAGGTTGCACAGGCATCCCAACTCCTCCAGGATAGAACATCAATTTGTGCCATTGCCAGGTTTGCTGTGTCTCCCACCACAGTCTCAAGTGCATGGAGAAGATTCCTGTAGATGGGCAGTTACTCTAGTAGAGCTGGACAGGGCTGTAGAAGGTCCTTAAGCCATCAGCAGGACCGGTATCTTCTACTTTATGAAAGGAGGAACAGGATGAGCACTGCCAGAGCCCTACAAAATGACCTCCGGCAGGCCACTGGTGTGAATGTCTCAAACAATCAGAAACAGACTTCATAAGGGTGGCCTGAGGACCCAAAGTCCTCTAGTGGGCCCTGTGCTCACTGCCTGGCACTGTGGAGCTCGATTGGGATTTGCCATTGAACACCAGAATTGGCAGGTCCACCTCAGGCACTCTGTGCTTTTCACAGATGAGAGCAGGCTCACCCTGAGCACATGTGACAGACGTGAAAGGGTCTGGAGAAGCCGTGGAGCATGATCGGTTTGTTGGTGGTTCAGTGATGGTTTGGGGAGACATTTCCATGCAGGGACACACAATGCCCGGCCTCTTGTGGCTAGAGTATGTAGCCGGTCCATGGAGGATGAAGGAATTGATACCATTGAATGGCCCCCACGCTAGCCTGACCTAAATCCAATAGAACACCTCTGGGACAATATGTTTTGGTCCATTTGATGCCACCAGGTTGCACCTCAGTCTGTTCAGGAGCTCAGTGATGCCCTGGTCCAGATCTGGAAGGAAATACCCCAGGAAACCATCCGTCATCTCAAAAGGAGCAAGCCCCGACTTTGTCAGGCATGCATTCAAGCATGTGGGGGCCTTACAAACGACTGAGTGCCATTTTGAATTACTGCAATGAAATTTCAGCAAAATGGACTAGCCTGCTGCATCATTTTTTTCTCTTTTAATTTTAGGGGAGTCTTTGATGTCAGTCATTTCCATTAAATGATGTGGTATTCTTTCATTCCTAACACATTACCCAGTCCATATCAGTATAGATATCCAGCATGAGATTTTTCCATATTGAAGTCTGATGTGTTTTCAAAGTGTTCCTGTAATTTCTTTGAGCAGTATATATATATATATATATATATATATATATATATATATATATATATATATATATATATATATATATATATATATATATACAGCGTTGCCTTGCCAAGGAATACAAATAGAATACCACCCAGAATTTTCAACCAGGTGGGTTGAAGGGCTCCAGGGAACTTGTGTTATGGAGAGGAAACTGGCTTTTCAGTTCCCTCAGTGTGTGGTAAAATACATTTTGGGACCTGGAGCCTGGAGATTTCAAAATGATCTATGAATATGAGGGATGAGCTCTCAAGTCCTGGGTCTAAGTTGTGTACACCCAGCACGCTAATTAATCAGGTGTGTGAGACTTTGGAAACTAACTTCCTGGTATTGGGACATTTCCTGCAAATTTTATGGGCCTGAAACTATAGCCCAGAGAATCTCTGAAGCTTTGTGAGGATCCTGAAAATAAGTCAGCAAATAAAAGGATGTACTAATGCAAGTAACTACTCGTAACCCAATCTGTGCCCTCATGCCCAATGGTTAATTAAATTGAAGGACTTGCTAAATTCATAACAAATCAAATCTCAAACACTAAGGGGTAAAAGACATAATATGTATATTATGGGATTAAATCTATTTAGTTACTAAAAGCAATGCACTCTGCTCTGAATCATTTGCACCCTTTTGCTGAACACCCCATTAACATGATATATACAGTAGGTAGTAAGGGTGCAAAAGACAGTGTAATACTCATCATTACACCCTTCCGCAAACCACAGGTTGGACATTAAATGAGTTCTTTAATGACACTGTGATATTCACATTGAAGTGTTACTCATATAGTATTTTCACCAACCAGGTACACTTTTGGAAAGCCAGTTTCAGGCCAGTATAAAGGCAGCTTGTGTCGGAGACAAATCACTGGATTCACCACACCATCTTCAACTCAAAGACATGCCTGTGTTCGTTTCAAAGGAGAGGTGAGACAAATGGGGCTTACTTTACTGCTAAGCTAAAAAGCAGTTCAAGTTCTGACCAATCAAGTTTTTTGGGCTATACATCATTCCAGCTAATAATCATTTTATGTTGCTTTAGATAAACTATTTAAAGGTGAATTTTGATTGATTGTTACAGTATGTGCTGCTAGATTTTTGATCACAGTCTCACAGAAGGATGGAAAGCATGGGTGTTTTCTGAAAGCAGTGGGCCAGTGTGCAAGATCATAAGTTAGGCCCCCTTGCCTAATTAAGCAAAAAACAAAAAACAATTGTGTTGCAGCAAAAAGTGGGCATGGTTTTCATTGCCCTAATATTGGGTGTTGCTTGAAGGGTTAAATACATGAATGTACAGCACAGGAATGTACAGCACAGTATTTGTGGAGGTACTTTGCAGGGGCTAGAGCTCAGTATTAGACATTGGGGCACCTATTAATGGTGTCAATAGCGACACAGAGCTCAGGGGTCAGCTGTAAGTGATGCTGATTTTAGGGTTCAGTAGTAAGTGGTTCAGAGTTCAGGGGTAATAGGTGACACATAGTTCAGGGCTCAGTAGTAAGTAACATAGAGTTCAGGGATACCATAGCAGATCAGTGCAGCTCCAAGCCTGCAGTATCTGTCTCCCAGGTTTACTCTTGGTATTCAGGTGCTGGCAGAAATAGTGCACATCTTGCTCCAAAGTTTTGGACACATTGGGAAGCCTATTCATGGGTTAATAGTAAGTGACACAGAGTTCAGGGGTCAACTGTAAATGACACTGAGTTTAGAGTTCAGTAGCAAGTGATGCAGAGTTCAGGGGTCAGTAGTAAGTGATGCAAAGTTCAGGGGTCAGTAGCAAGTAATGCAGATTTCAGGGTTCAGTAGCAAGTGTTGCAGCATTTAGGGGACAGTAATAAGTGATACAGAGTTCAGGGGTCAGTAGTAACTGACACAGCATTCGGGGGTCAATATTAAGTGATGCAGAGTTCAAAGGTCAGTAATAAGTGACACAGCATTCAGGGGTCAGTAGTAAGTGAGGCAGAATTCAGGAGTCAGAAGAAAGTGACACAGCGTTAATGGGTCAGTAGTAATTGATGCAGAATTCAGGAGTCAGTAGTGACACAGAATTTAGGGATCAGGAGTAAGTAATGCAGAGTTCAGGGATCAGTAGAAGGTGATGCAGAATTCAGGGGTCAGTAGTAGGTGATGCAGAGTTTAGGGATCAGTAGTAAGTAACGCAGAGTGCAGACCTCAGTAGTAAGTGACCCTCTGTCTCACAGTATGGCCAAACAGCCCTCCCCTGCACAACTTACCATCATTCTCCCTGGACTAATGATGCTTCTTCTGTCCCCAGTGAAGACTCTCTTCCTCTTTTCCCTTGGTCTGGTAGGAAGAGCTAAAGTCTGACCATAGCAGTGGACAATCACAGTCCTGCTATCCCAGGAAATGGGCACCCACCTCTAGCATTACATTGACATACACATACACAAACACTAGATGGGTCATCTTACAGCTGTGTGTGACAAGTACAGCTGCATCAAAGTCACAGAACTGAACAGTGTTCACCCAAACTTGTTGTGTATTGTGTGAGAGCACAAGGGCCCCACCCCCCTTGGGGCCGTGTGCTTGACACTCATTGCATCCAAGAAGGAGATGCCACTGATCATGTGTTCCTTCATTATTTAGAGTATAACTGCAGATTTATGATTTGTAGAGTGCAATTCTCTTTATAATTGTTTCAATTTGTGTTTGTACTTCTTAGCTGGACAAGCAGGGTTGTGCCAAGTTAACCATGAAGTCTTATAATTTTTACCTTCAACACCCAACATACACCATGCAAATGTCTGTACAGGGAAAGGTCACTGTCACAGAAGATGGAACAGGTTAGTCATGGAAAACCGTTTTTGGAAATTGGCATTTTTTTTAAAAAAACACTTGCCTTCTTTGGAAAAATTACATGTTGCATCTCTAAATTACATGTTGCATCTCTATACTGTTGCTATGTAGGAATAGAATTTTCTGCAATTGGAGAATCCAGAATCACAACCATAAACCATATACTAGATTTTCCTAATGCCAAGAAAACGTACAGGCCTGGGATTCCATATTCTGGAACAGTTAAGTCTTAGATTTATTTTGATTGGTTACATTGAATGTCTGGATATAATAATATGTGTGGTTCCTTCAACAAAAGCACCTATTTTCATACATTTGGTCTTAGCATCGAAGGTCTGGTGTTGGTAGTTCTTTTTTTTTTTTTGCAAGGGAAACTGAAGTGCATAGTGTGGTGGCCCGGTGTTTCACTAAGAACATATCAGCTACGTAAAGCATTGTAATCAAAAAACAAACATAAGGGCGCACCGGCCTAATGCATTATCCTCCACAAAGGTTTTATTGAATAAAAAGATAAAAATACTCACAGACCAGTTCTTGGTACATGCATATCAAAATATTATATTGCTGTCAGCATCAGAACCGGAAGATGTACCGTCTTCTAAAGCTTAAAAAAGGCTTGCGCGTTTCAAGGCTTAGCCTCTTCCTCAGAGCCTCGAAATGCGTAAGCCTTTTCAAGCTTTAGAGGATGGTACATCTTCCAGTTCTGATGCTGATGGCAATATATTTTTTTTTTATATTGCCTCCTCAAGCGCAGGAGTCATTTATTTTTTCTACAGCTTGGTGGAGCTGAAATGAAAGCACTTTCTGTTGCAAACTTTGAGGATGAGTTGCCTACAGCTACAGAGGTCATCGAGGGGGGCTTGTCTTCAAGTTCGTTTAATGCTTGTTGAGAATTTGTCTTCGTATACTCAGGGATGGGCTCCATTGTGTCACAGGACCCCAGGGGTTAATGTAAGACAGACATATTTGCTTAGTAGCATATTATTTCTTATGTATTGTTTTTGTCTATGTAAAATCTCTCCAATAAACAAATATTGAAACAGAGAAAACAGAGAATACAAACTACAGGGTTAGCTAAGGATCTACAGTATATGCAAAAAACCTTTAAAAAAACCTTTAAAAACCTTTTTAAAACCACGGAACCCAAACTAGTCATATACAGATCAAGACCAGTTGGTTGGGGAGTACTGACTCTCCATATACTGTAAATTTGTGGTGCCCCAAAAGAACAAAATATTGTATACAGAAAAGTTAATGTGGGGAAAGACCCATTTAATTGTTTAAATAAAGGGACAAACTGCAGTTATCTCCTATAAAATCTTTATCATAAACTGAATTTAATTAATTGACACTCAAAAATACATGATTTGCACAATGGTACTTTAAAAAAAAAAAAAAAAAGCTTTAAGGTCTGTACTGGTGAGACATTAATGTAAGTTTCATGGAAGTGGATTTGATACTGCAACAGAGGCGTTGAATGTTTGCATGCTTCATGCTCCCACTGTTTGCATTTACATCAAAAGCCATCTTCCTTGCTTGAATTGTGCTTGCCTACGGCCTATCTGTCTGCTTGCCACCTGCTTCTACTGCTAAACATGCAATTGCAACCACTGAATAGTGAGCCCGTACTGTCCACTTCACCTGTTCGGGTCTTCCAGGAACTCCATCCATCCTGTCTTAACAGCTGAAAAGTTATAGACCAAATCGAACCCATCTTACAGTGATAGATTTTTCAGGGGATGTGGTCAACTAGGAGATGAACTTCATAGTGGCATTTTGGTCGAGGGTATTCGGACTTCTATTCACCTTCTTCCATGTACCTACCCACAAAAACACCAAATTGGCTCTGCTCCATTGCCCAATCCGAGGCCTCTTCTCCTATCAGCAGAAATTAGCACTTACGTATTTATTGCTGCTAAACATGCAATAGCCAGGGCCTGAAAAAAGTCATTTTTTTTGTTTGCAGAGATAAAAAACATCTTAATGACTCCCATGATTAATAAGAAGATGACTAGTATCCTTCACAACTCCCTCACTAAATTTCTTAAGATGTGGGTCCCGTGGGGGTCTTATGTTCTGCCAACCTTGCCCCCGACCAGCCTGAACCTCCCCAATTGACCTCTTCCACCTCTCGGTCTGGGGATACCTTCTCCTCATTCTTCACTCTCCTCCCCCTTCTTTTTCTTCTGTGACTCCTCCCACCTCTACCTGATTCCTTTCCCTTCCAACCCCACCCATTTTTTTCTCTTCCTCCCCCTTTTTCGTTCTTGTGTGCTTTGATTATGTTTCATTTCTCCCAAATCTTTGTGGATTGCTCCACAGCTAAGTCTCTAAGCCCTTTGACCCAAGAACCCTTTGTTGTCCCCTGGCTCATAAAAATATTGTACCAGGATAGTTATAGACCATCTATCTAGGTGGAATATTCTATGTGATTATCTGGGTGATTAGGGAGCATAGATGTCAGCTGTCTTGGCATATGGCCATGAATAGGCTGTTGCCGCAGCAGTTTCCTAGGGCTCCCTTTAACCCTTAAGATTTATCTTACACTCAGCTGGTCTCTGAGGATTGTTGTGCTGTGTGAGTGCATACACAGGTGTGACCCCGAGTGTATTTTAAATCTGTGACAACATTGTCAATTTTAAAGTAACATTGTGCAAATCATGTAGTTTTGTGTTTCATTTAATTAAAGTCAGTTTGTAATAAAGACTTTGTAGGAGATACTATAACTGCAGTTTGCCCCTTTAATTTGAGCAACTATGTGAGTCCATACCCACATGCAATTTTATTTTTTTTCACTAAGGATCTAAACTTTGACAAGTAAGTTAGTGGGCTAAATAATTATTTGTTGAGTTTGCAACATGGGATTTTGACAACTGTCCCATGACTCTTTTGCCACCAATCTTTGATCCTATCATTGCCTCATGATGAATGTAAAGTCATGCAAACCATCAGTGAGTGTTACAGCAGAAACCAGTGCATGGAACATCGCTTAGTTATCTATGACACAGTGCTTGTCTGCCTTTGGCTACCTTTAGTGAGTGATAAAACACTTCCATGCTACTAACGTTGA
The DNA here is from genome assembly GCF_965119305.1 of Pelophylax lessonae. NCBI lineage: Eukaryota > Metazoa > Chordata > Amphibia > Anura > Ranidae > Pelophylax > Pelophylax lessonae. The sequence continues at coordinate 78,726,515 of NC_138776.1, read as the reverse complement.
TGGAAGATTTATAATAGATAAATTATGTGTTGCTTCAGGTAGAAGTACTTAATGAAGATAGAATACCTGTTGCGGGCCAGAAAGTTTACCTTACCTGCCGAGACGGAAACACGACCTCCAAACACACTCAGATAACAGATGGTAATGGACGTGCTGCTTTTAAGCTGAACAATACCAAAAACTGGGTGGACAAAGTATTCTTAACAGTGAGTACAAAAGCTAATTACAAGCACCATTTCCAGTGATGAACATTGTGTTTTATTACTTACTATTATTCATATTGTTTACTCTAGTCTCGAGGATACATTATTCCCCGCGCTTACATTTTTTAAGATTAGGAAGGCTTCAAAGAGTTGGGTAGTGTTGAAGTGTTAAAGGCAGAGTTAAATTCTTCTAATAATTTGTGAACTAAAACCTTGGAATAAATAGCACAGAATTCAGTTGGTAAGCTACAATTTACAGGAACTTTAGTCTCTGCAAGCTGACTAATTGCCAATTCTATTCCCCCTTCCGTCAGAGTAGTCTCACAAAGGCTGACCATACATTATACAATTTTCTTGTACAAGTTTTCTTTAGATTTACCAAAACCATATATTATGAGATCAAACCTAAACACTTTCAAATTGTATGCAACCAGACCCTTGCACTACATAGTTGAAGGGTAATCTAAAGGAAATTGAATAGGAAAAATGCTTGCTCAGGTATTAAAGCGGCGTTCCGGCCTCAGAAAAGTTTTTTAGAAAAAAATACCCCCGGGACAGTAAGGCTAGTGCATTCCACAATGGATAGCCTCTGAACTGTCCCAGGTCGCACTTACCTTTTAGTAAGTGCGACCTGGGACAGTTCAAACATGCCCAGAAGCTGTTTAGCAGGGAATGACGCGCCTGCACCGGAACTGACGAGTGGGGCCAGTGAAGGCGTATTGGCTCCTGGGAGCGATGACGTTCAGCTCCCAGAAGTCATCGCAAGTAGGAAGTGACGGCGCGGGCTGCGGCCGCAGATGGAGGAAGTAGAAGGAAGGTAAGTATACTTTCTTCAAAAACAAGGTAAGTAAACAGAAAAAAAAAATCCATTTATTTTTCAGGTTAATGTTAGCAAGCGGATGGCCAAAAGTCATTTTTGAGGCAGGGACACCGCTTTACCTGCATGAATGAGATGCAATTAGGAATTGTACAACTCTAATTTTCCACACATTTAGGAGTAGTAGAGTGCAGGTTACAGAATACATTACAAACTTGCTCAGAGATGAGTTAAAGGTCCCTTATGAGGTCACCCTCTGCAGATTGTAAGGTTTTCACGACCAGGGGTTTGGTGTTAAAGTGCTAGATGAGCCAACAGTTAACCACATTTCTCACCGCTGTTTATCAGTGAAAAAGGGTTTCTTAGTTTTCCACTACCCTTGTCTAAAGTTCAAAGCAGGCAATGTTCTCAGTGGAAGGGTTTTCGGCAATTTTATTGTTAATGGTGTCCAATTGCAACACTACTTGCTGTTTCCGGAGTTTAGCAGATTGTTTAAGGCTATTGATATAAGAGAGAAGGTATGTTTGTACATGCATTTTAAAGGATTTCTAGACATATCAGGGTCTGGCAACAGGTTGAGCAAAAATGGACTGAGTCGCCAGGCTGGAGACATGGATTTCATTGTGCTCTCCAGTTCAATCCAGCATGGCAAGTGATCAATTGGATATCTGGAATAACAGCCTGTGTCTCTAAGCAAGAGGAAGGGGGCAATCAAAAGCAATAAAAAGTAGTGTCATGCATTATGGAGAAAGACAAGAAAACTATTTCGGTAGGGTATTTATATCGCCGAGCATTTGTCAAAGAAAATTCATCAATCAATCTCCCAAATCTTGTGCAGGATGATCAAGTCAGTACCCCTCCTGCCTGGTTTCATTTATCCAGACTAGGCTCAATGATGATAGTAAAGTCACCTGACCAGTAGGATGTTGGGCAGTGAATGAAAGACCCTTGTTAACTACCATGGAACAATATGGGAGAAGAACATAATAAGCAAGAAAGAGGAAAGAGATGTGAAATGAATATGCATACATAAAATGTATCTAGCCTCTGAGTAAAAGTTCCAGTAGTTTAAATTGTACCCACTTGGGGATAAGAATATAAACTTGTCTAGAGTTAGAAGTATGGGAAGCATGATAAGCCCAGGCTACCCAAGGGCCCTTTAATTTTTTTTGCAAAAGACCCTCAATATGAGTTTCTAACAGTGCAATAATTTCAGTCTATTGTTTTACAAAAAAAAAAAAAAATATGACAGCATGCTTAAGTTAATCTGGCATACCTTTGGTGTTGTTCACTATAGAAAAAGTAGGAGAGAACCATTAGTCAAATAGAGCCACAAGAGGGCATAGCTGAATAGTATATTGAGCCTTACATGGGCAGTGAAAATTAAGAGTATTGCGTAAGCAGCTTGCAAGCAGGAGACAGAAGAATACCTACAGAAAGAGCGGAGTTAAAAACTCTAACTCACATGTACACTGTCCCCAACTTATATGAGCATACATTTTGGTAAACATCAGCAATCCTTAAGTTGAACATATTGAGGGTCAAGTATAGGACCACTTAGAGAACTATTTCATAGTTGTAGCCATAAGAGAGCCTATCAGTAAATGTAAAAACAATGTAAGCCTAAATTGGAAAAGCAAGATAAAGAATATGTAGCCAAAAATGGGTGAAAAAGGTGGTAAGTCTCATCCAATATATCCAGTTGTTAGACGATAAACTCAAAATATAACATTGCAACGCAGATATACATATGTAGACATCCTCCTTATATGAAGAATATGTAGACATCTCTTAGCTTCCAGGAACTTTGTGCACTGTGCACTGCCAATGAAGTTCAGCCAAAAATTCCAGGAACAACAAATAGTTGATATTATGGAATTCCCATTCTCCCTTGTGAGTCACATGATAGCATCATTGTCTTTATAATTAGAATTTTGTAAGATTAAAGTGCTAGGTGGAGCCCCAGCAGGTGGTGGTTTAGAAGCCATTTCGTTTGTGCACTCCACTGTGAAGGTAAGAGAGAAGTAGTCATGGCCATAGGTGTCAGTCATGGTTACTGAATCCTATTCTATAAATTGTCTTGTTTCTGTCTGACAAGTTGAAGTTGATGCTGCATTTTTCTGGAAGCCCACTGTAATGGTCGCAGTTATTCTTCCATCTGGTTTAGTGGAATCTCAGACTCTGCCACTCTATCCCAGAGTTTATGGAGGTCTCGTCGAATTAAAGAGATATAAAACTTAACTTCCTCTATGTAGGAGGCCAGGGCCGTCTGGCAGGTAGAAATAGCATTGAAAACCTTGGTAGAAATATTTGCAGCCTGGTCAGACCCTGGAGAAGGTGGGCCACCATCTTCCAAAATAAATAGGGTAAAATGAATCGGCGCTTAATCACCCCCCATATGGAAAATAACAAGAATAAATAATAAATAATAAAAACTTTAAAACCAAGCACAGCAACTGCAAACATATGATGGTAATATTCAAAGATATAGGTGATATTGTGCAAATAATGCAAAGGATAAAACGTATAAACTATCATAAAGTGAAATAGTGCATAGTGAGAGGTAAATAAATACACAGATAAAATGTGCAAAGAACAAATTCGTCAATCCATAAATATCAAAAGTTCATAGTGAAAGTGCTGGTGAGGAAATAATTCCAGAAGTGCGGAAAACTCCTTAAAAGTGAGGGAAACCAATTTAACTGTGGTAGTGAGCTACGATCCTTAAATGAGTGAAATGGCCGCTCACCTCCAAAACACTCAGAATGAGCGTTTGTACCAAGGGTAAAACAGGATGGCTTCTGTGGGAATAGGGATCCACCAATGGTTCCTTTAAGAGTAGGCTCCTCTGGGACTTAATGGAAATCCAGTATCAACATCAAGGGATGAAATCCTGGATAAGGTTTGGAGTTCAAACCCACGATAAAAGGAGGCACTTCATGGTGTAGTACGTTTCAAATGATAACATTTATTGAATTAAAAAAATGCACTCACGTAAAAGTAGGCATATAACAGCATAAAAGTAGCATGGCAGCGGCTTAGGCAGTAGTATCCAGGGACTTCCGGTCTCAGTCGAGGACCGGAAGTGACGTCAGACGCTTCTCCCGACTAGTTGCGTCACAGCAGACATGTGACTTTCTCAAGGGAAAGTCCCTTGAGAAAGTCACATGTCTGCTGTGACGCAACTAGTTGGGAGAAGCGTCGGATGTCACTTCCGGTCCTTGGCCGAGACCGGAAGTCCCTGGATACTACTGCCTAAGCCGCTGCCACGCTACTTTTATGCTGTTATATGCCTACTTTTATGTGAGTGCATTTTTTTAATTCAATAAATGTTATCATTTGAAACGTACTACACCATGAAGTGCCTCCTTTTATCGTGGGTTTGAGCTCCAAACCTTATCCAGGATTTCATCCCTTGATGTCGATACTGGCTTTCCATTAAGTCCCAGAGGAGCCTGCTCTTAAAGGAACCATTGGTGGATCCCTATTCCCACAGAGGCCATCCTGTTTTACCCTTGGTACAAAAGCTCATTCTGAGAAGTTTGGAGGTGAGCGGCCATTTCACTTATTTAAGGATCGTAGCTCACCACCACAGTTAAATTGGTTTCCCGCACTTTTAAGGAGTTTTCCGCACTTCTGGAATTATTTCCTCACCAGCACTTTCGCTATGAACTTTTGATATTTATGGATTGACGAACTTGTTCTTTGCACGTTTTATCTGTGTATTTATTTACCTCTCACTATGCATTATATCACTTTATGATATTTTATACGTTTTATCCTTTGCATTATTTGCACAATATCACCTATATCTTTGAATATTACCATCATATGTTTGCAGTTGCTGTGCTTGGTTTTAAAGTTTTTATTATTTATTATTTATTCTTGTTATTTTCCATATGGGGGGTGATTAAGCGCCGATTCATTTTACCCTATTTATCTTGATATATGTATGTGGAGACACTGCTAAGAATTGGCTGCTAACCCTTGAGCTCCCCCTTCTTCATCTCTATCTTAATATCTCTCATTTCGTATCACATCTGGTTGATGGTCAGCGCGTAGGCATATTCTACCTTTTTTTTCACCATCTTCCAAAGCCATGTCTTTGTCTTGTTTGCTTGTTTGCTTAGATTTCAAGTCCAGGGCACTTTTAGAAGGATATATCACAACTAGAATGAGTAGTATGCTCAAGCCAGAGGTAAAAGGCAGGATAGTGGGTAAGAGACAAGGGCAGGATATGTAGAAGAAAATTTGGTGAGACACATGCTTTCTACTCCATGGCACTTCAGGCCATGCCTCCCCCACTCTAACATTTTAAAGAAGATAGCGTTTTAATATGAGAAGCAGCCTTTGCAATTTGTATTTTTGTGCTACGAATAATGTTTATTTGCTGCAGGCATCGACCATGGAAGAAAGTATCCCATACTTTCCAGACTTAAATACCCCACGGGATATTAATGGGCATTTGACTCTCATGCCCCTGTATTCTGACAGCAAGAGTTACCTCAGCCTGCAGCCTGCAGGGGACATTCTGTCATGTGATTCAGAAGAGGAAGTCTATGTGGAATACATCATCAGACACACAGCACTGGAGGAGAAGACGAGTCCCTTGCTTTTACATTACTTGGTGAGATCAACTAACCCTCAGAGCTTGTAAACAGAGGTATTTGTGCTTTTCTACCATGCAAGTCAATTGGAGTACAAAATAAGCTCAGAAAGCCAGAAGAATTTCAGGCAAATCTTGATTGAAGCGTAATGTTCCTGAAAACCTTTGACACTTTTCTGTATACACAAGCCCTAAAAGGTATTCGTAGGAAAAATCAAAATTTTCATTGCCCCAAAATGTCTGCAAAAATCAGATTTACGGTGAAGTTGTGACATGTCTATGAGAAAGGTGGAATGAAGGTAGTTTTGGTGTTTAAGAATACAAGGTGCTTTAAATAGCTCCTTAGGGTTATGGAATCATTCGATCATATACAATCCTGGAGCTGTTCTTGACCTTCATTATTATAAGTAATAAAACATTAAAGTGACAGTGCTGAAATAAAGAAATGCACAAAAGAAAAAAGATACAAATACAAAATATGCATGAATCTGGCAATCACCAAACATTTAGATGATAAATTACAGTGATTGATTCGCTGCTGATGAATGTTTGGTGAAAGTCACATTAGTTGCTTTATAAATACGCTCCCTAAAGAAAATAAACTACTTTAAATAAATTTTAAAAAACCACACCCTCTTAATTAAAAAAAAAAAAGAGTAGACTTTTTTAAAAAGAAAAGTTTACTCAATTACGAGTTTCCTTTTCAGTAACATTTATTTTTTAACCCTGGATGGACTGGTGTTATTCTTCATCCTTACCAACTATGTAACTATGTAACCCATTGTCAACCCTAAGGGCCCTTTCACACGGGCGTTCCGCATGACCGTATATCATCCTATTTTTTTGCGGATGATCTACGGACATAATGTATGTCAATGGCATTGCGGATGTCAGCGGATGACCATCCGCTGACATCCGATTTTCGTCCTTTCAGTTCTGTTCCGTTTTTTGGAACGGAACAGAACCCTATTTTTGTTCCGTGTAAAAAACGTAACGGATGCAAAATCGTATGTCAGCAGTGCCATCCGCTGACATCCGCAATGCCCATAGACTTACATTATGTCCGTATATCATCCGCAAACAGATGGGATGATATGCAGACATACGGAGCGGATGACACAAATGCTCTGTGAAAAAAAAAAAGTGCCAGAGCGGATCGCAATGCGGTCCGCTCCGTGTGAAAGAGCCCTTAGCCATTTTTTCTCTATTTGCTTTTTTTTAAATCATTTGTAAATTTTGTGCGTTTTTTTAACACCACATTAACAAAAAAATTTTGTAAAAAAAACAAAATGATCCGAAAAAAATGTGCATATATAAAAGGAACAATAGACCAAATGATAAAAGAGTCCAATTTAATTTATTGTGCTAAAAGGCAACCAATGCGTTTCGAGGATCAAAAGAACTCCCCCTTTATCAAGGGCTTCAGTTAAAATTGAGAACCTTGAATGGACTATAAATAAGGCTTTCCTGTGTGAATCTGTGCAGGGAAGCTAATTGCTAGATTAGAACATCTGCATGAGCAATCAAGTTAAGAAAATAACGTAGAGCTCTTTCACACGGCGTTCCGTATGTCCGTATATCATCCTATTTTTTTGCGGATGATATACGGACATAATGTAAGTCAATGGCATTGCGGATGTCAGCGGATGACCATCCGCTAACATCCGATTTTCGTCCTTTCAGTTCTGTTACGTTTTTTGGAACGGAACAGAACCCTATTTTTTCTTCCGTTTAAAAAACGGAAAGGACGGTAAATCGGATGTCAGCGGATGGGATGATATGCGGACATACGGACCGGATAACACAAGTGTCATCCGTGTCCGTAAAAAAAAAAAAGCGCCGGAGCGGATCGCAATACGGTCCGCTCCGTGTAAAAGATCCCTTATTTGTTTTTATTTTTTTCTTTAGAAACAGATTTATAGCACCCTTGAAAGGGACAAACCACAGAAAAAAGTTTAAATTTTTACAGGATATAAACGACTTTAGTTCCCAGATGGAAAATACAGTTGGTTACCATAATGTTAATGAAATCCTGCTTCTGTTTGGCCAAGCTCATTATGACTTCTCATCCATGTCACAATGCTCCCTTAGAAATGGCAGGAAGCAGTTTTATTTCTGCACCTTGGGGTGGCCCAGCCACGGTATGTGTGAACATATGACACTATCTATCTCAGCTGAAGGTGGGGCAGGGGCAAACTTTGATACCTTCACCTTGGGTGTCAGAGATCCTTATCCTGGCACTGTAAGGTAGAGCACTACATATGAACTAATGCCCAGATTAGATAGCAAGCAATTGTGCTGCAGTAGGATAATGACTTTCTAAGCTATTGCTAGACTTCCCAGGCTTTGCAATTTTTTCGCATGATTGCAGAAAATCTGCATTGAATGACTCCAGATCAACTTTCTTTGCAAACATTCTGTAAGTTTGTTGCAAGTTTTGGTTCAGTTATGTTGTGCAATAGTCATCCCACCACAGGGGTCACTGTGGCTGAATTTCAATGATGTAGACTTGCAGAGCTCTTGCTGTAGACTCACCACTGCAACTTTGCTCTTGCTAGGGACTTCTCACGCAAATTTGCTACAATTTGGAGAAGTGTCAACTATAAATTGTGCTTCAAGTGCTCTGCAACTTTACAACTTGCCAGTGAAAATGTGTAGCAAGTTAAAGTAGAACTATAGGAAAAGCTTTTTTTTTTTTCATATTGGAGTAATGGAGGGTTATAATTCCTGTCAGATTTTTTTTTTCATCACCTGTGTCCCATTATGGAGATTTCAATTCACTTCCTGTCCAATAGCCAAACAGGAAGTGATAGGAAATTCCTGCAAATTAAGGGAATTCCTTGGGGATCCCCAGGGGAAGATTTCCTCTCTATTCATTTTCTGGTAACAACCCAAAAATGTTGGTTTTCTCTTACTTTCACTTTAAATGATAATGGTAAACAGGACAAATAGAGAGGGGGGATCTCCTTAATGGGGACACAGGCCACAATAAAAACCAGACAAGAGTTCTTATCCATCTCCCCTCTATCCAAAACGAAAAAAAAAAGTTTTGCCCTTAGTTATACTTTAACAGACTTACAATTCAACGCTTCCACAAATTTGTGGCAAGTTATCCTTGCTTTCTGGGTGATATTTTCAAGACTTCCACAAAGCCACAAGTTCTCAGAATGTCAGTACTTTACCCACCAGAAATTAAGCATTCTAGTAGAGAGGTGCTGGCATACCTGGAGACCAAAAAATACCTTTGTGGCTTCATAACTGCATTGTCATAAATCATCGGTATTGCTTCAATGTTTTTACAAATGAAAATATTTATGTTTGGTTTTCTATAGGTCACTTCAAAGAGCACCATACTGAGCTCCGGTTCTCAGGATATACCGATGAGTGAGACTAATAAAGGTGAGAGAATATAGTATTGTAGCTAAAAAGACCTCCTGCTCTCTAGCTCCCTTGTTACCTCCTCCCTTGCTTGCCTCCAGGATTTCTCCAGGGTTTCTCCCCTCCTTTGGAACTCCCTACCCCAATCTGTCTGACTGTCTTCTAATCTATCCATCTTTAGACAATCCCTGAAAACTCTTCTCTTTAAAGAAGCCTATCTGACTTCTAACGAATACACTGTTTCACTTGCTCCATCAGCTCATCCCCTCAGCTATTACCTTTTGTATCACTTGACCCTGCCTCCTAGATTGTAAGCTCTAATGAGCATGACCCTCTGATTCCTCTTGTACCAAGTGTATTGTAAATGTAATGTCTGCTTTCATTATGTTAAGTGCTGTTGACACTATATAAATCCTGTATAATAATTGTAGCTGATCAGCATTTTGTTAGCCCTAATAATTTCCTTACTTACTGTATGTGTGTTTAATCCTGTTATACTGAAATATGATCTGGAGAACCAAAGTTGGCTGTTATTTGGTATCAGAATGAAAATGTATTTAAAAAGTTTGGTGAATACTATAGTTACATAGTCTGTGAGGTTGAAAAAAGACATCAGTCTATCCAGTTCAACCTATGATGTGTGTGTGTGTTTGCTGTTAACCGTACATTGTATACCCCTGTATGTTGTGGTCTTTAACCACTTGCCGACCGCCGCACGACTATCTACGGCGGCGGTCAGCCCCTCACAGGCAAAGTGACGTAGGTCTACGTCGCTCGCCTGTGAGGGTTTAGGGAGCGAGCGCGCGCCGCCGGAGGCGCGCTCCTGCTCCCGCGTGGTCACGGACCCCCCCGCGCGTGTGACCGGCGGACCCGATCGCCGCCGGCCACTCTGCGATCGGCGGGGGAGAGGGAGAAAGTCAGGCAGCTTGTGTAAACAAGCTGCCTGTCATTCTCCTCTCTGTATGAGAGATGATCACATGGATCTACTATGTAGATCCATTTATCACTCTGCATACAGTTGAAGCCACAGCCAATCACAGTTAGAATCACGCCCCTAGGGACACACACAGCCCCTCCCTCTCAAATAAAGTTAACCCCTTCACTACCAGTGTATTTTTACAGTAACAGTGCATATATATAGCACTGATTACTGTAGAAATGTCACTGGTAACACCAAAAGTGTCAAAAATGTCAGTCAAGGGTCCGATCTGTCCGCCGCAATGTCGCAGTACCGCAAAAAAAAATCGCAGATCGCCGCCATTACGCGTTAAAAAAAAAACAACAAAAATGACAAAAATCTTTCCCTTTGTTAGTAAACGCAATAACTTTTGCGCAAACCAATCAAAATACGCTTTTTGCGATTTTTTTTACCAAACATAGGTGGCATAAAACAAATTGGCCGAAAATATTAAAAAATTTTGATTTTTACATTTTTTTTTGGGGGAATTTCATATAAAAAAAAGGGAAAAATATTGCTATTTTTGCAAAATTTACGCTCTTTTTTTGTTTATAGCGCGTGATCAAAAAATCGCACAGGTGATCAAATACCGCCAAAAGAAAGCTCTGTTTGTGGGAAAAAAAGGACGCCAAATTTGTTTAGGTACAGCGTCGCACGACCGCGCAATTGTCCGTTAAAGTCACGCAGTGCCGAATCGCAAAATACCCTCTGGTCGTTTAGCAGCCAAATCCTCCGGGGCTTAAGTGGTTAAGGTGCCCATCTAATAGTTTTTTGAAACTATCAATGCTTCCTGCTGATACCACTGCTTGTGGAAGAGAATTCCACATCCTTACTGCTCTGACAGTAAAGAACCCCTTAGGTATTTTAGGGTTAAACTGTTTTTCCTCAAGTTTTAGTGAGTGGCCACATGTCTTATTGTATTCCCTTTCTCTGAATAGTTTGTTCCTTATGCTAGGGTCGCCAGTACAATATTTGTACATTGATATCATATCCCCCCTCAAGCGTCTCTTATCCAGAGAGAATAAGTTCAGTGCTTGTAGTCTTTCCTCATAGCCAATGTCCTCCATCCCCCTAATTATTTTGTTGCCCTTCTCTGGACTCTCTCCAGTTCCAGCACATCCTTCCTGAGGAGCGGTGCAGAGAACTGGACGGAATACTCCAGATGTGGCCGGACCAGAGTCTTGTAGAGTGGGGGAATAATCTCTTTATTTCTGGAGTGAATCCCCTTTTATACATGCCAGTATTTTACACACAAATAGTAAGAGATTTTTGTTAGAATTGATCTACACATCCTATTGGCGGATTCCAAGTCACAGTAAATGAACTGCATATTGGCACTGCTACCCTGTTGAATTTGCTACTCACTACTGCATGCATAGATACTTACTAGAGTTTATCTGCTAAAAGCTTGCAAAGAGGATCAGGGATGTCCCTTTTACCTGTTGCCTACTGCCCCACGTACATTTACTGCGGGGCGGTGGCTTCTCTGAATCACGTACCTGTATATCATTCTGCACTTCTAAATCTGGAGTGTGCAGGCGCGCCGAAGGTGATCGGCTCCCTGCTGTGTTTGGACACAGCAGGAGCCAATCAGTGGGTCGGGCAGACTCGAGGTCCACCAGCACCCGGCGATCGTTCGGGAGAGAAGCAGAACGACGGTCTGCCTATGTAAACAAGGCAGATCGCCATTCTGTGAGAAGGGAAGGTCTTGTGTTTCTGATAAGCAGGAACATGGGTCTCTGGCTTCCCACAGTACAAGCACCTCCCCCACAGTGAGTAGACACTCCCTAGGCACACATTTAACACTTTGATCGCCCCCTTCCCTGCCAGTGTAATTAGTACAGTGACAGTGCATTTATTTTTAGCACTGATCACTGTAGACACTGATCTCCAAAAAAGTGTCAAAAGTATCACTGGGTGTCCGATTTGTTCGCCGCAATATTGCAGTCACGCTAAAAGTCGCTGATTGCCGTGATTACTAGTAAAAATAAATAAATAAAAATTAACTAAATATATCCCATCGTGTGTAGATGCAATAACTTTTGCACAAACCAATCAATATACGCTTATTGGGATTTTTTTTTTACCAAAACTATGTAGCAGAACACATATTGGTCTAAATTGGTGAATAAATTTGACTTTTTACATTTTTTTATTGGGTATGCTTAATAGCAGAAAGTAGAAAATATAGTTTTTTTTTTTTTTTCAAAATTGGCGATATTTTTTTGTTTATAGCATAAAAAATTAAAACTGCAGAGGTGATCAAATACCACCAAAAGAAAGCTCTATTTGTGGGAAAAAGTTACATCAATTTTATTTGGGTACATCATCCCACGACCACGCAATTGTCAGTTAAAGTAACGCAGTGCCTTATCGCAAAAAATGGCCTGGTCATGAAGGGGGGTAAACCCTCTGGAGTTAGCAAACCACCAAATATGACCCAACCGCTACCCTGTACAAATATGAATTTAATAGGGCAAGTTCTCCAGTGTTGTGACTTTGCTGTACAGATGCTACATTCACATTAAAGCCAACTCCACACAACAATTCGATGTTAGTATTGAGTAGTGACGTGTGTGTTTGAGTCGCCTGCTCTCCTATAATTCCCTTTGACCCCTGTGGTGAGATTTCCCAGTAATAGTTCGTGTCTTCTCAATGTGAAAACATTGCAGGGAATTATAGTACATGAGGCAGCAGGCAAGAAATTGCCATTTTGCTAGAGAGGTCTCACCATCACCACTAGGATTCCTGAGAGATTTTGGACAGTGTTTCTCAACCTTTTTTCAGCCAAGGCATCCTTTAAAATTATGGACAGTCTCAAGGCACCCCATTCTAAAATGTAAAAAACATTTCTAATCGGTTTACGCAATGCAACAACATCCCCACATAGGACACCCAATGTTCTTCCTAAGCAAATACACTTTTGCAGACTGGTACTGACTAGTATTCCAATGTTTCTCTTCTCCCTCAATTTCTCTCCATCAGTCAGCTAATTTTACCACAGTGCTGAGGAAGAGGGCCACATGAGGGTCAAACAAGGATGCTGTGGAGGCAACAGATGACGTCATTGGTTGTTAACATGCCAGTGTCTATAAAGTCGTAATGGTGCATAATGAAAACCAGAGGCTTTGTGTAACTAAAAAGGAGGCTTGATCCACCTGCTGGCTTGTATACAAATTTTGATACATTTTTAGGCATTTTGCCAAGGCACACCTGAAGAAGCTCTTAAGGCACCCTGGTTGAAAAAGGCTGATTGAGGAAGCCGAGGTGTACCGTTACCTCCAGGCCACCACTAGAATACCACTAGCAGGCCACCACTAGCATTTTGGTTGGAGTTTGCTTTAGCAAAACAGAATATAATTGCTTTTAACAAAAGATTTCCCCTTTTAACAGTGCCATCTTAAGAACAATATAAGGCTCCGGGTAATCCAGTGCACTGGGGCCCTGCCTACACAATCACCCACAAGAATAAAAATGCAAATTATCGATAAGGCAATATTTATTGGTACAGCAGTGCAAGGCTAATGACAGTTTCCAAGTTTGGCGGCTGGATCCGTTGAACACACACGAAGGGGAGTCAGACTCAACCTTCCTGTGTGTGCCTGTTCCTGTGAAGGCAGAAAGGCATTCCAGCAGTTGTGGGTTCCCCCTCCACAGCTCAAGGATCCTGACAGCAGCACAGGGCTGACAGGCGCTGGCCACCTGCTAAGTTCGGCGGCGGGATGCACACAGGCATCAGGACTAATGCTTGGCTGGGGCTGTTTAGCTGGGCAGGTGGGGTCCCTCCCCGGGCAACTGCCCAGCATGCCCATTTGGTGAGATGGTCCTGCCTGTTAATAAAGTGGAACTCCAACTATCACTTTTTTTTGTTTCTAAAGTAGAGAAGGACTACAATTTTGACAGGTTTTTATTTCTAATTGTGCCCCCAGAAACAGTAAGGGGAAATCCCATTTTTGACACTTGTTATCGAAACAGTTGCCCTTTGGGAAGTTACCCTTAAACTCTTGTTGCAGTGACTCAGACAGTAAGCAGGTAAATGGTATAGTGCTACAATCTCTCTGATTTCTTCATTGTCTGGGGTACCAGTGTTCGGGTATAGGCTGCCAAAGCCTCAAAAATGCTAAATCCAAGAAAAAAGCCAGCACAGCGGTACATAGCAGTAAGATGTCAGTTTTATTAGGCACAGTGGTAACATATAGCCATCATGACATGACTGAGTTAAAGTGATTATAAAGAGAATTTTCTTTTCTATAAAAATAACAAACATGTAATACTTACCTGCTCTGTGCCCCAATCCTCCTTTTCTCGAGTCACCTCAATCAGATCTCCCCTCCCCCAGCTGCCAAGGGAGTGGTGGCTCCAGGAAGGAGGGGGGCCGAGACTCAGGGAAGGTTAGACAGGTTGTGGTAGTGGGGGATTCAGTTATCAAGAGGACAGAGAGGGCAATCTGTCGAAACGATCGCAGTAGCCGGACAGTATGTTGTTTACCGGGCGCTCGAGTTCGGCACATTGCGGATAGGGTAGACAGATTATTGGGCAGGGCTGGGGATGACCCAGCAGTCATGGTGCATGTGGGCACTACTGATCGAGTAAGAGGAAGGTGGAGGATCCTAAAGAACGATTTCAGGGACTTAGGTAATAGATTGAGGAATAGGACCTCCAAGGTGGTTTTCTCTGAAATACTGCCGGTACCTTGAGCCACACAAGAGAGGCAGAAGGAGATTAGGGAACTTAACAAGTGGCTGAGGAACTGGTGTAGAAAGGAAGGGTTTGGATTCCTGGAGAACAGGAAGGAGGGGGGCCGAGACTCAGGGAAGGTTAGACAGGTTGTGGTAGTGGGGGACTCAGTTATCAAGAGGTCAGAGAGGGCAATCTGTCGAAACGATCGCAGTAGCCGGACACTATGTTGTTTACCGGGCGCTCGAGTTCGGCACATCGCGGATAGGGTAGACAGATTATTGGGCAGGGCTGGGGATGACCCAGCAGTCATGATGCATGTGGGCACTACTGATCGAGTAAGAGGAAGGTGCAGGATCCTAAAGAACGATTTCAGGGACTTAGGTAATAGATTGAGGAATAGGACCTCCAAGGTGGTTTTCTCTGAAATACTGCCGGTACCTCGAGCCACACAAGAGAGGCAGAAGGAGATTAGGGAACTTAACAAGTGGCTGAGGAACTGGTGTAGAAAGGAAGGGTTTGGATTCCTGGAGAACTGGACTGATTTCTCAGTCGGCTACCGGCTCTTTAGTAAGGATGGGCTGCACCTTAATGGGGATGGTACAGCTCTTTTGGGGAGAAAGATGGCCACCAAGTTAGAAGGGCTTTTAAACTAGGAGACGGGGGGAGGGCTCAGAAGTAGAGTCAGGAGGGAGGGAGCAAAGGACAGAAGGCAGTATTAGAGTCAGCAGCGACAGTAGTTCCATAACGTCAATCGGGGGGTCTGTGTGGGGAAACCACAGACCAAACAGGAATAAAAATAATCACCATTCACTATCAAACTAAGAGGGGTATATGCAAATGCCAAGAGCCTAGCTAATAAAATGGATGAGTTGGAAATGTTAGTACATGAGGAGGACATACACCTTGTGGGAATAACAGAAACTTGGTTCGACCCCCTCACATGACTGGTTGGCCAATATCCAAAGGTATTCGGTGTACCGGAAAGACAGGGTAGGAAAAAGAGAGGGAGGGGTATGTCTCTATGTCAAGAATAATGTAAGGGTGATAGAGAGGAGTGATATTACGGAAGGGATGAATATGGAGTTAGAATCCGTGTGGGTAGAACTCCATAGGGAAGAAGTAAAGGGAAAAGTAATTGTGGGGTTTTGCTATAGGCCACCCAACAAAAGGGAGGAGGTAGAGCTGGAATTTATATCACTGTTGGGTAAAGTGGCAAAACTGGGATCAGTCATCATATTAAGGGACTTCAATTATCCCGACATTGACTGGGAAGTGGAGACTACACACTCACAGAAAGCCCGTCTCTTCATGGAAACCTTACAGGACAACTACATGTCTCAGTTGGTGGATTCTTCTACTAGAGAAAATGCAGTGCTGGATCTATTGATCACTAATGACCCAGTCCTAATCTTGGAGGTAGGAGTCCAGGACAACCTAGGCTCTAGCGATCGCAGGATGATCACATTTAGCGTAAAGAACAATATAACAAGGCAAAAGGGGAACATAAGAACCCTAAACTTCAGAAGGGCAAACTTTCCAAAATTGTGCTCAATGATGGAAAGGGTAAACTGGGACCAAACCCTAGGAACACTGACCACGGAGGAAAAATGGGAATGCTTTAGGAACATATTAAACAAATGCATCTCACAGTGCATTCCTATGGGAAATACATTTAGAAGAGACAAAGCCAAACCTGGCTGGCTAAACCGTAATGTTAAAAAACGTATTAGGGGAAAAAAATGGCCTTCAAGAAATATAAATCAGAGGGCACAGTATCGGCTTTCGAGCAATACAAGGAGGCAAATAAGAAAAGTAAATACGAAATCAAAATGGCTAAAATCAACTTTGAGAGACAAATAGCGGAGGATAGTAAAAAGAACCCAAAGAAATTCTTTAAATATATCAACAGCAAAAAAAACTAGGGCAGAGCATATTGCACACATAATTAACGATGATGGGAGGATGGTTACAGAGGACACTGAAAAAGCAACCGCGCTGAACACTTTTTTCTCCTCAGTCTTTACACAGGAAAAAGAGGGGTACACTGACCATGACTGTATGGTTAGTAGTAATACACAGGACTTGGCGCTATGGCTAACAGAGGGTAAAATCAGGGAAAGGCTAGATAAAATTAAAACAAATAAATCACCAGGCCCGGATGGCGTACATCCGAGGATACTCAAAGAACTTAGTAAATCTATATCTAGACCACTGTTCCTGATCTTTGCTGACAGTATTATGACAGGAAATGTACCAGGGGATTGGAGGAAAGCTAACGTGATACCGATATTCAAAAAAGGGCAGAGGCATGCCCAGGGAAATTATAGACCTGTCAGTCTGACATCGATAGTATGTAAACTTCTGGAGGGGATGATAAGGGACTATATCGTAGAGTTTGCTAAAGACAACAACATCATCAGCAGTAATCAGCACGGGTTTACAAATGGGCATTCTTGTCAAACCAATCTCTTAACATTCTACAAGGAGGTGAGCTGTGAGCTAGATAGGGGGAGACCAGTGGATGTGGTGTACCTGGATTTTGCTAAGGCGTTTGATACAGTTCCCCACAAGCACTTCATTTATAAAATAAGGTCTGCAGGCATCGACCACAAGGTTTGCTCTTGGATACGGAACTGGCTAAAAGGGGGTGTCCAGAGGGTGGTAATAAATAGCGCATACTCAGACTGGTCTGGGGTGGTAAGTGGGGTCCCCCAAGGCTCAGTCCTGGGACCAACCAGGCTTTCTAAAACATAATTTAAAGGAACCTATTAAATATACTGAACTCATTGGTCATTGTTACATACAGATAAGAATACAAGCTAGACTAGCCATAGTGACTAGTATGGTGTTTCGCTATTTGACTCTTATCTGATGAGATGTCCATGCACCACTTATTTATACCAAAGAAAACAGAAATATCTGCTGAAATTTTAAGACCCTATTGTAAGAGAAATTTTGTTTAACAAGTACATATGAACTTTCATTCACCTCCAAAACAAAATGGAAGCTGTGCTGTTCAAAATCTATATGAGACTGAATATACATGGCTTTTTAAATCCATTTTTTTCTATTATTTAATCACCCCAATAAACCTGACAGTTGGATGGATAGAGAGATGGATGGATGGATCGATGGAGAGATGGATGGATAGATGGAGAGATAAGATGAATGGATGGAGAGATGGATGGATGGATGGATGGATGGATGGATGGATGGATGGATGGATGGATGGATGGATGAATGGATGGAGAGATAGATGGATGGATAGATGGATGGATGGATGGATAGATGGAGAGATAGATGGATGTATGGATGGATAGAGAGATAAGATGGATGGATGGATAAAGAGATAACAGATGGATGGATGGATGGATTGAGAGATGGATGGATGGATGGATGGATGGATGGATGGATGGATGGATGGATGGATAGACGGATAGAGAGATAGATGGATAGATAGCTAGATGATGGATGGATGGAGAGATGGATGGATAGAGGGATAGATCATTTCCTTTCTTAGTATCACAAGGATAAAATGTTAGGGGAAATCTGTTTAGTGGGGACACAGACAGAAATAAAAACCCAACAAGGGTTCTATCTTTCTCCTTTGTATCCAACACTAAAAAAGTGTTGACTGTATTTGAGCTTCTTAGGCTCGGTTTCCATAAATGCCAGTTTTAAACCGCATCCGATTTGCATAACATGTGAACCAGACCAGCTTTCAAAGGAGCCGGTTCACATATATGCTGGAAAATTCAAAAAGGGTCCTGTGTCTTCCGTCTCGTTCATGTGCAATTTCAGTGTGAAATTCGCCCCTGAATCGCACCTGATCTGCTGAATGGAAACTGCATGAAACCTTGTTCAATTTATTCATAAACAGCATTGAGGATGGGATCAGTAGTTCTATATCAGTTTTTGCAGATGACACAAAATTGGGCAGGGCAATAACTGCACAGCATGAAGCAGATATCCTACAGAATGACCTGAACAAAATAACAGAGTGGGCAACGACATGGCAAATGGGGTTTAATGTGGAGAAGTGTAAGGTTTTGCACTTGGGGACTAAAAACATAAAAGCACAATACACTTTAGGGGGGGAACCTTTGGGGGAATCAAACATGGAGAAAGATCTGGGAGTCTTGGTAGAGGATAGACTAAGCAATAGCATGCAATGTCAAGCGGCAGCTGCCAAAGCCAGCAGAATATTGGCATGCATAAAGAAAGGGATGTATTCAAGAAATAAAACTATAATCCTACCACTTTATAAAACTCTGGTCCAACCAGATCTGGAGTATTCTGTCCAGTTCTGGTCGCCAGTCCTCAGGAGGGATGTGTTGGAGCTGGAGAGAGTCCAGAGAAGGGCAACTAAACTAATTAGGGGATTGGAGGACCTTAATTATGAAGAGCGTCTGCAATCGCTTGATTTATTCTCCCTGGAGAAGAGACACCTGAGAGGGGACATGATAGCAATTTATAAATACCTCAATGGTGATCTCAGCATAGTAAAAAAGCTATTCAGTCGAAAGGATTGCATGAGGACTCGAGGGCATACAATGTGATTAGAGGAGAAGCGTTTTAACCTCAGGCAATGCAGGGGGTTCTTTACTGTTAGGGCTACAAGATTGTGGAATTCTCTACCACAAGAGGTGGTTTCTGTGGGAAGTATGGCTATTTTCAAAAGACTCTTGGACTTACATCTCAAGGATCAGAACATTCAGGGGTATGAGATGATTACGGCCATACACACCTACACAGGTTGAACTGGATGGACTATTGTCTTTATTCAACCTCAACTACTATGTAACTATGTAACTATGATTTAATTCAAGACAATTATGCACATTATGGAGCTTTTTGTTATCTATATATAACTTGTTTTTAGTCATGCACACTATAGCTATGACTGAGCACTGTTAGTAGTTTGAAACGTGTCAGCTGTCTTTGATCCGTACCTCTGTATGATGTGGTATTTTATCCTCTTTTCAATAAATATTTGCATTGAAGTGCGGCTTGTTCAGACACACTTTTTGTTCTGAACATGCAGAGCTGTGCTGTAAATAGACCAGCTCTCTGGTAATCTATGCCAATGCACCCACCCTCCCCGTCTTGGAGAACTTGCCAGAAGTTATCATGTTGATAACAGAAGAACTGAGCAGTAGAAAGACACGGGACTAATTATTAGGGCTTTGGAGAGAGATAAGTAAACACTACAGATATTTGTGCCCAGGTCAGATTTCATTAATCGGGTTTACATCCTCTTTAAGGTAAATAAAGCCTTCTGACTTTAGATCCACTTTAAGCACTCACTCTATATACTTGAACTAATATAAATTATGTTTGTAGCCTGTGAGGTAGCCAAACCTCACCTATCTGCCGTTTGGTATGAACAATGCACAAAACATCACAAACAAGGAAAAGTATGAATATATGCAAGGTAAATAATAAAAGCTTTAAAAAAAAACATTGCTTCCTTTTTAATTTGCAGCATTTTTCTACAAAATGACCAGTGCACTTTACACAACACTATTCTTTTATATTATGCTTTTTCTCTTTAAGATCTGCATGGGGAAGTGACCCTCAAGCTTCCTGTAAGAGCTACAGACTCCTCCAGCCTTCATGCCCTTGTGTTTATTTTACTCCCAAATGGAGAGATAATAGCGGATTCTGTAAAAATCAGGGAGAAGAAATGCTTCAAAAATCATGTAAGTTCTGTGTGTGAATGAGCTCCTTAAATGGGTGCAATTCATACAGATTGTTAGTACAGATTCAGTATTGTGTGTGAGAGATAACCTTGCGTTGGAGATCGCCTTGATTGATGATAGATAGATGGAGGGTTAGAGAGATAGATGGATGGACGGATAGGGAGATAGATGGATAGAGATAGATAGATAGATAGATAGATAGATAGATAGATAGATAGATAGATAGATAGATAGATAGATAGATAGATAGATAGATAGATAGATAGATAGATAGATAGATAGATAGATAGAGGGATGGATGGATAGAGAGATGGATGGATAGAGAGATGGATGGATGGATGGATGGATGGATGGAGAGATGGATGGATGGATGGATGGATGGATGGATGAATGGATAGATGAATGGATAGAGAGATAGATGGATGGATGGATGGATGGATAGATAGATAGATAGATAGATAGATAGATAGATAGATAGATAGATAGATAGATAGATAGATAGATAGATAGATAGATAGATAGATAGATAGATAGATAGATAGATAGATAGATAGATAGATAGAAAGATGGATGGAGAGATGGATGGATGGAGAGATGGATGGAGAGATGGATGGATGGATGGAGAGATGGATGGATGGATGGAGAGATGGATGGATGGATGGATGGATGGATGGAGAGATGGATGGATGGAGAGATGGATGGATGGAGAGATGGATGGATGGATAGAGAGATAAGATGGATGGATAGAGAGATGGAAGGAGAGATAGAAAGATAGATGGATGGATGGATGGTTGTGTCAGAATATATATACTGCTCTGAATATAACAGTGTCTATTTATGGTTAATAAGCAAAGATCTTTGAGGTAGGAGAATCTCAACTTATTTCCACAAATCAATATGTAGTGAATTCTTTATAATTGATTAATTTCTTTTTAAAAGCATATACCAATCTTAGTGAGTACAGTCTACAGTATGGAATATATAAAAATATTTATTCACAAGACATGTATTCACAATATATGATCAAACTGCAAATGACACAAAAAGATAACTCTAAATAAAATACAAACTTCAAATAATGAATGCAATGTAGCTCAATAATGAAAGTGAAAGTGAAAGCAAGATTACCTTTTCTCCAGGTATAGCATAAACCATAGGTTAGTATTCTATATAAACAGACCACAATTGTCTGCGAATCGCACTGCCGACAGTCACTCCACTGCAGATGGAGCGAAAATAAGTTATGCAAAACGAGAGACTAAAATCGCAATAATGCGCTGAATCTGATATTAATAAAAATGTATAAAAACAAAAAACAGCTTTTATAGAAAAATCTACTATGGTTTATAAGGCTGGGATTGTAAACTTATTACCCTTAACCACTTTACCACTGGAGGATTTTGCTGTCTTACGTCCAGGCCACTTTTTGCGATTCGGCGCTGTGCGAATTTAACTGAAAATTGCGCGGTCGTGCGACGCCGTACCCAAACAAAATTTACGTCCTTTTTTTCCCACAAACAGAGCTTTCTTTTGGTGGTATTTGATCACCAGTGCGGTTTTTACTTTTTGCGCTATAAACAAAAAAAGAGCTTTTATTTTGAAAAAATAACAATAACATTTTTTTATATGAAATTCCCCCCAAAAAAATTTAAAAATCAAATTTTTTTTTTAATTTTTGCCAATTTGTTTTTTGCTACCTATGTTTGGTAAAAAAAAATCATGATAAGCATATTTTGGTTGGTTTACGCAAAAGTTATTGCGTTTACTAAGGGAAAGATTTCTGTCATTTTTGGTGTTTTTTTTTTTTTAACGCGTAATGGCGGTGATCTGCGATTTTTTTTTTTTGCAGGACTGCGACATTGCGGCGGACAGATCGGACCCTTGACTGACATTTTTGACACTTTTGGGGGTACCAGTGACATTACTGCAGTAATCAGTGCTATATATATGCACGGTTACTGTAAAAATGACACTGGCAGGGAAGGGGTTAATTTTATTTGAGAGGGAGGGGTTAATGTATGCCTGGTGCTTACTAACGTGTGGGGGGGAGGTGACTGAGTGAGTCAGGGACAGATCGGATGTTCAGCTATGCTGAACACTCCGATCTGTGACTCCCTGTCACTTAGGAGATCCGCTAGCTCTGTTTACACAAGCGGGCGGATCTCCTCACTCGATTCCCCGACGATCGGGGAAGAGCGGCGGCGATTGCCGCTGTTCCTCCCCTGGCCCGACTCCCGCTGTGATTGAAAACAGCGGGAGTGCCCCTCCGGCGGTGCGCGAGCGCCGCCTACAGGGGGAGGAGTCCAGCGACGTAGGTCTACGTCGCTGGACGATAACGAGCCACATTGCTGCAGTAGCAGCAATGTGAGCAGTGGGAAAGTGGTTAAATATGCAATATAAAACATATAAGGAAGGAAATAAACAATTGTATAAACTCAAACAAACAGCAAGATTATATTTACCACACTTAAGATGGCTGTTAGCTTCAAATGGCCATTACCAGAGTCCTAAGATGGATGTCTTCCCAAGATGGTGGCTTCTCTCCAAGTTTCAGATAAATGATGGAGTATGTCTAGATGAGTATATCAAGGGATGTAGTAGGGTGTATGTTGCAAGTGTCAGGTGTGTTGTCAGTAGTGTCATAATTACATCTGGGTTCTCCTTTTTATATGGTATGAACAAAGGACTATTAAAGTTACCATAAGTTAAACCCAGAGGGAGGAACATTATCCCCATTGGTTGGGATATTCTATAACTTAACTGGTGAGGTCATAGTCACACCTCTCCTTATAACCCAATATTTTGTATTAAAGTTAAATGATGATTTCTTTATATTTAAGAGTAATCATAAAAGCAACATAAAAACTTGTCCATACTCTCAGTACATACATAAATGTCCATCTAATCTCCATCATGTACCCTGGCAAGTAATGCCATTTCAATAATAATTATTTTTAATACAATATATATATTTATATTGGAAAATACTGAATTACCCCAAGACTGCATTTGGTATTATCTCCACAGGAGGCAACATTGTACTGCTTATTAGATTCAGTATAAAATACGTCATAACATACAATAGCCCACTATTAAAGATAACCTATGACCTAAGACTGGTTCAATGATTTAAATCACTTGTGTGTGTCTTATACTATCAAGAAAAGCATCTGGCTTGTAGAATTTATATCACCTAGCCCAGTCCAAAGTAATTCTTATATAAACACTCCTACCACATGCCTTAAAATGCAGTAATTAGTTACAAGATACATATATTCTTACACTTAATAGAAAAGTATTCTAATGTGTATATATTTTTATATATCTAACATTATATAAGTTCCAAGTTCATACTTCTATATTAATAATAAAAAAATACAATGTATTATTGTTAATATACATCTTACACATGAATAGGCTTTCTAAAACATAATTTAAAGGAACCTATTAAATATACTGAACTCATTGGTCATTGTTACATACAGATAAGAATACAAGCTAGACTAGCCATAGTGACTAGTATGGTGTTTCGCTATTTGACTCTTATCTGATGAGATGTCCATGCACCACTTATTTATACCAAAGAAAACAGAAATATCTGCTGAAATTTTAAGACCCTATTGTAAGAGAAATTTTGTTTAACAAGTACATATGAACTTTCATTCACCTCCAAAACAAAATGGAAGCTGTGCTGTTCAAAATCTATATGAGACTGAATATACATGGCTTTTTAAATCCATTTTTTTCTATTATTTAATCACCCCAATAAACCTGACAGTTGGATGGATAGAGAGATGGATGGATGGATCGATGGAGAGATGGATGGATAGATGGAGAGATAAGATGAATGGATGGAGAGATGGATGGATGGATGGATGGATGGATGGATGGATGGATGGATGGATGGATGGATGGATGAATGGATGGAGAGATAGATGGATGGATAGATGGATGGATGGATGGATAGATGGAGAGATAGATGGATGTATGGATGGATAGAGAGATAAGATGGATGGATGGATAAAGAGATAACAGATGGATGGATGGATGGATTGAGAGATGGATGGATGGATGGATGGATGGATGGATGGATAGACGGATAGAGAGATAGATGGATAGATAGCTAGATGATGGATGGATGGAGAGATGGATGGATAGAGGGATAGATCATTTCCTTTCTTAGTATCACAAGGATAAAATGTTAGGGGAAATCTGTTTAGTGGGGACACAGACAGAAATAAAAACCCAACAAGGGTTCTATCTTTCTCCTTTGTATCCAACACTAAAAAAGTGTTGACTGTATTTGAGCTTCTTAGGCTCGGTTTCCATAAATGCCAGTTTTAAACCGCATCCGATTTGCATAACATGTGAACCAGACCAGCTTTCAAAGGAGCCGGTTCACATATATGCTGGAAAATTCAAAAAGGGTCCTGTGTCTTCCGTCTCGTTCATGTGCAATTTCAGTGTGAAATTCGCCCCTGAATCGCACCTGATCTGCTGAATGGAAACTGCATGAAACCAGACCGGCATGTATGTGAACTCAGCCTAAAGCGTATTTTTCACTTTCACAGTCAAATTAGAGAAAACCCTGCTATATGTTTGTTCCCATTTACACATCATGCCTAAAAAATGTTTAAAAAATATTTCTGACCTTTTAGATGTTTTTGAGGAGAAGATGTCATGGCTGATTCTAGGAATTTCTGGACAGCCTCACTGTTTTACCCATACAGACTGAACTATCCCTTATTAACATACAATGCAGGAGAGCCGTTTCTACATTTTTAACCTCAGCAAAAGAGATTTTTTTGTAATCATTTATTTGGATTTTTGATTACGTTTTATAGAAGCTATGTAGGCTCAATACAGCTGGTCCTGCATAGGCCTAAGTTTCTCTATCCTTAGACTTTATATTCTTTTGATTAAGTATTTCCATTAGAGCCACACCAGAGTGTTGGGTGAGTTGGCATGTAACCCCTTCAATGTAGGCCCTGTTTGCTTTTAGCTTTATTGTAGGGATGAGACAGACCATTTTACACTGCCAGGGGTGCCTACAACGATCAGCTTTTCTTTATGTATAAAATGTATGTATCCAAAATGTATACAGAATGTCTGAGCTTCCAGGAGCAGGGAGCGGGGAGCTGAAGTTACACTCTGCTTAGCTCAGTGAGGAGAGCTCTGGGATCTGATTGGAGGAAAGGGGCACATCCACTTTCACACAGCACATAGAAATAAAGCTGAGGCTGTCAATCACAGGCTGTGTGCTAAAGCTCCCTACCCTGTCACCTTTTTATTTCTTGATGTCAGGAAAACTTGTCAGAAGTGACTCATGCAGATAGTAGAGGAACGAGGCAGCAGACAGAAATTACGCTTAGTGCTCTGGATTGAGACAAGTACACACTGTAGAGGGATATGCTTTGTTCCTATTTCATGTCTGAGGTTTACAACCACTTCAAATCTCCTAAAACCTCTAACACTCCCCTCCCCCCAGACTGGCAATGTTGCTGTCCAGATCTGCCCCCCTGTGCTAATTCATGGAGTGGTGTCAGTATAATACAGGAGTAGAGTTATTGCACAGCTCACCAGGTGAAAACAGAGGGAAAAAAACCTAAAAAATGAAAACGTATGCAGCCACCCCATCTAATGAATGCTTAGCTGCAATATATTACATTTTTGGTTTTGGGTTTAATACTACTTTAAGGAAAGGGAGAAATTACGAAATGAGAAACATTTTGCTCTTTGTGTCCCCGCTTCCTGTCCAAGAGATACAACAAAAGAAGTCCGCAGAGTGAGAGGAAATACTCTCTTAGACACAGTGCTTTAAGTGGCCCAAAAGAGGTGCCAGTACTCACGGAGAGGTAGCGGTATGCTCAAGAGCCATATTTGGAAGTGGCGATACTGAGTATACTGAGTACCAGTGCATACCGGCCCACTTAAAGCACTGCTTAGACAGTTGCCATCAGAACAAAAGAACTATTTCTTAGTTATGATCAGAAGATTTCTGCTCCTTTCCCATTTAGCTGACATCTGTAAATTTTGAAATTCCCGTCACTTTCCATGGTCACCAGAAAAAAAAACGAGAAGAAGAATTTAACGAATTTAACGCATGCAACAATAAAAAACGGACAGAGGTTCCAACATCTCCTACTCAATACAAAATAAAAAAATGTTTTGACTGGAGATATACAGTACATTATTCACCATGAGGTTCATAGTAATAATAATATTCATCATCATCATTCTGTTGTGGTGCAGACCCCTGACAGGTCCTGCTGATTAGCCCCAGGTTCTCTTTCCATTCAGGTGCACAGGCAGTCAGTCACATAACCACTTGGGCAGTCTCACTACTCAAAGGTCAGACCAGACGTGTCTTTTATGCTTTATTTCTGATTCAACTTGGTTGGGGTGCAAGGGGGGCTTTGGGATACTCAACATTTAGTGCACAAAGGAATTAGCGGGCACTCTCTATTCTGTCTACTCTCTTTAGGGAAACCTCCCCCATGGCAGAAACAAGAAGCACAAGCAATCCTAGGACTACCAGCAGGGCAGATCCCACTTTAGCAACACTGGTACAATCACTAAAAGGGTTAAAACAGCAGACAGTTACCAGGATCCTACTTCCAGGCTTCTACTCATGGTGTCCCTGGATACTTGGATACCTTCTGTCCAAAATCAGCCAGACACTTCTCCTGTGAATCTCCAGGCCAGATCCTCACGGAAACCCATTGATTTGGCTCCAACTGCTTTCAGAAAATGGGCCTCTCTCACTGAACCTGGACCTTAATGAACTTCTGCAAGCTGCAGCAATTCCTGCCTAGAAGGGCAGAAGCCCTTCAGGCTGGGTTCTTCTCCTCCTGGACAAGAACCCTGCTACTCCAGGCCTCAAACTATTTATGTCCTTTTCAGCCACCTACTAGGCACTGTCCCCCAGGGATTGGCTGAGGCCGCATGTAGGTGTGGTGCAGGGCATTGTGGTGGAATAACACACCCAGTCCCAGTGCAATGAAAGAACTTGTATTGAAATAATGCAAAAACAGTTCACAAATAACCCTGTGGGAAGGCAGCCCAACTGGGAACACTCACAGTTCCAACAGTGTTTAGAGAGCAGGTTTCAGCCAAACTGTCAGCGTCTGCAGAGAGGGGAAGAATGTGGCCTGGCCGCCTTGTGCCCAAAGGGCAGGTGTCCAGAGAGATTGCGGGCCCTATGCTTTCCCTCTCCTTTAGGAACCTTTCCCTGCCACTAGTACTGTCCCTACCAGGCAGGGTACCTGTTCCTAATCTACCAATTTGCAAATGCGCACCAATCGTGGGAGCCAGAGCTTTTAATAGGCTCTGCCTAAACCCAAGATGTCTACTAGAGTCCAATTGGATGCTTCCTCAGTGACCCAGGTAACCATAGTCCTGACTTCCTCTCTAACTGCAGTGCCGCTGTGGAAGAGCACCACCTGCAGTGGAGAAAGTAGACTGCACCTGCCTACTGCCTAAATATTCAGGCTCAAGGTCGGCCCTTTCCAGCCCACTACATTCTTGAATCCAATAGAAAGGCAGGGAGTAGTTGAGCCTGAACCCAGTGAAACCAAGAACAGACAAAAACAATCACACCCTGCTCCAATGTTTACAGAGGAGCCAAAAAAGACTTACTTTAACCGAGCCTCTCCAGCAATCTATTCTAGAAGGGTTCCACACTTTTATTTATTAATTTTATCTATTTTTCAGGTGAAAGTAGGCTTCTCCCCAGAAGAGGTCCTCCCAGGATCAGATGTGTCTCTCCAGGTTCAGGCTGCTCCTGGATCTCTCTGTGGTCTCAGGGTGGTGGATCAGAGTGTGGTGCTAATGAAACCTGAAGCTGAGCTGACTGCTGACAAAGTAACCTTCACATATACTTTGCATTTTATATAATACTAGTGATGACTGCTACACACTTTTTATCACATCTATACTTCATTAGGCGGCAAGCTTAAGAGTCGGTTCACACTACTCCGACTTGGGACGTGACTTGTGTGCCCTCAAGTTGCCCCAAGTCTCTTGTTATTACAAATTCAATGTAAATCAATGAGAGCCATCTTAATATGCACTACTGAAGTCGCTCCGACTTCAGAAAAGGTTCCTGTACTACTTCAAGGCGACTTCTGTCCGACTTGTGCACATAGACTTCAATGGGAGTCGCCTCTAAGTTGGATCCTTATCTATTTTCAAGCGACTGTGATCAGACTTTTCAGGAAGAAGAAAAAGATTACCCAGGCATTCCCCACAGACAAAGTCGCCTATCATTTAAGTCTCTTCAAAGTCTCTTCAAAGTCGCGCTAAAGTCGGCGCAAAAAAGTCGCTCCTTCATGGGGCGACTTTGAGTCGGAGTAGTGTGAACCGGCTCTAAAGTGGTTATAACCCTTACATATGCCCAGTGAAGTGACTATCCTCAGGTGATACACAGAGATTAAACAAATAGGTTGTGCCTGTTTGTCTGTAGTCTTCTCTACATCCATTCAAAGTGCTGAATTTAAAAGCTTGTCTGAGAGTTAAGAAAAAAGAAGGTGGAGAGCTGAAGTTACACAAGTTAGGCAGGGAGGAGAGCTCTGAGAGCTGGTTGGAGGGAAGGGACACACCCCTCTTCACACAGCAAACAGGAACAGAGCTGAGGCTGTCAATCAACCAGAGCTCCCTCCCCATCACCATTTTTCTCTTGGTGTCAGGAAAGCTTGTCAGAAAGTGACTGCTGATAGCAGAAGAAAAAAGAGCAGACCAAAATTACACTTAGTCCTCTTAAAGTGGTAGTAAAGCTTACCGTGTTTACATGTACGTACAGACTTCCCAGACTACTCGGCTCTCTGTTGGAGAGGATGCGGAGAAAAAGCCTCTCATGCCCATATGTGGTGGTCATGCCGGTTCTGCGCACATACCGGTCCTCTGTGTTGCATTGGATCAACATCATCCAGGGGCATCCAGTGTTGGATGACATACAGTCAGGTCCATAAATATTGGGACATCGACACAATTCTAATATTTTTGGCTCTATACACAACTACAATGGATTTGAAATGAAACAAACAAGCTGTGCTTTAACTGCAGATTTTCAGCTTTAATTTGAGGGTATTTACATCCAAATCAGGTGAAAGGTGTAGGAATTACAACAGTTTGTATATGTGCCTCCCACTTTTTAAGGGATCAAAAATAATGGGACAGTTGGCTTCTCAGCTGTTCCATGGCCAGGTGTGTGTTATTCCCTCATTATCCCATTTACAAGGAGCAGATAAAAGGTCTAGAGTTCATTTCAAGTGTGCTATTTGCATTTGGAATCTGTTGCTGTCAACTCTCAATATGAGATCCAAAGAGCTGTCACTATCAGTGAAGCAAGCCATCATTAGGCTGAAAAAAAAACAAAACAAACCAATCAGAGAGATAGCAAAAACTTTAGGTGTGGCCAAATCAACTGTTTGGAACATCCTTAAAAAGAAAGAACGCACTGGTGAGCTCAGCAACACCAAAAGACCCGGAAGACCACGGAAAACAACTGTGGTGGATGACCGAAGAATTCTTTCCCTGGTGAAGAAAACACCCTTCACAACAGTTGGCCAGATCAAGAACACTCTCCAGGAGGTAGGTGTATGTGTGTCAAAGTTAACAATCAAGAGAAGACTTCACCAGAGTGAATACAGAGAGTTCACCACAAGATGTAAACTATTGGTGAGCCTCAAAAACAGGAAGGCCAGATTAGAGTTTGCCAAACAACATCTAAAAAAGCCTTCACGGTTCTGGAACAACATCCTATGGGCAAATGATACCAAGATCAACTTGTACCAGAGTGATGGGAAAAGAAGAGCATGGAGAAGGAAAGGAACTGCTCATGATCCAAAGCATACCACCTCATCAGTGAAGCATGGTGGTTGTATTGTCATGGCGTGGGCATGTATGGCTGCCAATGAAACTGGTTCTCTTGTATTTATTGATGATGTGACTGCTGACAAAAGCAGCAGGATGAATTCTGAAGTGTTTCGGGCAATATTATCTGCTCAAATTCAGCCAAATGCTTCAGAACTCATTGGACGGAGCTTCACAGTGCAGATGGACAATGACCCGAAGCATACTGCAAAAGTAACCAAAGAGTTTTTTAAGGGAAAGAAGTGGAATGTTATGCAATGGCCATGTCAATCACCTGACCTGAATCCGATTGAGCATGCATTTCACTTGCTGAAGACAAAACTGAAGGGAAAATGCCCCAAGAACAAGCAAAAACTGAAGACAGTTGCAGTAGAGGCCTGGCAGAGCATCACCAGGGATGAAATCCAGCGTCTGGTGATGTCTATGCATTCCAGACTTCAGGCTGTAATTGACAGCAAAGGATTTGCAACCAAGTATTGAAAAGTGAAAGTTTGATTTATGATTGTTAATATGTCCTATTACTTTTGGTCCCTTAAAAAATGGGAGGCACATAAACAAACTGTTGTAATTCCTACACCTTTCAGCTGATTTGGATGTAAATACCCTCAAATTAAAGCTGAAAATCTGCAGTTAAAGCACATCTTGTTTGTTTCATTTCAAATCCATTGTGGTGGTGTATAGAGCCAAAAAGATTAGAATTGTGTCGATGTCCCAATATTTATGGATCTCACTGTAACTTAAAGACACATTCCTAAGCCTTGTGGACAGCCTTCCCAGAGTTGAAGCTGTTAAGGCTGCAAAGGGTGGACCAATTTAATATTGAACCCTATGGACTAAGACTGAGATGCCATTAAAGCTCATGTGTGTGTAAAGGCAGGAGTCCCAATACTTTTGGTAATATAGTGTATGTCAGATGCCTGGAAACCTGCTGCAGCCCTGTGATTCCAGACGGACTCAATAATGATGTAGTGGTAAGCAGATGAAACCACAGAATGTGGGCATCGAACACACCTAGATTTAAAAAATGGGGAAAAACTGGGAAAAAAATTGAAGTTATCTCTTCTACACTCTGCAGCTGAAATTTAAGCCAGTGCCGGGGCCAGCTGCACACCTAGAACTGTCAAACGATTAAGATTCTGCCAGTGACATCAGCTCTAAAAAAAAGACGAGAGATCTGAGAAACAGGTGTCAGGTCTTTTTGAAACAAGCCTGTCAAAAATACTCAACACAGACACAAAGATCTAAAATCGGGCATGTGCTTATGCACATCTTTTGAAATCTTCCTGAACCCCCTAAGGTATATGGAAGTCATGACCAAGAAAGTGTGAACTTTATCTTGTAAAGTTTTGCTTTGGCCAACTGGCTCCTATCTCCCTTCCCTCACTCTTGGGTTTCCCAATGTGATAGGTGATCTCACTGACTAAATTACATTGTTATGGAAGGTAGAGGTCCAGAGCTCCACTTTTCAAGCTGAAACTTAACTTGGCATAACTGAGCTCTTCGTGTTTGGGAAGATTCGCAATGGTTTTTTAAAGGAACCTCTGCACGCATGTGTTTGATGCTGTGAAGTCTAGCAACAGAATGCAGGTGCAATGTGCAGGCTCCTGTAGACTCTTTCTCCATCTCTTTCTGCTTGTATTAAGGTGCAGACTTCAACTTGAGAGCTGGAGTAAGTGTCAATGGACTAAGAATGTGGTAATCCCTGCAACTGTGTTCAATTGATAACTACAAGTCTGTCTGCTCTGGAGGAAGATGTAACTTCTAATGTTTTCATTCACAAATCTCTGCGAAAGAACAAAGCAGTTGGGTGAGTTATGGGTGGAGCGATGCACAACCATGTCAAATTCAAAAATGACAGCTTGCTGCTTGGAAAAAGATCCCCTGCATGCTGTCAAAGGCGGAGTCATTTTGGCGGTGGGTCGACTTGGCACAATGTAGGTGGGTGCAGCATGGTGCGGCGGCAGTAACATGCGCTGAGTCTAGAAGTAATGCAGAACTTGTATTGAAATAAAGTCAACAGTTCCCGACAACTCGTTCGAAGGCAGCCCAACCGGGAACACTCACAGATTTCACAGCATGTAGCGGAGCAGGACTCAGCTGAGCTGACAGCGTCTGTCTTCAGAAGTGGAATGCAGCCTGGCTGTCCAAGCCCAAGCGGGAAGGTTTTCAAGAAGAGTGGCATGTCCCTAGACTTTCCCTTTTTATCTGGAACCTTTCTCTATCGTTAATACTGTTCCTGACGGATGGGTAACCTGTTCCTACTTAGTCCACACGCAAAATGCGTGCCAACCCAAGAGCCAGGGTCTTTAATAGACTCTGCCTGACCCAAGATGGCTGCCAGAGTCACATGGGCTGTCAGCATCCAAGCGTATCTCTGCCCCAGTGACCCAGGAAACAATAGAGGAGCCATATTCCGCCTGACTTCCTCCCCTCCTGCATTGCCATTGCGGTGGAGCGCCACCTGCAGTGGAGAACACAGACTGCTCCTGCTTAAAACCATGCAACATTTTACACCCTAAACATGAGTATACCTTGTAACATGATGCAAAATGTGAAGTTATCATTTAGGCTGTCATGAACAAAGAATTTAATAATAACAGATTAGACTCTTTGAGAATTTTTTTTGCAATTGGGGGTTGTTATTATTCTTTAACAAATGAGAAACTAAATGGACTTCTTTCATGTAACCAGAACCAACACATTTACACTGATTTTTGCCTAATTTATTGTCATGTTTATTTTACAGGTTCATGCCCTCTTCTATGAATATGATTTTCCCTTCCACCTAGGTTTTATGGGAGGTTCTAATGTCCCAGATGGTGAACCCCGTCGTTGTCGCAATCGTCCCGGAGAATATCATACATTTCCCTTCAGTATTGTAATTGCTGAGGATGAAATCCACAAGATTTTTATGGTACTGTCGGAAACCATAAGGTTTATTATTTTTTCCAGTTTTCACGGGCAAATTGTCAGTGTACATTTTATGATGATTATAGTATGTCTACTTCGATGAATAGTCAGGCACATATACAAAGTATGTCCTCTCTGTATCCTCCATAGCTTAAGTGCTTAGTTTGGATGGTGTTAAGTTCTGACTTTTAGCTTCAATGGTGTTTAGATTCCTGACTCTTAGTACAGTGTTTGAATTCCTCATTCTAAGTTGGGATGGTGTTTAGATTCCTGACTCTTAATTGGGATGGTGTTTAGATTCTTAAAGCTTAGTTTGGATGGTATTCAAATTCCTGAAGTTGTTTAGATTTGTGATTCTTTAGTTAGGATGGTGTTTAGACTCTTAGTTTGGATGGTCTTTAATTTTCTTACTGTTAGGTAGGATGGTATTTTAATTCCTTAAGCCGGCCATAAATGGTTTGAATCTTGGCCGGTTCAGCAGGCATTGGCCAAGATTCGAACCATCTATGGGCAGGATGATTGCCACTCCCCCGCCCCTGGCAGGAGAAAATCGCATAATCCATCGCTCAATAAACAGTCTAGGGGTTGTTGTTTTTTAAATATTGTTGCTTACCCTGGATAGGGCTTAGGGAGCTGTGGGATACTCCATGAACACTGAGCAATGAATTGAAGACACTCTCTACTGTAAAATTATTCCTCAGACCAGTCTCTTCAACAAAAGCCCAGAAAATGAGCAGCACCAGTGTTGATTTCGTCGACTAAAACCGACTAAAACGTTGTCGTCGACTAAATTAAATCAATTTTAGTCGACTAAAATACGACTAAAACTAAAACAATTCAGACGACTAAAATACAACTAAAACTAAAATGGCATTTTAGTCTTAAGACTATAACTAAGACTAAATCGAAATTTGCTGTCAAAATTAACACTGGTGCATGCTCAAAGCTTAATACCATAAATAATAACATATTAGATTTTTCACTCCAGGACCAGCAGTAGTATATAATGAGTTTGGAAATTGTAGAGAAATGCTTAAATAATGCATTACAAATTACAATTGAACTACACCCATTCGATTATAGATGACTAAAATGAGTTATAGTCGACTAAAATGTAGGACGTTTTAGTCGACTAAAATGTACTGGAGTTTTAGTCAACTAAATACGACTAAAACTAAAACACTTGCAGAAGACTAAAATGGGACTAAAAGTAAAATGTCATTTTAGTACTAAGACTAAAACTAAATTGAAATTTGCTGCCAAAATTAACACTGAGCAGCACCTGGGCATCCTCAGCAATGTCCCAGGCTGCATCCATAAAGATATGCTAGGGATACCAGCTGCAACAGTCACTAAGATCTTCCTTTGAGGTCTGTACTCAGTGTCCCTGGATAATTGGATGCCTCCGTCCAGTATTAGACAGATGATTGAGTCTCCTAGACTGTATCCTCAGTGAAATCTCTCGCTTAGCTTCAGGGATTTTATCAGAACAAACCACCCAGCTCTGCCACAGCTGGGACCTTGATAAGAACAAGTAGAATTTTCAGCTGGGCTGCCCAGAAAGGCAGTAGCTCTTCAGACTGGGAACTTCTCCTCCTGGACAAAGACAGGGCTTTCACAGACTCTAAACTATTCATGAAATCTGCATTTACCAACTGGGCACCCTTCCCCAGAGATTGGCTGAATTCACATGAATATTCAGACTGCTGGTTTGCTTTATCCCAACCCACTATATTCTGGCATCCTCCAGAAGACAGGAGAGAGCAATCAAATCTGCAAACCGCAGAGCCCAGATCAGCCCAAGGCAATTACACACTGCTCAACTGAACTCACAACCTACCAGGAGGGTGCTACATTAGATTCCTGACTCTTAAGGCCTGTACACACGTACCGATTGTCGGCCGTAAATATTCGGCCGACGACCGATCAGCCGATTGTAGGCTTGTTGGTATGATGCTTCCGACAGCCGACAGCGCACTTTCGGCCGAAAAGAATCTGATGTGCATGCTTTAAAATTTTTGTAGGCCAACACCAGAATGGCCGATTGTTCCTCAGTCAGAACAGAATTCAGCCGACAGACAGCAGATTTGCAAGACTGGGCATGCTCAGAAAAGAAAAAACACAGGGAAAGTTAACCATCACATGACATCACTTCTGCAGTCGGCTGCTGTTGGCCGACAAAATTCATGTGCAGTCTTTTGCAGTTTTCAACAGACACGACAGCCCTGAACAAAAGACGGCCGATCGTTCGGCCGACGATCGGTACGTGTGTACGGGGCTTAAGGGCAAAGCTGAATGCCCAGATATGTCCACGGGTATTAGGCACTTCAGTATATACAGTATACAGTTGAATGACTCACAAGCTAAAGATTGTTGACAAATGTTATATTTTATTTTTGCCACTTGTAGAAAACATGAAAGGAATTTAAAAGGTAATGTTTAGTAACATTATAGGGAAGCCCAAGAATTTTTTATTCTTTTTAAGAACTAGCTATGTCTGCACAGTAGATCCCCAAAGACTTATATTGGACCCTTTCCAGGGCATCTCCAGCTTTGGGAGATGTTCCTAAATAAAT
This sequence comes from Pelophylax lessonae, assembly GCF_965119305.1. Classification (NCBI taxonomy): domain Eukaryota; kingdom Metazoa; phylum Chordata; class Amphibia; order Anura; family Ranidae; genus Pelophylax; species Pelophylax lessonae. The sequence goes on along the minus strand of NC_138776.1, from coordinate 78,690,812 downwards.
CTATGGAGATCTACTATACAGGAGCTGCTAGCACACCTAAGGATGTAAGCAATTCAGGAGGCCATAGCCATGGGATAAAGTTAAATATGCATCTAAGGAGGGGGTTTGTGGGGTACTTTTTGGTTGAGAGGGCTCAAAAAGCATAAGTGCTCTTTGAAAGTGCATGTATCCTATAATGAAAACATACCTACACAAATAATGGTTTTTACCTGCCTAGAGTTTAGTTTCAAAGCATAACTCCACTTTTGTTGAGAAAAAAACATTCCCCTCTGTATATTGCAGGGATTTTAACAAACCTTTTTGGCGATTCCTACCTTTTGTTATTCTGAAGAAATCATTGTTTGTTCCTCTGTGCTGAGTGGGTCAAATGGGACTGGTTTCATAATTATCTATCAGCTGTGGCAGCTGCAGGGCTCTAATGAAGAAAGCTGCTGGGCCTGCATCCATTTAGATGTGTTCCTATTGGGACTATCTCACCAAAAATGACATTTTTGTTGCAGGGAATGTCTGAAATCTGACTTGTATCTTAGTGCAGACTTCTGGGAAAATTGGTGAGCCAATCACACAAGCAGGAAAGTATGTTTCTGGGGTGTGGACAGTATACATTCTGTGTACAGAACAACTCCAGGCGGCCATATTGCATTGTATTTTCAGAAAATTACAATGGCTGCAGATTGAAAAGGAAAGGTCATTTTTAATACCATTCAATTACAATATGATTTGTGTCGCAATTGTATTTTTTCTTTATTTGCTGATTTTTTTTTTTTGCTGAATTGATTTTTTCCTCACAAAAGTGGAGTTACATTTTTAAATTAAATTGAGTGGATTTTGTAATAATTAGGACTTCAGTGGCAAGATACATTAACCAGCATTGTGGGGTCTATGTCAGAAATGTGGTTAGTGTAAAGTTAAAGATAGTATCTTAGTACAGTACTGTACCTTTCATAATAATTACTTTTTTAGCTGTAAAATCCAACAACAAGAGTATAATACCCCAATAATAGGCTCCATGGTTGGGTAGAATTTGGAATCATCAAATGGATATTTTACCCCCCAGTGTCCCCCATGCTATGAAAGGAGTTAACAGGAGATTCAGTCTATTTGCAGTAATCTGGTATAATTTTCTGTGAACAAATATTTAACTTACCGTTATAAATTGTTTCATTTTTTAATTACAGGACATGAATTTGAATATTATCACAAGTGCTCCAACTACAAAACCTTTGCTGTGTCCCGATTCATTAGATTTGGAGACAGATGATCCAGGTAATAGAGTCATTTCTTTTCTAAAGTGACACAATTGCATGCCTTTTTCGTTAGGAAACATTTGTTGCTTATAATATTTAAAATTAACTTCAGTTATTTTACTTTTGTGCAGGTATAGTTTTTTCTGGAGTGGGACCTGGTTTTGTACCCGGTGCATTTTCATTAGGCTTCGCAGGCATAGGCGGAGCAGGAATACCAGCAGCTGGTGGATTAGGGGGTGTAATGGCAGTACCTGATGTAGGAAGACCAATGGTACCAGGAGCAATACCATCACTTAATGCTGTCCCTGGCATCTCAACTCTAACAAAGCCAGAGTTTATTAGGAAATACTTTCCTGAGACCTGGATATGGGAGCTGATGCCAGTTGGGTAAGTCACTGTCTCTGATTAATAAATATAAAGCCAATTATATCTTCAGTATCATAATTAATTACGATTTCTTCTTTTTAGAATTGTTGCAGGTAGTGGTGGCACCAGGGGGCTATAATAGCACCACAAAAATGTTGTTAGCAGCATGAGTCTATAGAACTAAGGGCCAGATCACCCCATAGAAACACAGGTCTAGTGCTTTCCAGATGCTTTTTGTATGCACCTTTTTTATCCGTACCAGTGTGTTTTTTATGCGTTTTGGTGCATTTTTGATGCAGTCCAGTGCATTTGTAACCCTCTTTTTTCACACCATAGAAACACAGTCCAGATGCGTTCCAGATGCTTTTCTGCATGCGTGTTTTAGATGCGTTTTTAATGCTTTTTTTGGTGCATTTTGGATGCAGTCCAGTTCCTCTCCCCCCCCCCCCCTCCTTTTTTTTTTAACCTTAATTAAGGTTGTGCGTGTTCCAGTGTGTTTTTGGTGCATTTAGCTGCGTTCCCCCTCTTTTTATTAACCTTAAAGCTGAGTTCTACTCAAAAGTGGAACTTCCTCTTATCTGTCTCCTCCCCCCCCCCTCTGGTGCCACAATTGGCACCTTTCATGGGGGAGGGGGGAGCAGGTACCCTGTCCCCACTTCCGTCGGACCTCGCCACGGCGAGGTTCATCACAGGTTCGGCCCCCTACTCCTCCCTCTGCTTCATGGCCAATTACCGAGCGCAGCAAGGTTTGCGCATGCGCAGTAGGGACCCAGGCCATGAAGCCGCAAGGCTTCGCTACCGGGTTCCCTTACCGGCAATGGCGGCGGCAGCACCCGACAGCCGATGGAAACATCGGCTGACCTGCTGACATCGCTGGACTCCAGGACAGGCAAATGTCCTAATATTCAAAGTCAGCAGCTACAGTATGTGTAGCTGCTGACTTTTAATTTTTGGAGGGGGGGGGTGGAACTCTGCTTTAACCACTTGCCGACCGCCGCCCGACTATATACGGCGGCGGTCAGCCCCTCCCAGGCAAAGTGACGTACCGGTACGTCACTAGCCTGGGAGCCAATAGGGGGAGACCGCGCTGCCGGAGGCCCGCTCCCGCCCCCGCTCGTTCCCTATGAATCCCGCGCGTTTGACCGGCAGACCCGATGTCCGCCGGTCACTCGCGATCGTCGGGTAGAGAGGGAGAAAGGCAGGCAGCTAATGTAAACAAAGCCGTCTGTCATTCTCCCCTGTGTAAAAGCACAGTAATGTCACTGGTACCCCCAAAAGTGTCAAAAATGTCAGTCAAGGGTCCGATTTGTCCGCCGCAATGTCGCAGTCCTGCAAAAAAAATTGCAGATCGCCGCTATTACTCGTAAAGAAAAAAAAACAATAAAAATTACAAAAATCTTTCCCTTAGTTAGTAAACGCAATAACTTTTGCGCAAACCAATCAAAATACGCTTTTTGCAATTTTTTTTACCAAACATATGTAGCAGAAAACAAATTGGCCTAAAATGTTAAAAAATTTAGATTTTTACATTTTTTTGGGGGGGAATTTCATATAAAAAAATTTGAAAAATATTGTTATTTTTGCAAAATTGTCGCACTTTTTTTGTTTATAGTGCATGATCAAACAATTGCACAGGTGATCAAATACCACCAAAAGAAAGCTCTGTTTGTGGGAAAAAAAGGGCGTCAAATTCGTTTGGGTACAGCATCGCACGACCGCGCAATTGTCCGTTGAAATCACGCAGTGCCGAATCGCAAAATAGGCCCTGATCAGGAAGGGGGTAAAATCTTCCGGGGCTTAAGTGGTTAAGGGCCAGTTCACACCATAGAAACGCAGAACGGATGCGTTCCAGATGCTTTTCTGCATGTGCATTTTTTAAGCGTTTTTGGTACATTATTGATGCGGTCCAGTGCATTTTCCCCCTCTTTTTACTTATCCTTAATTGCGGACGTGTGTTCCAGTGCGTTTTTGGTGCATTTAGGTGCATTCTGGTTTTTGTTTCTTTTTACCGCGTATTGGTCTGTGATATATCCAGTGTCCAGCTGGTAATCGCTACAGCACCTGCTACAGATGAGCCTGTGAGCCAGGAATGTGTGCAATGGGAATATAGACAAATAAGTGAATTTAGATCCCAACCCTCTGATTTGTGCTGCTGAGGGATGCTGACAGATCCTGTGCAAATTCTGTGTTTTAAAAGACTGTAGAGGACAGGGGGCTGCAGATAAACAAATACACCATATTTTGAAAGATTTGTTTAATATCTTTGTCTCACCAGGGGCTAGTCACTTTCAGGGTATATGTAAGGGTTTTCAACCACTTTAAGGATGAAAAAATGATGATGTGCTGTTTGTTTCAGAAACTCTGGCATTGTAGAGCTCCATCGGTCAGTCCCAGATACTATCACAGACTGGAATGCAGGAGCTATGTGTATGGGACCAAATGGATTTGGCTTATCTCCCTCTGTGCCTCTCAGAGTCTTCCAACCATTCTTTGTGGAGCTTGCTCTGCCATACTCTGTAGTTAGAGGAGAGTCCTTTACTCTAAAGGCGTCTGTGTTCAACTACTTGCAGCAGTGTATAAAGGTAAAACCAATTCTGATTATCTTTAAATGTTTACAGATTTTTCTTATTGTATTTCTTATACTTACAATCCTGTACAGTCTACTCCAGCTATTCTCAAGCAGAATTCTGTGGAAGCCTAATATTGCTCCAGAGGTTGCTAGGAGTTCATTGAGCTGTTATCCCATATGAATGTTCCTGACTAGTTCCAGTGCCAACACCACTTGGCAGAGCTTTGTTCACCAATAAACCTTTTTAGCTGTCTGTACGGGGGCATTACTCATATTGGCCACCAATGTAAGATGGTGATTTTTCCCACTGGCCTCCAGTATAAGGGACATTTTTGCCCCTGACCACAATTATTTATTTTTAGCAGGGCTTCCCCAAGACCTGGAAATTATTTTAAGGTTTTCTCTGGGGTAAAAAGGTTGACAATGGCTGGTCTACTCCATCAAACAGTTAGTCTTGCTGCCATGATGCTTATTCCCTAATAAACTCTGATTTTAATTAAAAGGGTCTAATGATTAAAAGATGGAGTTAAAAAAAAAAACTGCCTATTTTATAAGAAAATCAAATTTCTCATTCTAGTACCACTCCTTACTTAAGAGAAATGAAAAGTCCACCTATAGAGCCAAACACAGGATTGAGGCATTTAGGACTGTCATCGTATGGTATTAATCACAATACAACAAGTTTTTTTTTTTTTAAAGAAATAATATACACAAGTTTATTATACCAAATACAGCTTAAAATCACATCTTTGTACATAGGGGATACATCTTAAGACAGTATATCAAAGAGATCCCATAGTGGGGTATCCTCCAAGGCGGAGGCCCTCATTCAATAGATTTCCAATCTCTTATCTTACACTCTACATGTTTTGCGGGATAACTACTTCTTCGGGAGTAGTATTGATTAGAGGTGTGATCTATGAGGAAAATAGAAAGAAAAAGGTGATATACAGATCCCATGAAGGTATAGAATTGAATTAATTCACATTAAGGGCTTTTAAGACCACCTATTAAAAAGAATGAATATATTTATTGAAATAAAAAGAAAACTAATAAGAACAGTTAAAAAAACATATTTACATCTGACTTCCGCACCCAAAGACTAGGTGAAGGTGATGTCATGGTCCTTCTTGTAAAATTAGCGGTGGGCACAGTATATGGAGGTTTTTTAGTTACTTATTTTTTTTCTATTAGTTGAACTATATGGACTTGTGTTTTTTTTCAACCTGCCTAACTATGTAACTTTGTAACTATATAAATATTCGAAATCTCACTAGAAGATGCTTCTGTAAATATGTTTTCTAATGTAACACCCTCAGTGTTATTAAAGTGGAGTTCCACCCATTTTTGGAACTTTAGATCTATGTAATCCCCTTTAAAACGGCTTTTACCAATGGAAACTTTTTTTTTTTTTTTTTTGCTAGTAAATACCTTAATTTCTGCTTTATTCCTCCTCTCCTGTATTGTATGCAATACAACTCAATGAGAGGAGGCGGGGCGGAGGCGGGGCAGAGAACGGCCTTAATATATTCATACAATACAACTCAATGAGAGGAGGCGGGGCGGAGGCGGGGCAGAGAGCGGCCTTAATACATTCATACAATACATACAACTCAATGAGAGGAGGCGGGGCGGAGGCGGGGCAGGCACGGCTCAGTACAGGTCAACTACTGCGAGATTTCTGGAATAGAATACATCCCAGCAGACACTGCGAATCGCCGAATGACGTCATCGCCGATCGGACCCGGAAGTGAGGAGAGGAGGAATAAAGCAGAAATTAAGGTATTTACTAGCAAAAAAAAAAAAGTTTCCATTGGTAAAAGCCGTTTTAAAGGGGATTACATAGATCTATGTATTCCAACCTATTAAAAATGGGTGGAACTCCGCTTTAAGTATAGGTAAATTTAGTTTGGCTCTGTAGTAGGCAGAGGAGCAGAGGTTAATTCGTTTTTACACTCTGCTTTGCTTCAAGGCTGTGACTCTGTTACCTCCCCCTGGCTTCTAGAATTCATTGGATAGTTTTAGAAATTAGAGGGTGGAGGAACAGAGGCTGCAGCCTGAATATTTATGGAGTTCCCATCAATCCCTGAGGAGGCGAGGCTCAGTAGGTGGGGGAACAACCCATAAATAGTCAGAAGCCTGGCAGTCTGAGAGCAGAGTCCAGGGTCCTGTTATCTGGAGGGGACCGCTGTGTTGGGGGGCTCTGCCCCTGGGCAGGAGAAAGACCCAGAGAAGGAGAGAGTGAGGGGAAGAGAGAAGGAGCAGCTGGAAGCCTCACTCCCTTTTACAGCCTCCGGTAGGCTTAGCTGAAGCCATGCTGAAAGCAAAACCCAGCTTGTATAGCATTGTGCCCATACAGCAGCCTCTTGGATTCCAGGAACCACTTAAAGGGACTGAGTGAGTAACTTCTGTTTCAACCTATCTCAAGCCTGTACAGAGAGGACAGTAAGGCTGCAATACTTTATATGTCCAGGACCAGGGGACAGCTTAGAGCCAGTGCAAAGCTGCCAGAAGCAATCCAATATCTCTAGCTTGGGACAGCAGTAGTCCGGTGCTTTGGCATTCCTGCAAATAGCAGCACCTACATCTTCAGTTTGGAACCTTTTTTATTGCTGTCTTAGCTTCACCATCACTTCCATGGGTGAACAGCACATTTGAAGTTAGTTCTTAGCAGCCAGAGACATTAGCAAGTCCTCAAGCGTTCATTCAAATTCTTCAGTTCTGGGCATCCCTATTCCCCACCCAAGTTATCTCCTAAATAAACCAAAAACAAAACCTATAGATTGTTTATTGAGCCTGTGGAGAAAGTGCGAAAACTCCTGTTGCCTGGCTGTGTAAGGGAAAAGACCCAGCTAATCCAAATTAATAACTTTTTTTTTTTTTTTTTAAGTGGATTGCAGCGTTTTGCTATAGGAGGGTGAGCTAGTATTTAAACATCAGATCTTGCATTTAGGTACAAGGCAGTAACAAAGGGTGAAACGCCTTGTTATAATCTGTTTGATTATAGGTTATTATGCTTAAATGAGTTGTAAAGGCAGAAGGTTTTTTATCTTAAACCATTACTTGCATTAAAATAAAAAGCCTTCTGTGTGTAGCAGCCCCCTCAGCCCCCTAATATTTACCTGAGCCCCATCTCTATCCAGCGATGTTCACGAGTGCCTCAGCCATCCGAGACTCTCCCTCCTGATTGACTGAGACACAGCAGCAACGCCATTGGTTCCCACTGCTGTCAATCAAAGACAGTTAGCCAATCAGGAGAGAGAGGGGATAGGGCTGAATGGCAGCTCCATGTCTGAATGGACACATGAAGCTGCAGTTCAGGTCAGTTGCCTCCATAGCAAGCTGCTTGCTGTGGGGGCACTCGACAGGAGGGAGGGGCCAGTAGCAGCGAAGAAGCACCTGAGAAAAGGAGGGTCCAGGCTACTCTGTGCAAAACCAACTGCATAGAGCAGGTAAGTATAACATGTTTGTTATTTAAAAAAAAAAAAAATATGAGAATTTACAATCACTTTATAATTTAGGACAGCTTGGTGCAGTGCAATAATTCAACAACTCAAAAAAAGTATAATAATTTTTTTAGCTTGTATTAAAGATGAGCTACAAATGATAAACTAGATAAAGACAGCATCATTCTAATCCAGAGTCTTCAACTTTTTATCAGATCTTAATTTCCTGGAGACATTGCTCTTTTACAGACTTTCCAGGCTTAATCATTCACTGGACAAACTCTGACTTTTACCCATATATTTAACTTCCTGTTGCACCCTCCTAGTCAGGTGCTGGGTAAAAGCATCAGATTGCTTTCCTGCTTATCAGGGAGCAGGATTTCTAGGTAGGCCTGTTTCATGTGTCCAGGTGTGATTCACTTGGTCTGAGGGAGTGTCCCCACTGTATCCAATGGGGGAGCCTGTTGGACAGTGGAGGAAACCCAGCCAGTGACACAGGCTTTTGTGGCAATCCCAGTGGGAGGGAACAACAGTGGTGCATCCTGGGATTGACCATAAAAGCCAGGGAAACATGTGACAGGGCGTCTTTGGGCGGGAAGCCAGGTCCCAGGAGGGTGACGGCTGTCTCTCCTCCTGTCAGGTTGGAAAGTGGTCACAGGCAGTCGGCCTAGTGGACAAGACGTGTGGGACTGAGCTGTAAGGTCCTGTGGAAGCTGACAGTGGAGCAGTGGCAGAGATTTCTGTGAAAAACAGTGTCCGTGAGTACCAGGGAGCTTGCCAGGGAAGGGGACCACTCCTAGGAGAGTCAGGGGGCAAAAGCCAGCACACATAGTGGGTCAGAAAGGGGGTGCCACGATAGACCCTGAAGAGAAAATTAAAGTACCGTTCATCATTTAAAACCTTCACCTCAGTGGCAAAGTGAAGCAGGGGCCTTGCCACACACACACCTCAGTTAGATGTCCTCAATCTGTGCATAGTTGCTAGTTGGAGTATCCCACTCATCCCTTCTTCTATCCCAGTTCCAAATAAATGCAAAAACAACCAAATCCCTTGGACTGTTCATTGACTGAGCCAAGGACTTAAGGCGATGCATTTATTTGCCTGTTGCTATGGGCAACCCAGGGGAATCCACTCTCAGCAGCTCCCATGGGGGCAGTGCTACATTCCTATTTGAGGGGCCTCGTTGTGTCCTGCTAAAAACTGGTCACAGTCAGTTTGACCAAATAACCATTCAAGCTGGACAAAGGACCATATGGTACATGGTAGCTTAAAGTGCTACCCCTTACTCGTCTTCAGGACTGCCATCTTTCTTTATCTGGGGAATGCACAAATGTGTAATAGGTTGCCAAATCTTTAGGACCTGGCCAAAACCTGCGGTACATCTGCACACACACAAAAACGTTGCACGGGGTTCAGGCATCAAACTTTATGGGGATATGTGGCTTGTTTGCACATGTGCAAAATTGACGCCATGCATACATACAGTAGATGTACTGCAGTTCTCTGCCATATCCCATATAACTGCAGTATATATGCGCTGTCATAACATCTTGTGGCATGCTTGTGTTTTGCCTTAAATCATGGAGAATCCTAGGATGCAGCAGGACATAACATCATGCTATCCTAGGCAAGAAGCAGGGGGTGCAGCACAAAAAAGGTAGTTAAAGCAGATCTTCAGTCATTTTTTTAATCTTTCCATCCATTAAATGTACTGCCCTTGCTGTGTTAACTTTGGATATTAAAACAATATTTTTTGCCAGTAAATACCTTTATTTCTAACATCCACTCTCTGTTCCTATAATTTGCCTAGGTGAGTAACGTGCTGTACAGCATTCGCAATGGTTCCTGGGATAGAATCATTAGGTATCCCAGGAGTCATCTGTTTTTTTTTTTTCTTTCACTCTTGTGAGAGATTGCTAGCAGGAGGGTTAGAGTGGAGGAGGACGCAGGCGTGGCCTTGCAGAATGCTTATAGGGCATGCGCTCCAGTCCTTTGTTTACATATTGCTGCGCCTGCCATCATAATGTGCTGGAATAGACAGGAAGTGCCAGGCCTTTTGTGCATTCACGACCGAGGTCAAGACTCTGTGCAGACCAGTCGCCCCCCCCAAACTCATTCATCCATGTCTATATAGACCTTTCTTTGTGCACTGGTGCACAGTCATGTTGGAACAGGAATAGGCCATCTCCAAACTGTTCCACAAAGTTGGGAGCATGACATTGTCCAAAATATCTTGGTATGCTGATGCCTTAAGCTTTCCATTTACTGGAACTAAGGGGCCAAACACAACCTCTGAACAACAACCCCACACCATAATCCCCCTCCACCAAATGATTTGGACCACTGCACAAATCAAGGTCCTTAAAGACATGGATGAGCGAGTTTGGGGTGGAGGAACTTGACTGGCCTGACCTCAACCTGACAGAACACCTTTAGGATGAATTAAAGTGGAGACTGCGAGCCAAGCCTTCTTATTCAACATCAGTGCCTGACCTCACAAATGCGCTTTTCTAAGAATGTTTAAACATTCCCATAGACACACTCCTAAACCTTGTGGATAGGGTTGAGCGGACACCTAGATGTCCGTGTTCGACGGGTTCGGCCGAACTTTAAAAAAAAGTCCGGGTCCGTGTCCCGGACTTTTACCGAACTTTTCCCGGACACCGAACCCCATTGAAGTCAATGGGGACCCGAACTTTAAGGCACTAAAATGGCTCTAAAACACCAAAGGAAAGGGCTAGAGTGCTGCAAATGGCAGCAAAACGTAATTAAGAGCATGGCAAGTGCTCTGCAAACAAATGTGGATAGGGAAATAACTTAAAACAACAAAAAAAAACAGAAAAATAAAACAATGTTCTTCTTCATCTCTGAAGGACGAGGCCCATATGGAGTAGGAGGGAGGTTGAGGTGGTGGTGGATGTGGCGGTGACATAGGCGTGCGCACAGGGTGTGCTGGGTGTGCCTGGGCACACCCTAATCACCTAGGGCACATAGCATTGCCAGTGAGGAGATGGGAAAGATCTCCCTGGGACCTGCTCTGCTCTATTTCTCCTTGCCTACAGGTACATGGCCCCGATACATTACTCTCCCTGCTGGCAAACACATGCATGTGTATTTCAACTTTGGGGTGCACACCTTAATGCAATAGGCTGCGCACACCTATGGGCGGTGTAGGTGGAAGCGGCGGTGGAGGAGGACCAGGGCCGGATTAACAGCATCATGGGCTTGGTGCTGAGGATTTTGAAGGGCCTTAAGGGCCGTGCCTTGCCATGCACCCAGAGGAGGAAGGGTGCAGCCATGCATGCCTAATTCAACATGGGATGCTGTCTCTGAAGCCCATAAACACATCCATGCATCGCCAACTGTCCCTCCTTGTCCGGCCTTCACGCTGTGTGGGGAGGTTCTGAGGGTGCTACCTGGGGAAGCGAGCATAGAAGCCAGACTTCTGTGTTTACAAGTGACAGAAGAGCGGTAACAGTGAATATGGCCAACCCGGGGCCTATATAAAAGGTAGGGGCCTGGAGCTGCAGCTCCAATAGCCCCTACATTAATCTGGCCCTGAGGAGGAGGACGAGGTAGCCAACACTGCTTCTTTTCAAAAATTTTAAATGAGGGTACACCCCAAAAGAGTGAGAAAGAGCAAAAATGGAACAATGGGTGGGTAAGGTCGGTATCCATTGCTATTCTGCATAAGGTACGGAAAAGTCCCGTGGGATCCATGCCTGGTTCATTTTAATGAACGTGAGCTTGTCCACATTGTCTCTGGACAGGCGGCTGCGCTTGTCTGTTATAACGCCCCCAGCCGTGCTAAATACCCGTTCAGATAATACACTGGCTGCAGGGCACGCCAGCACCTCCAAGGCGTAAAGGGCAAGCTCAGGCCATGTGCCCAATTTGGAGACCCAGAAGTTGAAGGGGGCAGACCCGTCATTCACTACATGTAGGCGTGTGCACACATACTGCTCCACCATGTTGGTAAAATGCTGCCTCCTGCTAAGACGTTCCATCTGAGCTGCTGGTGCTGCTGTTTGTTGTGGCGTGCTGACAAAGCTTTTCCACATTTTGGCCATGCTAACCCTGCCTTCTGAGGTGCTGGCGGTGCCCTGGTTGCGTTGGCGACCTCCTCCTCCTCCTCCTCTGCCTTGTGCTTCCACTGTGGCCCCGCTGTCAGATGGGAATGCCAGCAGCATGGCGTCTACCAGCGTGCGCTTGTACTCGCGCATCTTGCGATCGCGCTCCAGTGAGTGAATTAAGGACGGTACGTTGTCCTTGTAACGGGGATCCAGCAGCGTGGCCACCCAGTAATCAGCACAAGTTAGAATGTGGGCAACTCGGCGGTCGTTGTGGAGACACTGCAGCATGTAATCGCTCATGTGTGCCAGGCTGCCCAGAGGCGACGAAAGGCTGTCCTCTGTGGGAGGTGTATCGTCCGTGTCCTCTGTATCCCCCCAGCCACGCACCAGTGATGGCCATGAGCTGGCCTGGGTGCCACCCTGCTGTGAACATGGTTCCATCTCCTCCTCCAGCTCCTCCTCCTCCTCATCCTCCTCATCCTCCAGAACTGTGCCCCTGCTGGACAATTGTGTCCCTGGCGTTTGTGTGTGCAGGAACCCACCCTCGGAGCCCCTTGCGAATGACTGCCCTGAAAGCCTTTGAAATGTTACCTCTTCATCCTCCTCCTCCTCCTCCTCATCCTGTGCCACATCCTCTTCCATCATCGCCCAAATTGTTTTTTCAAGGAGGCATAGAAGTGGGATAGTTAAGCTGAGAATGGCGTCATTGCCACTGGCCATGTTGGTGGAGTACCCAAAACAGCGCAACAAGGCACAATATATGCAAATGTCAAATATGCAAACTATGCCGCAATTTAATGTTTTTTACACCAAAAGGGTGTGTATTGAATAGCGGAATAGGATAAAAAACTGTGTATCTCACACGTACAAACACAGACTAGGCCCGATTAAATTTTTTCCTACCCTAAAGGGAGGATGAGGAAGAGGAGTATGGAACATGCAGCACCCTCAAATCTTCAGAAGTATGAGATGAACCCCAAAAACTTGGAAAGGTGGATCTCTCTCACACGTACCAACACAGACTATCCCCCAATTTAACTGATCCCCAAAGGTTTTTGATTAAATAGCGGAATAGAAAATATGATCCAAAAAAAGTGTATGTATATCACACGTACACAACCACACTAGGCCCCAATTACTATTGTTTGTACCCCTAAAAGGCTAGATGAGGAGTAGGGGGGGTATGGAACAGGCAGCACCCTCAAACCTTCAGAAGTATGAGATGAACCCCAACAACTTGGAAAGGTGGATCTCTCTCACACGTACCAACACAGACTATCCCCCAATTTAACTGATCCCCAAAGGTTTTTGATTAAATAGCGGAATAGAAAATATGATCCAAAAAAAGTGTATGTATATCACACGTACACAACCACACTAGGCCCCAATTACTATTGTTTGTACCCCTAAAAGGCTAGATGAGGAGTAGGGGGGGTATGGAACAGGCAGCACCCTCAAACCTTCAGAAGTATGAGATGAACCCCAACAACTTGGAAAGGTGGATCTCTCTCACACGTACCAACACAGACTATCCCCCAATTTAACTGATCCCCAAAGGTTTTTGATTAAATAGCGGAATAGAAAATATGATCCAAAAAAAGTGTATGTATATCACACGTACACAACCACACCGGGCCCCAATTACTATTGTTTGTACCCCTAAAAGGCTAGATGAGGAGTAGGGGGAGTATGGAACAGGCAGCACCCTCAAACCTTCAGAAGTATGAGATGAACCCCAACAACTTGGAAAGGTGGATCTCTCTCACACGTACCAACACAGACTATCCCCCAATTTAACTGATCCCCAAAGGTTTTTGATTAAATAGCGGAATAGAAAATATGATCCAAAAAAAGTGTATGTATATCACACGTACACAACCACACTAGGCCCCAATTACTATTGTTTGTACCCCTAAAAGGCTAGATGAGGAGTAGGGGGAGTATGGAACAGGCAGCACCCTCAAATCTTCAGAAGTATGAGATTGTGTTCACTGTACCCCACAAAGATTGAGTTCACTGCACCCCACAATGATTGTGTTCACTGCACCCCACAAAGATTGTGTTCACTGCACCTCACAAAGATTGTGTTCACTGTACCCCCCAAAGATTGTGTTCACTGCACCCCACAAAGATTCTGTTCACTGTACCCCACAAAGATTGTGTTCACTGCACCCTAAAAGGATGTTGTTCACTGCACCCCACAAAGATTGTGTTCACTGCACCCTAAAAGGATGTTGTTCACTGCACCCCAAAAAGATTGTGTTCACTGTACCCCCCCAAAGATTGTGTTCACTGCACCCCACAAAGATTGTGTTCACTGCACCCCAAAAAGATTGTGTTCACTGTACCCCCCAAAGATTGTGTTCACTGCACCCCAAAAAGATTGTGTTCACTGTACCCCCCAAAGATTGTGTTCACTGCACCCCACAAAGATTCTGTTCACTGTACCCCACAAAGATTGTGTTCACTGCACCCCAAAAAGATTGTGTTCACTGTACCCCCCCAAAGATTGTGTTCACTGCACCCCACAAAGATTCTGTTCACTGCACCCCACAAAGGATTTTGTTCACTGCACCCCAAAAAGATTGTGTTCACTGCACCCCAAAAAGGATTTTGATCACTGCACCCCAAAAAGGATGTTGTTCACTGCACCCCAAAAATGATTTTGTTCACTCCACCCCAAAAAGATTGTGTTCACTGCACCCCACAAATATTGTGTTCACTGCACCCCAAAAAGATTGTGTTCACTGTACCCCCCAAAGATTGTGTTCACTGCACCCCACAAAGATTCTGTTCACTGTACCCCACAAAGATTGTGTTCACTGCACCCCAAAAAGATTGTGTTCACTGCACCCCAAAAAGGATGTTGTTCACTGCACCCCAAAAAGGATGTTGTTCACTCCACCCCAAAAAGATTGTGTTCACTGCACCCCACAAAGATTGTGTTCACTGCACCCCAAAAAGATTGTGTTCACTGCACCCCAAAAATGATTTTGTTCACTGCACCCCAAAAAGGATTTTGTTCACTGCACCCCAAAAAGGATGTTGTTCACTCCACCCCAAAAAGATTGTGTTCACTGCACCCCAAAAAGATTGTGTTCACTGCACCCCACAAAGGATTTTGTTCACTGCACCCCAAAAAGATTGTGTTCACTGCACCCCAAAAAGGATGTTGTTCACTGCACCCCAAAAAGGATTTTGTTCACTGCACCCCAAAAAGATTGTGTTCACTGCACCCCACAAAGGATTTTGTTCACTGCACCCCACAAAGATTGTGTTCACTGCACACCAAAAAGGATTGTGTTCACTGCACCCCAAAAAGATTTTGTTCACTGCACCCCAAAAAGATTGTGTTCACTGCAGCCCAAAAAGATTGTGTTCACTGCAGCCCAAAAAGATTGTGTTCACTGCAGCCCAAAAAGATTGTGTTCACTGCAGCCCAAAAAGATTGTGTTCACTGCAGCTCACACACAGAAAAATGGATGTGGATCACTGACACCTGCCTATCTCCAATCCCACACCACACAGCAATATCGATTGTAGTTTGTAGAACACAGTTTCCCTAAAATTCAGCAGACTCTGTCCCTAACAGGATTGAGAAGAGATCGTAGATCAGGATTGAGTGCAGATTCACCCCACCCCCCACACAGCAATATCGATTGTAGTTTGTAGAAGACACTGACCCTATAATTCAGCAGACTCTATCCCTAAAATGCCTACAACTCGCCCTGCCTAAACACTCCGACCTGTCCCTCAATTCTATCCGGACACAAATGGTTTTTTCCTGCCTATCTTTCCCTAATCAGCAGCCAGCACATTGATGTGTGCTCTGTCCCTTAGCTAAGCAGCAGAATGACGCTGCTGCGGCGGCTGCCTGGAACTTATAAAGACTTGGTCACATGCTTCAGACGGCCAATCACAGCTACTAAGACATTTGCAGGCATGGCTGGGATGGCTTAAGGCACACCAGTTAAACGATTGTTGATTGGCTGTTGAAAGCCCGCCATGAAAAGAGCGCCAAAGCATGCAAAACCCGGAAATAAAACGACCGAACACGGATTTTTACCCGAACATACAGTAAAGTGTCCGTGTCCGTGTTCGGGTAACAAAAATCCAATTATTCGGTACGAACACGAATAATACAGTCCGTGTTCGCTCAACACTACTTGTGGACAGCCTTCCCAGAAGAGTTGAAGCTGTTACAGCTGCAAAGGGTGGGTCAACTCATTATTGAACCCTATGGACTAAGACTGGGATGTCATTAAAGTTCATTTGTGTGTAAAGGCAGGCATCCCCCAATACTTTTGACAATATAGTATATATATATATATATATATATATATATATATATACTCAGTATGAAGAAATTGTTATCTATAAACTATATATTTAATAGGATAAAACTAATACTAAGTTGTAAATAAACAACCTTTAATCAACTGTAATTCAAACACACATTTAAGGTTGAGTTCACATATTGGCGTGTCAGATCGCTGTGATTCTGCCCGCAATACCGAATCATTTCAAATTATAGGACGCCCATGCAATTCCCGTGATTTGCAATGGCACCCCAAACGCGATTTTGCCGCGATTGTCGCCCGACAAATCACGAAAAAATCACACAAACAGAAACACGGGATGCCTGTTGCCCAAAAAAGTACAGGAACTTCTTTTGGGTGACAGGCACCCCGCAATTTTATTTGCGCGATTTTACTGCGAGTCTTTGGGTGAAAATCGTGGTAAAAACGCACTGCGTTTGGGGTGCCATTGCCAGTCCCAGAAATTGCATGGGTGCCCTCAAATTTGCAATGATTCAAATCAACGATTTTGAGATGCCAATATGTGAACAGAACCTTAAAGTTAGTGCAATTAGGGAACATTAAAAATGTATTAATATTTTTATTATGATTTGTAATGTCAATTATATCAATAAAACTCTTTATTGGAAAAAAATAATTAATAGTGTGCCGTTAACGTAAGAAAGTCAAATAATGTGGGACAGACAAATCTCTGAATATTTTATGATATACTTTTTCTTGTATAAAGTGGGGATCAAAAGTTTGGGCACCCCAGGTAAAAATTTGTATTAATGTGCATAAAGAAGCCAAAGAAAGATGGAAAAATCTCCAAAAGGTATCAAATTACAGATTAGACATTCTTATAATATGTCAACAAAAGTTATATTTTATTTCCATCATTTACACTTTCAAAATAACAGAAAACAAAAAAATGGCGTCTGCCGATATCTTGTACTGCCCCCTTTGGCAAGTATCACAGCCTGTAAACACTTTTTGTAGCCAGCCAAGAGTCTTTCAATTCTTGTTTGAGGTATCTTTGCCCATTCTTCCTTACAAAAGTCGTCCAGTTCTTTGAGATTTCTGGGCTGTCTGTCATGCACTGCTCTTTTAAAGGTCTATCCATAGATTTTCAATTATGTTGAGGTCAGGAGATTGTGAAGGCCATGGCAAAACCTTCAGTTTACGCCTCTTGATGTAATCCCCCGTGGATTTCGAGGTGTGTTTAGGATCATTATCAATTTGTAGAAGCCATCCTCTCTGACTTCAGCATTTTCACAGATGGCATCAAGTTACCATCCAAAATTTGATGAAATTTTATTGAATCAATTTTTCCTTCTACTCGTGAGATGTTCCCTGTGCCACTGGCTGCAATACAACCCCAAAGCATGATTGATCCACCCCCATGCTTGAAAGTGTGACAGAGGTTCTTTTCATTAAATTCTGTGCCCCTTCTTCTCCAAACGTACCTTTGCTCATTCCGGCCAAAAAGTTCAATTTTAACCTCATCGGTCCACAGAACTTGTTTCCAAAATGCATCAGGCTTGTCTATATGTTCATTTGCAAAGTTCAAATGCTGATTTTTGTGGTGAGGTCGTAGAAGAGGTTTTCTTCTGATGACTCTTCCATGAAGACCATATTGTTACAAGTATCTCTTTATAGTGGAATAGTGTACCACAACTCCAGTGTCTGCCAGATCTTTCTGGAGGGATCGTGCAGTCAAACGTGGGTTTTGAATTGTTTTTCTCACAATCCTGCGAGCTGTTCTGTCTGATATTTTTCTTGGTCTTCCAGATCTTGCTTTAACTTCCACTGTTCCTGATGACTGCCATTTCTTGATTACATTCCGAACAGAGGATATTGACATCTGAAAACGCTTTGCTATCTTCTTATAGCCTTCTCCAGCTTTGTGAGCGTCAACTATTTTCAGTTTCAGTTTTCTAGACAACTGCTTAGAAGATCCCATGGTGCTGATTGTTGGGGCAAGGTCAGATGAGTCTGGGCATTTAAAACCTTTGAGATTGACATCACCTGGTCTTCCCAGACGATGATTGAGAACAATCCATGACACTGGCGGGTCTCAGCCTTGCAAAGGGGGCAGTGCATGCTATAAATTCTGCAGGGTGCCCAAACTTTTCCAGGCGCCATTTTTTTGTTTTCTGTAATTTTGAAAGTGTCAATGATGGAAATAAAATCTAACTTTTGTTGACATATTATAAGAATGTCTAATCTGTAATTTGATGCCTTTTGGAGATTTTTCCATTTTTCCTTGGCTTCTTTATGCACATTAATACAAATCTTTACCTGGGGTGCCAAAACTTCCGATCCCCACTGTAGCTATTTAGTCCCATTTATCACTCATTTTATTTAATTTTTAAATAAACGGGTACAGCATTTTAATGCAAAACATCTACAGCTTTCAGTTCATGGGGCTGAAAGTTATGGCATGTGATGTAAACATTTGTTTTTAAAGTGAATCCATTATTTTAAACGTTAAACATAAAAGGCCTGCCTAAGAGCAGGTACCACAAGATGTCTGCTACTACTATAAGCCAGAAATCAGTCTGTGCCCCTTTTTTTTTTTTTGTTTCACCTTGACACCAGGGTCAGGCTGCCCCTGACTTCATGGCTAAGCTGTACTAAAAGCCATTCTCCTGTCCGGTTAAGTTGTCCTTACTGACCACTGATGGTCTTTCGGACAGTGAGGCCTATTAATTTCTGCTGTTTAATGTGGATGCTATGGGCAACATCTTTATCTCAGCCATGATGGCTGCAAAGTTGAAGTTTCCCAGTTGCCATGAAAACTAGCTTTATACAGAGCATCCGGAAAGTATTGACAGAGCTTCACTTTTTTCACATTTTGTTATTTTTTAGCCTTATTCCAAAATGGATTAAATTCATATTTTCTTTAAATTTCCACAAACCATACCCCATATTGACAATGTGAAAGAAATTTGTTTGAAATGTTTCTTTATAAAAGATTTATAAAACATAAATAAATCACATGTACAGAAGTATTTACAGCCTTTGCCATGACACTTAAAATTGAACTCAGGTGCATCCTGTTTCCACTAAACCTGAAGAACTCTCAGACCATGAGAGACAAAATTCTCTGGTCTGATAAAGCAAAGATTGAACTCTTTGGCCTGAATGGCAAGCGCTATGTCTGGAGGAAACCAGGCACCGCTCATCATCTGACCAATACCATCCCTACAGTGAAGCATGGTGGTGCCAGCATCATGCTGTGGGGATGTTTTTCAACGGTAGCAACTGGGAGAATAGTCAGGATTGAGGGAAAGATGAATGCAGCAATGTACATAGACATCCTTGATGAAAACCTGCTCCAGAGCGCTCTGGGCCTCAGACAGGGGCAAAGGTTCATCTTCTAACAGAACAACGACAACTCTGTGAATGTCCTTGAGTGGCCCAGCCAGAGCTCAGACTTGAACCCGATTGAACATCTCTGGAGAGATCAGAAAATGGCTGTGCATCCACTCTTAAGACTAAAGCTGATCCAACCTGATGAAGCTTAAGAGGTTCTGCAAAGAGAAATGGGAGAAACTGCCCAAAAATAGGTGTGCCAAGCTTGTAGCATCATACTAAAAAGGCTTGAGGCAGTAATTGGTGCCAAAGGGGATTCAACAAAGTATTGAGCAAAGGCTTTAAATATTTATGTACATGGGATTGTTTTCATTTTAATTTTTAAATAAATTTGCAAAGATTTCAAACAAACTTCTTTCACATTGTCATTATGGGGTATTAATTGTAGAATTTTGAGGAAAATATTGAATTTAATCAATTTTGGAATAAGGCTGTAACATAACAAAATGTGGAAAAAGTGAAGCACTGTGAATACTTTCCGGATGCACTGCATCTGTTCAATAAGTGTAAAAAAAATCCAATTGGTTAATCTGACAAGAAATCCTTTGTGCTCATAAATAACCATTATCCAATAGCTGTATTAGGGCCTGTATTAACGGCTCTGGCCTTGTGTCCATGGCATCAATTTGACATTAGTTTGAGATGCTTCTGAAATAATGCAGAATTCATTGACAGGTGCATTTGACAGTTCCAAAAATAGTTACATTCAAGGCATGCCATGAACAATAACTGTGAGTTACTTGTGTTCTATGCCCAGCTGTCAAGACATTGAATGGCTGGTGTCATAACTGATCACATGATGTGCAGCACCATGATAACTACAGATTAAACAGGGGCTAAGATGGCAGCTTCCTTGAATGTAAAATGTAGGAAGGTGTAGTTCTACTTTAAGCTTTAGAGAGCTTGACAAATATATTCTATTTTTCAACTATCTCTTTGGTTCTAGGTTCAAACTGTCCTGCTGCCTTCTTTGGAACTGGAACAAGAACTGTGCTCCAATTGTCAGTACAGCAGCTGCCTGTGTGCAGAGGAGAGCAAAACCTTCTACTGGAATGTGACAGCCAGCAAGTTGGGTGAGATACTCTGGCTCATGTGCCAATTACTGATACTATAGTGTCATATGTTACCGGCTTTATTGATATCATCTCCTTACCCAAACACTGTTTACACATTGATTTAAAAGTACATTTATATTATGGTTAGAGGTTAAAGCAGAACAAAATCTTCCAATCCTTTACAGCCAAGGAAGCTGCCATCTTAGCTTTGTTTTTATCTGCAGCTCCCATGGTGCAGCACATGTGATCAGTTTTGGCCCCAGCCATTTGATAACTTGACAGTTTGATTGAGAGCAGAAAGCTATAATTTATGGCATGCCTTGAGCATAACTGTTTTGGGAAACAGTTAAAATTATGGGTTTAGTTCCGCTTTAAGATTTGGGGTGCCCTTATTCCAATGAAGGACCACTAGATCTTAAAACAAGGGTTGTATTTATTTACAAATAGGGAAAACAGAATAAGGTAATAGGGAGAAGGGGGGACAGGGGAAAAAAGGGACTTCTCTCCAATATAACACACGTCTTCTCACTGAGATCTTTCATACATCAGGGCCTCAAATAAAGTATTGGGGCATACCCTCATGGGTCCCCTGTGAATCACGGGCTTGATCTTTTGTGGAAGGTATCTTGTATCAGAGTTTACAAAAGTTCATACCTGTCCCATGCTCAAAGTTGAGTTTTTTTTATTTAAACAGATGATCACAGAGGAAATCTACATGATCATCCGCCCTTCAAGAACCTTACTGGCCAGGTATAAGAGCAGTGAATAGCCTCAGGGTTCTACAGGTCAAATGGTAACAATCTCGTGCATTCATCTAGAACTCTTTGATGTTGGCTGGATGTACAATCTTCAACTGCCTTAATATATAGCCCTTTACAATTTGCTTCTGGAGAAGCCATATTTGAATCCATTTACAAACTGCATTGATATAAATTGTTTCCCATTATCACAACGCCTCCTCTTTTAGGCTCCAGCAGTTGCCGTTCCTCTGATGTCATTAAGACAAAGGAGGAAACCATAGCTAGATTTGCATCAGATATAAGGACAATGAGGGACAGTCCACTGCCAGAGTGTAGAGGAGTAGAAGAGCACACAGGTTGTCGGGGGAGTGGAGGCTAAGGCAAGTAAAAAAGCCCCTATACCTAAATGAGCATTTAACCTTTGCAGTGAGTAGGCAGCCCTACTGCAAGGGGGAATTTTTTTTGTTCTCCAGCCAACCCCAGGAACTCAGAGGTGCTCAGACACAGTGCTATGCACAAAGCCAAAAAAATTAATATATAGTAAGCATTGGATCAATATTTGGCCATTTTGTTTTTTATCCTGATCTAGGGGAAGTGAACATCACAGTGAGGACAGAGGCAATAAGTACAACAGACATGTGTGATAATGAGATTCCTATCGTTCCCAAGCAGGGAAATATTGACACCATCATCAAGCCAATTATTGTTAAAGTGAGTTGACTGGCCAATTGCATGTTTTTGCTTTGCACTAGAGTATGAGCTGTCTGCACAGTTTAAACTGGTATAATAAAGGAGAAACTTAAAAGTGGAATACACATTTTTGGACTGCGGTAATGCACAAACTGTAATGCACTGTGATGCAACTTGATTTGAATAGTACATTAATGCACATGCCAATGCACTACAATGGACCTGTGTTTATACAGTATGCCTCACAATGCACAGATGTGAACCATGTATACATTATAGCTACTAGGAAAAAAAAGGTATAGGTGCATTAAAACTTTCCTTGGGTGTGTTGACAGCCCACTTATAATGAACAGGCTATCTTACTGCAAAAGCAAGGTTGATACACTGTTAGAGCCGGTTCACATTAGCGCGAAACGACTCCTTACTACTTCGGGGGCGACTTGTGCATTACATTGCACCACGACTTCGGAGCGACTTGCAGGGACTTCACATAATGGAAGTCTATTCAAGTCGCTCTGAGGTCGCCCCGAAATAGTACAGGACCCTTTTTCTAAGTCGGAGCGACTTGTGTCGCTCCTATTAGAACAGGTCCTGTAGCGGTCAATGGACCGCGAGGGAGCGCGAATTGTCAGGCTGACAAGTTGCCTGACAAGTCGCGCTAATGTGAACCGGCTCTAAAGGCGGCATTTACTATTTATATAGTAGTTTTTAAATATTTTTATAAAATCTTTATTTTATTAACATTTAATATGGCGTGCACTCATGACACTTGTGTCACATAACCCAATGGGTTTTTAAAGAGAGAGCCTGTTAGTTATCTTTTGTTTGTTGGTTTTGATTTTATACTCTCTCTGTATTCTTTTAAGTTTAATGTCTGTATGGAAACCTAAAGCCTGCAGTGAGGGGGATGAGTATTTCAGTTGTGTGTCAAGTTTAGGCGTGAGCTATTGAGCTTTGTATACAAAAACATTTGTTTTTTTTATAAAAGCAGCTAGGACAGCCTGGTAATCACATAAATAGGAGCTTAGAGTTCCAGCTGTTAGCTGGTAAAAAGTACTGTAGACTATGCAGTAAAAATGTATATTGTTTTAGTCCTAAACATAATGCTGGAATGAAATACAGTATATACAAAAACACAACAGACCATTTTATTATCCCAAAACCCAGAATAATGTGCAATGAATGTCTAAAAAAGAATGTGATTTGTTTTTTGATAAATTTAGCCCAACGTATATTGATAACTTAGGTCCATTAACTGCACTATGTTTTCAGCCTGGTGGTATCTTGGTGGAAAAGTCTCACAATTTTATGATTTGCATTCCAGTGGAGCAAGGTAAAGAATTATCATTAGTATCTAGATTTACAAATCTGTGTGACACTGCTTTGACGTTGTTTTGTTTATTGTCTTCTTATCTTAGTTCAGGCAACCCCAGAGGAGTTTTCCTTAAAGGTTCCAGAAGATATTCTGGAGGATTCTGAGAGAGCATATGTGACCCTTGTTGGTAAAAAAAAAAAAAAAAACATCTTCTAAATGATTACATAATTGCATATGGTGCATATCTTGTAAACTAGCAATGAGCATTCCAAAATTGCTTAAAACCAAAGCAGCATCAATGAACTAATCCACGAGCTGAATTACCAAGTCTGATTCTGACTGCTTTTTCCCAGTGGATGTCAGTCTTTACAATGTGATTTTAAAAAAGGCACTGTAGAAGTAATACACTATACACATCTGATGCGCCTGACTACTTCTAGGCTCAGACATCCACTCCTAACCACAGGTACCCGCTTGATGTGTGGCTACATGTGAACAGTGATGACTGCTGTCGCTTTTCGCTATTTGCATGCACCTGTCATTCCAGCTGCTAGAATCCACTGATTCTTGCCACTGGAATCTGGTGCATGCCCATGTGAAGAAGGCCTTAATGTTATAACATAAACTCAACTTTGCTAAACATCTTTGTGATCAATCGGAATGCCCGTTGTGAGCCAAGCCTTCCTATCCAACATCATTGCCTTCTCTCATAAAATGCTTCTTTAGCTGAATGGACCCAAATCCTACAGATAAACTTCCCATAAGAGTGGAAACTGTTAAAGCCAAAAAGTGTGTAGGGGTGGAGGAGGGGGGGTCCAAATTATTGCCTATGCTTTAGAAATAAGATCCCCAACAGTCTCATAAATCAATGATCTTTGGTCACATAGGGCCTAATTCACTAAGAATAAGGAGAAGAAATTGTCATTCTACATTTAATTACTCCCAATTAAAAAAACTGAGACCTCAACTAGGTGAACATGTGAGCAGAAAGTAGGAGTACAAATAGGCAAATATGCATTAGTGAATTCCAAATCGGCATAGTCACGGTTCCATAACTGGCAATTGGCAACGAGTTTTCTAAATGAATATTGTATGCCAATAAATATGGGGTGTGCTCTACCTCGTGTGTGGCTATGTATTTATATTACAATTATTGTGCATAGTTTGTTTTCTTCTTTTGCTAACTAATGCTGTTCTGAATGATTATTACAGAGTAATGTCTGCTATTCCATGAGGTTACATGTATTTATCATTTAAAGTTCCATATCTGTTATTTCCTAATTTTTTTTTCATGTTATTATTTTAGACGACTATAGAGTTCTATGTATCTATGTTCATTCTTTAATCATACTAAACTATTATGCAAGCCTAATTGTACTTGGCACATTGGCTTAGTGGTCTGCACTCATGAGCCCAAAGCTCGTAGGTCATGAGTTCAAATCCCAACACTCTGCTTGTTCACTAGTGTTTGATTATTTTATTTCCACACAATAATATTTTTCATAAATAACATACCATTGCATGCAATTGAGCATGCAAATTATGGAAACAACCATGCTGATGTGGCAGTGGCAATTAGGTGTTTGCCTATTTTCAGCATACTCTGCTGTTTAAAATTTAAGCAGGTGATACCATGCTTAGGATCTTTTAGCTAAGAGTGCCACCCACTAAGCCATTAAGATGAGCACAAGTATGCTCAGAATATACAGTAATACCATGATTAACAAATTACCTTAATCAAGAGAATTAAGAGAATTAATATTCCCCTAAAATACAAATGCAAGATCATTGCTAAATTGTCAAAAATTAGTAGATGTGACTTGTTTTGCATCTATTGCTGTTATTTATATTATTATCATTGATGTAAGAGTTATATCTCTACTCCTATATATGTCAAACTTTTTTATGTCTAATTCGTATTTTATGAAAATGTTGAGTTCTATTTATATATGTTCATTCTGTAATTATGGTACTTCTTTAAATTCTAGGTATAATTGTCCGCACTCAGCACAGTGGCTTAATCTTTAGCACTCTTAGCTAGCAGCAGTTAGGTCACAAGTTCAAATGCTACAACCTCCCCCGAATTGCAATAGCAAATGCATATGTGCTTTGGTGAAGTGCCATCAGCGAGAGATAAATTGTATCACATTGATGGCAAATATGCTTTTGTCTACGCACATATCCATTTACCATTGAAACTTTAGGGAGGTGATAGGTAGAGATTTGAACCTATGACCTGACTGTTGCTAGATCAGAGCACTAACTATTAAGCCACCGTGTTGAACAGCTTTATACCTAAAATATACAATAGTACCATGATAAAAACAAAAACATAAACATATATAACTAGAAGTCAACATTCTAATAAAATTGTATTTAGACATTAACAATTATTTGTCATATAAGACCTAAGAGCCTGGTTTGGATTGGGGGGGACTCCCACACTTATTCTTGTTTTTCGATCAAATTCATGTTGTTACACCTACTTGTGGCAGACAGCACAACTCCACTCCACAAAGCTACATAGAGCTACCCCTAGCTTTCTAAATGTTACTGAAGAGGATTTACTAGTAATGTTTTAAAAAAAAAAAAAAAAAAAAAGAATAAGAAGAAACATAAAAACCTAGCAAGGTTTATTTTAAGAATTAAAGAGTTCCTCCCAAAATTAAAATGTATGTTTTTGTGGAAGTAACAGTTGTACAATTAGAATCAATGGTTGACACTTGCATTTATGTATAAATAGTACATAGTTTGCTAGCTCTCACAAATTCACGCTTGTTAAGCATTCACACATTTCGGAATTCACTATAGCACGGGGCTAAAATGAAATGAAAGTAGGTTTGTGACTAGTTTTCTAGTCTGGGCATGCTCGGTTGTGTCAGTATAGAGTTCTAAAAACAGGGTGAATTTATCTCTTCTCAGACTTTCAAGCATATTTCTGCTTTCACAACAATATTACAGGAAATTTCAAAGCAGATCATCTCCGAACAATATACGTTACAATGTACAATAATATGTTTAGGAACCATTTACTCTATGAGATTAAGCTCTAAAGTAAACATTATTTCCATGTGCAATTCACCTGCTTTTACGACTACTGATTTAGACGGTCACTGATTTATGTGACCTATAGTGAATTTGATTTTGTGACTATATATTCACAGCGTGCTATAGTGAATGCCTTTTCCGACTAGATTTAGTCATTTACTATGGATTTTAGTCGCTTGTGACTATTTGTTCACCCATTTGCCGACTAGGTGCTATAGTGAATTAGGCCCATAGTGTCAGAATGTCATACAGGGTCAATTGAAGTAGATATTTTAGATTTAAACAAATGTTTTTACAAACCTGATTCCAAAAAAGTTGGTACACTGTACAAATTGTGAATAAAAGCAGAATGCAATGATGTGAAAGTTTCAAATTTCAATATTTTATTCAGAATACAACATACCATATATACTCGAGTATAAGCCGAGTTTTTCAGCACATTTTTTTGTGCTGAAAACGTCCCCCTCGGCTTATACACGAGTCAAGAAAAAAAAAAATAAGTCCCTGGCCGCTCCAACGTGTTTAAGCTTTAAAAATGGCGCTGCCCGGCGCATACATGTCACCGCGCACGCGCCGCCGCCGCTCGGGAGAGGCCGGGAATAGCCGAAAGTATACGAGCGGCGCGTGTGCGCAATGACGTGGCGGCGCCCTTTTTAAAATGAAGGAGCCTCTGGAACAGGTAAGTGACACTACCTGCCATTATGCAGGGCTGCGGGCATACTACAAGGGATGCAGTGCTATGGGCATGGTCCACCTGTACCATGTCCACAGCACTGCATCTCCTGTAGTATGCCCACAACCCCGGATCCTCTTGTACCATGCCAGTACCCTGCATTCTCCTGCACCATGCCAGTACCCTGCATTCTCCTGTACCATGCCAGTACCCTGCATTCTCCTGTACCATGCCAGTACCCTGCAATCTCCTGTACCATGCCAGTACCCTGTATTCTCCTGCACCATGCCAGTACCCTGCATTCTCCTGCACCATGCCAGTACCCTGCATTCTCCTGCACCATGCCAGTACCCTGCATTCTCCTGCACCATGCCAGTACCCTGCATTCTCCTGTACCATGCCAGTCACCCTGCATTCTCCTGTACCATGCCAGTACCCTGCATTCTCCTGCACCATGCCAGTACCCTGCATTCTCCTGCACCATGCTGCCAGTTCCCTGCATTCTCCTGTACCATGCCAGTCACCCTGCATTCTCCTGTACCATGCCAGTACCCTGCATTCTCCTGCACCATGCCAGTACCCTGCATTCTCCTGCACCATGCCCACTGCCCTGCATTCTCACCCTAGGCTTCTACTCGAGTCAATGATTTTTCCCATCTTTTTGTGGTAAAAGTAGGGGCCTCGGCTTATACTCGGGTCGGCTTATACTCGAGTATATATGGTAGATGACATATCAATTGTTTAAACTGAGAAAATGTATCATTTTAAGGGAAAAAAGTTGATTTTAAATTTCATGGCATCAACACATCTCAAAAAAGTTGGGACAAAGCCATGTATACCACTTTGTGGCATCCCCTCTTCTTTTTATAACAGTCTGCAAACATCTGGGGACTGAGGAGACAAGTTGCTCAAGTTTAGGAATAGGAATGTTGTCCCATTCTTGTCTAATACAGGCTGCCCATGCCACACACACTCATGCAACCCCATACCATCAGAGATGCAGGCTTCTGAAATGAGCGCTGATAACAACTTGGGTTGTCCTTGTCCTCTTTAGTCCGGATGACATGGCATCCCAGTTCTCCAAAAAGAACTTCAAATTTTGATTCGTCTGACCACTGAACAGTTTTCCACTTTGCCACAGTCCATTTTAAATGAGCCTGGGCCCAGAGAAAATGTCTGAGCTTCTGGATCATGTTTAGATATGGCTTCTTTTTTGGTCTATAGAGATTCAGCCGGCAACGGCGAATGGCACGGTGGATTGTGTTCACCGACAATGTTTTCTGGAAGTATTCCTGAGCCCATGTTGTGATTTCCATTACAGTAGCATTCCTGTATGTGATGCAGTGCCGTCTAAGGGCCTCAAGATCACGGGCATCCAGTATGGTTTTCCGGCCTTGACCCTTACGCACAGAGATTGTTCCAGATTCTCTGAATCTTTGGATGATATTATGCACTGTAGATGATGATAACTTCAAACTCTTTGCAATTTTTCTCTGAGAAACTCCTTTCTGATATTGCTCCACTATTTTTCGCCGCAGCATTGGGGGAATTGGCGATCCTCTGCCCATCTTGACTTCTGAGAGACACTGCGACTCTGAGAGGCTCTTTTTATACCCTATCATGTTGCCAATTGACTTAATAAGTTGCAAATTGATCCTCTAGCTGCTCCTTATATGTACATTTAACTTTTCCGGCCTATTATTGCTACCCGTCCCAACTTTTTTGGAATGTGTAGCTCTCATGAAATCCAAAATGAGCCAATATTTGGCATGACATTTCAAAATGTCTCACTTTCAACATTTGATATGTTATATATATTATATTGTGAATAAAATATAAGTTTATGAGATTTGTAAATTAGTCCATTCCTTTTTTACTCACAATTTGTACAGTGTATTTGTACAGTGTCCCAACTTTTTTGGAATTGGGTTTGTACTTAAATTGTAGACAGATAGATATAATAACTTATGCTATTGCTATATACTAGACTTTCTCAGTCTTTTTAACAGGAGGAACCCTTGAAAAACCTTTCTGTGTTCAGGAAACGCCTGCTAAAAATTATTATATCTACAGCTCACAGTACATTAGTGTGATGGTTATCAGGAATAATGCCCTTTACATTTGTGGTCATTAGGAGGAAACCCCCTTACAGATAGCTAAAATTTCCATGGTTGTCAATAGTTATTCATCTGAGAGGAACTCAAGGAATCCTTAGAAACCTCTGGAGGAATCCTAGGGTTCCATGGAACCCAGCTTGAGAAAGGGTACTCTGTACACACAATATCTGTTAGCAGTTCTTCAAACCCATATTGTTGCATCTTCTATTTCCTGCAGGAGATATAATGGGTACAGCCATGCAGAATATGGACAGACTGTTGGCTATGCCATATGGGTGTGGGGAGCAAAACATGGTCCGCTTTGCCCCCAATATCTTTGTTCTGCAGTATCTGGAGAAAACAAATCAGCTGACTGATGAGATCAAGAGCAAAGCCACTGAGTTCATGGAGAAAGGTAAGAGACTTTGTTATCACTTAGACCTCATTGTGTTTCCTAAAGTGTGGAATGTGTACCACTGTAGTGGTCCAAATCATTTGGTAGAGAGGGGGGGGGGGTTTGGTGTGCGGTTGTTTCTCAGGGGTTGGGCTTGGCCTCTTAGTTCCAGTAAAGAGAATTCTTTAGGTAAGCATGCCGAGTCTTTTTGGACACTTTCATGTTCCCAACTTTGTAGGAACATTTTGGGGATGTCCCCTTCCTGCTCCAACATGATTGCACACCAGTGGACAAAGCAAGGTCTATAAAGAAATGGATGAGTGAGTTTGGGGTGTAGGAACTTGACTGGCTTGCACAGAGATCTGACCTCAACCCGATAGAACAACTTTGGGATGAATTAGAGCACAGACTGCAAGCTAGGCCTTCTCATTCAACATCAGTGCCTGACCTCACAAATGCGCTTCTGAAATAATGATCAAACATTCCCATAAACACTCTTAAACCTTGTTGGCAGCCTTCCTAGAAGAGTTGAAGCTGTTAAAGCCAACTCAATATTGAACCCTACGAACTAAGACTGGAATGCCATTAAAGTTCATGTGCATGTAAAGGCAGGCGTCCCAATACTTTTGGCAATATAGTGTATATATTATGGTGTGATAATTGTAGCAATTTAACCTGGTTTTAGTAGAATCTCTTCTGCAAATTTATTGTCTGTCATTTTTGTTAATAGAGTGATCACTTGTGTTTTGGGTGCAGGGTATCAGAGGCAGCTCAAGTACAAACATGCCGATGGATCATACAGTGCATTTGGAAACAGCGAGGATGGAAACACATGGTGAGTTTAGTTGATGGTATCATGAGACGTATCTCATCAGAATGAAAACACTTAATTCATTAAACAACACATTTCTTCCACCTGTAATATATGTGTTGCAAACCCTTTTAGTTTAAAGCAAAACTCCAAGGTTTAATTTAAAAAAATAAAAAAAAGCCCAAGGCATTTGAAAATAGAAAAACAACTTGTACTGCAATGCTCACCCTCTCTCTTAATTGGGCTTTAAGTCATTATAAATTACTTTTTCCCCCTTGATGTGTATGTACGTATAATCCATAAGTATATTCTAATATTATGGCAATGATAGCCAAAGTGTCTGGGAGAAACCAGCCCTATGTATACTAAATAGACACTAGAACCGTCCTTGATGAAAGAGGGAAATTGGGCTTTTTTAATGTTAACTCCCATAAAACAGTCATAAATATTGTTTGTTTAAAAAAAAATATTAAAAGCATTTATTTATTATTTTTATCTAATAGACAATCAGACAACCGGGCCATATAGAGCCCAAAACATATTGCACATACAATGACTTTAAAACATGGTACAACATCTAATCATGCAAAGAAATGCAGACCTGTATCTCGGTATATACACCCCGCTTCTTCAAGGCTTTCTGTTATTTGCATGTAATCCACAGATGTCTAATAAGTGTATAAGGAATGAAAAACTTTTTTTCCAACACAAATAAACCATACATTAGTTTATACAACAGAAAAAAAAAAAAAAAAACTTTACCACAACAATCAAATATATACCTACCATATGTAGTGTTGGATACGTTCCAATTAGGGGGAGACCAAACAGTATAAGCACATCCCAGACCGAAGGCGTATACAGCTTCACAAATTGGCCAGCGGAACAGCTAAAGCTTCACTAAAATGGACAAATAATCCCCCAAGCCACACTATACATATAGAGAAAAGGGAAAAAAGATGCAAACATATGAAACAATTCTTATACCCAAGGATATGCCATTGAGCATTGAGATGTATTTCCAAACCATCTATTACAAGTAAGCACATCATAGTGTCTTACCATAAGTCCAAAGATAAAAACAAGTAACAGACCACAGCAGCAGGCCCCACCAATCCAACACTGGAGAGCCCTGCCTATAGGTAGCCCCAAATATAGTCTAAAGGGGGGGTTCCATGGAGGGTCAGGTGGGGTTTCTTTCATTCGACAAACCATAATAGGTGACTTACCTTTAAGGAGAGTCTGTGGAAGATCTGTCAGATCTACCTCGCACTTTAAGTTTTGCAGTGGATGCTCTTACGAACTCCATAAGGCAAATGTCACGATTTGCTCTAAATATCAGCGCATATGCGCAGAATCCTTTGGTTAAAAAATTGGTCTGCGGAATTACCATGTAAAAAATTACTGGCTGGCTTCCCTTTTCAGGGAGAACGCCTTTTTGGTGATGATCTGGATAGGTATATCTAAAAGATCTGGGGGGGGGGGGGGGGGAGAGTATGTTGCTACCCGTAAAGAGGAAGAGCAAGTGTCCTTCTTTCAAAATCCCCAGCACTCAAAATACCAGTGCTTCTACTTCCAGACAGTGGTGATGGCCTCAACAATCTGGATCTGGAACCAAGCTTTTGGGGCTGGGACAGAAAAAGCCCTGGGCCCAGAAATCAGCCAAGTCTTCTGCTAAGCCCTCTCTGTGAAGAGGCGCCCCCACTCACGTGGGTGAGGGGAGGGCTGCAGCAGTTCTCAAAGATTTTAGTGCAATCGATCCAAGACAACTGGGTTATCTCCACCATTTCACAGGGGTACAAACTGGAATTTCGGGTATTCCTGCATCCCGGTTTATAAGGTCAAATTTACCGCCAGATCTCCAAACCAAACAGGGATGTGAGACCTATTCTGGATCTCAAAGCTTTAAACTGGTTTCTGAACGTTCATACTTTCCGGCTGAAGTCAATTCGGTCAGTCGTAGCCTCCCTGCAGGGAGAGGAATTTCTAGCTTCCATAGACATCAAGGATGCATATTTTCACGCGCCTATATTCCAGGCTCATCAAAGGTTCCTACGCTTTGCAATAGAGAACTGTCATTTTCAGTTTGTGACCCTGCCCTTCGGGTTAGCCACAACTCCAAGAGTTTTCACAAAGATCCTAGCTCCAGTATTGGCTGTTCTAAGGTCCCGAGGGATATCTATAATAGGATATTTGGACGATCTATGACTAATAGATCGGTCGGCTTTGGCTCTAAGCCAAAATATCCTCCAGACAGTACAGTTCCTAGAACGTCTAGATTGGATACTGAATATGGTGAAGTAAGCATTACAGCCGGTCCATTGTCTGGAATATCTGGGTCTTTTTGTGGACACAGCACAGGCAAAAGATATTCTTGCCAGCAAGAAAGGTTGCAGACCTGGAGGATCAGGTTCGGTCCGTAGTAAGGCTGAGATATCCTTCTATATGCCTTTGCATAATGTTTCTAGGGAAGATGGTGTCCCCATTCAAGGTAGTTCCCTATGCCCAATTCCATGCCAGACCCTTACAGAACAACATTCTGTCTGCCTGGACCAGAAAGGTCTCTGAGCCGATCCATGTCTCTGGTACCAAGAGTACGTCAGAGTCTAAATTAGTGGTTGTTGACCAGAAATCTAGAGAAAGAGAAATCCTTTCTTCCAGTGACTTGGAAATTAGTCACTACAGATGCAAGTCTCTCCAGCTGGGGAGTGGTTCTGGAGGAAGCCATTGTCCAGGGGAAATGGTCTTGGGTAGAGAAAGGTCTCTCCATCAACATTTTGCAAATCCAAGCAGTCAGTTGGGCTTTGAAATTCTGGACGTCCAGACTTCAGGGCCACCCTGTCAGGGTACAATCCGACAATGCCACGGCTGTAGCTTATATCAACCATCAAGAAGGCACAAGGAGTCGGTCAGCCCAGAAAGAGGTGAGCTTCATTCTGTCTTTGGCAGAGAAGTTTGTGCCATGCCTGACAGCAATTTTTATTCCAGGAATAGAGAACTGGCAGGCAGACTTTTTGAGTCGTCAACAGATGTTTCTGGGGGAATGGTCCTTACACCCTAAGATTTTTCAATCAATCTGCCTACGCTGTAGGATTCCAGACGTAGATCAGTTGGCACCCAGGTTCAACAACAAGTTGAAGAAATTTGTGTCCAGGATCAGGGATCCACTCGCAGTCGGAGTAGATGCTTTCGTGAGTCCTTGGGAGGAGTATTCCCTGATTCCCGGTACAGCTGATACCACATCTTTTGCACAGAATCCAGCTAGAGGGTGATTCTGGTAGCTTTGGCATGGCTGAGGAGGCGTTCGTTTGCACAAATCCAGAGATTGGCAGTGATGAGGCCTTGGACCCTTCAACTGCGTCTGGACCTACTCTCTCAAGGGCCGATATTCCACCCTGCTGTACAGTCTCTAAATTTGACGGCTTGGCTATTGAAGCCTTAATCTTGAAGGAGCAGGGTGTATCTGGCCCTGAAGTTCATACACTGATATATGCTAGAAAACCTGTCTCCAGAAACATTTATTACAGAGTCTGGAAATCCTACATTGCCTGGTGTGAGGACAGGAAATGGTATCCCTGCAATTATATCATTGGGAGAATTCTAGCTTTCCTTTAAACAGGAGTAGATATGAAGTTAGCCTTGAGTACTATCAAAGGGCAGATTTCGGGCTTATCTTTTTTTTCCAGGAACCGATCGCTTCCCATTCCTTGGTTCAGACCTTCGTCCAGGGAGAGTTACGTTTGCTTCCACCTGTGAAGCCACCATTATGTCCTTGGAACTTAAATTTTCTGTTGGCAGTCTTGCAAAAACAGCCTTTTGAGCCTCTGGGGCATGTTCCCCTGGTTCTTTTGACCAGAAAACTGGTCTTTTTGATTACGATAACTTCAGCTAGAAGGGTATCGGAACTAGCAGCTCTTTCTTGTAAAGAGCCATTCTTGATATTTCATCAAGATAGGGTGATTTTACGTCCACACCCAGATTTTTTTTGTCCAAAGTGGTGTCCGCCTTTCATTTGAATCAGGACATTATACTACCTTCCTTTTTTACAGATCCTCACTCAGAGGAGGAAAGGTTATTGCATTCTCTTGATGTAATGCGTGCACTTAAGTTTTACTTACAGGAAACATTTCTGTAAAGGATTTCTTTTTGGATTCGCCAGGATATTACCCAGGAGTATGATCTAGTAGGGAAAGTTCCACCTTTTTCTGTAAAGGCACATTCTACCAGAGGAGAAGGTGCCTCTTGAACACATTGCCATCAAGCCTCTATGGCTCAGATTTGCAAGGTCGCGACCTGGTTGTCGGTGCATACGTTCACTCGTTTCTATCGAGTGGATGTTGGGACCCAGGAGGAATCTGCATTTGGCCGCAGTGTTCTTCAGGCAGCGATGTAATCCTTTTTTTGGCGTCAGATGGTGGTATTGTTTGATGTCCCCCTCCCCTCAGATGCATTGCTTTGGGACATCCCATACGTTATGATGTACGAAAAGAAAAATTGATTTTTTAATACAGACTTACCTGTAAAATCCATTTCTTGAAGTACATCATGGGACACAGAGGTCCCTCTCCTATTTTTTATGGTCTTTATTGCTTACTACAAAACTGAGGTACTTCCTGTGTGAGAGGGGTTATATAGTGGGGCATCAATTCTGATTGGTTTCCAGTGTCCTTCACCTAAAGGTGGCTATATAACCCATACGTTATGATTTATGGCTCTGTGTTCATTTATTTAAATCACCGCCCTGAGGTCCAGAATGTATCCTATTGATCATCATATAATTTAGATTAGCCAGATTGCACTTGGCGCAATTCTTAAAATGTCTTGCAACAGGACTTTCAGGGGACCCATCGTGTATGTCATCTACATGTTCTT
Organism: Pelophylax lessonae; assembly: GCF_965119305.1. Classification (NCBI taxonomy): domain Eukaryota; kingdom Metazoa; phylum Chordata; class Amphibia; order Anura; family Ranidae; genus Pelophylax; species Pelophylax lessonae. Next base: position 78,655,741 of record NC_138776.1, on the reverse strand, counting down.
TCACACATGTCCTTTACATCTACATGTTCTGCCACCACGTTTCATTGTAGGCACCATGCATTTTTCTTTTCACTCCTCACCTTTGCGACACCATACAGTTTTGAAGCCATCAGTTCCAAAAACATTTATCTTGGTCTCATCACTCCAGAGTACAGAGTCCCAATAGTCTTCTTCTTTTTTAGCATGGGCCCTGGCAAATTGTAGGCGGGCTTTTTTGTGCATAGGCTTTAGGGGAGGCTTCGTTCATGGATGGCACCAATGCATGCCATTCCTCTGCAGTGAACCCCATATTGTGTCATGGGAAAGTTTGGCTTTCTACTTCTTTAGCTAACTGCAGTGAACTTGCATGGCGATTTTCTTCAACCCTTCTCATCAGAAGACGCTCCTGTCGAGGTGTTAACTTCCATGAACAGCCTGGACATCTCTGTGAGATGGTTTCAGTTCCATTTTTGTTAAATTTTTGTATCACTTTTGCTACAGCATTCTGACTGATAAGTAAAGCGTTGCTGATCTTGTAGCCTTCACCTTTCTTGTGTAAAGAAATTATTTTCTTTCTCAGGCCTTCCTTGTGACATTTCTCTTCCAGGTGGTGCCATTGCTGACAGCATGAAAGGGAAAGGGTATTCTTTGTTAGGTAACAACCTTTAATAAACAGCTGTCTGCTGGACACCTGTTTAATGAATAATTATGAGCGATTGGTCTATCCGACCAAATACAGCGCTTGCTTGGTGTTAAATCTTAACCAACACTCAAGTGATTATAAAGTGCAATAGTGTTAAATACAATTCCACAATTAATAGTATTAGTAAAAGTAAATATAAAAAAACTGAATAAATATCGGATCAAAATCAATTCCTGTGGGTAAAAACGTGCATAAATCTTGAAAAAAATAAATAGTAGTTGAGAAATATAAGTAGTGATCGTGATAATAAATATAAAATATATAACGTGTCTCTCTCTCTCTCTCTCTCTCTCTCTCGTTCTGTGGGTGGAGGTAACTCTGCCCACAGACATGACTCGACATAAAATCTTCTTAAACAGGGATCAAAGAACGCTGTCTGTGCTCCTGAAGATAGCACCTAGATTGGCTTCCTTCTGTGTAGTGTGATGACATCACAGAGAGAACTGCACCTTACGTGGTACATTGATTGAGACTTTTTCAGTGGTCCTCTATTGAAGTCTTCATAGATGTAACGCACAAGGCAATCCTGTTGGTGACGTCATCATGAATCATGGAAGGAAACTGGTCCTGGTGCTATCAGCAGGAGCATTGATGACATTATTTGTCTCTATTTAGGAAGATTTTATGTGGAGTGGTATTCTCTATATGTATTCTCTGGTCTTGCTTTATGTAAGTGCAATTCAAATATAATTTTTAGGTAATACCATTTTTACTGTGTTCTCTTCTTCTTCTTTTAAGATTAGCCTTATTGTCTTTGTAGGCTTACTGCCTTCGTAGTGAAGTCATTCAGCAAAGCCAAAAAATACATGTATGTTGATGACATTCATTTGAGTAATTCCTTCTCTTGGTTGACAAAAAACCGATACTATACCGGCTGCTTCCGTAATGTTGGCAAGCTCTTCCAATCTGCTCTAAAGGTAAACCAACTACTGACCAAAGCAAAGGTCAATGAATTGTCTTGGTGCTGTGATATTATTTGGATGGCAATGAAAGTGTACACCAATACAAGTCTACAGAATAAGGATAGCACATTTGTGCAAGAGAGTGGAGAGGGGTTAGACCTTCTGTCCGGTTGGTATTGTCATCTGTGTCCCTACTGGGGAGATCCACCCTCACTATTGGTCCCGATGACTATTGTCTCACCAAGGATGGGAGATTAAAAATAGAAATGGGAAACCCAAGTTGCAACTCTACAATTTTTGAGCTGTCACAAGGATGAGGGCAAATCAATTACAATTTGGCAACTTGTTTCTAGAAGGGAGTATTCCCTCACTTTGGAGAGATATCCTGATATTTCTTACTCTGTATCTGAGAATGTAAGGAATGGGAATGGCCACAAGTAGAACAGACAACCAAAAAAAAAAAAATACTGACAGGGTCTTAACCTTTCCTACTTAATCTAAAACTAACAAAAAAAAGTTTGGGCTTTATATACACTTTGGAATTGTATGGTGCTATGTTTTTTCGTTATTATTAAGCATTTATAAGAGGCTAACTGCTGTATGTATGTTCAGGGGATATAATATACATGCATTCTTATAATGCATGTATATGGGTTGGCGATCTTATTGAAAACCATTCAATTACTGTGGTAGTATTACTAAAGGTAAATAACTTTTCAAGGGAAGTTGCACTCTGCAAGGGAACTTTCTCCAGAGCTTAGTCAGTGAGGTTAGGCTGTGCTGACATCTGTCATCCAATCATATGCAAGCAAACATGAAGTATATTTTTTACGTGCATGTTAATTGAGTATTCTTTGCAAAGCAAAATTTCACTACATTCACTAAGCCCCTGGGAAATTCCCTTTCAAAGTGAACAGCTTATTTACGTTTAGTAAATCAACACCATTATGTGGCTAATATCTTGCTAAGAAAGAAACAAAGTATTATTTCTATGTTTATATGTGTCCCTATTTTCTATGTGTGCTCTGAGCCAGTGATATATGTGTTGCAGGGAGGAGTGGAAGATGATGTTTCTTTGTCTGCATATGTGACCATAGCACTGCTGGAGGCGGATGTACCAAAAGATGTAAGTGCCATTAAGAGTGCAGAAATAGTCATCGGAATCAGTTATTTAGGTTGTGGTTTTCATGTCATAATAGAGTAAGTACACCGGTGCAGTGACAAAACATTGGGAATTGGGCATGTATTGGAGAGATATGCCGAGCATTTTGTTATTGTAACCATGCGTATACTATAACATGACCATGTTCTCTCGAACAAATACATGCAATTTAGCAGGTTGGTACTGATATGATTTCTTTTTCAGAGTCCAGTTGTCAGGGATTCAGTGACTTGTCTGCAACAGCTGGCAATCAGTGTGACTAATATGTACACCCAGGCATTGCTGGCCTATGCATTCACTTTATATGGTGACATGTACAACCGTCAGATCATGTTGAACAGACTGGATCAAAGAGCTGTGAGAAGAGGTAACACCTTTGACAATGGAACCTTAGAAAGTAGAGTTAAAAATTCCTAATATTCCTTTGTGACACAGAACGATGGTTCTGTGTCACAAAGGAATACGTTGGATCAAAACCCAACTGAACAAAATTACAAACACTAAGAAAACTATATGTATTTGAACTGTGTATGGACTTCTCTTTTAATTAATATGCATAAAAGATATTGGTAAATTTTTGTGAATATTGAATTTTGATTGTATTCAGTAGTTTAGTTGTTTAGCAGTTGTGGTTTCTATCAAAGTGAAATTCAAGAAGTATCACTATCAGTGATACTACCAGGCAAACTACTAGTTTCAGCACCATGGACAGGGGATATATTTTTAAACTGCACATACTAGAAAGCAAACACAACTACTAACTGATATATGAAAACTGAAGAACTGGGTGTGCAAGCAGGAAAACACCAATGGCAGAATTGTTATAGTCCAGATTTAGTTCTATTCAGTCCCTTACATCATAAAAATCCAACTGGTTTTGGGGGTTTCTAAGGGTCCAAATTCATCAGGGCTTGGGATTATTTAACAAAACTACTGTAGATTGATAGAATTGGAAGGATCCTAAGGATTAATATGGTTTCATTCCTTTACATTCCTTAAGACCTGTCTGAGAACACCTACTGCTTTAGGAGATCCAGCACCCCATGTATTTTTTCTACTAAATGAAAACTGAAGTTATTGCAAAGTGGTCTGATACTTCATCCATTTTTTAGAACCTGTAGTAGAATTTAAGGCTCATTTCTAGAAATTGCAAAAGGAATAGATATCTAAGTGAATCAAATACTAATTTTACTATCAGCAACCAATATCTACAGCCCAGTGAAGTGTATGCATAGTCATAACCTTTTCTTTGGAGATTCACTTTACGTTTTAGAGATTTTCTCTACCTTCTTGTTGTGTCTCCAGGACAGGTAATGAAACTAAATCTTCTCAGCAAGACACAAACAGCAACAAATAAGCTAACAGTTGTGCTATTTCAAACCTGAAAACAAACAATCTTTTACACTATATGTGTGTGTGTGTGTATATATATATATATATATATATATATATATATATATATATACATACATATAGTGAGATTTGCATCAAGTGTAGAGCGTTTAAAGGACACCCCCCACTCACTTTTTCTTTCTTTTAAGGGCTTTCCTGACCCATGTTTATTAAAGGAAAGTTCATCAAGTAGAAAAAAAACATAGGTTTCCCACGCAGGGGTTTCAGCATTTCAATCCTCAGCAAAAATAAACGGTCATTCAGCCCTCCGGGTTTGTACTTGCAGCGCTGCTGCTGTGGCCTCAAACTCCAGGCCTTTGTCTGTCTCCCACAGACTTCGCTCACCCAACAGGGTGCACACAGATAGCAGCCTCGTGCTGCACTGACTCTTAGGCCAGACCTCATGTCTGCCCGGGTGCAGCTGTCTCCAACTGGGAGCTCCGAGTGCTAAACCTTGGAATAATATGAACCCAGCCCACAGGTGTGCAATCAGCAGGCCTGTCTTAACCAAAACCAGGCATAGACTGCTAACACACACAGTGACCCGGGGTCGCCTTCCTACAATATATATATATATATATATATATATATACATATATACACTGAACAAAATTATAAACGCAACACTTTTATTTTTTGCCCCCATTTTTCATGAGCTGAACTCAAAGATCTAATACTTTTTCTATGTGTACAAAAGGCCTATTTCTCATAAATATTGTTCACAAATCTGTCTAAATCTGTGTTAGTGAGCAATTCTCCTTTGCCGAGATAATCCATCCACCTCACAGGTGTGGCATATCAAGATGTTGATTAGACAGCATGATTATTGCGCAGGTGTGCCTTAGGCTGGTCACAATAAAGGCCAGTCTAAAATGTGCAGTTTTACTGTATCGGGGGGTGGGGGTCCGGGGGGTCCGAAAACCAGTCTGGTGTGACCACCATTTGCCTCTCACAGTGCAGCACATCTCCTTCGCATAGAGTTGATCAGGTTGTTGATTGTGGCGTGTGGATTGTTGGTCCACTTCTCTTCAATGGCTGTGTGAAGTTGCTGGTTTATGGCAGGACCTGGAACACGCCATTGTATACGCTGATCCAGAGCATCCCAAACATGCTCAATGGGTGATATGTCCGGTGAGTATGCTGGCCATGCAAGAACTGGGATGTTTTCAGCTTCCAGGAATTGTGTACAGATCCTTGCAACATGGGGTTGTGCATTATTATGCTGCAACATGAGGTGATGGTCGTGGATGAATGGCACAACAATTGGCCTCAGGATCTCATAACGGTATCTCTGTGCATTCAAAATGCCTTCAATAAAATGCACCTGTGTTCGTTGTCCATAACATCAGCCTGCCCATACCATAACCCTACCACCACCATGGGCCACTCGATCTACAACGTTGACATCAGCAAACTGCTCCCCCACACAATGCCATACACACTGTCTGCCATCTGGCCTGTACAGTGAAAACTGGGAATCATCTGTGAAGAGAACACCTCTCCAAAGTGCCAGACACCATTGAATGTGAGTATTTGCCCACTCAAGTCGGTTACGATGACAAACTGCAGTCAGGTGCAGACTCCGATGAGGACGACGAGCATGCAGATGAGCTTCCCTGAGATGGTTTCTGACAGTTTGTGCAGAAATTCTTTGGCTATGCAAACCGATTGTTGCAGCAGCTGTCCGGGTGGCTGGTCTCAGATGATCTTGGAGGTGAATATGCTGGATGTGGAGGTCCTTGGCTGGTGTGTTTACATGTGGTCTGCGTTTGTGAGGCTGGTTGGATGTACTGCCAAATTCTCTGAAATGCCTTTGGAGAGGGCTCATGGTAGAGGAATTGACATTCAATTCACGGGCAACAGCTCTGGTGGACATTCCTACAGTCAGCATGCCAATTGCACACTCCCTCAAAACTTGCGACATCTGTGGCATTGCGCTGTGTGATAAAACTGCACATTTTAGAGTGGCCTTTATTGTGGGCAGCCTAAGGCACACCTGTGCAATAATCATGCTGTCTAATCAGCATCTTGATATGCCACACCTGTGAGGTGGAAGGATTATCTCGGCAAAGGAGAAGTCATCACTAACACAGATTTAGACAGATTCGTGAGCAATATTTGAGAGAAATAGGCCTTTTGTGTACATAGAAAAAATCTTAGATCTTTGAGTTCAGCTCATGGAAAATGGGGGCATTAACATAAGTGTTGCGTTTATAATTTTGTTCAGTGTGTATATACACACACAGTTGCTATACATACACTTTTCCAGGCATATTGAAATATACAGTGTAAACATAAATGATTGCTTACTTATTATTTGCAATCTCTACTTACAATGAAATAAGGTAAAACGATATCCACATTTTTTACTTTTCTTGTGTCATCTTTGCACTCCTCATCTAGAGGGGGAACTGTACTGGCAACCAAAGCCCACATCTCCTTCTGATCTGTTCTGGCACCGGGCTTCTTCTACAGAGGTGGAATTGACATCCTACGTCCTCCTGGCTTTGCTCTCAGCACCCTCAGTAGACTTTCGGGGAGCTTTTCAAATTGTCAGATGGCTGAGCAAACAACAAAATGCATTTGGAGGATTTTCATCCACCCAGGTATTAAAGTAGAAACGTAAAATAGATTTTCAGGACAATTCTTAGAAACTGGATCCTTTCAGGAGTAAAAGTCTTCAGATTATTTAATGAATTCATTAATTTTTAGGGGGAACAGGCAAGAGGTGTTCGAAGTCTGACCCCTTAGCATATCAGTTGTGAGGAGATGAACAATGGTTAGGGAAATTTAATAGATATCTATGGGAACAAATGCCTTAACAAATAATCCATTTTCGCAAAGTTAATCTTAGATAAGGCTGAGATTTCTGACAGCCCTTGTGTTTGCCAAGCAAGTTGATGAGGCTACAAACCACTGAGATGCGTACCTCCAGTTGCTTTAACACTGTGAAATTTCTTTAACACTAACTACTAATCTATTTGCTTGCTACAGTCTCACTATTCTGGCCATAGGCAACTTCAATAGCGCAGGCATCTCTAAGTGCCTGTCAACACACTTAGGGCCAGCCCAGTTCACACCGGATGCAGTCCAGTGCATTTTTTTTTCCTGCATCAAAAACACATGGACAGTAAGTTATGTGGGTTCTAGTGGCAAAGTTCATTCCAGTGCAGTGCATTCCAGTGTGTTTCAGTGCAGTCAAAAAAATTAGAACATGCTGCATTTTTTCTGCACAGCACTGTACTGGAGCGCGGCAAAAAGCGTGAAAAAACGAATCAAAACTCACCAAAATCCATTACAGCAAAAAAAAGGGAAACCTTGGAAAAAAAGGAAAAACAAAAAGGGAAAAAATGCACTGGAACGCATTGAAAACGCATCAAAACCAGCATGCAGAAACGCATTCAGAGGGAGCTTTTGTGGTGTGAGCTGTAAGCATAAATGCAACTAGAAAGCATCCAAAGTGTGTTTTTGTGGTGTGAACCAGCCCTTCATTTTTTCTTTAAAACACTCTACTTACCTTATACCCTTATAAGTATTTTACATTGGCTGTTATAACTGCTTCTAAAATGTTTTTCCTTTTAGCTAGATTGTTCTTTTTTTAACCAATTTGCCAACTTCTCTGATTTCTCTACCCAGGACACAGTTGTGGCTCTCCAGGCTCTTTCCAAGTATGCAGAGGCGGTATATAGTGGTAAAAGAGATGTGATAGTGACGATCACTTCCAACACAGCATTTCTGGAGAAGTTCCATGTGAATAACAATAACCGACTCCTCCTCCAGAGGGCGACACTACCTGGCATTCCGGGAAACTACACAGTGACAACTACAGGGAGTGGCTGTGTCTATGTACAGGTGAGAGATGACAAGCAAACATGATTATACCAAAACTTTCTAGGAGCTGGAAATCTAGTTGTGGGTGATAAGGGATATGAGCAACGTGTGTGTAAAAGTAGTACTAAAGACAAAGCTTTTTTATTTTATTTTGAACAGAGTGAAAGAGGGTTACAACCTCTGTAATTCTGGCCACAATTCTTGCATGAAGACCACTTCTGGGTAGACAGTAGATGGGTGTACCTGGGCCCCACTGGCTTCCACCAGTTCTGTGCTGATGGCATCCTCTGATGTTAAAGGAAAGTAAACATGATGTGTCTGCTGCAGGTTTCTTTGGGCGACCACTACAGAGGACTACAGTCCTCAACATGGCTCCTTTCTTTGTGGTTCTTCAAAACAGCTTGAACAGCACATCTTGAAACCCCAGTCTGCTTTGAAATATTTGCCTGGGAGAGATCTTGCTGATGCAGTATAACTACCTTCTGTCTTGTTGCTACTGCCATGATGTATGACCTGTGACATGAAACTGTCTTCCACAACCTCATCTTAGTAGCAGAGTTTGGCTTTTCTTCACTCAGCTTAAAAGTGTTTCTAAAGGCTCAATGTCTTTTACCTTAGGCATTCTATGCATGAAGGTAAAAAATCTTATCTGTGCAGCAGCCCCCAGCCCCCTCTAATACTTACCTGAGTCTGATTGTGATCCAGCGATGTGTACAAGAGTCTCGCCTTTCTGGGGACTCTAGCTTTTCATTGGCTAAGACAGCAGCAGGAGCCATTGGCTCTTGCTGTTGTCAGTCACAGCCAGTGAGCCAATGAGGAGAGAGGGGGGCGGGGCCAAGCCACGGCTTTGTGCATAAATGGACATGCATAGCAGCGGCTCAGGAGCGAGCCTGCTTGGGTGCCCCTATTGCATGCTGCTTGCTCTGGGGCACTCAGCAGGAAGGAGGGGCCAGGAATGCCAGCAGAGGACCCAACAAGGAAAGGGGCTGCACTGTGCAAAACCATTGCACAGTGCAGGTAAGTATAACACGTTTGTTGTTTTTAAAAAATGCCTTTAATATCACTTTAAGCCTCCTAGACAGCTGTTTCTGTTTCAGTTAATAATGTAACTGTGTTTTAACCTACATATAAAATTGATGATCATTAGCACATGCTTGGTATAATTCGTTAATCATAAACTTGACTTGTATCCTACAAGTTCCCTGACTTTTTGCAAGTGTATAAAGTGTGCAAATGTAATAATTGATACTTCATTGAAGCCAAAGGGTAGTCACACCAAACATTGATTTAATTTAGATTTTTCTTCTGTCTGCTCCCTTTGCATTTTGTAAATTGATAAAAATAAACAATTAAAATGTATATTTTTGAAAACATTCTTATTTTTACAGCACTTCTTTACATCCGCATAGATTTTTTGCATAGTACTGTATGCCCAAGGTAGAATTTTTTGCATCCTCCAAGAGACTCACCAGACAGAAGGTCATGGAAACAAATGCCTTATAAAGCTGAATTCTAGGCCCATATAAAATACAGAAATTAGTTCAGCTTTGTAATCATTAATACATCATTATATGTAAGTAGTGTAAATAACTGATTTTAACATGGTATCAGCCTTTTGTAGTTTCTGGAGTGTGAGGACGAAGCAATAAAAGGAGTTTCCGTGTACCAATTCATATGCTGTAATGAAACATGTTGATAGGAAGAGAAAGCAGAGTGATAGAGAGATGGGCTCATCATTGTACTGTTCCTCCTTTTATTATCTCTGGGGTGGATCCAGAATGAACTGGGCTCAGAGGAAGAGGGGGTGAATGATACGGGTCATATGACGCGGATGATATTTTAGAGTTTATTTATTGCAAGGTCCACATTAACTAACTTGAAGAATTTTTTTTTTCACCAGACAGTTCTGAGATACAATACCCCTGCAAAGAGGAGCCACGCTGCCTTCATGATCACACTGGATGTAAAGTCAACCCAATGCACCCGAGACCTGCCGACAAAACTTGAGATGAGCATAGCTGTAGTGTGAGATATTGTTCCAGGTTTTCATTGTATTACATAGGCCAATGGTATCAGCTTGTATGGAAATATGATCATACACAGTCAGTTAAGTGTAGCACACTTCTAGTTAGGCTGCTAGGTAAATTTCATTTTTTGCTTCTACTGTAATCAGAGGAGCACTGACTGTTTGGTTTGGTGTGCTTAATTGAATTACTCAAACCTGCCCCTGCCTGCCTTATCCATGCCTCTAGACTAGAGGAAGTTTATAGAGCATAGAGTAGAAGCATTCAAATGTACAGCCTGAATATTTAGCAGGGCCCTGCCAATCCCTGTGGAGATGTGTCCAGATGAGGCTTTTGTTAAATAGTCTGGAACTCTAAGGATTTGGTCTTTAACCTGTGGAGAAAAGGATCTGTGAGCTTCAGGAGGCTGCTTGTCCCTGGAGCACTTATGGACTGTACACTGGACTACTTTTTTTGGAGGCTGCACCTATGGACTATAAACAATAAGCTATCAGCGCAAAGCCTAGTATGTGATGTACATAAAGTGCAAGCAAAATTATTAAATCACTGTGCGTGAGAATAAATGTGCATAAAATTGTACATAAACAATGAATGTGCATGAAAAATGGCCGGCAGCATACACTAATCGTGTCCACACCTCACAATCAAAATCACATAAAATAAAAAACGTGATGCGCCAGACGTGCACAAAATTAATCCTGAAGTGATTGTATAATTAATAAAATGTAAGCTTTATTGAAAATAAGAAAGCAACTCACATTGTATGGGCACTCAGCCGTGCCTGCTGGTATGGCAATCAGTTTCTAGTTCCACCTGAGAGACGACCGGCGGCAGACACGCAAGCTAAGCCCCCCTATACACGTTACGTCAGAGCGTACGGCTCCGTTGACTTCCTCGGTAGCGGACCCCTACCGAGGAAGTCAACGGAGCCGTACGCTCTGACGTAACACGTATAGGGGGGCGGAGCTTGCGTGTCTGACGCCGGTCGTCTCTCAGGTGGAACTAGACACTGATTGCTATACCAGCAGGCACGGCTGAGTGCCCATACAATGTGAGTTGCTTTCTTATTTTCAATAAAGCTTACACACTTATAAGCAGAGAGCACTAGATTTTTGCTTTTGTTTCTTACTGTGTGTCCCGGCGATCTCCGGAGGTGAAAGGCTGGAGAGTCATCCCAGGAGTCCATTATCCTCATATAGGCTAATGCTGGCCCGTTTGGGTCCCATATTGAGGTGAGAGGCCAATCTTTCTGGTGGAGGGATTCAACACACTTGTGTTTTCACTATCTCTCACGGGATTGAGGCTTCTACTTGGACACTTTAACACATTATTAATTGATTTTGAGCATGATATCATTTATTGAATTGTATATGTGGACTTTTATTAATTATACAGTCACTTCAGGATTAATTTTGTGCACGTCTGGCGCATCACGTTTTTTATTTTATGCACCTATCGACTCACTGCTTATCAAGATCCAGATAGTAGAGCCTCTTTACCAATGCTCAAATTGCTTCATGGTTCCAAACCGTAAACCATGGACTGAAATAGAGTGCCTTTATTTGTACTCATATTGATTTATGGTCCCCAGCCAGGAACTATGGGTTTTTCTGGTCTACCTATACTACTGATACTGCTGCTAAGTAAGAGAATGGAGTATCCTACTAGCAATACTTTTCTTTTTGGAGTATCCTGCATTATACCAAGTCCCCTCCCAAGTTATACTAGCAAATAAACTTCCAAAAGATTAATGAGTTTGAGTCAGAGTTAATGGACTGTTGCTGTGTGCCTGTCTGACTCTTTTGGGAAAGAACCTGTAGAATCCTGTGGGAGAAGCGCTACATAAATATTAAATAGTACTCAAAATTGTTTTTATTCCTTGCCCTTTGTATCTCATTAAAAATGACTGTACACTTTTAATGAAATGGGGATCAGAGATTCAGACCTCTCAGGGTATTCATTCAAAAGAAAAAAATAGGTTTTGGCCAGGTGGCAGTCCCATATCTATAAATGTCCATGGCATCTTCTTGGTAGATGGTCCTTAGAGGGAAATGATCAGTCAGATGGATTACAAAGCCTCTTTCAGTTTTCATTTTTCTTTCCAGTTACAAGCAGTGCCATCAGCGTTCTCACTTCTAACATGTGTATGATTATGGAGCACTCTGCAGCTTCCTGGGTGGTTGTTTCCTGCCTGCACATCTCTCTGCCCTTCAAAGTCTATGGGCTTTTTCATTCTCCCTCAGAACATAATTTTATTGTATAAGCTGCATTCCTTAAATAAAAACTCCTATCAAAAAAAAAAAAAAAAAATTGAAGCAGCTACTCATGAAGAGTTACATGTGTCCTTACCTCTGTGAGCTTGTGTGATGGATTACTCTTGAGGGGTTTTAGACTAGTGTCATGGGAGGTATGTGTACTATAACTAAAGAAGTGTGTGCAAATTGAGCTAGCTACCAGTGAGTCACTGACTGAAGGCAATTTGTGCTTTGATCAAGCAGGGCAAAACAGGTTCCCTTACCTGCTCTCCTCCCCAGCTGGATGTGCTGGAAGGAAGGCAGTGGCGTCGGCAGGGGGGGGCTGACAGGGGCTATAGCCCCGAGTGTCCCTTTGAAAAGCCCCGAGTCTCCTCTTCAAGTTAGAAAACTGTTAGCCCCGAGCCTCCTCCACCCCCTCACCTGGCTGGCTGACTGCCGCTGTGTACTCCTTCGCTGCCTTCGGTCGTTCTTCCTTCCTTTTCGCCTGCAAGCCGCGGAGCCGCTGACACACTGGTTGCTAGCCTGCCGCTTAGCATCTAGCAACCAGTGACGTCAGTACAGGAGCGTCAGGTCAGGTCACGTGACAGCAGCAGCAGAGCGCGCGGCGGCCCCGAGAATTCCGCCTCCGCGCCATGAACTGACTCCACCCACCGGCCACCTCCCTCTTCTGGCACTGGTGCCGTTTCCAGTCAGAGAGGGAGAAGAGAGGACATGTGGTGACCACCAGCCAGGACAAGGTAGGCGGCAGGGCGGGCAGGCGAAAGCTTGCCAGAAGCCGGCGATCGTTGGGGAAGAGAAGAGGATTGTTTTGTGAGGGACCAGGTGATGGCTTAGCGTAGAAATTATAGTAGGAGACCCAGTAACATACATGTGCATTAATTTACCACTGTTGGAACTTGGCAGGACTTTCTTTAATAGCTGGTGTGTGTGTCACTGGGACAGGAAGATGGGAAAAATCTCTGTAAAGGACGCACGGGGAGCAAAGAAAGCTTGCCAAAGGTTCTATGCTTCTTTACTTGATTAGAAAAAAAATGTTACTAGTAGTACTTAACAGCTGAGATAAAACAGAACTGGTTGAAATATATATATTGAATATTCCAACCAGGCCCAGTTCTGTATGAGCTTAGCTGTTAAGTACTACTAGTAACATTTTTTTTCTACTCAAGTAAAGAAGCATAGAACCTTTGGCAAGCTTTCTTTGCTCCCCGTGCGTCCTTTACAGAGATTTCTCCCATCTTCCTGTCCCAGTGACACACACACCAGCCATTAAAGAAAGTCCTGCCAAGTTCCAACCAAAATACTGTCAGCAATACAAACCTAAAATTAAAAGAAAATGTTTGGCTGCTGAAATTCCACAGTGCCGGTTCACACTTGTGCGATGCGGGAAGGCTGCGAATATGCAGCGTGTTCCCGCATCGCATTCGCACATCTGGCAGTTCACACTGCCATATGCGATACGCAGGGGGTGTCAATTAAAAGTTAACGACACCCCCAGTTGCGATCGCATATCGCAGTGCGTTCTGGAAGTTCGCACAGAATCGGATCGCACAAGTGTGAACCACTGTGCGATCCGATTCTGAGGCGGCTCAAAAAATGCCTCATGTGCAAGTTTGCTGCGGATGCGCTGCGAATTCAGCCATACAAAGTGTATGGCTAAACTCGCATCCGCACATGAGATCGCATGTAATGAAGGAGCAGTGCGCTCCGAATTACATGCGATGAGCGCATCCGCAGAAGTGTGAACCGGCACTTAATATTGCCTATATATATATATATATATATATATATATATATTATTTTATATTTTCCATCTCCTGTCTGTACCCTATCTTCTACTTGACTACAAATACCTTCTGGCAGCGCACAGGCCTCTCTTTTCTGCTTTTATACTTGCATGTTAGGTCCCTTTCACACGGTCCGCATTCCGTTGTGGACCGTGCTCTGCTCAGCGGGGATCGATCCGCCGATCCCCGCTGAGCCGGCAGATGACCGCTCCGTCTCGGCACTGTGTGCGGAGAGGGAGGTGTTAGAGCCCCGCTGCTCTCTATGGGGAATCGGATGAGAGCGGACCACCTGTCCGCTCTCATCCGATCCCCAGGACGGATGGAAAATAGGGTTTCCATCCGTTTGGATTTCACGGACAGGATCGGATGCGGATGGCAGCTGGTGTCAGCGGACATGTCACCGCTGACATCCGCTGCTCCATAGGGCTGAATGGGGCATCCGATCAGATCCACCTAAAAAACTGACAGCAATACCCACCAACATTACCCAGCAGCAGTAACCGCCAGCACTACCCACCAGCGGTAATCACCAGCAGTACCGACCAACATTACCCAGCAGCAGTAACCGCCAGCACTACCCACCAGCAGTAATCACCAGCAGTACCCGCCAGCACTACCTGCCAGCAGTAACCCCCAGCACTACCCACCAGCGGTAATCACCAGCAGTAACCGCCAGCACTACCCACCAGCTTTACCCATCAGCGGTAACCACCAGCATTACCTGCTAGCATTACCCGCCAGCACTAACTACCAGCACTACCCACCAGCATTACTCACCAGCAGTACCCGAAAGCTTTACCCACCAGCAGTAACCACCAGCAGTAACCCCCAGCACTACCTGCCAGCAGTAACCGCCAGCACTATCCACCAGCGGTAACCACCAGCAGTAACCGCCAGCACTACCCACCAGCGGTAAGCACCAGCAGTACCCGCCAGCACTCCATGTCTGACCCTCTCCTCTCTTCTCCTCTCCTCTCCATGTCTGACCCTCTCCTCCATGTCTGACCCTCTCCTCTTCATGTCTGACCCTCTCCTCTTCATGTCTGACCCTCTCCTCTCCATGTCTGACCCTCTCCTCCATGTCTGACCCTCTCCTCTTCATGTCTGACCCTCTCCTCTTCATGTCTGACCCTCTCCTCTCCATGTCTGACCCTCTCCTCTCCATGTCTGACCCTCTCCTCTACATGTCTGACCCTCTCCTCTCCATGTCTGACCCTCTCCTCTCATCTCCATGTCTGACCCTTTCCCCTCATGTCTGACCCTCTCCTCTCTTCTCCTCTCCATGTCTGACCCTCTCCTCTCTTCTCCTCTCCATGTCTGACCCTCTCTTTTCCTCTCCACGTCTGACCCTCTCTTCTCCTCTCCATGTCTGACCCTCTCTTCTCCTCTCCATTTCTGACCCTCTTATCTCCTCTCCATGTCTGACCCTCTCATCTCCTCTCCATGTCTGACCCTCTCATCTCCTCTCCATGTCTGACCCTCTCATCTCCTCTCCATGTCTGACCCTCTCTTCTCCATGTCTGACCCTCTCTTCTCCATGTCTGACCCTCTCCTCTCCATGTCTGATCCTCTCCTCTCTTCTCCTCTCCTCTCCATGTCTGACCCTCGCCTCTCCATGTCTGAGCCTCTCCTCTCTTCTCCTCTCCATGTCTGACCCTCTCCTCCTCTCCTCTCCATGTCTGACCCTCTCCTCTCTTCTCCTCTCCTCCATGTCTGACCCTCTCCTCTCCATGTCTGACCCTCTCCTCTCCATGTCTGACCCTCTCCTCTCCAATTCTGACCCTCTCCATGTCTGACCCTCTCCTCTCCATATCTGACCCTCTCCTCTCCTTGTCTGACCCTCTCCTCTCCTTGTCTGACCCTCTCCTCTCCTTGTCTGACCCTCTACTCTCCTTGTCTGACCCTCTCCTCTCCTTGTCTGACCCTCTCCTCTCCTTGTCTGACCCTCTCTTCTCCATGTCTGACCCTCTCCTCTCTTCTCCTCTCCTCCATGTCTGACCCTCTCCCCTCCATGTCTGACCTTCTCCTCTCCATGTCTGACCCTCTCCTCTCCATGTCTGACCCTCTCCTCTCCTTGTCTGACCCTCTCCTCTCTTCTCCATGTCTGACCCTCTCCTCTCTTCTCCATGTCTGACCCTCTCCTCTCTTCTCCATGTCTGACCCTCTCCTCTCCATGTCTGACCCTCTCCTCCATGTCTGACCCTCTCCTCTCTTCTCCTCTCCATGTCTGATCCTCTCCTCTCCATGTCTGATCCTCTCCTCTCCATGTCTGACCCTCTCATCTCCATGTCTGATCCTCTCCTCTCCATGTCTGACCCTCTCCTCTCCTCTCCATGTCTGACCCTCTCCTCTCCATGTCTGACCCTCTCCTCTCCATGTCTGACCCTCTCCTCTCCTCTCTTCTCCTCTCCATGTCTGACCCTCTCTTCTCCGCTCCATGTCTGACCTCCTTTCCTCTCTTCTCCTCTCCATGTCTGACCCTCTCTTCTCCTCTCCATGTCTGACCCTCTCTTCTCCTCTCTTCTCCTCTCCATGTCTGACCCTCTCTTCTCCTCTCCATGTCTGACCCTCTCTTCTCTTCTCCTCTTCTCCATGTCTGACCCTCTCTTCTCCTCTCCATGTCTGACCCTCTCTTCTCCTCTTCTCCATGTCTGACCCTCTCTTCTCCTCTCCATGTCTGACCCTCTCTTCTCTCCTCTCTTCTCCTCTCCATGTCTGACCTTCTCCTCTCTATGTCTGACCCTCTCCTCTCCATGTCTGACCCTCTCTTCTCTCCTCTCTTCTCCTCTCCATGTCTGACCTTCTCCTCTCCATGTCTGACCCTCTCCTCTCCATGTCTGACCCTCTCCTCTCTTTTTCTCTCCATGTCTGACCCTCTCCTTTCTTCTCCTCTCCTCTCCATGTCTGACCCTCTCCTCTCTTCTCCTCTCCATGTCTGACCCTCTCTTTTCCTCTCCACGTCTGACCCTCTCTTCTCCTCTCCATGTCTGACCCTCTCTTCTCCTCTCCATGTCTGACCCTCTCATCTCCTCTCCATGTCTGACCCTCTCATCTCCTCTCCATGTCTGACCCTCTCATCTCCTCTCCATGTCTGACCCTCTCCTCTCCATGTCTGACCCTCTCATCTCCATGTCTGATCCTCTCCTCTCTTCTCCTCTCCTCTCCCTGTCTGACCCTCGCCTCTCCATGTCTGAGCCTCTCCTCTCTACTCCTCTCCATGTCTGACCCTCTCCTCCTCTCCTTTCCATGTCTGACCCTCTCCTCTCTTCTCCTCTCCTCCATGTCTGACCCTCTCCTCTCCATGTCTGACCCTCTCCTCTCCATGTCTGACCCTCTCCTCTCCATGTCTGACCCTCTCCTCTCCAATTCTGACCCTCTCCATGTCTGACCCTCTCCTCTCCATGTCTGACCCTCTCCTCTCCATGTCTGACCCTCTCCTCTCCTTGTCTGACCCTCTCCTCTCCTTGTCTGACCCTCTCCTCTCCTTGTCTGACCCTCTCCTCTCCTTGTCTGACCCTCTCTTCTCCATGTCTGACCCTCTCCTCTCTTCTCCTCTCCTCCATGTCTGACCCTCTCCCCTCCATGTCTGACCTTCTCCTCTCCATGTCTGACCCTCTCCTCTCCATGTCTGACCCTCTCCTCTCCATGTCTGACCCTCTCCTCTCCTTGTCTGACCCTCTCCTCTCCTTGTCTGACCCTCTCCTCTCCTTGTCTGACCCTCTCCTCTCTTCTCCATGTCTGACCCTCTCCTCTCTTCTCCATGTCTGACCCTCTCCTCTCTTCTCCATGTCTGTCCCTCTCCTCTCCATGTCTGACCCTCTCCTCCATGTCTGACCCTCTCCTCTCTTCTCCTCTCCATGTCTGATCCTCTCCTCTCCATGTCTGATCCTCTCCTCTCCATGTCTGATCCTCTCCTCTACATGTCTGACCCTCTCCTCTCCATGTCTGATCCTCTCCTCTCCATGTCTGACCCTCTCTTCTCCTCTTCTCCATGTCTGACCCTCTCTTCTCCTCTCCATGTCTGACCCTCTCTTCTCTCCTCTCTTCTCCTCTCCATGTCTGACCCTCTCCTCTCTTCTCTTCTCCTCTCCATGTCTGACCCTCTCCTCTCTTCTCCTCTCCATGTCTGATCCTCTCCTCTCCATGTCTGATCCTCTCCTCTACATGTCTGACCCTCTCCTCTCCATGTCTGATCCTCTCCTCTCCATGTCTGACCCTCTCCTCTCCTCTCCTCTCCTCTCCATGTCTGACCCTCTCCTCTCCTCTCCATGTCTGACCCTCTCCTCTCCATGTCTGACCCTCTCCTCTCCTCTCTTCTCCTCTCCATGTCTGACCCTCTCTTCTCCGCTCCATGTCTGACCTCCTCTCCTCTCTTCTCCTCTCCATGTCTGACCCTCTCTTCTCCTCTCCATGTCTGACCCTCTCTTCTCCTCTCTTCTCCTCTCCATGTCTGACCCTCTCTTCTCCTCTCCATGTCTGACCCTCTCTTCTCCTCTCTTCTCCTCTCCATGTCTGACCCTCTCTTCTCTTCTCTTCTCTTCTCTTCTCTTCTCTTCTCTTCTCTTCTCTTCTCTTCTCTTCTCTTCTCTTCTCCTCTCCTCCATGTCTGACCCTCTCTTCTCCTCTCCATGTCTGACCCTCTCTTCTCCTCTTCTCCATGTCTGACCCTTTCTTCTCCTCTCCATGTCTGACCTTCTCCTCTCCATGTCTGACCCTCTCCATCCCACCCCATGTCTGACCCCCTGTACTCCTCTCCATACCACCCCTTGACTGACCCTTGACTGAGGGGGGGGCATTGGGTGGAGCTTGGGCGGTACTTTTAAACGTGGGAGGAGCTTGGGCGGGACTTCCTTTAAAATGTGGGAGGGGTTATCAAATTTACCTTCGGGCTTAAGCCCCTGGTCTTTTTCCCACCTAGCAACGCCCCTGAAGGAAGGCCATCGGGAGCAAAAAAAGAATATCCAGTACCACTAGATATAGGGAGCATGTGACCTTATTGTACCTCTAGACATGGGGAGCATGTGGCCTTCTTGTACCTCTAGGCATAGGGAGCATGTGACCTTCTTGTACCTCAAGGTATGGGGAGCATGTGACCATCTTGTACCTCTAGCTATGGGGAGCATTTTACCATCGTGTACTTCTAGGTATGGGGAGCATGTGACCATCTTGTACCTCTAGCTATGGGGAGCATGTGATCATCTTGTACCTCTAGGTATGGGGAGCATGTGACCATCTTGTACCTCTAGGTATGGGGAGCATGTGATCATCTTGTACCTCTAGGTATGGGGAGCATGTGACCATCTTGTACCTCTAGATATGGGGAGCATGTGATCATCTTGTACCTCTAGGTATGGGGAGCATGTGACCATCTTGAATCTCTAGTTATGGGGAGCATGTGACCATCTTGTACCTCTAGGTATGGGGAGCATGTGATCATCTTGAACCTCTAGGTATGGGGAGCATGTGACCATCTTGTACCTCTAGGCATGGAGAGCATGTAACCATCTTGTACCTCTAGGTATGGTGAGCATGTGACCACTCCCTTTCCTCCTGTGTGCTAGGGCTGGTGCTTTGTAATTGATTGCTCAGGCACCCGGTGCTGTCAAGTGGAGACAGGGAGAAGGTCCGACTCCTTGGCCTTTTATAAGCTCCATGTTCCAACCTAGATCTTATGTAGGGCTTCCTGTCTTCATGCATTTCGACAAATGTATTTTAACATTCTCAATATTTTTGTAAATTGCAGATACGTCGGCACTCGTCAGAAGTCTAACATGGCTATCATAGAAGTGAATATGTTGTCTGGTTTTACTGCAGTAAAGAGCTCAATAGAACTGGTGAGTTCAAAAAGGCCTTGTAAAAAGGTGAAGAATACTGCTTTATAGCCACTAGATGAAGTTGACGATCTCAGTAAATAAGTGTTCACTGTGATCATCAGCTCCATCTTGTGACCACAATGTGGTATTTTCCTGATTCATTCTATTTTGTATGAATGAAAAACATTTAACCTGAAGAGAAAAAAGCCTAATAACATTTGATTATGTCACCATTCACACAAATGAAAAGCACAGATTCAAAGGACAAATAACTCTGCGCATTTTTTTTATCAGTACACCCCATAGGGCCCATTATGCTGCTTACCAGCAGCATTCTATAGTAAGTCAGAAAACATAAAAAAATCCAGCCAGAGCTCTAAACATTCATATCTACCGTAAAGCAGACGATCTTTAACATCACTCTATATCTAATTTTCTTGCCTTTGTGTATTTTATAGCTGAAGATGGATAGAGTGATACAGAGGGCTGAGACTGGGGATGATGTCATAAACCTTTACCTGGATGAGGTCAGACCTTTTGTCTTGTTCTGTGATTCTGTCTGTGCATTGATTCTGTTTAACTTTATTCTTTACCGTAGCAGACTTTAAAGAGTAACTCTACAATTATTTATAAAAAAAAAATCCCCCTCTGGGTGATCAATGTATATTGCAGGTATCTTAACAAACTTTGTTGCAGATGCCTACCTGTTTTTACTCTGAAGAAATAGCTATTTGTAGTATGTAGACTAGATCTGAATGGGAAGGTCTGCTGCACTTTCAGTGTTCTAATGAGGAAAGTTTCAGTGTGTAAAGAACACCTCCAGGTTGCCATATTGCTTTGAGTGTTACAGAAAATGACAGTGCTGCTTACTGAAAAGGAAAGCTAATTTTTAATAACATTTAATTACAATATGGCTTGTGTAGCAATTATATATAGTTATATAGTAGTTAGTCAGGTTGAAAGAAGACACAAGTCCATCTGGCTCAACCAATAAAAAACAAAAAAAAAACAGTAAAGATAACCCAAGCATACAATCCCATATACACAATCCTATACCCGTAGTTGATCCAGAAATAGGCGAGAAAACCCCCAGCAAAGCATGATCCAATTTGCTACAGCAGGGGAAAAAATTCCTCCCTGATCCCCCGAGAGGCTATCAGATATTACCTGGATCAACTTTACCTTTAAATATTAGATCCCATTTATAATATGTACACCCAGGAAAGAATCCAGGCCTTTTTTAAAGCAATCCAGTGAGCTGACCAGAACCACCTCTGGAGGGAGTCTACTCCACATTTTCACAGCTCTTACGGTGAAGAAACCTTTCCGTATTTGGAGACAAAATCTGTTTTCCTCTAGACGTAAAGAGTGCCCCCTTGTCCTCTGTGTTGACTTTAAAGTGAATAACTCAACACCAAGTTCACTATATGGACCCCTTATGTATTTATACATGTTGATCATTCCCCCCCCCCCCCCCTTAATTTACTCTCCTCAAGAGAGAATAAATTCAGTTCCTCTAATCTTTTCTCATAGCTGAGCTCCTCCATGCCATGCCATGCTACATCCATATGTAGCACTGTCCCCGAAGAATTGTATATGTAGCGCTACCCCCGAAGAATTGTATATGCAGCGCTAACCCCCGAAGAATTATATAAATTGCACTACCCCAAAGGAGCCGCTTAGTAATTTAGGTTCTCTGTTCTGCACCTCGATTTCAAGAACAACCTCAGCCCCTCAGGCACGCCTGAATAAATTAAAATGCCCTGTAAGCACTTAAGAACAAGAGTATACATACCATTAACCAGTTTCCGCCAACGCTATAACAGAAAGATGACTACAGCGCAGGCTTACTTTGCCGGAGGGCGTACAAGTAAGGGGCGTAATCACAGCGGCCCTTTACCACATGATAGCTGATCATGGATGTAAACACAAGCCGGTTATTGGCTTTTCTTTCCTCAAGCTGACAGCGTGTGGAGAAAAGAAGAGACCTGATAACTGGTTTGTGTTAAAGAGACATCGGCACTGATAATCAGGGCACTGATTCTGCTTTTTAAACCCTAAAAACGCATCAAAAACTGATCAATGTGAAAGGGACCTATATTAGTGTATGTAGGAAATATCTCCTTTCTAAAACTTAAAAGGGTCTGGAATTTACTGATATGAGATGAACATATACACTACTACACATCACTATGCTAATTTGTAAAAATGATTTCTATAGCTCTTCATGGCATGTCCCGCTTCTACCTGCAGATTGGACGTTCTCCTGTCAGGTTTGCCTTTACAGTGGAGCAAGAATTTCCAGTATTAAACCTTAAACCAACCACAGTGAAAGTGTATGACTACTACCAGACAGGTGAGTACCCTTGTGTGGTTAGAAGGCAATGATGTTATCTGAGCTAAAATATCTCAAGATCCATTACTTAGGCTATCTATTTGTAGATCAGAAAATGTTGGGGAATTAAACTCCAAGTCCAGACAAATCATTTTCTTTTACTTTTTGGCAGAGTGTGGAAGGAACCTGTGTCAGGTTTTATATGCTGCCCTTGTAGAGGAGATTTTTCTGTTAGATTAAATTATTTGGTTAGTTAAATGTTGCCTGTGTCTCCAAAGAGGAGTTTTTTCTTCTCTTCCTGATTTGTCTGGCATGCTTTATCTGAACAGAAAGGAACAGGAAATCTTAAGCTGGCCATAAATGGATCGAAATTTGGCTGGGTTAGCAGGGACCAGCTGAATTTTGATCCATCTATGGGCAGGCTGGTTGTACTGAAGTCGATCCATCAATTGATTTCAGTACAATCAAGCCTGTTGGGTTTTTTTGTTCGATACTCATCGGGATGCAGACAGCAGTATAATCCTGAATCATTTTCTTCCTCACCCTATTTTATTGCAATTTGGGTTTTCTTCTCAGATTCTGTTTTGTCTGACACCCAACAAACAGACATATATGGGAAAATACATTGAATAAATAAATCCGCTATGCTTTTCTACTTCCTGTCTGGCTGTTTTTCTCTCTAACCAGACTATTTATTATTCTGACCAGCTATTTCCACTGTCCAGCTGCTTTACTTTCTGTTTGGATCCCTCCCCTTTCTGACCAGCTGCTCTACTTCCCGTCCAGCTTCTTTCCTTCTCTGACCAGCTGCTCTAGTTTCTGCTCAGCTACTTTCCCTCCAGCTATTTCCAATCTCTGACCAGTTGCTTTCCCTCTCTGACCAGCTGCTGTACTTTTTTGCCCAGCTGCATTCACTCTAACCAGCCACTTTAATTTTTGCCCAGATCCTTTCCCCCTTCAACCAACTGCTCCACTTTCTGCTCTGCCATATTCCCTCTCCAACCAGTCACTCTACTTTCTGCCAAGCTGCTTTCAATGTCTGACCAGCTGCTCTACATTCTGCCCAAATCTTTTTTGTCTCTGACCGGCTGTTCTACTTTCTGTCCAGCTGCTTTCACTCTCTGACCAACCAACGTATTTTTTGCCCAGTTGCTTTAACTCACTGATCAACTGATATATTTTCTGCCCAGTCACTTTTACTCACTGACCAACTGACATACTTTCTGCCCAGCTGATTTCACTCACTGACCAACTGATGTACTTTCTGCCCAGCTGATTTCACTCACTGACCAACTGACATATTTTCTGCCCAGCCACTTTTACTCACTGACCAACTGACATACTTTCTGCCCAGTCACTTTTACTCACTGACCAACTGACATATTTTCTGCCCAGCCACTTTTACTCACTGATCAACTGACATATTTTCTGCCCAGCCACTTTTACTCACTGATCAACTGACATATTTTCTGCCCAGTCACTTTTACTCACTGACCAACTGACATATTTTCTGCCCAGCCACTTTTACTCACTGATCAACTGACATATTTTCTGCCCAGCCACTTTTACTCACTGATCAACTGACATATTTTCTGCCCAGTCACTTTTACTCACTGACCAACTGACATATTTTCTGCCCAGCCACTTTTACTCACTGACCAACTAACATATTTTCTGCCCAGCTGATTTTACTCACTGACCTACTGACATATTTTCTGCCCAGCTGATTTTACTCACTGACCAACTGACATATTTTCTGCCCAGCTGATTTTACTCACTGACCAACTGACATATTTTCTGCCCAGTCACTTTTACTCACTGACCAACTAACATATTTTCTGCCCAGCTGATTTTACTCACTGACCAACTAACATATTTTCTGCCCAGCTGATTTTACTCACTGACCAACTGACATATTTTCTGCCCAGTCACTTTTACTCACTGACCAACTAACATATTTTCTGCCCAGCTGATTTTACTCACTGACCTACTGATGTACTTTCTGTCCAGCTGCTTTCACTCTCTGACTGGCTGCTCCGCTTTATGACCAAATCCTTTTTAATTTAATTTATCTAGCTGTGTTTTACGTTCTTTTTAGTCAAGCAAATTCGTTTTTGATTCAATTGTTGTATTACTGTCTGGAAACATAATATTTATTGTTAGCGCTGGAAAAAGGAATAACTATGCTTCCTTTCTTTTTACTCTACAAATACCTGTAATGACTGGAACAATAGATTAGTGAACTCTGGAAGTGGGAAGTGATGGGGTTGTGTTTTACCATAGTGATGATGTATCAGCAATAACAAGTGATAAATCATGTAACAGGATCAGTTCTCATTTACGTTAACACACAGCAATGTATTTTTAAATGGTATTACCTAACAAGAAATCTGTTTCTTTCTTCAGATGAATACGCCATTGTGGACTATCAATCACCCTGTACCTGGTAAGAACAAACTTCTGTTCTGTCATTATTGTCTCTCTTCTCACTGCTATCAAGAGTGTCAGCTGTATGTATGTAGGGTTATAAACCAAGACATAGGCAAAAAGAAGGTAGACGTCTACATAACCTTTGCCAGTCTGGTACTAAAAAATGATAATCGCCTGGTTGTGTCTGCCTTCGATGCTCAGAATTTGATTTGGTAAAATGCCATAATTCCTCATCTTTATTCTTGTCTGGGGCCCACTGAAGCCAAAGCATCTGCATCACAGCCAATCACCTGGCATTTTATGAAGTGGCTAACATTAGCAAACTACATACTTCTTTCATGGCAGGTTTCCATTTTTTATGGGGCTCCTAGTGGCAGACTAGGCAGTAGTTCTTGAATGGGAGGAGTGGTGGGAAAGGTCCTAATACTGGCCTTACACCTGTAGAACTTGGTTGGGATGAGAAATTAAAAAAGATTGCTCATCTGACCATTCAATGACGCCTTCATGACCTAAGGTCTGTCCAGGAGGTAAGGCAGAAGGAAATGAGCAGTGTGTTTAAACAGCTATGAAAAGAGTTAGTTAAGCGTCTGTAGAATTAATGGAAAGGTGTTTTATTTTTGCAAAATAAGTACATTAACCACTTGCCTACCAGCCGGTGTACCTATACTGCGGCAGGTCGGCTCTGTCCCGCGAAACAACGTACCTGTACGTCATTTTGCGGGACTAGTGGGGGCACGCGCGCCAATTGGCTACAGGGGGAGCTAATCAGCGGGTCCGGCACCCGCGATGTCCGCTGGGCACCAGCGATCATTCCCATGGAGGCAGAACGAGTCTGCCGTTGTAAACATGGAATACCAATGTTCTGTCAGTAATGAACACAAGGATCCAGTGTTCCTCTTATTTAGGAACACAGGTCTCTGTATTCAACCAGTAAGTACATCCCCAACACAGTTAGAAAGCACCCCCTAGGGACACATTTAACCCTTTGATCAGCCCTGGTGTTAACCCCTTCCCTGCCAGTGTCTTTAGTACAGTAACAGTGTATATTTTTTAGCACCGATTACTGTAGTAATGTCACTGGTCCCCCCAAAAGTGTAAAAAATGCCAGTTAGGTGTCCGATCTGTCCGCCCCTATGTCACAGTCTTGCTAAAAATCGCAGATCGCCGCTATTACTAGTAAAAAAATTTAAAATAAATAAAAATGACATAAATCTTTCCCCTAGCTTGTAGACACGATAACTTTTTGCGCAAACCAATCAATATACACTTATTGGGATTTTTTTTTCCCAAAAATATGTAGCAGAATACATATTCGCCTAAAATTATGAAAAAGTTTGAGTTTTACATTTTTTTTTATTGCCAATGTTTTATAGCAGAAAGTAAAAAATATATATATTTTTTTTTCAGAATTGTTGCTTTTTTTTTGTTCGTAGCGCAAAAAATAAAAATTGCAGAGGTGATCAAATGCCACCAAAAGAAAGCTCCATTTGTGGGGAAAAAAGGACATCAATATTATTTGGGTACAGCGTTGCACGACCATGCAATTGTCAGTTAAAATACTGCAGTGCCATATCGCAAAAAATGGCCTGGTCATTAAGGGGGTAAAGCCTTCCGGTCCAGAAGTGGTTAATTCTATATTGGTGCATAGGGGAGCTAGAATTTAGGGGAAAAAAAAGGTAAACTTAGCCGTTAAGCAATAGGAGACATGGAGGAGGAGGAGGAAGGGAGAGAAGTGTAATGTATCCCTGTGTATACGCCAACATGCATGACTCTAAAGTCATGTGGGCTGCACAAATAAAAAAAGGAGAAATTAAGAGCTTAGAATGGAACTGGAGCATGCTCAGTAGATGACAACAGCTGATCTACACAATTTCAGCCAGCAGTGGGGACACACAAGATGAGAGAGACAGCTGAAGGGAGGATCAACCAGGTATATTTCACTCTAAACCAAATGAATGCTTTAGTTGCTTTGTGAGTATGCACACCCTGTTATATAGCAGGTAATGATAGTTTTTTATAGTCTGGGTTTAATGACACTTTGGGATTAATTTACTAAAACTGGTGAGTGCAAAATCTGGTGCAGCTCTACATAGAAACCAATCAGCTTCCAGGATTTTTTGTCAAAGCTTAATTGAACAAGCTGAAATTAGAAGCTGATTGGCTACTATGCACAGCTGTACCATATTGTGCACTCTCCGGTTTTAGTAAATCAGCCCATTTAAGTCTTAGGAAAATCGAATGAACTGTCTAAAAACAACAATTTTCTTGTAAAATTATAAAGGCATAAGGCCAGCTTTAGGATATTCAATTGGTGTGTTTGTATGCAGCACCAGGATGTCTAAACCTGGTCCTTCTCCACCCATCACAGATATAATGGAGTGTTATGGGTTGTGAAGGCTCAGTTTTGTTTCTTCGCTCATTGGATTATTTATATGTATAATATTACCTTCTATGTTTTATTTGTAGGCTGTGAAGAAAATCATTATTCTGAAAAGGAATGACATTGACCATTCCACAATGCTGATAACACAATACTGGATAATAAAAAAGACACATGAAAATAGTTTTTTTTTTCTGTTTGTTAAATGGATATACAGAATGTTGATTGCGTTGTATACAACTTTAATAAACGGGACATGCTGTAATATAATTTACATTGCAGACTGTTTAATGCCACAATGATCAAGAAGGTAGATTATGACATTATGACATGTGTTCAGAATAAGAAGTAAACCCTAGAGATGCGGCAAAGCTGGGGTGCCCAGGGATAGCAAGGGTGAAGTTCTTGTAAAAGTGACTGTAAAGGTAAACTTTCTTTAAAATCACAAACAGGTCTTTCTATTCTGATGTGGTATTGGCATTTATATTTTACATATGGGAGGGATTCTGTACTTCTGGAAATAACCAGTCCTTTAATTTTGGATATCGTAAAAAGATTAATGTTATATGCCTATATATTTTGTTTAATTGTATCATCCCTATGTGCTATTGTGGAAAAAATGTCTTACACTACATTGTATGTGACATAAATGTGTGTTCTTTCAAAAACTTTTTTCTTGATCAAAAGAACAGACATGTCATTCCCACCTGCTCTGTGTAATGGTTTTGCACAGAGCAGCTCTGATCCTCCTCTTCTCAGGTCCCCCGCTGGCACTCTTGGCTCCTCCCCCCTTCCAAGTGCCCCCATAACAAGTTGTTTGCTATAGGGGCACTTGTGCGGGGGCTCACTCCCGCGCTGGGCTTTGTGTGTCCATTGATGACTTATTCCCACTGCCTGCTCCCTCCTCACAGGCCAGGATTGGCAGCAGCAGGAGCCAATAGCTCCCACTGCTATCTTCATGTCCAGTGAAGCCGCTGCTCTCGGGCACAACGCTGGATCCGGAAATGACTTAGGTAAGTATTTAGTGGGGCTGGGGAGAGCTGAACACAAAAGGTTTTTTATTTTAACTACTTGAGTATCACCCACGCAGATATACTATGGCAGGGTGACCCTCCTGCACAAACTGACGTACCTGTACACCGGCTCGTGCTCTGGGCCTAGAGCGTGCGTGTGCGTCATCGGCGACCCACTTGCACTGTGATTGGACACAGCAGGAGTCAATCAGTAGGTCCGGCGGATGTGATGACCCTCAGGCCGTTCAGGGGAAAGGAAGAACGGCGGTCTGTAAACAAGACAGACCGCCGTTCTGTCAGAAAGGAAGATGGCGATCTTGTGTTTCTGCTAAGCAGAAACATGGATCTCTGTCTTCCTCCAGTTAGGCCACCACCTACAAAGTTAGAAAGCACTTCCTAGGAGCACATTTAACCCTTTAATCGTCCCTGATGTTAACCCTTTCCCAGCCAGTGTCATTAGTATAGTGACAGTGCATTTTTTTTAGCACAGATCTCTGTATTGGTGTCACTGGTCCCCAAAAAGTGTCACTTAGTGTCAGATTTGTCCCCTGCAATGTCAAAGTCCCATAAAAAATCGCTGATCTCTGCCATTACTAGCAAAACAAATGTAAAAAAAAAATCCTTAAATCTATCCCATGGTTTGTAGACGTGATAACTTTTGCGTAAACCAATCAATATACACTTATTGGGATTTTTGTTTTACCAAAAATATGTAGCCAAATACATATTGGCCTAAAATGATGAATAAATAAGATTTTTTTACATTTTTTTGTTGGATATATTTTATAGCATAAAGTAAAAAATGTTGTTTTCTTTTTTAAAAACTGTTTGTCTTTTTTTGTTTACATCACAATAAATAAAAACTGCAGATGTGATCAAATACCACCAAAAGAAAGCTCTATTTGTGGGAAAAAAAGGACATACATGTTATTTGGGTACAGCGTCGCACGTCCGCACAATTGTCAGTTAAAGTAATGCAGTGCTGTGTCACAAACAATGGCCTGGTTATTAAGGGGGATGCAGAGAATACATTAAAGGGGTTATAAACCCACATTTTTTTTTATAAACATAACAATCATGCCTATACTTACCTGCTCTGTGCAATAGTTTTGCACAGAGAAGCCCCAATCCTCCTCTTCTGGGGTGCCCCGCTGACACTTCAGGCCCCTCTTCTTCATCGGGTGCCCCCCATGGAAAGCCGCTGTCCCTAGCGGTACCCATGTGGGCTCGCTCCTGAGTCCCGCTGCAGCGTTTATTGACACAGACAGTGGCACTCGGCCCCTGCCCCCCGCTCCCATGTCACAGGATTTGATTGACAGCAGCGGGAGCCAATGGCTCCTGCTGCAATCAATCTATCCAATACAGAGAAAGACAGAGGCTGGAGCCACTGAGCTCCTGCACATCGCTGGATCAGATCGGGCTCAGGTAAGAAAAAAGGGGGGTCTGGGGGGAGATGCAGCACAAAAGATTTTTTACATTAATGCATAGAATGCATTAAGGTAAAAAACCTTAGACTTTACAACCACTTTCGGTTTTGGGAAGGCTTACCCTGCATTTGTTTTGCAGTTAGACCCAATCCAGGCACATCAATGTAAAGAGAAATTATACTATATAATAATAAGCACATTTGTGTCACTATGCTATCTCCTCCAATCCACATGCTGCCTATCAACTGATTGTCTCCTTGTGCTGCTTCTCCCAGTGCCAGACTGAGCCCTGCAGAGGAATACAAGAGGCTGAAACCAGGTTAAATATAGATACTTACACTGCTTGCTTTAATAAAAAAAATAACTTTGATGTATTAATGAATACAGAGCCACGATAATCTGTAGTTTTTTTTTATCTTCCTGTAGTTCACTTTTGGTGAATAAGGAGATGCAAATGTGTATCAACCATGTAAATCAGATTTAACTGAATATATAGACTTCTTTTTAAATATGCAAAACAAAAACCCTGGTAATAGATCACCTGGGAGGCAAAGGGGTTACTTTAGTGACAAAAAGGTCATAATAGGGTTTACTGAAAAAATACAAAATGTAATGAACTTGAATTAATGACAAAAATAATCAATGCTAAAAACATAATTATATATTATATGCCCATAGACCGTATATATTATATTATATGCCCATAGACCATATTTATTTTATTATATTATATGCCCATAGACCACTCACTAAATCTGGTGTTGTCACCATAACCCGGCACATGTATACAAAACAAAAACCCTGGTAATAGATCACCTGGGAGGCAAAGGGGTTACTTTAGTGACAAAAAGGCCATAATAGAGTTTACTGAAAAAAATCAAAATTAATTAATTTTTTTTTAAATCATATCCTTTTTTTATTGGTAATTTTATACATTGACAAATACAAAAGCACATATACATCATCTATGCATATTATTACATATTAATAAGCAAATATACAAAATATACAAGACACTCCAAAACAAAAACAAAAAGGGGAAACCCCCCAAACCATTATCCTCACTTTTTAAATGCTAACTCAAAGTGGTCCAACCACTTCTTCCATATTTTCCCCCTTTTCCCAGGGCAACCTCTATGTTGAAATATACATTTTTCTTTAAGTATAATCTCGTTTATTTGTACTTTCCAACCCTCTACTGTTGGCGGATGTGGTGACAACCAATTTTGTGATATAAGTTTGCAGGCTTGGAAAAAGACTCCGCACTAACGCCACAAGGGTATTCCCTGAGGTCTCCATAAATACAATCATGGTCAAAAGGCTTATTCCAGGGTCTAGTGGCAGCTCTAGTTTAAAAACCAAATTACTAGTAGAAATAACCCCTTGGCAGTAACAATGAAGTTTCGGGCATCTCCACAACATATGTATTAAATTGGCCGATCCCTGATTACACCTAGGGCATAACAGTGAATCTCTGCGCCGCCACTTAGGTAACTTCCCTGGGGTATGATAAGATCTGTGTATGTCTGAGTTCATTTTTGTGGGGGGATAAGGAGACCATAGGCAATGTTGATAATGCAGCCTCCCATTGATCATCTGATATAGGCCCTAGATCTCGTACCCACTGAGCCCTTGATGGTATTGGTACAGAGTCTTAAAACTTATTATAAAGAATGCAATATAAATATGATGTGAGACCTTTCCTAGCAAAGCAATTATTGTAGATCTATTTCATTCCAATTCCTGGGAGCGGGCTTGTGCCAGTAAAGCATGTCTAAGCTGGAGATACTGACAAAATCTTTGTTTAGGGATCTCGTATTTAGTACACAGTTGTGAGATTTTTTTGGGAATTTATTAAATTTGAATTAATGACAAAAAAATTCAATGCTAAAAACAAAATAATTTGCAGCGTCACTCAGATCCACAAAGGCACCACAAGTAAAGGTGCGTTACATTTGGCACCAAATTCAATACAGGGGTTATCCCCATGCTCCAGTCCCCAGGTGCTCTGCACACATTGGACGTCATTTTGCAATATAATGGTTTATTCCAATTGCGTCATTCACAGGCAATAATTCTCGCATGACATCTCATATGTGTATTTCAACATAGCGGTTGCCCTGGGAAAAGGGGGAAAATATGGAAGAAGTGGTTGGACCACTTGGAGTTAGCTAAGACCCCTGTCATTTAGAAAGTGGGGATAATGGTAGGGGGGGGGTCCCCTTTTTTTGTTTTTGTTTTTGCTTTGTGTTTCTTGTTTATTTGCTTAATAATATGTGTAATAATATGCATAGGTGATGTATGTGTGCTTTCGTATTTGTCAATGTATATAATTTCCAATAAAAAAAGGATATGATTTTTAAAAAAATTCAATAAATTTTGTATTTTTTTAGTAAACCCTATTATGACCTTTTTGTCACTAAAGTAACTCCTTTGCCTCCCAGGTGATCTATTACCAGGGTTTTTGTTTTTTATACATGTGCCTGGTTATGGTGAAAAAACCTGATTTGGTGAGTGGTCTATGGGCATACAATATTGCTGATAATCAATTAGGAACGAATGTTTTTGTTTGTTTCTTTTTAAATCTATTGGGGGTGATGTACTAAAGGCAAATAGACCCTGCACTCTGCACGGTATTTGTTCCAGAGCTTCAGGGCCATCTTTAATACAAGGCAAAAGGGGCAGCTGCCCTGGGCCCAGTCATTGTTGTGGGGCCCAAAGCAGCTGCCCCTTGAGCTCGCACTGTCCGTGAGCTGTGATGTGAGAGGGCCCAAGAAAATATTTGCCCGGGGTCCAATCAACATTAAAGACGGCCCTGCCGATCTTAGTAGAGGAGTAAAGCTTCACTTTGAAAGGAATCACATGCAAGGAAAATTTTAAAAAACACAATTTTGGCCTGCACATGATTGGATGATGGAAGTCAGCAGAGCTTCCCCTCATTTACTAAGCTCTGGAGCAAATGCCCTTGCAGAGTGTCACTGCACTTGTACAGTCTATTTGCCTTTAGTAAATCAACCCCAATGAGTTGCATTAAACCCACACAGTATATAGTCTCTTTGTAGAAAATCATAAAACTCAGAGGTCTCTTACAATGGGTCGTCCCATCACTTTCAAGGGATGAACAAGTTGACCAGTTTACTTTTAGGTTGAGTCATGTGTGAGTAGTTTGCAGTTGTCCTCATGATAACTTTCAGTTGGAAGGGGTATAAACAGACAAGCTTGTGTCAGTGTGATTGTGAGAGGTTCAATCCTACAGGGACCAGACAAACTATTATTCAAAATGTATGATTTTTAATTTTTTATGAATAATAGTTTTCTTTCAAGGAGCAACCATATAATCTTTCACACAATTTTTAGGAAATGTTCCAATATTCATTATTAAAAAATATGTAAACCCAACATTTCATATTCCTGATATGTGTCTGCTGTACCATGTACTTGTATGAGAAATTATCCTGTACTCTTTGTAATGCTTCCTTTGTGTGAAATCCCTGGTATTCCTGCCAGTCTCCCTGATTTCCTATTAAAATCAGCCTGCTCTCTTCCAATGATCAGGCTTGTCCTGGCACCCCATCCTCCCCCCACAGCTCTTGGCTGGGAAGACCAGTGTGCTGCTGTTTCACCCCCCCCCCCCCCCCTACAGCTACCTGAGCTTCTTATGCAGCTGAGAACAGAGGGTATGTGATTACTTAAAAAAAAAAAAAGAGAAAAGGTGTTTAGGATGTTTTTTTAATCTGCGAAAATGGTTTTAAATAAAACAAATGTTTTTCCTTTTATCTCTATTTTAAATTGAATTAGTTGTTTTATAAGGCGAGGGTACACAAATACTTTTGTCTGGGCACAAGAGCAAAAAATGTAATATGTTGCATTTCCTGTTCCTTTTTTAGACTAAGCACATTTTCAGCAAGTACAGAAAATGACATTCTGAGCCTGCCACCACTCCAGTGTGCTTGTAACTTGCTGTGCACTTTATTTAAATTGTAAACAAAGTTATCAGCCTTCCTGGTACTCTTGAGTGAACTACCGAACACCTCCAACCTATGTTATGGTGATGAGGAGAGGGGCATGTGTACTGTAGTCCTGTGCTAGGATGAGAATGCTGCTTCTCCATAGATCAGGTACAGTAAGGCCCCTTTCACACTTGTACGACCTGAAAGTCACGCGATTTTGACCAGACCATGACATGCCACTTTGACGCCACTTGAAGCAAGGCCTGTTTAATCTTGAGGTCTTTGAACCTCAAGTCACATCAAAGTCAGACCAAAGTAGTGCAACTGGACGTCCCACAGATATGAATGGTACTCATTGGAAATCATGGGGTATGACATGTCCTGCAACTTTACAGTCCCAAGTCGTAGGACAAGTCGCACAAGTGTTAAAGGGGCCTTAGAGAGTGTTGTCACCCAGGATGTGTGTTACTGGCAAGATCAAAAGGTATAATTAAAGGGTAAACAACCTGAAAAGAATGCAGCCCATATCTAAGGACTGATGTGCTGAAATATTTTACATTTTTAGTTCTTGGGTTTAGATACACTTTAAATTCTTGGATTTTCTTGGACTACCAAAATAAATCTGTGCACTTGTGTTACATTGGGCACATATACAGATCAGCTTGAGCTATCTTGCCTAATTTATTTGTATTGTACACCCCATATGCATATTCTGAAAGCACGGATAATTGAATGAGCTTCTATGAGCTTCTATGAGCATCTACATCACAAACATTACATTATAGTTTTGCTTTTCAATGGATACAATATTCCTGAATGGCTGGCTGTTCTTTTAGGTT
This sequence comes from Pelophylax lessonae, assembly GCF_965119305.1. Taxonomy (NCBI): domain Eukaryota; kingdom Metazoa; phylum Chordata; class Amphibia; order Anura; family Ranidae; genus Pelophylax; species Pelophylax lessonae. Next base: position 78,621,522 of record NC_138776.1, on the reverse strand, counting down.
TTGTCACACCTGTACAGACTTTTCAGTGAGTCTTCAGCCAGGTCACAATGTAGCATTACCTGCAAAAAGAAAGTGATATGAAGATAACATTTTTCTATCTTGACCCCCCCCCCCCCCCCATAGCACTCATCCTATATTCTGTATCAGTGGTTTTCAAACTGCGGCCCGGGGCCAGAGGTGGCCCTTTACTTGCCTTTAACTGTAACTTGTGGCACTATTTGTTCCACTGACACCAACAATGGGGCATAATTACTGTCACTGATATCAACAATAGGGCACTATTCCTCCCTCTGACATCAACGGCAGGACAGTGTTCTTCCCACTGACACCAACAATGGGGCATAATTACTGTCACAGATACCAACAATAGGGCACTATTCCTCCTCTGACATCAACAGCAGGACAGTATTCTTCCCACTGACACAAACAATGGGGCATAATTACTGTCACAGATACCAACAATAGGGCACTATTCCTCCCTCTGACATCAACGGTAGGACAGTATTCTTCCCACTGACACCAATGATGGTGCATTATTCCTTCCCCTGATACCAACAAAGGGGCAACACTCCTCCATTGAACACCAACCATGGGGCATTGTTTACTCTCATTGAAACCAGGGAATTTTCTACTCTCACCGGCCACAATCCGGCACCCTCAATGTCTGAAGGACAGTAAACTGGCCCTTTGTATATAAAGTTTGGAGACCCATGTTCTATGTGACCAGAATCAATGTTTCCACAGGGGCAAAAGAACTATACCAAGACTAGCAGAAGGCATTGATTAATGTTTCTGTTTTGCAGGAACACAGGGCCAATGCCTTCCTTTCTGACAGAATGGCAATCTGCCTTGTTTATATAGGCAGACTGCTGTTCTGTCTGTGTACTGTCTAATCAGTGTGTGCTGGACATAGAGTCTGTGGTACCCACCACTGGGCTCTTGCTTTGTGTGTGTGATCACAGTGGGAGAGGGGCGGCGGCAGCGCGTGCACCCCAGACCCAGAAGTGTCACATACTAGGTACGTGATCTGACACAGAGCGGCTGCCCCACCGCAGGATATCATGGTGGGCGTTCCGCAAGTGGTTAATATATTCCAGCTTACCAGTCCTCAGATGTGGTAGATGCAACTGCATTATATTTCTTTTTTCAGGCTTTTTTTCTTTATTGTCACCTGCTGATTCTGCCAGTATCACACTTCTTGTCTGTCCTAGGGTGACAACGCTCACCCAGTGTACTATATTAGTGGAAAAGTGTTTCCACTCTAGGCAGCTAAAGGAGAAGTTCACCTTTCATAACATGTTACATCCATATTTGGGGTGTAACATGTAACAAGTTAAGAATGCATCGGTCCCCGCACCTCCCACTCCCCCGCTGTGCCAGCTAGCGGGGATCTTCTCCACCCGTTAGATGTCAACATTTTTTTTAAAACGTGCCTGTGCGGGACTCCACCCACCTGGCGGCATCACAAGGTCCGGCAGCTTTTGTGGCTGTCGGCTCAAAGTTTTCAATGAACTACCACAGCGCTGTGAGTGATGTGGTAGTTCATTGATTCTACCTGTCAGCATGTATCGGCTTCCTCGTGTAAGGAACAATCAGGGCTTCTTTTTCCAGAAAACAGGTACAGGAACTCAACCCCAACCCCCTGACCTCCCCCCCCCCCCCCCCCAAACACACACACACACATTCCAAACTGCATCAAATAGTGGTAGAATTTGGGGGTGAGTTATGTGCATAGTGCAGAGTTCAGGGGTGTGCTGCATGCATAGTACATAGTTCAGCCTTCTTCCACAGCTGCTTACCTCTGCATCCTCTATCCACTTCTCACTTTCACCCCTCTTAAGCTCTCACTTCTGCATGCAAGCCCCCCTCCTCCAATGCTCCTTTAAAGCTCCACCATCTTCCACCATCTTCCATGTCTTACTTTTGTTGCTGTATTAAGCAGAAGCACCCAGTTGGCTCCTAGTACTTCCCCGCACACTGTAGTTGTCTCTGCCTATCTCATTTGCAGGGAAATCATCCACTGTAGTTGTCGGCATCTGCACTGCACCCCGGGCACCTGCATTTCTCTTGTTCCCATACTGCATTTAGTGGGAGACACTCAGGAGATCAGATCTGTGGGAGCCATTGGGAGACAAGCTGTCACTTGTGCACAGAAGACAGACTTCTGTGTTTACAAGTGATGGTGGCAAGCAGGGAGCAGAGAGCCTGAGCCAAAGGTGGTGGAACTGAGTTCCACCATGTTCCTACTGAAAAAAAGCCCTGGGTACGAGTAAGCCTATACACTAACAGGTCTGCAGGAGACCTGCATAGCACCAGCAATCTGCTGAACGCTGGTGCAATGCTTTACAGGCTCCTGCAACAAAAAAATATAAATGCACACTTTTTTACCTGCAAAAAAATGTGCATTTATTATTTTTTATGAAAATAACGTATCCTACAAGAACTTATCCTTTAGGCTCCTTTCACACGGCCACTCCGTGTGTCCGCAAATCATCCCATCCGTTTGCGGATGATTTGCGGACATAATGTAAGTGAATGGCACTGCGGGTGTCAGCGGAATACCATCCGCTGACACCCGATTTTCCTCCTTTCAGTTCTGTTGCATTTTTACAAATGGAACAGAACCCCATTTTTCATTCCGTGTAAAAAATGGAAAGGAAGGAAAATCGGATGTCAGCGGTGTCAACCGCTGACATCCGCAGTGCCATATACTTACATTATGTCCGCATATCATCCGCAAACGGATGGGATGATATGCGGGCACACGGAGCGGATGACAGAAATGTCATCCGCTCCGTGGAAGAAAAAAAAAAAAGTCCCGCAGCGGACCTTTCACACGGAGCGGCCGTGTGAAAGGAGCCTTAAGATTTCAGTGCAGCCCATGCAATGTGTTGTCAGCTTACTGCAAATAGTTAGGATATTGCTGCATTCCCATCAGGATTAACAGGTATTTTTGCTCACACAGATATAATAAAATGAAAAAAGTTAATTGTTTGGGTTTATACATACTTTAATATGCTGCAGGGACTTACTTGTTGAGGCTGGTATTGCTGTTGTAGTAGAACCTACAAATTGCCAAAAAAATATTATTTATAATATATTTAGCCAAAACTCATACTCATGCATGGTACAATAAAACGATGATAAAATATCAAAGTTAGCAGTTATAGTTCATGTAACCTGAAAATCTTGTATAATAAGATGATTGAGAACTCCGTGATAGTTAACTATGTTCAGGTATATAGTAAATACCAGAAATTACCTGTACAAAACCCATTAGTCTGTGGCAACTTAAGTTCTTGGTCACCACTTAGTAGTTCTGTTCTTCTCATCCTAGATGGCCCTTTACATGCAGCGAAAGAATGAAGGGGGGGGGGGGGGCGTTATTTTGTAAGTCAGCATGTCATTGGCCATGCTAGAGCAAGAATTTATAATTGTAGAAATCTGCTATGTTCCTGTTAACTACTGCACGTATGACTGTTCAGTCTTCAGAATAGTTTTTAAAGAGGAAGTAAACCCTCCTCTACAACTTGTACCTATAGGCAAGCCTATGATAAGGCTTACCTATAGGTACTGTAAATATCTCCTAAACATGTACCGTTTAGGAGATATTTACCTTACATGTCGCCAGTGACGTCACTGGCGCATGCACTCTGAAGGAACGGCCGATCGTGCCGTTCCTTCAGAGCCCCGTGCCGTGACTGTCGGCTCCCGCGCGCGTGCGCGGGAGTGACGTCACCGCGGCTCCGGCCAATCAGATGGCCGGATGCCGCGATCCAGGAAGACGGGCGACTAGACATGTCGCCCGTCATAGAGGTGAGTGAGCGGCACGGCGGGGGCTCGTTCTGAGGTAAGTATTGCATAATGAGCTAATATGCAATGCATACTAGCTCATTATGTCTTTCTTTTGCAGGGTGTAAAAAAAAAAAAAAAAAACTCAAACGAGTTTACAACCTCTTTAAGCATACGTAAAATGTACGTTCTGCCTTCTTGATAAAATGTAGAGATTTATTCCCTGGGTCCAGCATTATCTTAAACTTTGCAAGTAAAGAAAGAGCACACAAAAACTATTATATAGGATAGGGAGGATCAATACGGTCAAAATGACCCTGCTGCCACGTATCCTTTACCTATTTAGGTCTCTCCCAATCCGCCTTAAAAAATCGCAACTGGCACCACTACAATCCAAAATTATTCACTACATTTGGGGCAACAAAGGTCACCGCTGCCCGCAATCCACTCTTTTTCGTAGGAAAGATGACGGGGGCTTGGGCCTCCCCTCATTATGGTGGTACTACCAGGCAGCTCAACTCGCCCAATTCTCAATCATATACTCCAGGGGCCAGAAACCCGATTGGGTGCGTATTGAGAGACAAGCGCTCCCCCATCACACGCTTGATTTCCTCCTATGGTGTAAACCTAAGATCCGACCCCCTATCCTTTCTCCTACCCTATCACACTCCATATCTCTATGCGATAAACTGTGCAAACTCTCAGCCCTCACGTCTGACCTGAAACCCTTGGCCCATCTATTTAACAACCCCGACTTTCCACCGGGACTGGATATTGGGGCCTTTAAATGGTGGCTCAACAAAGGCCTCTTTAGAATAGGTCATTTTTTTAATCGAATGGGCCCTCTTACTCACGGCCACTGCCCGAAACTCCTTAAGATGCCCCCCACTGAAACCTTACGTCATACACAGATTTCTCACTTCCTTCACTCTATTTGGTCCAATACACACGAACCCCCTCGACTCACTCCGTATGAGAATTGGTGCTCTAACATTCTGGATCAGAGAGGTGGTATTTCCACTATCTATGCCTCCCTGGCGGGCGCCGGGGACAAACCATCTTATGCTGCCTCCTGGGAATCAGACCTGAATGAATAGTTTTCGCATGAAATATGGACCCGATGCTTCCTCCGCTCCTATAGGGGTATTTTGAATGTTGCTCTGATAGAAGCTAACGTGAAAATCTTTACCAGGTGGTACAGGGTCCCGACCAGATTGGCCTCAATGTTTCCCAACACTTCTCCCTTATGTTTCCGCAATTGTGGAATGACTGGTTCGATGTTCCATACTTGGTGGTCTTGCCCGCGCATTAGATCCTATTGGAACAAAATCTTTCACCTAATGCGGAGAATATCGGGCCTCGCTATTCCACAAAATCCCAAAATAGCCCTCCTAAATTTTCCCATCGAACGTGCCTCTAAACACTTATCCAGACTTCTTTTTTTCATCCTGCTGGGTGCTAAAATGACTTTGGCTAGGTCTTGGAAGCGGGATACAGTCTCCTTCAATGCAGCTAAGAGGAAAATTTCCTGGCTCATGACCCAGGAGAAATTGGCTAGCATACTACTTGATAAAAAGGACACGTTTGAGAAAGTTTGGGAACCTTGAGCAGTATATACAAACACCCCCCTTTATCCGGGTCATTTATCGTCAGATGCTGGGAATCTCTGATCTGCCTGCACTATCATAACCCCTCCTTCCTCTTTCTCCTCTCCCCTGCCTCGTTTAGGATGAGCCTTCCTGTCCCTCCTTTTCTTCTTGCCCCTTTCTCGCTTTTCCTTTTTTTTTTTTTTTCTTGTTTTCAGTATCCTGAGAACCCTACAAGCATAGACCGCTGTTCTTGGCTGATTGATTGTTGACCGCACTCTTTTCGATTTTTCACTACTGCACAGATATCGACTGTTATCCATGAGGTCACTTTAGTTTCTTTTTCCCCTGGAATCGCTGACACTTCACATTACGGCACTCATATTTTTAGATGTCTTGTGTTCCCCCCACCCCCCCCCCCTTTTTTTTTTTTCTTCCCTACTTCACGGCATCTTTATGGTTGAAAGCTGGTGGTAGAGGTTCCCCCCTCTCTCTGGAGACAGGTAGTGATCCCAATGGGGGTCTCCTGGGACTGGGGAGGGCCTTCCCCGTCCCCCTATATGATAAAGAATTTCCCCCCCCCCCCTTTTTTTTTTTTTTTCTTTTTTCTCTTCTGCGGTCCAACATGACTGTTTTGTTCTAACTTCTGCCTCATGATAACATTCTGGTTAAGTTACTATTTGATTGTATTATTGTTCTCTTGTGATACCCTCATGAGCTGTATTGTTCTCGAAATTGAGCCTGTTTTTGTTCACTGATTAATGAAAAATAAAACCTTTTTGCAAGTAAAAAAAAAACTATTATATAATTTAACCACTTTACTACTGCTGTACATCAAAAAAAGTGAATTAGTGGATGAATAAATGCCATTTATAAATTTAACTGGATAAAGGATTGTCGGGAGGCTGTTCTGCTAATTTCTGTGTAGACAGGTGTAGTTCCGCCTCCCTGCACAGGTGGCACTGTCCAGCAGCTGCTATGCAGGGGGAATGGAGGCTAAGAGGAGCTCTTGTTCCTCTAAGGCCTCTGCAGGCATCATCAAGGGAGCAGCCATCCATTTAGACACTGCTGTGCCGAATGGCTTCTGTGGCCATTTTAAGTGAGGTCAGTGCTAATAAATAGCACTGTCCCACTGCAGTTGGCATGCTTTTGAGAAGTGGCTAGGTCAGGGACAGGAACCCACTGGTGAGGGACAGTGTGTCTAGTGCAGGGAAAGGTTCTGGTGGAGGAGAGACAGAGTAGGGACCTCGAGCCTGATTCTGCCAACTGGTTAGACCTGTTGGTCTGAGCTTGGAGCACTTACAGCCTCTCGAGCACCCTTCCTGCAGCACCCCTATTAGCCACCTCCTTCGTCAGATGCTGCAGGGTGATGTAAGCTTGCTCACATGTCTTTTACAGCATAAAGGCTGCGATCTATAAATCTTTCTGTAAGGAACTGTTATACTTGATTTGGGTGCAATATTAAGGCCCTTTTGTCACTTTGTTGGATCCTGTTCTAATATAACGTGCTGCATTGCTTGCTCTCTGTATGTGTGTACTCCACTTTGGGTACCAAGATTTGGCCTGCCTACATGTGTAACAAGCTGCACCCGCATGTTTGTTCATTTCCAAAAATTTGTGAACAAAAATTAGATCACCTTGGGGTTTCTGCTTTCGAAAGTAGAAACCTCAACCCCCTTTTGAGTGGGTTCAGAATGGCCTGGCATTTTTATTTCACCAGAGCAAGGAAAGCAGCGTTTCTAAATACCACCAAAAAAACCTCACGTAAGCTTCATCACGCTCATGCTGGCCTGTGGGTCAGGACATTCATCGCTGGGTAGAGCAGAGGGAGCTCATCAAATATCTCATCACTGGTCCTTCCTTTGGTAAATTAATCAGGAAGAGATGTGTATTACATCACTTCCAAGTTCAGGGATGTCATTTTCTGGTTGCTGTGGCCAGGGATGAAGCTAATCAATCACGATCTGGATCAGGACTTTTCACCAGCAATATGCTATCATATGTTATCACATGGCGCTATTGGTCCTCTATGTGATAGCAAGAAGGCTAAAGTGGTTGTAAACCTCAGTCATGGAATCCGAGCAAAGGACATATTGTAGTGTTTACTTATCTCTCTCCAAAGCTCTAAGTGTTGTTACTCTCTGGTACTTTGTTCCTCTGTTCTCAGCATGTCTCACTTCTGAGAAGTTTGACTGACACATGAGATACATATGTGTCGGGGGGGAGGTGGGGAAAGCTCACAATGGAGCTTGTCTATTCACAACACAGTTCTTCTGCTGTGTGGAGGGAGATGTGTGCTTTCTTCCAATCAGGTCTCACACACTGTTACTGCAGCTCTCCGCCCCCTCTTCTGTGCTCCTGACAGATAGAGAAAGATTTTAACACTTTTCTGCCCCTTTGAATGGGTGCAGGGTAGAGATGGCTGCAGATAAACAAGTAAAACCTATGTAGGAGAATTTGTTTAATCTCTGTGTATCATCTGAGGTTGTTCACCTCACTGGGTATACAACCACTTTAAGTAAAAAAAAAACCTTTAAAGATAAAAGTAACAAATAAAATGTATCACAAAAATAATTACCTGATTCACACACTACCCCCGCATCCTCACTGTGGTCACAGTTGTTGGTGCCCCATGGTCGGTGGCGACACTGCCATACAGCAGATTCTGTGCTTTTACAGTCTACGTCATCCAACCAAATGTTGCCAGTCCCTCGACCAAAGAATGCCGTTCCTGGAGCTTTCAGGGCCTGTGCACAGCCAAGCTGCCTACACACCACTGTAGCTGCTGCCATGTCCCATAGGTCATCACACACTGTACCCCATACACTCCGATAAAAAATTTCCAAACGCCCCTCACAGCGATTACTTCCATTAACAAGTCGTATACTGGGGGGAATTTCTAAAACAGCAGGAAAAAAAGGACATTATGTAGACATCTGGGAAGCTACATGTGTAAGAAAAACAAAGCATTTTTGGGGTGACCATCAGACTTTTCTAAATGTTGCTAGCCCATGATGAGCAGTTTGATTGAAGGTGAACCACCATTCCAACACAGGTGCCAGATTCTCTACTGTACTCAGCGCCCATATGAGTCCAACAGAAAGAGACATTTATTGCCCAGATGGGAAATAGCAGACAAACTGTGGTCCTAATTAATATGCTGCAGAAACTCACCAGTTGTGTTTTGTTTTGCTTCTTTGGTGGGACCTGCAAGTTATTAAAAAAATGTATATTTATTTTTTTACATTTAATCAAATGACATACTCAAGGGTAGAGATGAGCTTAGGCATGTTCCGATCCTAGTCCAAACTCATCTGAGCAAACCCACCAGTAAATTGTCACTGTACTTGACCATCATGAGCAGCCAAGGCATTCCCCACAGTTACACATATACACTCCCCTTGTATACATGCGGTCAGGGCCGCTGATAGGGGGGACCATCAGCCCTCTTGTAGGGGGCCCGAGCACACGGGGGGGCCCACACAGAGAGGGGGATTAGTGATGAAATCTTCCTCCAGCACCTGAATCTGATATGTCCCTCTCCCTGCTATCAGCTTTTATCTGTTGAGAAAGAGACAGTTGTCCCTCATTAATCCCCCTCCCCTGTGTGGGCCCCCCTCCCAGCACTTATCTCTGCTCAGGAGTTTATTTGTAAATTGTAACTTTGTTTCTCTCTCTCTGTCTCTCTGATCACTGAGCTCCAACTGCCCAGCCGGTATATTTTTCTCATCTCATCTTCCTTTTTATTTAACATAGTTTTTTTTTTTAGATTTAGCAGGAATTATGCGAGTTATGTTATATTTGTGTCTGATAATAGTGATTTTGTTGTAATTTTAGCTAAATATATCTTTAATATTTTCTTGGGGGGGGGGGCCCTGCCAGGTAGTCTGTACGGGGCACCGCGATTTCTAACAGCAGCCCTGCATGCGGTTGCAGGGAGGGTAATGCATCAGCCACTTATGATTGGCCAAGTACAGTGAAATCTTTCTGATGGGATCATCCAGGTTGGTTTTAGCCAGAATACAAACATGTGTGAGCACATCCCTACTCAAGGGTTCACAAGGAGCATATTTTTAAAGCAAACTTACTGCAGATGAATCAATCATTGCAATTTAAAACCAATGCACCAAAAAGCTATGCCTGCAGCAAATGTTTGCAGAATGCAACCTATATTGTTTTAGAAATATACCCCTAAAAATCTAATATCAAAGTTAACTTCTTTAGTTTATGTAACCTAGAGATACAGTATTTAAGTTTTGAACAGTCTGATCACTCTTGTTTTAGTTGGCCACAGCAGCCCCCCTATGATTGCCATACCAGCACCCATATCAACTAATAAAAATGGAATGTCTTGAAAAATACTTAAAGTGGAACTTTACCCATAACAACTTGTTAAAAAATTGTGTTCTTTAGAAAGGAACACAGATTCCACATTAACCACGCTGCTACCCAAGCCAATTCTGACACTTCTCACCTTCATGCAAAAATCATAATTTTTTTGCAATAAAATTAATCAAAACCCCCAAACATTATATGTTTTATTTTAGCAGAGATCCTAGGTAATAAAATGGTGGTCATTGCAACTTTATATGTCACACGGTATTTGCGCAGCAGTTTTTCAAATGTGTTTTTTTTTTGGGGAGAAAAAAAAACAGTTTCATTAATTAAAACAAAACAAAAAAAACACTAAGGTTAGCATAATTTATTTTGTATAATGTGAAAGATGATGTTACATCGAGTAAATAGATACCTAACATGTCATGCTTTAAAATTGCACACACTCACGGAATGGCACCAAACTTTCCTACTTAAAAATCCCCATAGGTGACGCAACACACTTTTTTACAGGGTACCTGTTCAGATTTACAGAGGAGCTCTTGGGCTAGCATTATTGCTCTCATGCTAACATTCATGGTGATACCTTACATGTGGTTTACATATGTGGGTGCGACCTATTTAGGTTAGCGCAGTATTTCTCTTATAGACCTATGTATGCATTTGCTTCTGCGTAGGCGGGGCATTTTAATTTGTATTTTTTATTGTTTATTTTACTCTTATCCTCTTATTTTGACACTTTCCCTTTACATTTTTTTATCACTTTTATTCCTATAACAAGTAGCAGACTTGTATAAAGTACTCGAAATTTCTACTTGAGTAAAAGTACAAGTGCTCGATCAAAAAGTGACTTGAGTAGAAGTGGAAGTGCTCACAGAAAAAGTTACTTAAGTAGAAGTACTAAAGTATTCAACATTTTTTTTACTTAAGTATTGCAAGTAGTTTTTTAAAAAAATTTGCTACTTAAAGCGGAGTTCCGGGCACAAAAACGATATTTTTCTTTTGTGCCCGTCCGCTAGTTCAGCCTAACCTGAAAAGGAATTGGATAGTTAGATATTTTTTTTTTTTAAAACTCACCTTGTAATTGACGATCGTAAATACTCACCTATGACAGCTTCCTCCCTCGGAGCCGCGGCTCACCCCGTCACTTCCTGTCTCGCTATGATTCCTGGGAGCTGAACGTCATAGCTCCCAGGAATCAATGCGCCGCACCGGCCCCGCTCGTCATTTCCGGGCGACGCCGCATTCCCCTGCTAAACAGCTTCTGGGCATGCCCAGAAGCTGTTTAGGAATGCGGCGCCGCACCGGAAGTGACGAGAGGGGCCGGTGCAGCGCATTCTGGGACACGAAGACGCGGAAGAAGACAGAGAAGAGGACCGCGCCGGCTTCAGCTGCCCACAAGAGAGATGGAAACGCTGTGGAAGAAAACTTCTAAGTAAGTATTTCTTCTAAAAGGTAAGTGCGAACCGGGACAGATCAGAGGCTAGCCATTGTGGAATGTGCTAGCCCTGACTGTCCCGGGGGTATGTTAAAAAAAAAAACGTTTCTCTGCCCGGAACTCCGCTTTAAGTACTAAAAGTAAAAAGTACCAGTAGTTTTGAAAAAAAATTTCTACTCAAGTACTGAAAGTAAAAGTACAAGTACTGTGTTATGTAGTTATTAAAGAAAGAAGTCAAAAGTTTGAACATCATATTGTTTTTTATTATTTCAAATGATTTATTCAAATGATTAACCTGTGTTTGTTAGTAGTTTCTTGATGCACTTTAAGCGCTGTAGCACCATTTATTTGTTTGTTTCATATTTTCTTTTTATTGGAAAGATTTGGTATAGCAGCTTTTATTATACACAGCCTTTATTTTCGTATGCGCTGATTTACAAATGACATTATACACATTTTTTTGAGCTTTATGCAACCTGCCATCTACTGTTCTGGCAGTGGTAATTTTTTTAAAAGTAACGAGTAACTATGCAGCACAAAAAAAAATACTTGAGTAGAAGTATCGAAATCATCGAAAAAATGTAGTGAAGTAAAAGTAGAAGTAGGAGAAAAAAATTCTACTCTAGGAAAGTACAGATACCGCATTTCGGTACTTAAGTACAGTACTTAAGTAGTTCTACTTCGTTACTATACATCTCTGACAAGTAGTATAAACCTCCTTGTATATTCCTTAATAGGAATAGGGCATGACAGGTCCTCTTTACAGCAAGATCTGGGGTCTATAAGTTCCCAGATCTCACCTCTAGGCTGGAGGCCTAAAGGAGAAAAACAAAACGATCTCAGGCTTCTCACCAGAAGAAACGGCAGGGTTTAGATCTCCCAAGGCCAGACGCGCCCAGCCTCCGAAAGTCATAAAGATGACTGGGGACCATCTGGTCCTTGGTCAGCTCTATGGCAAATGATCGCTACTGGCCGATTCATTCTCCAGCTTGCCGATCACACGGGCAAGCCGGTAGAAGCACCGGAGCACCCCTCCTGCCACCTGTAAAAACAATCAAGCGGCTGAACAACTACCATGACAGGGAATCGCCGGCAGAAAAAGAATATATCTGATAGATGCCTGCAGCTGCAGGCATCATTCAGATATCCCCAATCAAAGTCGATGAGGTTGTTGGGTGGGAAGTGGTTAATAATTGTGCTACCAAAAATAGTGTGTTCTGTAAATTGCCTCCAGCATTGCTCCTGTTCCTTCTTGCCGGAGGCTGCTAATTTGTTGAAGCCCAGAGCCCCTGAACAGCAGTAAATCATATAAATCAGTAAACCATGTTCTTCGGGAAGGTTGTCCTCTCTCCACAGAAACTTGCTGGAGCTCTGACAGAGTGACCATTGGGTTCTTGCTCACCTCCCTGATTAAGGCCCTTCTCCCCCAATCACTAGGTTTGACTGGGTGGTCCGCTCTAAGAAGAGTCCTGGTGGTTCAAAACTTCCATTTACGGATGATGGAGGCTACTGTGCTCTTTGGGACCTTCAAGGCTACAGAAATGTTTCTGCACCCTTCCCCAGATCTGTGCCCCAATACAATCCTGTCTCAGAGGTCTACAGACAATTCCTTGGACTTCATGGCTTGGTTTGTGCTCTGACATGCATTGTTAACTGCGGGACCTTATATAGACAGGTGTGTTCCTTTCCAAATCATGTCCATTTAACTGAATTGACCACAGGTGGACTCCAATCAACTTGTAGAAACATCTCAAGGATGATCAGTGGAAACAGGAAGCACCTGAGCTCAATTTTGAGTGTCATGGCAAATAGGCTGTAAATACTTATGTACATGTGATTGTTTTCTGTTTTTTTTTTTTTTTATAAATTTGCAAAGATGTCAAACAAACTTCTTTCACATTGTAATTATGGGGCATTGTTTGTAGAATTTAAGGCTCCTTTTCCACTATTGCGGCTACAAAGTCGTGCTACTTCTAGCGCGACTTTGTAGTGTAACTTGTTTGCGGCTTTCAGTGCGACTTGTCCCTCATTATAGAAGGAAGTCGCACTGAAGTCGGCCCAAAAGTAGTGCACAAACTATTTTTCAAGTCACTGCGACTCAAGTCGCAGCAGTTAGAACGGGCCAAATTGAAATGAATTGCTTTTGACTTGCTGTGCGACTTGACATGTGTCAAGTCGCACAACAAGTCGCAATAGTGGAAACGGAGCCTTAGGAAAATAATGAATTTAATCTATTTTGGAATAAGGCAGCAACATAACAAAATGTGGAAAAAGTGAAGCGATGTGAATACTTTCCGGATGCACTGTATGTCTACTGAATTGAGATGCAGCCCAATATTTTGATTTTTGGCCAATCCTTAACAAAGCTAACTAAACCTTTGTCTATAGTAATAAAACATTTACCTGGGGCCTTTGGTACAGGAACTCCAACTACTGCAGAGAAAAAGTAATAAACATCAATAATTAAAAAAAAAAAAAAAGAATAAACATGATTACACCAAGAAGATTCTAACATCTCTCCAACTTGGGGCTGTTTTCAGGGTCCATGCAATCTGGACTTAAAAAAAACGCTGCTTCTACAGGAGTTTTGCATTTTGGCTGTAGAAGCAGCTCAGTGTTATACTATGTGTCCATGCACATTAGGACATTTAGAGGCATATTTTAAGTACAGTGTTTAGAAGTAGATAAAAACCCTTCTGCGTTCCTGAAAGCAGTTTTCTGCCAGAAAAATAAAAGCTAAACGTGCCTAAAAGCGCCTAAATGTGCATAAACGCTTGTACAAAAATGCTCAAAATGTTTGTGCCAAGGGAACCAGTGTGCATGGACCCTTAAATATATTCCAGACCTGAAACAAGCTCTGCCACAGTTATCCCTTACCAAGTTATTTTAGTGTTATTGAAATAAAAACTTGCTGAAGGGGGAGTATGGCATTTTACTTGAGCAACAAAGAGTCTTGTGATTCTCTCAGCAGCCCTATCTCTTTCTGGCTGTATTTGCCCATCTCTTTCAAAAGGTAGGTAGGCAAGTCAATAATAAAAAAATTAAGACAAACAGTAAAATATTCAGTTTGGTGTTGCCACTGGCCCACATGTGTGACCACATATTAATGCTCAGGTGTCCTATTTAACCTTGTACACAACAGCTAAAAATGTCTGTGCTCAGATCCAAACAGCAATTGATATACTACAAATGCGGTATTAGAAGATCAAGATTCTTAATGCCCGGTACAGTCGACCCTATATTGACGTTGTATGTCCAATAATGGCTTGTTTCCACTGAGCGGTACGGTACGGTTCGGTTCGGTAGGGTACGCTATTTTTGCCGTTTCCATTGTGAATGGTACCCTAATTCCGAACCGTACCGTACCACTTTTTTGGGACCCTTTCGTTGTGGTACCAAGCACATTAGTACCGTACCAACAGGGTGGAGCTACACTATGAAGAACTTTGATTGGTTGACAGAGAATCGTCTATCACAGCTTTCCTGCTACACCACGCCTATCATGAAAGGGTACTATTGGCAGTGGAAACGCAAGGTGTATCGTTCTGAACCGTACCGTATTAAACCGAACCGTACCGTACCACTCAGTGGAAACGAGGCATAAGGTACCTTATTTTTTGCATTTTTCTAGTAGGACAGAGCATGACAAGATAGGGATCACTTTGTTTCACCTGGCTGGTTTGAACATGCATTGTGTTCAATGTGAACTATGAATCCCTGCTTTATGCAAAATTTGCCTGAAGTGTGTAAGGGCGTATAGAGGGTACAAAACAAAAAACACACTAGTAGCTAAGGAGGCTGCACACCCAAAATTCTACTGAGAAAAAGCAGGAAGAGATTCCCCCAGGGGTTTTTTTGGCAGCAGTGCATTAATCAAACATGTGTTTGTAAAAGTATAAAGTTTTTATCAAACAATTCATTAAAAGCCTATGGAATTCCTCATAGGCGTCCTAGGAATTCTGGGGACCTTCCAGGGAATATTCCTGACAGACACCTCTGGCTTCAAATTGCTCTCTCATCCATTAGTGGCAAATATACCTACCTTGTTTGAATTAACTAATAAAAAGTATATATTGTAATATTAATGACACATATGTGTAATGTTCTGGTACCTTTGGGTACCCTAATTACTCTTTCATAAGTGTATGTGCCCCACCATTCTCTATTGGTAAGGTGCGCATACACCTTTAAGACTGATGCTGTCATCACTGAGCGCCAGACTGGATGGCTATTTAGATCGCCGGCTCTCACTCACATGTGTTCGTTCAAACTGCTTTGTGCCTTGATGCTAACCTGTCTTGAAGCTCTCATGCTTGCAAGCATACGTCGCTGTCGGAACCACGCTGCGCTGATCCCTGTATCCCGCTACCGGATCATCCGCTCTTGCCGAACCTCTCCTCTGCTACATTGCTATTAGTGATAAGTACCCCACAGGGGAAACCTCTATAACCTTCATACTAAAGCTTACACTATCTAGCTCTGCATACTAAGGACTATTACTACATCTGCATTATCTAAGATTGCTAGCTCTTGAGCCTACTACCACCTGTTCTTGCACTGGGTTGATCTCTCCTGTATGTCCACCTGCTACTCTGTCATCTGCTACCATACATGATTGCTAAACTTATCTGCATCCCATCTGCTACTATCTTACTTTCAAGAACATTTCCTTTCAAGTGTCTGTCATCTACCATCTCTACCCAACCTGTCTCTTCAGCCTATCATCACTGTGTTACTATATACATAAGTCACTCTAGGAAACATCTTATTGAGTGTGTGTGTATTTACTTGCTGAATTGAGATCATCCACACATGATGAGTCATTGGGAGTTGGGATTGGTGTCTCAGCGTTTCTCTACATGACTACTGAAGTGGAATATTTCTGCAGCTGAAAATCCACATCATACATAAAACGCAGGAGCGTTACAGATTGAACGAACCACAAATGGATTCAGCAGAAATAACCACTCAGATGACACAATTAAAACAGCAAGTAACTGCGTTAATACACGCACTTGCTGAATTAAAAGAAGACAATCAGGCTCTGTCGCAGCAGGTAATTAGACTGACTCAACTTACCACTGCTCAGTCCCCTGAACCCAAAATAAATCCTCCTTTGGTATTTACAGGCGATCACAAAAAATTTCGCGAATTTAAAAACGCATGTGAGTTACTTTTCTTGCTAAAACCCCGTACCTACCTTACTGATCACATTAAGGTTTGTACTATTATTTCTTACCTAACAGGCGATCCTCGGGCCTGGGCAGACTCTCTTTTTGAGAAAAACGACCAGCTTCTCAACTCCTATGCCTTGTTCCTAGCAGAACTCACTAGCCTATATGATGATCCCAATAGGCAGAGTACTGCCGATCTTCAATTAAGATCCTTGAAACAAGGTAGGAGACCTGTAGAAGACTTTGTCGCAGAATTCAAGAGATGGACCCTTGATTCAGAATGGAATGATGCATCTCTGAAAACCCAATTTAGGCTTGGCCTATCAGAGGCCGTTAAAGACGAGCTCGCCCGAGCGGATCTGCCAAAAACCCTGGATGCATTGATACAACTCAGTATCACCATAGATAGAAGACTACGAGAAAGAAAGGCTGAGAAAATGGGAATGCCATTATCCAGTTCTTCTCGGATTTCGGCCGTTGACCCCGTTCCTATGGAGGTAGGAACCATACGCCCACCTCTATCAACTATGGAAAGAGCCAGAAGACGATCTGGTAATCTCTGCTTGTACTGTGCATCCCCGGATCACAAGATAAACGTCTGTCCCCTAGTCTACAAAAAGAAGGGTGAGTGTTCACATGTCCTCCTAGGGGGATTGACAACTTCAATCACTAACCCTTACCTTTCTGTTTGCTTAACATTACAGTGGGACCAGAACAGGATTACTACTAAGGCCATGATTGACACAGGATCTTGTGGAAATTATATTGACATACGTTTTGCTGCTTTAAATAAAGTTCCTATTATTTCTAAACTTAAACCTGTCTCAGTGAGTCTTATTAACGGTGTTCCTTTATCCTCTGGTCCGATCACTGATCAGACACAGGCACTCCTAGTCACTACTAACGGGTCTCATATGGAGACCACTACCTTCGATCTAATACCTTCACCCCACTTTCCCATTGTTTTGGGACTTCCCTGGTTGCACACACATCAACCAACCATAGATTGGAAGGAACGGACCCTGGCCTTCCTCTCTTGCTATTGCGAGGGTACGTGTAACCTCCCGTCTTTCGGGAAGATCCTGTCTGTGGTGACAGATGAGATTGCACCACTATGTTATCAGGATCTCTCTGAGGTTTTTTTTTGAGAAAAATGCTCAAGCACTACCTCCCCATCGAGACTATGATTGTAGCATTCATCTACTCCCAAATAGCAAATTGCCGTTCGGTCATGTTTATCCTCTTTCACAGGATGAACTTTCCCATCTCAAAGACTATTTGGATGAGAATTTGAAGAAAGGTTTTATTAGACCTTCCACTTCTTCCACAGCAGCAGGACTCTTTTTTGTCCGCAATAAGGACTCAAGTCTCAGGCCTGTCATCGACTATAGGCTTTTGAATGCTATTACAATAAAAGATCGCTATCCTCTACCGCTTATCCCTGAGCTCATTGAGCAGGTGCGTGGAGCTACCTATTTTTCAAAATTGGACCTGAAAGGAGCATACAATCTCATTCGAATCCGTGATGGACACGAGTGGAAGACTGCATTCAGAACCAGATACGGATTGTTCGAATATCTTGTAATGCCATTCGGGCTATGCAACGCCCCTGCAGTTTTTCAACGATTTATAAACAATATTTTCAGAGACTTACTAGATGTCTGTGTTGTGGTATATCTGGACGATATACTTATATATTCACGATCCCTGTCTGAACACATAAGACATGTAAGACTAGTATTATCGAGATTGCTTGCACACA
Organism: Pelophylax lessonae; assembly: GCF_965119305.1. Lineage (NCBI taxonomy): Eukaryota > Metazoa > Chordata > Amphibia > Anura > Ranidae > Pelophylax > Pelophylax lessonae. The sequence goes on along the minus strand of NC_138776.1, from coordinate 78,603,435 downwards.
ACCTTTATGTGAAACTGAAAAAATGCTTGTTTCATAAAGAAGAGGTACTGTTTCTAGGCTACATCATATCCAAAACAGGAATCGAGATGGACATGAGTAAGATATCCTGCATTCAGGATTGGCCTACACCAACCACACGCAAGGCGCTACAGCGATTCCTTGGATTTTCAAATTTCTACAGGAAGTTCATCAGAAACTTCTCTGCCATTGTGAGACCCCTCACACAGCTCACTAGCATTAAAAAAACATTCAAATGGTCAGATGAAGCAAATAAAGCTTTTCACCTGTTAAAGACAAGATTTACTTCTGCTCCCATACTACGCCATCCAGACCCATCCCTCCAATACATTCTGGAAGTAGATGCGTCAAACATGGCAGTAGGAGCAATACTCTCCCAACGACCAACTCACACTTCACCACTTCATCCAGTCGCCTTTTTTTCTAAATCCCTAAGCAGTCCAGAGATAAATTACCCCGTGGGTTAAAAGGAACTGCTTGCTATAAAATTGGCTCTGGAGAATTGGCGACATCTACTCGAAGGCACCCAATTACCAATACTTATATACACGGACCATAAAAATCTCCAATATCTTCAGACTAACAAAACTCTCTCTCACCGACAGGTACGATGGTCACTATTCTTTCTAAGGTTTAACTTCCTAGTGACCTACACACCTGCAGATAAGAACAAAAAGGCGGATGCACTATCACGACTAACTGAAGAAAACTACTTCGAAATCCCTTCCGTTCCTATAATTCCTCACAAACGCATTATTGGAGTTGTCCGTTTCTTGAAGGAAGAGGTTTTGCATGGTATAAGTTTGGATTCACCCCCACCACAACTAAATACTGATGCAGAAGGCTTCCTCTACTACAAAGACAAACTTTACATACCACCTACCCTACGCACCAAGATCTTGGAATTATCGCATGATGTGCCTATGGCAGGACATATGGGTATGACAAAGACTCTTAATCTGATTACCAGGCAATTCTGGTGGCCTGACATGAAAACATCTATACAAAAATTCGTCTCTTCATGCAATGTCTGTGCCAGGTCCAAAATTGACACTACGAGACCATCCGGTCTACTATGCAGTCTACCAATACCCCAAACTCCATGGGAAGTTGTGTCCTTGGACTTTATAGTGGAATTGCCTCCTTCCAAAGGATTTAATACCATCTTAGTGTCAGTGGACCATCTGACAAAAATGGCACATTTCATTGCTATTCGCAGACTACCTTCGTCCAAACAAACGGCAGAACTCCTGATGAAACATGTCTTTAAGTTACATGGTATCCCAAAAACCCTTCTGTCTGACCGTGGATCACAATTTATTTCCAAGTTCTGGCAAGAACTATGTCACATACTACGGATCAAGCGGAAGCTCACTTCTTCTTACCATCCGCAGACCAACGGACAGACTGAAAGAGTCAACCAATGCATCGAGCAATATTTACGTTGTTACACTTCTTACCAACAGGATGATTGGGTGGATCTTCTCCCTCTGGCAGAATTTGCCTACAACAACGCAACCCACAGTACGACCAAGCAGAGTCCGTTCTACTTGAACTATGGGTTTCATCCCTCTATTCTTCCACCACGCATCCTTCCTTCAAATAACCCAGTAGCCTCAGACTATCTTACCCAAATAAAGGACTCTCTGGGTTTGCTTAATACTACCATTGCACATGCTCATAGTCAACAAAAGAAGTACTATGATCTTCGCAGAAGACCTTCTCCTCAGTACGCTATCGGGGACCTCGTTTGGCTCTCAACAAAAAATTTAAGACTGAAAATCCCTAGCAAAAAGCTTGGACCTCTGTTCTTGGGACCTTTCCCAATCAAGAAACTTATTGGAAAAGCTGCAGTACAGCTTACATTGCCAATAGACCTCAAAATACATCCCATTTTCCATGTGTCGCTACTGAAGCCCCATGTTCCTGACCAAGGAATAAGGCCTACTATCCCACCTCCTCCTCCTGTACAAGTTGAAGGTGGAGAAGAATATGAGATAAAAGAGATTCTGGATTCTCGTATCCACAGAGGAAGACTTCAGTACTTGGTTCGATGGAAGAACTATGGGCCCCAAGACGACACCTGGCTAAACACCTCTGACATACATGCCTCTAGATTAATCCGCAATTTTCATGCGAAGTACCCAGACAAACCAGCTCCAGAGGCCTTCAGGAGCCGGCCTTAAGGGGGGGGGGGGGGGTACTGTAATGTTCTGGTACCTTTGGGTACCCTAATTACTCTTTCATAAGTGTATGCGCCCCACCATTCTCTTTTGGTAAGGTGCGCATACACCTTTAAGACTGATGCTGTCATCACTGAGCGCCGGACTGGATGGCTATTTAGATCGCCGGCTCTCACTCACATGTGTTCGTTCAAACTGCTTTGTGCCTTGATGCTAACCTGTCTTGAAGCTCTCATGCTTGCAAGCATACCTCGCTGTCGGAACCACGCTGCGCTGATCCCTGTATCCCGCTACCGGATCATCCGCTCTTGCCGAACCTCTCCTCTGCTACATTGCTATTAGTGATAAGTAGAATAAATTGCGCTCAGCACTTAAAACACAACCAAAAAGTGCTTGTGTGCATAAATATGTGAATAAATGGTTATAAATAAATAAATATAAAATCCTAAATGTGAAAAAAGTCCTTGGTAAAATAAATATATCAACAGTCCTTAAAGTGCCCAGTGCAATACAGATCTCTCAGCAATGACTGAATATCACTCTAACTTCAAGTGAGGGACCTCCACCTTAAGGGACTTTCTCCACCCAGTGCTCGGGGTAAATACTTCTTACCAAAGCTGGTGGACCCCTTAATTACAGGGGGTCTAAAGCAGCGTAAATGGTCCACAAATGCCTCCAAGCTATCCTTCAGGTCCCTTAATATATGGCTCAGCTCGCATAAGGAACTCCAAGTAATTCCAGGATATTGTGGGGAGAAAGATGACGTCAGCGCGTCTGACGAAACGTGCGTCGGGAACGTGAGACCGTGGAGTTCCGGGTTGGTGATACGCAGGAGTAGAGGAGCGTCCCGTACACCGAACCCATGCTGCATTTACCGCATGAAGGCATTTGATTCTAATGTTTGAGTAAGTGCAATTTCATTAATAAACCCTAATATTAGAACATACTACGCTATTGGAGTTTCCTTATCTTTCTCCCCACAATATCCTGGAATTACTTGGAGTTCCTTATGCGAGCTGAGCCATATATTAAGGGACCTGAAGGATAGCTTGGAGGCATTTGTGGACCATTTACGCTGCTTTAGACCCCCTGTAATTAAGGGGTCCACCAGCTTTGGTAAGAAGTATTTACCCCGAGCACTGGGTGGAGAAAGTCCCTTAAGGTGGAGGTCCCTCACTTGAAGTTAGAGTGATATTCAGTCATTGCTGAGAGATCTGTATTGCACTGGGCACTTTAAGGACTGTTGATATATTTATTTTACCAAGGACTTTTTTCACATTTAGGATTTTATATTTATTTATTTATAACCATTTATTCACATATTTATGCACACAAGCACTTTTTGGTTGTGTTTTAAGTGCTGAGCGCAATTTATTCCACTCTTTTCACATTTTATGCGTTTTATACGTTTTTATTGCAGCTTGCACTATGGAAGCAATTCCTCTTATATATATTTAATTAATTAATTTATGACAATTTGATTGATTAATTTATTATCGAATATCACCATTTTTGCGCAGTTTCTTTTGGGCCACCAAAAAATTTTTTTCATTAGTGATAAGTACCCCACAGGGGAAACCTCTATAACCTTCATACTAAAGCTTACACTATCTAGCTCTGCATACTAAGGACTATTACTACATCTGCATTATCTAAGATTGCTAGCTCTTGAGCCTACTACCACCTGTTCTTGCACTGGGTTGATCTCTCCTGTATGTCCACCTGCTACTCTGTCATCTGCTACCATACATGATTGCTAAACCTATCTGCATCCCATCTGCTACTATCTTACTTTCAAGAACATTTCCTTTCAAGTGTCTGTCATCTACCATCTCTACCCAACCTGTCTCTTCAGCCTATCATCACTGTGTTATTATATACATAAGTCACTCTAGGAAACATCTTATTGAGTGTGTGTATTTACTTGCTGAATTGAGATCATCCACACATGATGAGTCATTGGGAGTTGGGATTGGTGTCTCAGCGTTTCTCTACATGACTACTGAAGTGGAATATTTCTGCAGCTGAAAATCCACATCATACATAAAACGCAGGAGCGTTACAATATGTATCCTGTAGATGCAATAAATATCTCCCTGAAGAAGACCACGACTTTATTAGGTTGAAACGCGTCAGTGCACATTATGTCTTGGTAGTGAATTGTAACCATGTACATACTGTTTTTCTTCGCTATTGGATGTTATCCTATTATTGTAACCAGAGCTCATATTTTTATCCCATGTGGAACAAGCTTTTAAAGAATTGTTAAATAAAAACTTTATACTTTTACAAACACATGTCTGATTAATTCACTGTTGCCAAAAAAAAAAAAAAACCTTGGCGGAATCTCTTTAGGGCGTATAGAGGGTTAATTAAGAATTTTGATTGGGTAATGCAAGCTCAACCATTGCACGAAATGTCATAACTTCAGCTGTCCTGAAGCTTGATCTCTGGATGAAATGGTTGTTTTGACATATGGTTTTCACTGAAGGTAACCACTGTGTATGTATCATATATCCAGTTTGAATTTGTGAGAATAAAAACTTGGGAAATTAAAACAAAATAATTTATTTCCGTAAAATGGCTACTAATAACTTGGCTGAGAGATGGGTATTTATTTCTTTGTTGAACTTGATGGCCAAATGCTTCTTTTTAACCTATATAACTCTGTAGCCAGTTACAGTCTTCCATACCTGAGCAAATGACTCCACTGTCCTCACTGTGCCGGCAGTTGTGTTCTCCCCATGCCCGATGTTTGCATTGATCTAGGAAAGATTCGTTACCAGCACAGTTTACATCATCCAGGACTATATCCCCCCTTCCTTCACCAAAGCGTGCCATTCTGGGAGCCGAAACTGCAGCCCCACAACCAAGCTGCCTACACACAACTTCTGCATCTCTAATGTCCCACTGGTCATCACATACCGTGCCCCAAGAATTGTGGTAGTACAGCTCCACACGGCCAGCACATCTATGCCATCCATCGACCAGGCGAAGGTCTATAGCAGATTCTGCCAGAAGAGAAACACAAACTTAATACAGATCCTAGGTTATAGTATGTGTATGACCTGATTAAACTTTAGTGGCCAAGGAGCTTGAAACACCATAATCAGCTCTGTAAAATTGTCCCATAAGGTATGGTTTTAGCTAGTGATCGATCGATATCGTTTTTTCATTGCCGATACCAATATCGATAATTTGGTCATCGCGTTTTGGTATCGGCCGATATGGGCCAATTTTTTTTTTTTTACTTGACAGGTACTCTTGTGGAGGGATCTGGGGGTCTAAAAGACCCCAAACCCCTCCTTTGCACTTAAAAGCATTCAAAACGCCATGTTTGGCTGTTTTGAATGCTGTAATTTTTTTTAATCTGGCGCTAGTACCCGGAAGTGATGTCATGACATCACTTCCAGGTTTTTACATGGAGACCCGATCAGAGCCGAATGTGGCTTTGATCGGGTCTTCGGCGGCTGTGCAGGCTGGTTGCCCGGATCTCCTGGTGGGATGGGAGACCCGGGCGGCTACTTGTAATAACAGCCAAGCGGCTTATCAGCCGCATCGGTTGTCATTACAAGACAGTCGACCGTCAGGTATGGACGCCGGTACTGGGGTGATGCCTCTAGCATCTGCAGTTTTTATTTTTTGCGCTATAAACAAAAAAACAGCGACAAAGCAGGACGTCTATGACGAAACACATACGGCGCCGTCACATCATTTCCGGTTCTGGCTCCAGGAGGAACGCATTGCGTTCCAGCTGCTTTCTGATCGTGTTTTTATACTGTTGATATTGTGAGTACCTGTCTTCCACTTCTTAAAAAATTATATAAAACAGTATCACACGATTGCTGCCCTTTCTCATTTCCCACGAGTGTACCACTTACCCCAATCCTCTGAGGATCTTAAGGAGGAATTGGAGTAGGAACTCTAGGAGGACCCAGGTACCCTGGATTAGGAGACCCCATGGGATACCCCCATCCACTTCCCTAGGAACCTTAGAGAGGCCCCCCAGGATACCCACTCGAGAGTGCCAGGTCCATATATCAAGACCCCCAGAGGGAACCAGGACCCACCAGAGTGATCTACCTACACATATATACCCGCTCTATACCCCTGTGTGGGTGGGTATTTCCAGTGAGTGTGCTACTTACCCCAGGGATCACGAGCACCCCAACATTATACCCACCACAGGGTTATCATTGCCACCACTATCTGAGGATCCACAGGCTGTGTTGCATGCAATATATGGACTGTTGCCATTACTAATATTTAGTCACCATATATCTGTTGTACACTGTAATTTACCATATTTATGCACACTGCCACTTTATTTATTTATTAATTTATCTAGCTATACAGTATATTGAATAGTATATAGGGGTCACCTTATATTTATTCACTCTTCTGGATTGTACGTTTATGTTCACATTATTTATCCGTTTGTACTACCAATTTAAGGATTCACCACTATTGAGTATAGTTCGGAGTGTTTACACTCCATAGCACCAGTCACTTTTCTTTAGTTTACTTGTATATGTGACGCTGATTCGCATCATATTTGCATTTTGTTTTTACTATCAGTGTTTTACTTCGATTATTCCTTTATTTATCTACCTTTTGACATTTTTTATACACCACTAATATACTAGTCACCTAGGCAGCGTCATACCCCTTCTTTTCTCTCTAGCTCCTTTGTATATAACTGTGGTTATATTTGAGGGGGGCTGCAGCCTATTGTTTTTACATTCACTTCCTTAGTGTGGAGTACACTTGTTTTCTACAGGTTAAGACTAGTTAATAAAAAAACAGCTTGAATGATGGCATGCATTTTCCACACACGTAAATTTATTGAAACTCACTGATTTGCCTTACCTGGAGGTTCAGTACCAGACATCTTGGCATCTGTTTAGCATATAAAAGGAGACACAATTAATGCTACTCGTTCCATCACACTGAGTTCTACATACATCCCCAAGCAGAATCCACTTTTGGCACATTATGAAGTCTTTCTGGGCTCTGGTCTATTCTGGTTATGCATATAGGGAAAAAAGCATAGTACTCATAACAGTAGCTGAAAAATCTAACTCCTGGACCCTGGACTATGATGAATTTACAATTTTTCACCCAAAACAATTTGTAGCAACATACAGATGCTTTTTACAAGCTCGCCACAAAATTATATAAGAAGATTAGTCATCTTTTGGTTCTCATGTCACTGCTAATATACTCACATAAATATAGGCTGCCATATTTGGCAAAAGTTTTTGCACAAAAAATAGAGATGAGACAACTGTTGGCAATTTCCCAATCTCCCAATCATCAGAGAGGTCACCTTTGTTCGCAAGCCAGGCAGAAAACATAATTGGACCTAGAAAACACCCACCATGGGAAAGGGGTATCCTAAGTAGAAACTAATAGGATTGGGGAAGGTGTGACTATTCCCGAGCCTATGAGGATATAGGGTTCAGCCATAACTGCTAATTTCTTTTTTATTGAACTCGTCAAAAAATAATGTAACATTTTGTTTCTTCCAAATCTTTTTTAGGGCTGTTAATACCTCGTATAAGCTTATTGAATAAGAGCAAACTATACACAATAGATGACCAGGATCTTTACAGATTGCTAAATAGGATATGAGAGGACCCTAAATCTGTAACTCTGGCCATTCTTTAAATATTTTTTTTGGATTTGGATAAAATTAGAAAAGAACAGAATCTCTATCAGTGCAAACCCTTACCTCTTGTCCCAGTAATTGGTGCCACCAGGAATAAAAATGAGGGGAACCTTCTTCATGCAGACATAGACTGAAATAAAAACCTGACAGAGACTCTAATCTTTTTCCACTCCAAAAAAAAATAAATGTAAAAATCTATTGTAAGATTATGCACCAGGGAACAATGAATTTCAACATCACCAAAGAATAAATGCTATATAGACTTCTGCCTTTCTATCTTGTATTATGAAGGAAATAGTCACCTGAGCATATAACTCCGACATGTTCAAGAGGCACGCAGTCATGTACATAGAACCCGCGATGGGAGCACTGCCATAGCGTCTGCTCTGTTCCACTGCAACTCAAATCATCAAAGACGATGTTCCCACTGCCTTGTCCATACTTAACAAGTGGAACGATAGGACTTCCACAGCCAGCCTGGTGGCACACCACTTCTGCATTAACTCTGTTCCAGCCATCATCACACACAGCTTGCCAGGCTCCTTGGTGGTAGATCTCTACCCGTCCTGCACAGGCATGTTCACCATCTGCCAACCGCAGAGATGTCGGAGGACTCTCTGTAGATAAAATATTACTAAATTAATGCAATCATCAAACACAGAACCATCTAAACTATAAAATGAGGAACCAGAATATAATAGGGAGCCCTGGACAAATTCTTATTCAGTTTGTGTGCCCATTGGGGAGATTAACCCCTCTATTTGTATTTGTGACCATTGTCACTGAGAAAGAAAGTGGGGGAGAACAAAAATGTTAGAGTTGTCCCTGAAACAAGAGGTAAGGGGCAGGCCGGGGCAAGGGGTGGGCAGGAGGAGTGGCTGCCCTGGGGTCAATTGTTTATTAGAGGGATAGGGCACGCAAACCCTGCAGAGTTCTGATCTGACAATTCACCTGTGTTCAGAAACCGGCAGTACTTTCCCCAGTACTATAACGATCTGATAGCAGCCTCTGAGGGTATAAATGGCTGTGAATACCTTTGAACCCATTGATTATGTATGAATGGGTTTGAAAGTAAACAAAGCCATTTATATGAATGTAGAAAGTTGAAGTGAGGACATGGTGACTGACCACTGCACTCACTTCACGGATCAGAACTATGAATGGATTTACTAACAGGCACAAATCCATTCATAAATGTATAAAAAAAAAAAAAAAAAAAAAAGAATAATGATGAAAACAAAAACATAAAAATACGCTTTACGACATTTAAGGTACATTCACACCAGTAGCTATGTTAGAACGTAGGGGCTGGTGAGCAGTGGAGTGACAGCAGTGCCATCACGCCAATTGCAGCGCATCACACTGTTCAATAAAAACAAACTTTATTGAAAAGTCTCACAATGACATTTCATTAGGTTCTATTGACCACAATGCGAGGGGAGGCAGGAGGTTGCCGCACACTGCACTGAAAATAAAAGTAGTTCATGTAGTACTTCTCTCAGCACACACCACCACAACACAGTGGTTTGAACTGGACTGGTAGAAGACAAGGCATTTTATCTTGTCTTGTGGTGAGACTGCACTGGAATAGCCACCCAGGACAATCCTACCACACCTGGTATGAATCTACTATCACAAATAGTATATGGCCTGGAGCTGAGTGAAACTAGGAGGAGGGCCGGCATGACTGGGGCCTGCAGAAGAGGGGGAGTATTAGTGGGGCGATTTAGAATGATGCATTATGTTTATTGAAGAGTTCAAGGCAGAGGGTCCTGTAGATGGTAGAGAGGAGAGAGGAGAGAGGAGAGAGGATCGTGTCGGAGCTCAGTCGGAGCTCATCAAAGCATCAGACACTTTTCTCCCACCCTCCCTCTCTTCCTTGTTTGTTTTGGTTTGGGTGAGCCTCCTACTGTCCCAAGGTGCTGGGGTATTTGGTAATGGGTTTTAGGTTCTTATGTTGTTAGCTTGCCGTTCAATTTCTTGGTCCTTTTATTTTCTTGTCATAGCAACAGGCAGGGGGTCTATTGGGTCTTTGAAGGCCGGGCTGGTTAAATAATTGTGGAAAATTGTGGGTTGGGCCCATCTGAGGTATGTGTGTCCCTTCCTAACAATACAGTGGTAACATTGCGGTATTAATTAGGTTTTATCTGGTAGTACGTAAGTAGTTAATTGTCCCTGAGCCGGTGTAGTTGTGGCTGGGGGCCTTTGATTGGGTGGCAGATACAGCTGGTTAATCATGAGTATATAGGTCTTCAAAGACCTTAGACCGGGCATAAGCTGGTTTATTTGGTATGCATTGACTTATTATATGCATTAAACTTGTTTTCTTGTGAATGTTGTATTGGTTTGTAATGAAAAGGCTGCTTTTGGCCATTTGACTCCAAATAAAATGTGTTATCTGTTCATTTTGGAAGGGGGGTTGGGTCAAGTGTTTAATGTTTTATAGATAACCCGAGCCTCGGCATTCTGCAGGTCCCTCAGTCATGTTGTTTCATTTATTATTTTAAAGAAAGTCTAAATAGCTGGTATCCAAACAGCGTCTTTTAAAATTTAAACAGACATCAACACAAGCATGTTCCCAGTGTTAAAATTGCAAAAGTTGCTATTTACCACCCCTTTTTTATTTAACGTATTAGCTAATGCAACTACATACTCCACTGTGACTGGCATGCATGTTCTGTCTTTTGTTTTTGGTTCTTCTACAAGGAGAACACAGTAGGATGATCTTACAACATCACTGCCCACTTTGTGGTCCATACAAAACCTGATTACCAGATCAGGAGCTGTGCCGTGATTTTGACAAGAGAGTCATTGCTTACTGAATGCATTAATGAAGGGCCAGTTCACCAGAGACAGGGGTAGCTAACTGCATATAATATGCCAGAAACCTACCCACTTGATCTTGGAGCATGACAAGTACAGGACAACCCCGGTCTACTATGATTTGTGTTCTGAAAAGAGGGTCTAAGTTCTTTAAACTATTATTTACTGTTTAAAACAATAAAAAATACAATAATTACAGTATCTCTTGCCAGTTCCTAGCTCCTAGTACCAGTGCTGGTATATACTGAAAGCTAAAAAAATGTTTAAATTGAATGGCTTCCTATGAGTATTAATACTGTTTGTAGATTTCACTTTGCATTGTGTTTGATATGATTTTTCCCTATATTATTATTAGTCAGCATGCGATGTTGAGCAATAATGATAAGCAGGACTGTTGCTGTTTACTGATCATTAGGGAATTACAGTCATATAGCTAAAGAAAGTACTTACCATCCCGGACAGTGGAAGAAGAGGTGGAGGCTGTCAAAATATAAGGAATAAGTTAAATACTGGTCATGTGAATCATGGACACTATGCATGCACTGTATGCAACTGCGGCATATTTCTAAAATGTTTTTACAACAATAAATGCCTTTTATGCATAGTTATTTCAAAGCTTATTCTTAGGTAATTATTATCAGTAACACACAACTACATATTTTTCATTTGTAGCACCCTCCTAGCATTGGATTCAAAATAAATGTAGTTTTTGGCTCCTTCTGTAATCAAGGGAGCAGTAATCATTTGTCATGGTCGGTTTAGGGTTTCACATGCTGGGAGTTTAATTGCTTCCCCCTGCCTCTAGAAGAAGCTTCCAGAGCTTAGGGGGGATGCAAATAACCAGCCTGAATATTTATCATGTTCCAGCCAATCCCTTAGGAGGAGTGTCCAGTAGGGGGCTGGAATTGTGATAAATAGACTGAGACACTGAAGAGCAGCACTCTCTCTCCCCAGGAGGGTTGCAAACTTGAGGGGTTGCTGCCATAAAGCAGCTCATGGGCTGTGAATCTGTTCTTGAGGTGGAATCAGGCCTGTTACTAGAAGATGATTGTAGGACCTCACCTCAAGGGATCTGGTTTGAAGAAGAACCATCTCACTCAGTGGTCTGTGTCCAGAGGAAGACGGAAGATGGCAGTTATCTTGAGTTCTTGTGAGTAAATACCTTAAAGCAGAGTTCACTGGTTTTTGTATTTTTTAAAAGTCAGCAGCTACAAAAAGTGTAGTTGCTGCCTTTAATAAACACACACTCACCTGTCCCACGGTCCAGCAATGCGGCCAGTGGGAGCCTCAGTTCTCTCCCTCTTCTCGCCGCGGCACCAGCATCACTACTGTGGGCACCCGGTTGTGACAGCTTGTGGCTTCACAGCTGGGTGCGCACTCCATGAGTTGCGCTGTGCATCCTGAGTGGACAAGCAATCTTCTGGGATCTGTGACAAGTCCCAGAAAATCACAGGGAGGGAGGGGGAGAGGAGAACTTCCACTTAAACTGCCTAGGCGGCCCTAGCAGAAGTGGGAGCGGGTACCTGTCAAAACTAGGTACCCGCCCCCCCCCCCCCCCCAAAAAAAAGACATGTCAAATGTGGCATGTCAGGGGGTCAGGAGACCTTTTATCGGAAGTTCCACTTTTGAGTGGAACTCCGCCTTTAAAGTGCATTGATCACCAGATGCCCAATGGTCTTCAGCTGTGAAGCCTTAAACTGTTCAAAAAAACCTGCCTCATGATCCCCAGCTGTGAGGCATTTGGCTGTCCAGCTCTCACAAATACTTTAGGGAAAGATTGTCCTCTAATTGCTAAGTACTAATCCTTTTGGTGTATCCATACACCATACTCATAGGCGTGCGCACAGGGTGTGCTGGGTGTGCCTGGGCACACCCTAATCACCTAGGGCACATTAGCATTATCGCTCTGTTTGCCAGTGAGGAGATGGGAAAGATCTCCCTCTGACTTGCTCTGCCATAAGAGAAGTGCCTACGCACTTCTATTTCACTGTGCCAGCAGGGGAGTAATGTACTGGGGCCATATATATGTAGGCACACACATGCATGTGTATTTAAACTTTGGGGTGCACACCCTAATGCAATAGGTTGCGCACACCTATGCCCATGCCCTAACCCATCTCCAGTTGAAGTTTCTTCGAGCAATAAATCCTAAAAAGGTCCCCTTTACTGTGTTATTGAATGGACTGGTGCTTGCTGTGGTGGGCAGCCTCTGTACTTTTAGGGAAAAAACAGTAAATGCCAGTGGCCCCTACAGGGGTAGCGCCACACATGCAAAATATGTTTTGCTCTGTGTTATCAGCATTTTATAACAGCAGCTTAAAGCAGAACTCCAGGCAAAACAAACCCCTGCAAATTAAGGGAATCCCTTGCCCCCCATTCATGTCACCAGAACTAGTGTTCCCATTGGAAGATTCCCCCTCTATTACTTTTCTGGGGACAACCCAAAATGTGTGATTTTCTTTTACTTTCACTTTCATTGATAAACAGGACAAATAGGGAGGGTGAATCTCACTAACAGGGGCACACGCAGCAATAAAAACCTAACAGGGGTTCTAATCCATCTCCACTCTATTAAAAATGAAAAAAAAAAAAAAAGGTTTTGTCTTTAAACAACAACCATCCACAGCCACATCCCTGTACATACTAAAGAACAAAAATAGTCAGGGGTAGTCTACATGCAGGTTTTGTCTTTAGTTATTTTTTTTTGTTTTCAATAATTTTTATTGAAGATCATTAATGCGTAAAATAGATACATAAAACATAAAAGTAGTAAAGCTGAACAAGTCTGATGTGCAAATGAACATCTCATGGGATATTAACCACCTCCCACCCGGCCATAGTACATATACGGCCGGGCGGGAGTCTCGTCCTTCTGAATGGACATTCCGGAACGTCCTTCAGAAGGAGAGAGATCGCGCCGCCGCGGGCACGCGCAGCGGCGCGATCTCGATGTGCCTGTGTCCCTAGGACACAGAGCAACAAGACTCGGCAGGAGGGCCCTGTGATTGGCCCTCCTGATCACATGACGGCTGTGACCAATCACAGCCGTCATGTAATGTCAATACAGCCGTTGTAATGGCTTCGATCTCTTCTCCTCCTGACAGATCCTGTCAGTGAGGAGAAGATCAGAGGATCGATTCTGCAGCCGGGGTGATCAGTGAGTATTTCTAATTACTCACTGATCACAGGGGGGGGTCTGTGCTGGTAATCAGATGATTGATTACCAGTGCAGCCCTGGGGGGAGGGGATGCCACTAGAGCCACCAGGGATGCCCACCCATGATCACCAGGGATGCCCACCATGACCACCAGGGATGGCAAACAGGGCTCAGAGAGCCTGCCAGTGGTGCCCCCTATCAGTGCTGCCCACCAATGCCATCTATCAGTGTTGCCCACCAGTGCCCGTTGTTGCCATCTATCAGTGCAGCCCACCAGTGCCCATTATTGCCCACCAGTGCTGCCTATCAGTGCCCATCAGTGCCGAACAGTGCCCCCCATCAGTGCCCATCAGTGCCGCCCATCAGTGCCACCCATCAGTGCCCATCAGTGCCGCCTATCAGTGCCCATCAGTGCCGCCCATCAGTGCCCATCAGCGCTGCCTATCAGTGCCCACCAATGCTGCATATCAGTGCTATCTATCAGTGCCACATATCAGTGCCCATCAGTGCTGCATATCAGTGCTACCTATCAGTGCCCATCAGTGCTGCATATCAGTGCCACCCCATCAGTGCCACCCCATCAGTGCCACCCCATCAGTGTCTCCTCATCAGTGCCTGTCAGTGCGGCGTCATCAGTGCTCATCAGTGCAGGAAAAAACGTATCTATTTACAAAATTTTATAACCTAAACAAAAAAACTTTTTTTTTTTTCAAACTTTTCGGTCTTTTTTTATTTGTGCACCAAAAAAAGAAAAAACCTGGCGGTGATCAAATACCACCAAAAGAAAGCTCTATTTGTGGGGAAAAAATGACACAAATTTGGTTTAGGTACAGTGTTACATGACCGCGCAATTGTCATTCAAAATGCAACAGCGCTAAAAGCTGAAAATTGGTCTGGGAAGGAAGTGGGTTTAAGTGCCCAGTATTGAGGTAGTTAATGATATACATGGAACAAACAGATTTCTTAATTAACTTATGCATACGAAGGCATATTATTGACTTGCACCTATCAGTCAGAGTGATGTCCACCACACCTGGACACCCCAATAGGAGCAGACTGTGTCCTGGGACAGGGCCACCGCGTCCAATTTTAACTTTATCTTTCCTTCAGTAAATCATGTTCCAATAATTTTTATCACATATCTAAAGCATCAGAACTAATAACCGAAGATATGAGAGAGAAAGAGAGAAGTAAAGGTCAGAAATGGGTAGAGTAGAAAGGCTAATTCCCCCTGGTCCAAGCCTCCCCTCATTGTATGGCCCAACATTCAGGGAGCCTGAAGATAAGCGATCCAGGGATCCCACACTCTTTCAAACCTAGCTTGTTTATCTCTGCAAATACTGGTCAGTTTTTTAATAATCAAAATCTAAGATATTTTATGTTTCACCAATGCAACATTGAGCACAGGCGATTTCCACGAACGTGCTATGGTTGTTTTAGCATCTAAGAGAATAAAAAATAGGGGAGTTCGTATAAGCCAGGGGATCTTTAGTTATATTTCGTCCTGGCTCTACACTGAGCAACATTTGGCTGGGTCCTAATGAACTGGCCAATGTTCGCTCTGTGATTGGCTCTGTTGGCACCACTCTACCCGACATCCTACGAATAAAAAATAGAAAGAACCAGGAGGAAAACTGTCCACGGAACAACCCCTCTGTCCAATCAGATGCAGGCACTGTTTGGGTTTTCTGATTCTGTCAGCTGTCAGAATACATGAGCAGCAGTGGAAGATTCATCCATACACGCTGCTTAGATGTATACATGTATGGCCAGCTTCAGATGTACTCAATTTCATCATGTGCCCAACTCTACACTGGCAAAATGAAATCTGTGCTGGCATTAACCCAGAAGTAGATGGTTTATATCCAGGCTGGTGGTAGATTACCTCTGTTCTGCAGAATCCATAACACAGCCAGGTACACAGGTAAGAGCAGCATCTTGTAGTCCTCAGCCAGTCCATACAGAGCATACAGCTTTATACAAGTGCTAGGGGCAATGAGCAGGCATGGGAGGAGAATCCTATTCATGTCACTCTTTTGTACCAATTCCTGGAGGATATCTCTGACATTGTAAACCATATGAACAGGACAATTATCACATGGATTTTCAAAGTCAGTATTTCATGTTACTGTCAAAACAACAGCACACTTTGTAAAATAATTATTGTATAGTACATACCCCCAAAAGGAGCTGCAATTTTCTCAGGTTCCCTGTATACAAAGCCAATGACTCTGTAAGAAGCTTCATGCTCTCTGACACACCCGGGCTTTAGAGGGGAAATTTATTGTAACAATAGATATATATAGATATGGACAAATGCAAATGGCAACAACCCCCAAACAAACATAAAACAGCAGCAAATAGGGGTATACATTTGGTAAAATTTATACACTATATTGTCAAAAATATTGGGACGTCTGCCTGTACACACACATGTACTATAATTGCATCCCAGTCTTATTCTATAGAGTTCAATATTGAGTTTGCCCACCCTTTGCAGCTATAACAGATTCATCTCTTCTGGAAGGTTGTCCACAAGGTTTAGGAGTGTGTCTATGGGAATGTTTGACCATTCTTACAGAAGCGCATTTGTGAGGTCAGGCACTGATGTTGGAGGAGAAGGCCTGGCTCTTATTTATCCCAAAACAGTCTCTGCTCTAATTCATCCGAAAGGTGTTCTATCGGGATGAGGTCGGGACTCAAGTTCCTCCATTCCAAACTTGCTCATCAATGTCTTTATGGATCTTGCTTTGTGCACTGGTCCAAATCATTTGGTGGAGGGGGGATTATGGTGTGGGGTTCTTTTCAGGGGTTGGGCTACGCCCCTTTGTTCCAGTAGTAGTAAGGCCTCAGAATACCAAGACATTTTGGACAATTTCATGCTCCCAACTTTGTGGGAACAGTTTGAGGATGGCCCCTTCCTGTTCCAACATGACTGCGCACCAGTGCACAAAGCAAGGTCCATAAAGACATGGATGAGGGAGTTTGGGGTGGAGGAACTTGAATGGCTTTCACAGTCCTGACCTCAACCCGATAGAACACCTTTAGGATGAATTGGTTCGGAGACTGCAAGCCAGGCCTTCCCATACAACATCAGTGTCTGACTTCATAAATGTACTTCAAGAAGAATGGTCAAACATTCCCATAGACACACTCCTAAACTTTGTGGATAGCCTTCCAAGAAGAGTTGTTGCTGTTATAGCTGCAAGGGGTGGGTCAACTCAATATTGAACCCTATGGACAAAGACTGGGATGCCATTAACGTTCATGTGCGTGTAAAGGCAGGTGTCCCAATATTTTTGACAATAGGGGTTGTTGCCATTTCCATTTGTCCATATCTATATATCTATTGTTACAATAAATGTCCCCTCTTAAGCCCCCCTCTTAATATAGTGTGTGCATATATATATATATCACAGGCATGTGCACGGGGTGTGCCAGGTGTGCCCAAGCACATCCTAATCACCCCAAGCGCACAGGGCTCTGGCACTGCCCTGTCCACTCACTAGTTACCCCTAAATACAGAAGCCCAGCTTCTGTATTTAGAAGTGAAAGCACTCCTCTCTGAGCGGCTGCACTGAACCCTCCCCCGCCATCTCCAGGCACAGCTGCTGTAATATACAGGTGTGGGGGGGGGGGGCAAAGGCATTACTAGTGCCAGGCATTGCTTTGCTGACCCTCACGCTGGTGTAAAAGAGCCGATGGAGCTTCCACTAGGCTCTTCCATCAGCCGTCTCATAGCAGAGCATGAGAAGGAGCCTGGGAGGAAGAACATCCCCCTCCCTGCATCGAGCCATGCTGAATCTGAGGTCTGTGTGGGGAGGGGAAAATTGAGGGGGGGGGGGAATAAAACATTTTTTGGTTGCATTTAAGATGTCAAATTGTGATGGCAAGAAAAGAGGATTTTTGGTGGATGGGCGGTTCAGGGGGAGCCTGTGCTAGGATTGGGGATGGGGGTGGGAGGAGAACACTGCGTGCCCCTGAATCCTGCTCTCTGTACATAACACACCCCTGAACTCTGTACTCTATATACTGCGCACCCCTGAACTCTGCACTTTGTACACTGTACACCCCTGAACTCTGCACTCTGTACACTGCACAACCCTGAACTCTGCACTCTGTACACTGCACACCCCTGAACCCTGCACTCTGTACACTATGTACCCCTGAGCTCTGTATACTGTGCACTCCTGTACCCTACACTTTGTACACTGAGCACCCCTGAACACTGCACCCTGTACACGGAGCACCCCTGAACCCTGCTTTCCCTACCCTGCGCACCCCTGAACTCTGCACTCTGTACACTGCACAACCCTGAACTCTGCACTCTGTACACTGTGTTCTCCTGAACCAGGCACTCTGTACACTGCCCACCCCTAAACCCTGCACTCTGTATACTGTGCACCCCTGAACTCTGCACTCTGTACACTGCACACCCCTGAACCCTGCACTCTGTACACTGCATACCCCTGAGCTCTGTACACTGTGCACTCCTGAACCCTGCACTTTGTACACTGGGCACTCCTGAACCCTGTACACGGAGCACCCCTGAACCCTGCTTTCCCTACACTGTGATCACCGCCGCTCCTCCCCTGGCCCGACTCCCGCTGTGACTGAAAACAGCGGGAGCGAGCCTCCGGCGGTGCGCCGCCCACAAGGGGAGGAGTCCAGCGATGTAGGTCTACGTCGCTGGACAATATCGAGCCTCTTTGCCGCAGTACAGTCAACGTGACCGGTCGGCAAGTGGTTAAAGTACAATATGTAAAAACGTAATGTATTCCAGCCTACCAGATCTTTGATATGATGTCCGCATTCGTTTATTTTATTTCAGGCTGAGAAAATTTTCTGCAGTTACAGAAAAACACCCGTAGGCGAGTGCAGCGTGGTGCGGTGCCAATAACACAGGGGTCCAATGTAAAGAACTTGTATTGAAGTAAAGCAAAGACAGCTCACAACAAACCTGGTGCGAAAACAGCCCAACCAGGAACACTCACGAATTCCAACAGCGTGCAGTGAAGCAGGTTTCAGCACCTGTTAGGAGGGCAGAAAGCGGCCTGGCCATCTCTTGCCTAAGCGGGAGGTAGTTCAGAGAAATAGAAAACCCTATGCTTTCCCTCCTCTGGTCTGGAACCTTTCCCTGCTACTAAAAGCACTTTTCCACTTCAAGCACCGGCTCGGCCCCACTTGGCCCTGCTTGGCTCGGTTTGGTTTTCCACTGCATGGTACCGCATGGTACAGTGTTGGAACGGTTCGGTATGGTTTGGTATGGTTTGCTTTTCCACTAAAGTAGTAAGTGGGTGGCATAACAACGATTCTCTGACCAATCAGTGGCTAGTAGTGACAAACAGTCAAAGCTGCATGCAAAGGATTGTGGGATATGGTACCGGTACGGCCCTCTTGGAACCACAACTGAGCTGGTACTGTTTAAGCGAGCCGTACCGTTCGGTTCCATGCAGTGGAAAAGCGCCGCCATACCGTACCGTACCGAACCGTTTCAACACTGTACCATACGGTACCATGCAGTGGAAAAGCGTAAAAGCGAGCCGAACCGTTCAGTTCCATGCAGTGGAAAAGCCCCATAATACTGTCCCTGACAGACGGTGGACCTGTCACTACACTACCAACTTGTAAATGCATGCCAAACCCTGGGAAGAAGGGACTTGCAAAGACTCTGCTGACCCTGTAATGTTCTGGTACCTTTGGGTACCCTAATTACTCTTTCATAAGTCTATGCGCCCCACCATTCTCTTTTGGTAAGGTGCGCATACACCTTTAAGACTGATGCTGTCATCACTGAGCGCCGGACTGGATGGCTATTTAGATCGCCGGCTCTCACTCACATGTGTTCGTTCAAACTGCTTTGTGCCTTGATGCTAACCTGTCTTGAAGCTCTCATGCTTGCAAGCATACCTCGCTGTCGGAACCACACTGCACTGATCCCTGTATCCCGCTACCGGATCATCCGCTCTTGCCGAACCTCTCCTCTGCTACATTGCTATTAGTGATAAGTACCCCACAGGGGAAACCTCTATAACCTTTATACTAAAGCTTACACTATCTAGCTCTGCATACTAAGGACTATTACTACATCTGCATTATCTAAGATTGCTAGCTCTTGAGCCTACTACCACCTGTTCTTGCACTGGGTTGATCTCTCTTGTATGTCCACCTGCTACTCTGTCATCTACTACCATACATGATTGCTAAACCTATCTGCATCCCATCTGCTACTATCTTACTTTCAAGAACATTTCCTTTCAAGTGTCTGTCATCTACCATCTCTACCCAACCTGTCTCTTCAGCCTATCATCACTGTGTTACTATATACATAAGTCACTCTAGGAAACATCTTATTGAGTGTGTGTATTTACTTGCTGAAATGAGATCATCCACACATGATGAGTCATTGAGAGTTGGGATTGGTGTCTCAGCGTTTCTCTACATGACTACTGAAGTGGAATATTTCTGCAGCTGAAAATCCACATCATACGTAAAACGCAGGAGCGTTACAGACCCAAGCCTGGATGCAGCATAGAGAAGACGAGTTTCCCCTGACTTCCTCTCCTGGCTGTAGTGCCTCTCTGATTGGGTACCACCTACAGTGGAGGAAGCAGACTTGCCTACACATCTGTTAACCATTCCTGAAATCTAGTATCCTTCAAGCATACTCAGGGGCAGACTTGCCTGCAGAAGGACATGGAAAGCCCCTAGGGGGCCCCAAGCATATGGCAAAAAATTGTATAGGAAGTACCTAGTGGGAATCTGTCATTTCAATTGACAGACCCTTAGCAAGTACTTTTACATCATTTTATGGCCACAATTTGTAGCTGAAATTGCTGTCAGAGCAGACCTCACTGTATGGGCAAGTGCCCCACCTTCCTCCCCGAGCAGTCTCAAACCCCAGCATGGAAAAGGCGGGGGGGGTATCTTCTCAACCTCCATCTCCTATCCTCTGCCATGCCACCCAGTAGACCCCCCTTTCACCCGCCAGGCCTCTAAACCACACTCAACATGCAGTGCTTTGTTGGTACCCCCACTTTTCCCTGCACAGGGGCCCTCCTTTTCTCTTTCTCCTATAGACCCCAGAGTCCCATTCCACCACTGTGTGTAATAAACAAAAATTTCAATGTTATTAGCCTCCACTGCTATCTCTGCAAATTATAAAACACCATCCGCCTATGTTGTTATGGACATAAAGGGGGAAGGAAGTGTTCTGTAGTCTAAAGCAAGAGAAGCAGAAATGTTTCAGTAGACCAACTCAACAGTCTCCCGGTCCTCAATCGCTCCCATACACCTGCTTAGAGCTGTCAGTGTCAATGGATATTTGCACAAAATTAAGTATTACTATGAAGATTAATACTGTAATTTACGTGTCTCTGCTTTTGAAATGGGAAACATATCTTGTTTAATGTTTTGACACCGGACGCTTGCCAGGGATCATGTAATGCAGGAGATCCATTGATTGTCCTCCCTGCTTCCTGTGTCTTTGTTGTGATCCTCTTTATAAGAATGATGACGTTGGTCAGCATTATAAAACCGGTTTTTATAGGTAAACTAATACAGGAAAAAATACAAATGAAAGCACACATACACGAAAACAGGATCAAAGTCACACGAGCCTCACGGGACATTCATGAATTGCCCAGCCATCTCTATTATGTATACAAAGCGTATCTTCCAGGTCTCTGATTTCAGAAAATCAAACGAGAACAAAAAATTTCTATGACTAAACGATTCTGGAAGCTTCTATTCTAAAATGTTAATACATTGTTAAATTGAGTAGATTAACAGTTGCTCTCATCTCTATACTGGTTCTTAATGAACTGCTGGTATCCATAAATTAAATATATATAGTGCCTTGCAAAAGTATTCGGCCCCCTTGAACTTTGCAACGTTTTGCCACATTTCAGGCTTCAAACATAAAGATATAAAACTGTAATTTTTTGTGAAGAATCAACAACAAGTTGGACACAATCATGAAGTGGAATTAAATTTATTGGATATTTCAAACTTTGTTAACAAATAAAAAACTGAAAAATTGGGCGTGCAAAATTATTTAGCCCCTTTACTTTCAGTGCAGCAAACTCTCTCCAGAAGTTCAGTGAGGATCTCTGAATGATCCAATGTTGACCTAAATGACTAATGATGATAAATAGAATCCACCTGTGTGTAATCAAGTCTCTGTATAAATGCACCTGCACTGTGATAGTCTCAGAGGTCCGTTTAAAGTGCAGAGAGCATCATGAAGAACAAGGAACACACCAGGCAGGTCCGAGATACTGTTGTGGAGAAGTTTAAAGCCGGATTTGGATACAAAAAGATTTCCCAAGCTTTAAACATCCCAAGGAGCACTGTGCAAGTGATAATATTGAAATGGAAGGAGTATCAGACCACTGCAAATCTACGAAGACCTGGCCGTCCCTCTAAACTTTCAGCTCATACAAGGAGAAGACTGATCAGAGATGCAGCCAAGAGGCCCATGATCACTCTGGATGAACTGCAGAGATCTACAGCTGAGGTGGGAGACTCTGTCCATAGGACAACAATCAGTCGTATACTGCACAAATCTGGCCTTTATGGAAGAGTGGCAAGAAGAAAGCCATTTCTTAAAGATATCCATAAAAAGTGTTGTTTAAAGTTTGCCACAAGCCACTTGGGAGACACACCAAACATGTGGAAGAAGGTGCTCTGGTCAGATGAAACCAAAATCAAACTTTTTGGCAACAATGCAAAGCGTTATGTTTGGCGTAAAAGCAACACAGCTCATCACCCTGAACACACCATCCCCACTGTCAAACATGGTGGTGGCAGCATCATGGTTTGGGCCTTCTTTTCTTCAGCAGGGACAGGGAAGATGGTTAAAATTGATGGAATGGTTCACAAATAAACATATCCAGGTGTTAGAATGGCCAAGTCAAAGTCCAGACCTGAATCCAAACAAGAATTTGTGGATAGAACTTAAAACTGCTGTTCACAAACGCTCTCCATCCAACCTCACTAAGCTCGAGCTGTTTTGCAAGGAGGAATGGGCAAAAATGTCAGTCTCTCGATGTGCAAAACTGATAGAGACATACTCCAAGCGACTTACAGCTGTAATCGCAGCAAAAGGTGGCGCTACAAAGTATTAACTTAAAGGGGCTGAATAATTTTGCATGACCAATTTTTCAGTTTTTTATTTGTTAAAAAAGTTTGAAATATCCAATAAATTTCGTTCCACTTCATAATTATGTCCCACTTGTTTTTGATTCTTCACAAAAAATTACAGTTTTATATCTTTATGTTTGAAGCCAGAAATGTGGCAAAAGGTTGAAAAGTTCAAGGGGAAGAATACTTTCGCAAGGCACTGTATATATGAAAGCAATTTGAGTAGTATTCAATAAAAGAGTATATGCTGAACTAAAAATATTAAACATGAAGATGGCATAGTTAATGGTGATATTTTTTTGAGTGCAGCTGTCTTTCTAATAAATCCTAAAAATACTAGCCTCTTTTTTTACTCTCTTTTTTTACTACTTTTACTGGCAATCGTGCTTAATGGGCTTGTACTTCACATTTACATAAATGCCATCTCTAGGTAGATTAATCTTTAGTGATCTAGCTAAAGTGTAATTGCAGTCAAACCCTAAATAAGCCTAAACCTCCTCCCATCTCCGTTCTAGCCTATTCTATCTACCCTGTAAAGGAAACATGTACAGTGCACCCGGAAAGTATTCACAGCTCTTCACTTTTTCCACATTTTGTTATGTTACAGCCTTGTTCCAAAATGGATTAAATTCATTATTTTTCTCAAAATTCTACAAACAATACCCCATAATGACAACGTGAAAGAAGTTTGTTTGAAATCTTTATAAATGTATTAAAAATAAAAAAATAAATAAAAAATAGCATGTACGTAAGTATTCATACCCTTTGCCATGACACTCAAAATTGAGCTCAGGTGCATTCTGTTTCCACTGGTCGACCTTGAGATGTTTCAACAACTTGATTGGAGTCCACATGTGGTAAACTGAGCTGATTGGAGATAATTTGGAAAGGCACACAACTGTCTATATAAGGTCCCGCAGTTAAAAGTGCATGTCAGAGCACAAACCAAACCATGAAGTCCAAGGAATTGTCTGTGGACCTCCAAGGCAGGATTGTATGGAGATATAGATCTGGTGTGGTGAAGGGTACAGAAAAATGTCTGCAACATTGAAAGTCCCAATGAGCACAGTGGTCTCCATCCTCCGTAAATGAAAGAAGCTTGTAACCACCAGGACTTTGCCAAGAGCGGGCCGCACGGCCAAACTGAGCGATCAGGGAAGAAGGGCCTTGGTTAGGGAGGTGACCAAGAACCCGAGGGTCACTCTGACAGAGCTCCAGCATTTCTGTGGAGAGAGGGAACCTTCCAAAAGAATAACCATCTCTTCAGCACTCCACCAATCAGGCCTGTATGGTAGAGTTGCCAGACAGAAGCCACCTGACTGGAGTTTTCCAAAAGGCACCTGAAGGACTCTCAAACCATGAGAAACAAAATTCTCTGGTCTGATGAAACAAAGATTGAACACTTTGGCTTGAATGGCAAGTGTCATGTCTGAAGGAAACGAGGCACCGCTCATTACCTGGCCAGTACCATCCCTACAGTAAAGCATGGTGGTGGCAGCATCATGCTGTGGGGATGTATTTCAGCAGCAGCAACTGGGAGACTTGTCATGATCGAGGGAAAGATGAATTCAGCAATGTACAGAGATATCCTTGATGAAATCCTGCTCCAGAGCGCTCTGGACGTCAGATTGGGGCAAAGGTTCATCTGCCAACAGGACAACAACCCTAAGCACACAGCCAAGATAACAAAGAAGTGGCTATGGGACGATTTTGTGAATGTCCTTGAGTGGCCCAGCCAGAGCTGAGACTTGAACTGAATCTGTAAATGAAGCTTGAGAGGTCCTGCAAAGTAGATTGAGAGAAACTGCCCAAAAATAGGTGTGCCAAGCTTGGTTGGTGCCAAAGGTGCTTCAACAAAGTATTGAGCAAAGGCTGTGCATACTTATGTACATGTTTTTTTTTTTTTTTTCGTTTTTTTTTTTTTTTTATAAATTTGCAAAGATTCCAAACAAGTTTCTTTCACATTATCATTATTGGGTATTGTTTAACCCCTTGCTTGTCCGCTGCAGAGGGAGAAAGGCAGGCGGCTAATGTAAACAAAGCCGCCTGTCATTCTCCCTGGTGTAACAGCAGAGATCATACGATCCTGCTATTTAGGATCGTATGTCTCTGTGGTTACATGAAAAGCCACGCCCCTTTACAGTAAGAAGCATGCCCCTAGGGACACATTTAACCCCTGCCTCTCCAATAAAGTCAACCCCTTCCCTGCCAGTGTCATTTTTACAGTAACAGTGCATATGTATAGCACTGATTACTGTAGTAATGTCACTGGTACCCCCAAAAGTGTCAAAAATGTCAGTCAAGGGTCCGATCTGTCCGCCGCAATGTCGCAGTCCCGCAAAAAAAGATCGCCGCCATTACTCGTTAAAAATCAAACACCAAAAATGACAGAAATCTTTCCCTTAGTTAGTAAACGCAATAACTTTTGCGCAAACCAATCAAAATACGCTTATTGCGATTTTTATTACCAAACATATGTAGCAGAAAACAAATTAGCCAAAAATGTTAAAAAATGTTGATTTTTACATTTTTTTTATTGGGGAATTTCATATAAAAAATGTGAAAAATATTGTTATTTTTTCAAAATTGACGCTCTTTTTTTGTTTATAGCGCAAAAAGTTAAAATCGCACAGGTGATCAAATACCACCAAAAGAAAGCTCTGTTTGTGGGAAAAAAAGGACGTCAATTTAATTTGGGTATAGCGTCGCACGACCGCGCAATTGTCCGTTAAATTCACGCAGTGCCAAATCGCAAAATAGGCCCTGGTCAGGAAGGGGGTAAAATCTTCCGGGGCTTAAGTGGTTAAAGAATTTTGAGGAATATAATGAATTTAATCAATTTTGGAATAAGGCTGTAATATAACAAAATGTGAAAAAAGTGAAGAGATGTGAATACTTTCCGGATGCACTGTATGAACTTACCTATTCTGAAGGTGATCTTGTCCAGTCACATGATTGGCTACTAGCGCCAGCTTCAGTGTAGAGGAGAGGCAGCTATGGATGCCCCATAGTAAGCCTATCACCCAGGCTCTGCAACCGTTGCCGGTGACCTCTCCTCTTCACTGAAACTGGCTGCTGAAGAGATCATGTGACCAGAACGAAGCGCCCCCAGGATAGGTAAATATAGACATCTTTCCTTTACAGGGTAGTTTAAATAGGCTTAGAATGGGGTTAAGAGTAGATTTAGGCTTAGTTGTGTTTTGACTGGAATTACACTTTAAAGCATATCTTAACCCAAGAAGAAAAAGTGATAGTATTGCAGTTCACTGGTCTTTAGATGTGGTGGTTGCATTCATTGTCAAAAGCATCACCATCCAGTTCTTTTCATGCAGCTGTAGGGCAGGAAACCTCTTGTCCACAGCTCATTGGCCAACAATGACAGCTTAATTTTGGGTTCAGCTGAAAATAGAGTGAGTCGTTATAGCCCATGCCTAGTAAACACGTGATTTCTGCCATTGTCATCAATAGAGTCTTCAACACACATAAACACACATAAACACACATAAACACACATAAACACATCAAACAAAAAGCATTCTTTTTTTTGTTTTTTTTTTTTGCATCTTGAACTATATCTTGTGGAGACATATTTTCTATATTCCTATTCTTGTCACTAACCAATTTTGTACAAGGATAACAGCAGGCCCTGGGACCTTTACTCCTTGGTTGATTACCTGTAAAATGTTTGTGTGAACTTCAAACCAGAATCCGGCAGATAACAGGATGAAAACTGTTCCACTTCCATATCTCAAGGTCTCTAAATACTTGTAGCTTAGATACTCTTATCAAGGACAGGATGATAATATATTCAGATTCAACTGTTGCTGCCAATCCATAAATAGCGTAACAGGGCACGCAATTAAGTGGATCCTGAATGTTTGGTTATGGTACTTTTAGTTTTAGTTGTACTGATAGGAAGATGATGAATGGGTCACGTTGACTGGAAATGTACCCTCCAAGCAGAAACTGTATAAATAAGTTACTTTAAGACACAACCTACCTGCTGAATGAATCTAGGTTTCATCCGCCCATCCATACTGTGCACATGGCTGTCCTGTCAACTAAATTCCTATACTTGCCAATATCCTCACCTACTAAAGTAGCTGGTGAGATTGTGCTCCTTCGTGTTCATTAGTTCAAATACCATTCTCTCTAAACCACTGCAGACCTACTCACGCACAAGGAGCATTAGACAGAGGTAGCACAGCACAGACTCATAAGGAAGGAGCCTGCAGTCCTGCCAAGTAGCACAGAAGAGCTTGATAAATCTGGCTGTAATGGATCACATAAAACTCAGATTAAAGAAGAAACTCAACAAGTGCTATTTATTGATTGGCACTGCCACCAACGTTTAGGGCCATATGAAGCCAGGCCTGCATTCTGGGCATTCGCCCCTGGGCACACCCTAAACGTTAGCACAGAATCCAGCCACAGCAGCTTCCAAACTCTCATAGACTTTTACAGGCTGCCAGTAGCAGGGCTGGATTGTGCCCTGTGCCTTTAACCTGCTTGAAAATGTCAGGATTTCAGGCACATAGACTAAACCAGTGTTTCTCAACTCCGGTCCTCAGGGGACACTAACAGGCCAGATTGTAAGTATTACCTTGGGGAGATGCAGACTAAAATACTGCAATCACTGAGCAGCAAATTATATCACCTGTGATGTATTTCAGTTGCAAACCTGCCCTGTTAGTGTGCCCTGAAGTCTGGAGTTGAGAAACATTGGGCTAAACGCCGGTGTACAGGAGCCCAAAGAAGATTGCACAAATTGTAACAGGTGGGGAGCTTACTGCACTTCAACAAGGCTGGATTTAAACCTTTGCAATCCATCGTGGTGCCTTAATCCACGTTATGTTTTGCTTGTCGTTAAGGCAGCCAATTCATTATGAGTGGGTTATCAACATTCTAAAATACATAAAAAAAACATATATGACCCTTTTTCAGCAACACTCAAGTTTACAGTTGGATTCGTGAATTTCTCCCTCTGCTGCTTTCAATTAGCACTGTGAGGGAATAAAACCTGCCCTGACAACTGATTAATTGTGCACCTGTTTGAAGTAAAAACCAGTGGCGGCTGGTGCTCCATCGGCCGGGGGGGCGAAAGACAGATCGCACTATACCCCCAGGCCGCATACCATACCGCCCCAGGGCAACAGCAGGACCCCCCACCAGCTCACTCACCCTGCCTGGACATCTGGACATGTGCAGCAGCTAGCGGCGGTGCGGCGGCTTCTTCCCTCTCAGTCTTCTGCGTCTCCTCCCTCCTCCCCCATGCCCAATGGCATGGCTTCTCCTTTCGGCCAATCAGGAAACTTGTTTTAGAACCTGCTTCCTGATTGGCAGGAGTATCCGTGTGACAATAGTGAATATTCATTCGCTATTGTCACACAACTGGGTGGGCTCGGGGTGCAGTGCTTTTTTTTTAGCCTATTAGAGCCCCTGGCTCTAATCACAGGGTTAAAAAAAAAAAACCCATTGAACTCCATGCGTCCGGTGCCCTGCATGTAGATTAGGTGGCCGGACGCATGGAAAGGGGGGCGGCGCCCCTGCGCCGCCAATGCACCAGCCGCCACTGGTAAAAACCTACCTCAACCTCAGTACTAAACCTGTCCTTCATCTGTACAAAACTATCTAAGTTTGCTGTTCAGGATTGTTGATGTAAGGGTAACAAATGCACAAAAAAACTGTTGCAAATACATTGCTAAATGCCTGATTTGTGTCCAGTTGTGTTGCTAGTTTCCCTTTTTGTTGTTAGAATGCATATCTGCATCAAACACTTCTGCAGATCTGAAATAATGCATTTGGGATGTGGCTGGCAGCAGAAGAAACCACCGTGGGCAGCAGAAAGAGCCAGGTATCTGACATGCTCCGAAGTATCATAGCAACATCTGTAACTCTAGTGGGTATTATTTCTGCCTTGCAGCACTATGGTCCTTGGTTCAAATATCCACCAGGACACCATTACTAGTTAATTGGCTCCTGTCTAAAGTGGCACTAGTATGTGTATAAATGTGGGATAGAGGCCTTAGATTTAAAACTAGGGCAGGGAGTGCAGGGACAGATGTCAATGTACATTATGTAAAGCACTGCATAAATAAACATTCTGATAAGTTGATTGGCTCCTGTCTAAAATTGACCATAGTATGACCCTAGTATTGACCCTATGTTTGCATGTGAGGTAGGGACTATAACTCCTTGAGGGCAGGGACTAATGCAAGTGTACAATATCTAAAGCTCTGCGTAAATTTCTAGCACTATACAGGTGCATCTCATAAAATTAGAATATTATACTTTTCAGTCTTGGTCTTATGTAATATTCAAATTTTCTAAAATACTGAATTTTGGGTTTTCAATAGATGTAAGCCATAATCATCACAATTAAAAGAAAGAAATGCTTGAAACATATCACTCTGTATAAAATATATGATTTTCACTTTTTGAATTGAATTAATGAAATAAATAAACTTTTTTTATGAGGTGCACCTGTATACTGTAAATACCTGTAGTAACTTAAGATAAGACTGTAAAGATTCCATTCAACAGAGGTTGAAGGTAAAGGTAAGTATAATATATGTATTTTAAAGGGACGCTGAAGTTAGGATACATGTATCCAAATAACATTCCTCCTTTTACAGCCAGTCAGCCTGATCAACTGGTGTATCACCAACTAAAGGCAGATAACCCCTTTAAACTTCTGTACCTTAAAGTGTTTACATTAGACAGTACAACAAAATTATGTTTTTAGCCCAAATGGTTAAGACAGGACATGTATGAGAATCCAGCAGGTGTTGGTTTCCTGCATATGCCTCTTGTTTGCTAGTGTGATAGACAGTGAGAATTGCCATCTGTGAACTATCACAAAGTGCTCCAATGAAAACTTATGAAAACCTACGAAGGACGGGTCAGGTCCACAGGCCTGTACAAGTATATAAATAATTGTTTACTTTTTTTTAAACACCATTCATGTGAGTTCTAGCTAACGTTTACTCCAAGATGTTTCCAGTGGGGTCACTAATAGCCCTGCTACTACTCTGCACCTCTTCAATAGCTGAAGAGAAGGCTATCCAACCTGAAGGTATGTTATATAGCAATTGTCTTATTATTTTGGATCATCCATTCTCAACCTTTTTAACACGGAGAAACCTTTGAAATAACTTTCCATCCTCAGAGAACCCCTGCCAATAATTGAGTATCTACAGCTCATGATGATCTCTGGGAAGAATGTGTTTTACATTTGTGGCTAGTGGGAAAGAATCCCCCTACCTTTACAGATAGCTAAATTCATTGGAGGCAGAAAGTGTTCTTTGCTCAAGGAGCCCCTAGAAACCTCTGGAAGAACTCAAGGGTTCCACAGAACCCTGGTTGAGAAAAACTGTTCTTGATGATAAATGTTTATTTAAAAAAATAAATGTATTTTTGAATAAGTTTAAGAATATTCTTAAATAAGAATGCATTAGTAGGAAAGTCTGTGTTCAAAAAAATAAAAATTATATATATATATATATATATAATTACTATCTATGCCATTATGTAATTTCCTATTATTAAATATTTCAATTTCCATCTTATATCATAGCCCGCTATGATTTTCTATAATTGGCAAAAAAATGTAGATTTCAGTTCCTTGCAATATGGCAAATCGGAGGTAATGAGGTATATTTATAAGAACAAGAACATTTGTTTTTTTGAATGGATTAAAGCCCTGATTTTTATCCGTTAAAAGAACGGATCGGATGAAAAAATGATGACAAAGGATGAATAACTGATGATAAAGGATAAAAAATGGATGAAAAACTGATGAGGGCTCTTTCACAAAGGCGGACCGTTCAGATCCGCCTGTCAGTTTTTTTGGCGGATCTGAACGGATGCCGTATGCATCTCTATGGGGCATCGGATGTCTGCGGAGACAAGTCCGCTGACATCCAATCCGTCAAATCTGGACGAGAGGACCCTAAAAGGAACAGGAAGTTGACAAATGCAAAACTCCCAAATAAAGTCCAAAAAATTGGTGCAAATAAGTGTTCTTAATGATGAGGTGCTCATAAATCAGGTTGCAGGTGCTGAATACACAGATCCCTCGTGTCACCAAATTGTGAAGGAGGAAGAGGTACCCTTACCGACTAATGACTTGAGCATGCATGATGTTACAAATCCATGGAATACCGCGAGGAATCTTCAGATTAAAAATCATTCACCCCGTGCAAACAAATGTGAATGGACTCTTACTAGATGTCACATAAACAATCGTTTAAAGGAAGGGTTAAAGATGGACATCTCGATTCCTCTGTTTATCCAAGAATAGGTGTTCATTAAAGAATCCTGCCTCTTAGGTGTTGAGCATAAATCTTGTACTTAAGATGGCTCCCAATAGGCATCCGCAGGATAGCTGTTAGAGGACATCCTGCAATTGAACACCTTTCAATAGAGTATTGGTCCTCCAGGGACCCTAGGATGTGTCCTAGAAAGTTGGAGGGTAAGAACATCTGGTGAA
Organism: Pelophylax lessonae; assembly: GCF_965119305.1. Lineage (NCBI taxonomy): Eukaryota > Metazoa > Chordata > Amphibia > Anura > Ranidae > Pelophylax > Pelophylax lessonae. Next base: position 78,571,948 of record NC_138776.1, on the reverse strand, counting down.
ATGGCTTAAAGGATTCCAGTGGAAGAGGGAGTGGGTACTTAAGAAAACTATATACCCACTCTCCCAAAAAAAAAAAAAGTTCCAAAAGAAGAAAAGGAGGGGGAGGAGGACATAAAGAGAAACTTCACTTTAGCGTGAAATTCTCCTTTCACATATATATATATATATATATATATATATATATATATACTTGAAATGTTATTAGCTTTTCTATCCCAAATGTTTCTATTACTAAAACTATGTAGAATAAGGGCCTACCTAAGGCGTCCAATCAAATTGGATGCACTCAAGCAGGCACTCACAGTATAATAGTATAGGAAATGGCAAAGTTTTTGGTCAGATCATGGCATGTATGGTGAGAATAAAGCTCCTCGAAAATTCAAAAATAGCCCACCGCTATTTCACTGAAATCATCAGGGGGAGGTCACATTACATTTCCCCCATTAGTTTTAGATCAAAGTTACATACAGTAGATATAAATTTTATCAGCTCCAAAAGTCAATCCCCCCAGTGAGGGTTCAAATAACAGTAACAAAATAATTGGATCTTGGAATTGAAGTACCACCTAAAATGTTCAAGTCCAAAATGCAGTTTATTCCAAACATAATTTAATTACAAAAGCTAACATGTTTTAGGGACCAGACTTTGCCCCCTTCATCAGGACTTGATGAAATATAGATGCAAAGTATGTGGACTTAGGGTGTGATACGTTTTGAGAATAGTGTTTTAACACAGCAACATCGAACAGCTCAAACCAGCAGTGCTGATGTGTTGGCTTTTGTACTAAATTTCTATTTACAATAAACATTATTTTGGACTCGAATATTTCAGTGTGGTGCTTCAATTCCAGATCCAAATTTTTCTCACAACCCAAGAAGACTATGGTAACTTTTCGTTGTGCAGAAACTGCCTACCGTATATGCCGGCGTATAAGGCAACTGGGCGTATAAGATGACCCCCTAATTTTCCAGTGAAAACATAGGTTTTGGGCTATACTCACCATATAAGACTACCCCCTTTCCGAGGCAACACCATTAAAAAACATCCATTTTGTTTACACCCACTAATCTGTCAGCCCACTGGATGTGCGGTAATACTGTATGTTCCCTAGCTTCAAGTACATACAGTATATCGCACTGAGCCAATCAAGGCAAGCGATGTATTCTTTTTAATATATATTCAAAGACAGCGCGGATTGGCTCAGAGGTTGTAACATCATCAGCCTGCCTCTCTGACTCAGCCAATCCAAGCAGGATTTGTATTCATTAATAGAATACATTGTTTGCCGTGATTAGTTTAGCGCGGTATACTGTATGTAGCCAGAGCTACACTATTACACTATTACCGCACATCCAGTGGGCAAACTATGTAAACTAGTCCTAAACCTGGAGTTCTCTTAATGTTCACCTTTTATACCTCTCGTATAAGATGACCCCCTGTTTTTTGGGAAATGTTTTTAAGGTAAAAAGTCGCCTTATACAGTGGCATATACGGTACCTATTATTTGAATTCCCCACAGTGAGATCATAAGTTTACTATTGACAACATAAATATAAAACTAACACTCAACATTATCTCCTGCTCCAGCAATCCATCAATTTTAAAAAAAGTAACAAAAAAAAAACAGATGCTCCAACCTCTTAACACTCCAAAACTATAAAAAAAGAAAAAAAGAAAAGCTGTCAGAAGTTCTACTGTACATTACTTTCTGGGTTCTTGCTGTCAGAGACCCCACAATAAAATGTCCCACCCTCTATCCCCCACTATAACATCTTATTCCTGGATTGTAGCTTCCTTCTCAGAGCCATATTTTCTCAAATGTAAAATAGATAAACATCCATTTTGGATTTAATCGGCTCAGCTGTAGACATCTAACCACCAAAGGAACAGTATTTAAAAAGCTGTTGGATGATTTATTCCACCAACTTCTACCAAATGCTGAATTGTGGGCTTATAGTAAAATGGACTGCTTTATCATATGTTTTTTTTTCCATTGCAGCACGATGTGGATCCAGCTTTTCAGATGCCTACAAACCTGTCCAGATCCAATTTAGTGAAGACCAAGACTGTACCTGGGACATAGTGAGGCCAGCCAATGAGACCACCAGAGTAATCTTCTCCTTGCTTGAGTGAGAACAGTTTAAAGGCAACATGCATAATGTAGTGACCTATAACAAGCATTGTTCATTCTTCGGACCAGTCTAATCTGATGGTCACATATTATGGGTCACATGATTTTTTAATGTCATAAGATTTATTAACCCAGTCACTGCAATGACAAACTGTGAATCACTTATGTAGCTGTCTTTAACTGGTTAATCTTGATGTAAAATGGAAACCTGGCAGTGTATTGGCACTCATCTATCAAAGTGTCTAAAATAAGAACTTTGTTGCCAGATAAAATGGGATTCAAACCAAAACTGAATAATGACAGAGAGGCTCAATACACAAATCTGCACTGGCCATACAAATCTGCAAGGGTCTAAAATCAAAATAAAACTGTTTTCCTTTATTCTAAGCTTAGAGCTGTATTTAAACATCATCCTGCCCCAGATAATCCATTCCTGAATTATGACAGTATTTGGTGAAAGCTTCATCGCTTGTATCATGCAGAAACTGTCAGCAAAGATTATCTTTATATAAAGAGCTATTGGTCAGCTGTAGAGATCACCAACCAAGAGAAAGAAGAAATGTTTCAACTTGTGGGAACTATACAGTAATTCTGACGCCCCCTCACCTTCTCTACAGCCCTTTGCCCTGGAGTCCTCTTGCTGAATGCCCAGAGGTGGGCATAAAAATAAAGAGAAGACTATGTCAATATGTAAACTGTGTGGCTCAGTGCTTCCTCTGTAACCCCGCTGTCCTAGGCACTGGCCCACAAATTTGGGCCCACTTTGGGAAATACTGTACAGCCCTAGTTGAGCTAAACAATCAGCATTAGGTTTAAACTGTAATCTCCCTGATCACATAAGCAGGAAGAATAGCGAGACACGGCAAAAAAAAGGGAAATTTGTATGATTGGAAAGAGTATTTCCATTCAAACTCATGACAAGCTGATACCATAAATTTCATAATAGAAGAAAAGAGATTTCACATTTGACAATGGCCTGAAAGTGGAGGAAATTGTTTGGGTAGTTCCACAAAGCCTGATATAACAGTAGTTATGCACCTGAACACAGAATAGAGGATTCTGGTTTCAAGGTACTGGGATTCATCGATGACTTTGCAAGTTCATTTATCAAATATAGCAGAGTATTAAAATTTAATTGGTAAAACAAATACTCTGCCATGCTGATGAATTTTTTATGTTTTCCTGGATAGAATGGCACCATTCGTAATTTCTAGAACTCTTGTCTACAACTGCTGTGTGCCAGATACATAATTGGTTTTATATTTTAATCTTCATCCATGCTGTAAACTGTAAGTTCTGAAAGGATAAACTGAACATAAAGTGGGTTCTTGAAGGTATCATATATAAATCAAGGGGTTCATTGACAAGCAAAAAGCATACTACATACAGACACTAATTACCACCTTTTTGAGTTTCACACAATAGGTGATTACTCATATAGCTTTATGCATGATACCTTCATGGACTGCCTTTATGTGCAAGTTTCTAATGTGACTGGCCCAAGCAAGTTTCAGGTAGCAACAAGGAACATTGTTAAGTGAAGTCTAGAGCCATCCAGTTGGCCTTATTGAGATAAAGGATAGACCTGCATGCCTTTACCCACTCTTCCTAAACAAGAAATACATCTTTTGACTTTAAAATGGATGTGATAATATTTAAATACTTTTTTTTTTTTAAAGCTATGCTGTTCTTCACAGAATACAACCATAAGTCTAGAGAATCTATAAGGCAAAAGTGATCATTAAGCAATTTATTGATACTGTGGATAAAATTAGTGTAATACCGCTAGTAGCTTCAAGCAAACAGAAAAGGATCTGAAAAAACACTCCTCAAAGCTTAAAAAAAGCTCAAAAAATGTTTTAAAAATCAGCATAAGGCACACTGCTTGCAGAAAATGTGATGTGTCCATTGTGCTGATGGCTGCAGAATCAGTTGAAATCCTCCATCCCTGGATTCCCCCTTTACTCCTGCCATCGTAATCTTCTGGTGCCATGGGGGTTAATAGAGTCAGGGGCCCTGTGATATGCACTCATCAGGAGTTACAACTATGCCTGTCTTATTCACTGCATTCCTATATTAATAGAAGCTGTACTATAGCTTCTATGAATAAAAAATGATCTCTGAATAGAGGAGGGGGACCTTTCCTTCATACTCCCACCCTCCATTCTTAGATCACATTTTATTCATGGAAGCTATAGTACAGCTTATATATATATATATTATATTGTATGATATTTATTATATTATATTATATTATATTATACCATTTTTAAATCTGCTGTACAAAAATGGCAATAGAAACTGGATTAGTTTTCATGGTTACCTTTTTTGGGGAAAAGTGGGGAATAGTTAGACTCTGCCAAGTCTTTATTACTATCCGTGTCCCCGTTGGGGAGATCCGTCACACTTTTTGTCCTGGTGATAACTGTCTTCAAAAAAGAAAGTGAGGGTAAATCCAAAGTTTTAGAGTTATAACATGAACAAGAGCTGGGGGGAAGTCTTCCAATGGACACATCTACACAAGAAACAAATGTCTAAGAGGGGAATTCCTCTCACTTTGGGAGATCTCCTCTAACTTCCAGCTGTACATCTGGGACAGGAAAAAAATAAATTTCTCAATAGTAGACTCCGAAACTAAAATATAAAATACTGGCTATACATATACTTTAAAATATTTATTTGTATGATAATGTTCTTCTCTCGCAGCCTTAATCCATCTGCAGACTGTTCCCAGGAGAACGTCACTGTAATTGATGAAAATTTTGAACAGCTTGGGGTGTTGTGTCCAAACTCTAATAGGATTGCTGAGTTTGAATCTTCAGGCAACGTGTATATCAGAGCTTCCACCAACTCAGATTCTCTTACGAGGACTGTATACTTCTTTTATTACTCCCTCAATATTGCAAATGGTAAGTTAGCTAATGCACAAGTTGAGTAGTCTCTTGCAGGATATTTTTTTGGGCTTACCTTTACTTTAATGCATTTAGCAATGTGCATGAGAGCAGCAGCTCTCCCAGGTCTCTCTTTCCTCATTGGCTCCCACAGCAGTAGTAACGATTGGCTCCTGCTGCTGTCAATCTAGCCAGTGAGCCAATGAGGAGAGAGCGGGGGGGGGGGGGGGATCTGAGCTGTGCTATGTGTGTAAATGGACAAGCCTGCTCGAGTGCCCCAATAGCAAGAGGCTTGCTATTGGGGGCACTCAGTAGGGTGAATGAGCCAGGACTGTTGACGGGGGACCCAAAAAGAAGAGGATTAGGGTTGCTATTTGCAAATCCATTGCACGGAGCAGGTAAGTATAACATGTTTGTTTTTTTTTTTGTTTGTTCTGTTTTTTGAAATCACCTTTAGAATCACTTTAAGCCTACTGTCATGTTTTTTGCTGTCTGTGTCCCTCCAGGGGGGATCTCCATTAACTTTCTATCCAAGAGACGAGACAAGACACAGCAGAAAGTAAAAAGTGGGTCTCTTCAAATCAAGGAGATATTCCCTATTAGGCAGTTGTCACCATAACAGGTATCTCCATTGGAGTTCCTATCACCCGTTCTTCATGTGAAAACTTACAATATTTTGGATATCCCGTCACATTCTGTACACCAGGTCGAAAAGTGAGGGTGAATCTCCCCAATGGGGACACAGACAGCAATAAAAAACTGAAAAAGTGAAAAAGAACCGTGCTTGAGTACCAAATACAAATACTCATTAAACCATATAGCTGCAAGCACACCATGAGATATTTATCACAGCAAACTAGACATATGCAAATAAAGTGCTGCACTAATAAAACTATAAATAAAATGAAAACCAAAATTGTGAAATCATAAGTATAGTCCTTATGTGAAAAAGCAGTCTTCCAAGTGAAAAAAGTCTAAATCCTTCCTTCAAACGAAATAAAGTGTGGTGAGTCAAAGCTTTCACCTCTTGAAGAAAGCCACCACCAAGAGGAATCAGATGAACGCTTACCCTAAATAGGGGAACTATTGGTAAGAAAGGGGTCAAACAGATTGGTTTACATATGATCCTCCTAATACCCCACTCACGTTGGTGGTAGTTATAGAGCTCCAGACCAACAATAGTTCTCCTTTCACTCCTTTCATTCCTCTGAAGGCTTTACATATACAGCTGTTTGTTTCACTGCAATCAGCAGCAAAGGGAGAACTATGATTGAAAAAAAAGTTTTGCCTATAGTTCTACTTTAAGGTTTACATATAGTTTAAATTGAATTACCTTCAAAACAATTGTTTTATTTATTTAAAAAAAATACTCTAGTTGCCTTTTACAAGCTCCTTTAGATTTACCAAAATTATGTAATATGAAGACACACCTAAATAATTCATTCACTTTCTGTCAAATTAGACAGGTCCATAAAATACATAGCTGATGGTAAATCTAAAGGAGAATCAATCAAACTGTATTGTGTAACAATATAAATACAGTGACCACATGTTTCCAATTTTTCTTTGCTTTTTTAAAGATTTGGACTGCGGTGGGAGCCTCAGTGGTACTTCAGGAACAATTGCCAGCCCCAGTTATCCTGGCCGACACCAACCTTTTACCTACTGTGTCTGGAACGTGAAAACACCAAAGAACACAAAAGCCAAGCTGTCATTCACTGAAATCTTGTAAGTTATTTCTGAATATTATATTGCAAAAGACATTTAAGCAGTGGTAAGTTGGAACAAGAGATCAGCTGGTAGTTTGGGACTCTCTGGATTAGGGGTAAGTTGAACGGTTAGCGCAAGAGAGATAAAGGGTGGATTGAGTCTCTTTATTCTGAATAAAGTTTTGGGGGACCTGGCCATTCCAAGCTTTGCATGGCGCAGTTCGCTTCGTCAACTGACAAAGTGGTGCAAGGATCCCCTTACTAGTTAACTTGTCTAAGCAGAGTGGCAGTAGACGCTTGCTATCCGTAGAGGAAGACAAGCAAAAAGTGCAGCCCAACCACATCTTAATAATGAGAATGTTCAAGGAAGAGAAAAAACTTGACCCACCAAGGGTCTTTATAGCAAGAGGCGTCCGACTCCAGTGCATCCAATGAGAGGTGAACCCCCCGATAGTATATAAAACAAAGTAGACTAATAGTGCTCTCTGCTGCAATCAATTTCTTTACTAAAAGACAAGTAAAACCACTCACATTAAATCCAATTGTAAAACGTCTTTAATGTACAGATTATGCTGCTCTCATGTGAGCTAGGATAGCAGAGGGTGATGTCATATGCGAGCCTCCACCTCCCGTACACGTTACGTCCAGCGGGACTTCATCAGCGGGGTGGAGCTAATGAGTTACCTGATTGCAGAAAAAGATGGCCGAAGTCATGGAAACCAAAGAAGTCATCCCTGAACAGCACATAATTTCAGCATTGCAAGCACCGCCTATCCACGCTCAGTATCAGTAGGAGGAAAACCCGCCATACATAGTCAGCCCATAAAGGCCTCACTGAAAAAGGAGGAAATAGCAAACTTTTATTCAGAATCAAATCAATTATTTATTATAAAATCCCAATGTATAAACAGTATGTATATGTCACCCACTGTTATCCTTTACAATTACACCAACCATAAGTACCAAAAAACAATTAAAACAATGTATAAATATATTTAAAAAAATTCTTAAAAGACCCTTCCTATGTATAAAAGTATATATACAAAACATATACAGATATTTTGAATTTCACACACAAAGCAGAACTTTACCTATCAGAAATGAAACAATTAAGGGTAAATTCTAGATGCAACCCTCCAGTGGCAAACACTTTGGTCTCAAAAATCCTGAATGACTACCTTTGACTTAAATGTCCGTAGAGTCAGGCCAACAAAAAAAAAAGAGTATAGGCTCTTCTCCTGGACGACCTTTGGTCACCTGGCAGGATCCTGCCATTAAAATCCCAGGGGTTTATTTTTTATTTAGGAGACTTCCCTGACCTAATAAGAAAGCATTAAACAACTTATTTGGGCTATTATGTTATAAGGAATTACACTACTTTCATCAAGTCAAGTGATGTCACAGGGTCTAAGGGATTCTCACCCCATAACCTCCAGATCTATAGCCAATACACAGCCCGCTGTCAGATATAAAGTCCACCCACTGTCTGCTGTCAATCACAAGGAGAGAGTGGACCTAATGTGGTACTAGTGTCTCAGCTTCCCCATCAGGCTCTGCCCACTGTTAGCTTCTCTGGATGCTAGGTGGCTGTCATCTGTGAAGCCTGCAGTGTCCTTAAATCAGTATTAAACTCAAAACCAAAAATGTAACGTATTGCAGCTTACCAACCATTAGATGTGGTGGCTGCATTTGTTTTCTTTTTTAGACTGATCTGGTCAGTAACACATCTCCTGTATTAGAGTGCCTCCCCTCTGGGTGAAGGAGCAACAGAGACACCTTTGGACAACAATATTATCAGTCTTGGGGGAGGGTAGTGTCAGATGCACTAGTAAATTGAAGCCAAACTCTAGCTCACACTGCAGTTACAGCAGCATTTGTTTTCAATTTTGGGATAGAAGTTTTACATGAAAAATAAAAGCTGATCATTGTAACTGTAAACCCTGTTAGTGGTATATGGTTTGTCTCAACTGCTACATTTGATGGACAACTTGTTCTGTTGAAAAACAACAGACTTACTGGCCAGATCCCCAGGTGAAAATAAATTGAAGAAGGCCTAAAAAGAAAATGAATGTAGCTACCATATCTAAGAATTGGTAAGCTGCAATATAATAAAAAGTTTGCTTTTGGGTTTAATACCGCTTTAACGACTAGCAACAAGTGGGAAGGGGAGGAGTTAGCAGCAGCAACCATGCCACTCTCCTTCATAGCATACAGAGATAGGCACTTTGCCTTTTTCTGTTTGACAATTTGCAGTTGGTCTTAAGCCTGGTACACACTATTCGTTTATTTCCGTTCAACCCAGTGACTGAGAACGATAATCTGGAGTTGGTCGGCTGCTGGTTTCCCAGCATGCACGTCCAACAGAAGTCGGTCAAACTGCTGGTTTCTGTCGGACAGACCAACGTACATACAGGCCGAATGTCGGCCTTTTTTTTTTTTTTTTTTTTTTTTAAACCACCAAATTTCTCCCCACATTTTGCCCATGTTTACCCGGCTTTAATTACCTTCAATTTATTATCTGCAAACTGGAGGTAAATGGTTTTGAATCTGGTGCAGTAATAGGGCCACTTTAGTGTCATTAGGAAATTCTTGAAACTGCTGCATGTGTCAGGGTACACACAGGCGGAATGTCTGGAGACATTTGCCGATTCAAAAAAAAAAAAGGGCCGACATTCAGCCTGTGTGTGTGTCAGTCTGTCCAACAGAAGCCGTTGTTTGGCCATCTTCTGTCGAACGTGCATGCTGGAAAACCAGCAGCAAACCAACTCCCGATCAGTGCTCTCAGCCAATGGCAGAGAGCGCTGATTGAAGTGTTCTAGTGGGTGGGGGGGGGGGCGTCCCCCTGTTAGAACACAATAGTTCAGCAGGGGAGATCGCTATACTATGCTCGCATTGTAAGTATAGCGACTCCAACTGGAGCAGACAGTTTTTTTCCATTTAACCCAAAAAAACAATTAGTATTTAAAAGGCTTCGGGCTACCGAAAGAGTAGCAGGGATTTTTTTTTTTAATCTGGTGCTGGCTTTTTTAAAGGGCCGTACTGCTAGAAAAGTGTAGTTAGTGCTTAAATGAATTACCCCCAGAGTTTCTTTCTTAAAGCTTAACTCCAGACACAAAAATATAATCAAAAACTTAACTATATATAAACTATATTCCATAGCCACATGGAATGTAAATTCACTCTGTATGTACCAATGCCTTTGCGAACCCAGATGTAGCCGGGCGCTGCTGCCGGCTGTGTGTGGGCTCTTTCCCTCTGCCATTATGAACATTAAATGGGACTGTGTGAAGATACTCCACTCATTCTTCTGTTTCTGTACGCCAACCAGCTCTCTACTAGCAGAGGAGGGGGAATGAGCGAATGAGGGGGAATGAGGGGGATCTACATACAGCCCTATTTACTGTTTATAGTGGCAGGGGGAAAAGAATCCACACACAGCCAGCAGCAACACCCGGCTACACAGATTTTAGCTTGGAAAAGTAACAGTGACAGCATCACTGTACTGCACACAGTCTGGGCAGGGCGCAGAGCTGTGAGAGGGACCCAGCATGTCCTCCCCGAAAAAGCTGCCTGCAGAAAACTACAGGAGGGGGCAGAGAAAAGATCAGTCACCAAAGCAGAGCAGAAGTCACTGGCTCCTGTGCAGAGGCAAAGCTTTACACTGAATCACTACACAGATCTGAAAGAAATACACAAAGCACACCAAGATTTAAGTGAGAATACAATTACTTTTATTTAGTTTTTATTTATACCCGAGTTCAACTTTAGTTTTGCAGCTGAATATTTCAGGAAAAGTAGGCCCCTTTGTCTTGGATAAAATGTTGTATGTTAAAATTGTCATTATAATGTCAAGCACCAAAGTGCTATAATCTTTTTCTTGGAATTAGGTCATTGTAGCACATACTACAATCCTCTAAAGCAGGAGTTCCCAAACTGTGGGTCGGGACCCACTGGTGGGTCGCGAGCTGCATATGAGTGGGTCGCGAAGAGCCAGAAATCACTGAGAGTGGGCCTGCTTAAAGTGTGCTGTGCGAGCCCGCGCAAATTACAGAGAGCCAGAACAGTTAAATTGCGATGGATTCAGGACCCCGCCCACGCAGTTTATAGAGGCGGAGGATACTTGCATCAGCGAGTACGTATGTGGGCTGTTATGTAGGATATGTTCATGGGGTGCAGAGCCAGCTCCTCAGTCCTGCTGGCGGCAGCGGTGGTGGCTAGACTGGCGGCGGGATTCTCTCAGCTATAGCGGACAGAAACAGCAGCCTTGGTGCCATAGGAGGACCAGGTGGCCTGGCGGGGTCAGGAGTTCATGGCAGCTTCTGTAACCCCAGTAGAGGATCTGAAGGAGAAGAGCCAGGACACCAAGACCAGCATAGAGCTCCTCATCATGGAGACTCTGGGTGAGGTGTGCTGGGCCCTGGAGAGGGCAAACAGGGGCTTCACCTTCACTGTGGACCGCTGGGAGAGGAAGGAGAGTGAGTGCCATATAGCCTTATATTTATTTAAATATTAAGTGTATTCAAAAATAATTTGATTGATATTTTTAATTTAACATCCCCCCTCCCTTTAAAATATGCATTATTATTAATAATATTTGCATTTATATAGCGCCAACAAATTCCGTAGCACTTTACAATATTCAATTACAGTGGGTCCCAAAAAATAGCTGTATTCAGAAGTGGGTCTCGGCCCAAAAAAGTTTGGGAAGCCCTGCTCTAAAGATTAAAATGTGAATTTAAAAGAAAGGAAAAGCTGGTGTGAAAAGAGCAATAAGCAATAGCAATCAATGAATGTACGTGTTTCTTTAGTGCTACAAATTCTGCTGTCAGTTAGTAAACAGTGATAGAATTAATTTTACTTTAGACTTTGCTTTGCGACTTCAACTTTTCTTCTATTCTCTCTCCAGTATTGAACCAGATGCTTCCTGCCGATTTGATTTTGTTGCCCTGTTTGATGGTCCAAATACAGACTCCCCTCTGAAGGACGTGCTGTGTGGTCGTACGGTGGCAGATGTGGAGCTGTCTTCCAATTCCTTCACACTGGTTTTCAGCGCTGATTATGCCAACTCCTATTTTGGCTTTTCTGTCGACTACACTGCCATACCAGTAGCAAACAACAGTGAGTATTAAACGGAAAAGAAGGTAAAATGAGAAGAGAAGTTCCAGTGGAATCAAATAGAGTCAGGAAGAACACAAAGTAAGAAATAAAGAAAGGAAAAGGGGGATGAGGGAAAGGGAGGAATCATGCATGAGAAGGCACAGGTAAGTTTGTTAGGAAAGTACTGCATTGCTGAGCTTCAGAAGTGGAGGATCAAAATCTGCAGGCAGGAAATGTGAGACCCAGAGTTTATAGACTTTCTGGAATTTAGGCATCGTACCCAAAGTCTTCGCTGTCAACTTTTCATGAATCATTACCCAGTGCAATATATTCTTGACTACAGATACGCTTAAAGTATTGGTGAACCAAGCCTTTGTTGTCATTGACACGAATCATAAGTATGAATTGTTTTTTTTATAGATTTAGGGGGGTTTCAAATGAGGAGTGCATAAGATGGGTCTTGAGAAATTGTACATTGTAAGAGGTGTGTTGGATTTTGTGGGTCTCGGTCCAAAATCTCTGAATAGGACCACTAGATGTGGAAATAGCTTACCACTGTTGAACAGTTTTGGAAACTGTAATCAGGTTGCCCAGAAAACCCCATGCTATATGAGGGGCACCATATACCGCTACAGTAGGACCTTATAATTGGCTTCTGCTTTGGTTGCATTGCATTGCATTGGAATCATTTGGACTCAAACTGGGTAAACCCTAACCTATCTCCAGAGACATGTGCTGCAATGGAAGCATAATGTTGGACTTTTAGGTAGCAGTGTTAGATCAGAATTAGGCAGGTGATTATAATGTTGGACTTCATGCCCTTGGGGGTCAATAGATGGTAAAGCCTAGTCACATCAGGACTAATTCAGTGTTTAAAAGCTCCAGAAGACTGAATTCTCAGGGGGAATGATGGATTAGAAATGATAGATAATCTCTAACATTTTTGATACACTAATTATTTAGCAGAATTTGTATGTGCTTAACTCAAGGTCAGATTGAAAATTTTAAATTTTTAGAGTTTGTGCACTTAGGCAAGTCAATATAAAATGCATAAAACTTAGAAGCACATCAGATGAAAGAGGCTTTGAAAGAACTCATACCAGATGAGAAGATACTCAGAGGCTGCTCAGAAGTAACTGAGAAAAGGCTGAGAAAAGTCTTAGGGCTGGTACACAAGGGCCAAATTTTGTCCAGTATTGACCAGTTCAACAGAAACTGGCCGACATTCAGCCAATGTGTACAGCAGCCTGTCTGACAGAAGCCGACCTAATGTCCAACTTCTGTTGAAGGGGCATGCTAGAAAAGCAGCAGCTTATTGGCATCCGATCAACACTGGCAGCCAATGGATGCTCATTCATGCTAATGCACACACACTTGAGCACATTACAAATATATGCAGGTGTGTGCACAGCCACAACTACACACTGGACCATGAGCTGTAAAATGCGCACATGCAGATCTTCAGGTACAGCCATGTGCTCGACCTTCCTGACAATGTTACTCTGAGGTTGTAACAGGTGTGGGGTCCATCGCTTAGGTTTTAATTGGCTGCAGCAATTGGACACAACCAGGAATCAGGGATAAGATGTCTAAAAAACTGAGACATTAAATAACAACCACAAAACTAAAATCAACTCTGGGAACAGCTGAGTCAAATGAATGTGATTAGATCATGTACAGCCTTTCAACAGTTTAGAAGCCAAAATAGTAAAAATGATTGCAGAAGATCACCTCGGGCTCCATCTATCAGTTTTGGATGTACTGAATATTTAATGGACTGAGGCTTGTTGATTAAAGGACAGCCAAACTCAAGAAAGACTCAAAAGCTGCTAGAGAATTGCTTTAATAAATACAGTGCCTTGCGAAAGTATTCGGCCCCCTTGAACTTTGCGACCTTTTGCCACATTTCAGGCTTCAAACATAAAGATATAAAACTGTAATTTTTTGTGAAGAATCAACAACAAGTGGGACACAATCATGAAGTGGAATGAAATTTATTGGATATTTCAAACTTTTTAACAAATAAAAAACTGAAAAATTGGGCTTGCAAAATTATTCAGCCCCTTAAGTTAAAACTTTGTAGCGCCACCTTTTGCTGCGATTACAGCTGTAAGTCGCTTGGGGTATGTCTCTATCAGTTTTGCACATAGAGAGACTGACATTTTTGCCCATTCCTCCTTGCAAAACAGCTTGAGCTCAGTGAGGTTGGATGGAGAGCGTTTGTGAACAGCAGTTTTCAGTTCTTTCCACAGATTCTCGATTGGATTCAGGTCTGGACTTTGACTTGGCCATTCTAACACCTGGATATGTTTATTTGTGAACCATTCCATTGTAGATTTTGCTTTATGAAAGCTCTCTGCGCTTTAAACGAACCTCTGAGACTATCACAGTGCAGGTGCATTTATACGGAGACTTGATTACACTATTCTATTTATCATCATTAGTCATTTAGGTCAACATTGGATCATTCAGAGATCCTCACTGAACTTCTGGAGAGAGTTTGCTGCATTGAAAGTAAAGGGGCTGAATAATTTTGCACGCCCAAATTTTCAGTTTTTTATTTGTTAACAAAGTTTGAAATATCCAATAAATTTTGTTCCACTTCATGATTGTGTCCCACTTGTTGTTGATTCTTCACAAAAAATTCCAGTTTTATATCTTTATGTTTGAAGCCTGAAATGTGGCAAAAGGTCGCAAAGTTCAAGGGGGCCGAATACTTTCGCAAGGCACTATATTTAAAAATTGATGACCTTTTTTCCAGCAAAAGTGTTTGGCAAGTACCGAGCTTCACCTTATATTTTGTAGAACAGATGTACTTAAGATGGGGAGACCAAATGTATGCATACCCGATAAATTGTTGGTGCAGTCTAGGAACTACTGGGAATTTAGCAAGATTCCAATAATAAGGGCTAGATATTTACAGCTGATCACTATTCTTTTGATACTTTTTGTTGCTCTAGGTTATTTATCTAACATTGATTGTTTCTCTGACCTTTTCTTATGTCTAGACTCATTGTCTTGCTCTGGAGACTCGATGACTGTTACTCTCAATCCAGCTTACATCTCTTCATTGGGATACAATGCAAATGAGCTGAAATTGATTGATAAAACATGTGGTCCTAATTCTGCCAATCCTTTTGTTTTTGACATCCCCTTCACAAGCTGTGGTACAGTTAAGAAGGTAAGTGTTCAACACGCTAACCTTTCCGGAAAAAAAGAAAAAACACTGACATTGCTTTGTTGAACTGCAAATGCAGGCAAGTAAAACCAATTACTGAGTGACCAATGCTGTCTGGGAAACATTGTTACCCTGAACTATGGTCACCCTCCCCAAGCTTTTCAGGCATACAGTATATCATAGCAGAGATAGGTGAATATTTAGAGTATGTGCAGCCACTTTCAGCATTAGTTACTTACAGGTGGCTGAAGCAAAAGGGCAGCTTTCCTTTGTACAGTTATCAGTCACAAATGTATCTCCCATTTTCATTAGATTTACTCTACATCACAATATTTAAGTCAGGTTACAACCAATAAAACTAGAAAATATTCTGTAATAAGGAGATTTTAACCAAGGGGCGTTGCTTTGAGTGCCATAGGTTTTGTGACTATTGGCTTCAGTGATAGAAATCTGGACATGCCTGACCTAGAAAAATGAAAGATAGCATTTGATTAGCCCCACTGAAGAATATACTTGTAAAGATTATGCATTCCATTGTGGCATACTTTCAGAATTGATTATATGATGCCACTACTCTCCAAATATGCCAGAAATGTATCCATGGTAGCATCTGCTTAAAGTCATCATTTTCTTTTAAATACAGGTGAAGGATCATACAATTTACTACACAAACACCATCTTTGGAAGTACAGATGGCGTGATCTCTAGACGTAGGCAACTGCAGATCATTGTCACCTGTGAGCTGGAGAAAGATTCCATTGCTGAGATTATGTATGTGACTGAGGATGACATAATCCAGGAACAGACAGAGTCTGGAGAGTATGAAGTTAGTTTGGCCTTCTACCCAAATGATGATTTCGTCACTCCAGTGCAGGACTCTCCATATTTTATTGAGCTTAATGAGTCTGTGTTCCTCCAAGCTACAGTCCAGTCTTCAGATGCTAATCTCACTGTGTTTGTAGACACCTGCTTTGCCTCTCCACAAGCTAATTTCCATTCACCAAATTATGATCTCATCAGAAAAGGGTAAGTAGATGATACCAATCTGGACTTATTTCATTTTCTTTATTGACGATCACAGGACACAGAGCCATATTCATTACCATATGGGTTATACGCCACCTATAGGTGAATGGACACTGGCAACCAATTAGACAGGATATAACCCCTCCTATACAGGAAGTACCTCAGTTTTTTCGTCAGTGTCTTAAAGGTTATGGTCACAGTGGAGAAGCTCTCCAAATTTTTTATATTTTTTCAAAGAAGAAAGAAAGATTATGCTACAATCCTCAATCAAAGATTTCTGAATCTAAGGGGTTAGCAATCTGATCCATCCAAAAGAGTCAAAGACTAAAAGGATAGTACCTGAGCCTCGGGAAAGGAGATAGAAGTTTTGCCTGTAATGCTGTCCTTTTTAGGCACTGGACCCTGGGATCTGGACCCTTGATAAAACCAACTCCAAAGGTGCTCCAGCAGGGTGCTCTACAGGTTCAAGCGAGTGGCCCCCTCAAAAACAAGGGGACACAGTTCTTGAAGGTCGGCAAATGACAGAAACTCACCGTGATGGGTGAAGACTGGATTCTTGTTACAAGACAGAATCCTGAGGCAGGACTGGTAAGTCCACTTTAAAAATATTTGTAAAAATATTTTTATGCACTGTTCGCTTTAAAAGATAACAGATACCGTGTGCCATGTTGGTCTCTATAAAGAGACAATAGGTGTATTAGCTGCAAAACAGTAGGTGTATCAGCTATGTTAAAGCACACCTTGTTTGTTTAAACATATTGTTTTCACTCCGTGCTGATCACCTGTAAGGTGTATCAGCCGTGCCAAAACGCAGAGGCTGGAGGGGACGCAGAGCAGCAGCAGCAGCTGGGTTGCGTGAGTCACTGTGATTGCATGTTTACAGGCACGGTCTGGTTCTGTTACTTTGGGATAATCAATGCTGTGTGTGATAAGCTGTATAGCTTGGCACAAGCCTTGAGTACATTAAAGTTAGTACCTCAAGTTTGTCTTGCCTAAGAGCAATGTCCTCCCGAAAGAGGAGTGGGGGGAAACAGCTGGAAGGTAGCAGCCACAATCGGGTGGGGGGAAGGCTGCTACAGTTCTCGAGGTCTGGGTAGAAATAATTCAGGACAACTGGGTAATTTCCACTATCTCACAGGGATACGAACTGGAATTTCGGGTGTTCCCACATCCTCGGTTTGTAAAATCAAACATACCTGCAGATCCTTTAAAACGAAGAACTCTTTTTCGGGCTCTGGACCATTTAGGGTCTCAAAGAGTGATTACAGAGGTTCCGGAGGATGAAAGATTCAGGGGTTTTTACTCAAACCTTTGCATAGTCCCCAAGCCAAACATAGACTTTTGACCTATTCTGGATCTCAAAGCTCTGAACCAGTTTCTAAACATTCGTACGTTCCGAATGGAGTCAATTCGTTCAGTCGTAGCCTCCCTGCAGGGAGAGGAATTTCTAGCATGCATAGACATCAAGGATGCATACCTTCACGTGCCTATTTTTCAGGCCCATCAAAGGTTTTTACGATTTGCAGTAGAAAACCGTCATTTTCAGTTTGTGGCCCTGCCTTTCGGGTTGGCCACGGCTCCAAGAGTATTCACAAAGATCCTAGCTCCAATATTGGCCGCTCTAAGGTCTCAAGGGATATCAGTGATAGGATATCTAGACAATCTATTACTAATAGATTGATCGGCTTCAGCTCTAGGCCGGAATGTTTTCCAGTCAGTTCTTAGAACATCTGGGCTGGATTCTGGGATTCTGAACTTGGCAAAGTCAGCATTACAGCCAGTCCAGCGTCTGGAATATCTGGGTTTCTTTGTGGACACAATGCAGGCAAAGATATTCTTGCCATCAAGAATGGTCACAGACCTGAAGGATCTGGTTAGATCCATAAAAAGGCAAAAGTATCCTTCGGTACGTCTTTGCATGAGGTTATTAGGGAAGATGGTGCCTCATTCAGAGCAGTTCCCTATGCTCAATTCCAATGCCGGACCTTTACAGAACAACATTCTGTCAGCATGGACCAGAAAGGTCCTGTCGCTTGACTGGTGCATATCTCTGGTACCAAGAGTATGTCAGAGTCTAAGTTGGTGGTTGATGACCAGAAATTTGGAGAAAGGGAATTCCTATCTTCCAATAATAGTCTGGAAAGTAGTAACTACAGATGCCTGTCTCTCCGGCTAGAGAGCAGTTCTGGAGGAAGCCACTGTCCAGGGAAAGTGGTCTGGAGTAGAAAAAGAGTCTTCCCATCAATGTCTTGGAAATCCAAGCAGTTTGTCGGGCTATAAAGTACTGGACGCCCAGACTTCGGAGTTACCCTGTCAGGGTACAATCCAACAATGCCACAGCTGTGGCTTACATAAACCATCAGGGAGGCACCAAAAGCCAGTGGGCCCAGAAGGAGGTGGATATCATCCTATCCTGGGCAGAAAAATGTGTTCCCTGCCTATTAGCAGTTTTCATTCCAGGGATAGAAAACTGGCAGGCAGACTTTCTGAGTCGCCAACAGATATTTCCGGCAGAATGGTCCCTACACCCTGAGATCTTTGCATTGATCTGCCAACGCTGGGGGGTTCCAGATGTAGATCTATTGGCATCCAAGTTCAACAACAAGTTTAAGGAATTTGTGTCCAGGACCAGGTATCCACTCGCAGTCAGAAAAGATGCCTTTGTGACTCCTTGGGAGGAGTTTTCCCTGATCTATGCCTTTCCTACGGTTCAGCTGCTGCTGCGTCTGTTACGCGGAATCCAGCCAGAGGAGAAACCAGTAATCCTGGTAGCTCCAGCATGGCCGAGGATGTTTTGGCATGCACAAATTCAAAAATTGGCAGTGGCAAGGCCTTGGGTTCTTCCACTACATCCGGACCTGCTCTCACAAGGTCCAATATTCCACCCTCCTTACAGTCTATAATTTGACGGCTTGGCTATTGACGCCTTGATTTTGAAAGAGCAGGGTATATCTAGCCCTGCAGTTTCTAGCCTTATACATGCTAGAAAACCAGTCTCTAGAGGCATTTATTACAGAGTCTGGAAATCTTACATTATCTGGTGTGAGGCCAGGAAATGGCATCCCCGCAAATGTATTGTCGGGAGAATTCTAGCCCTCTTGCAAGTAGGGGTAGATATGAAATTAGCCTTAGGCACTATTAAAGGTCAAATTTCAGTCTTATCGGTTCTTTTCCAGAGACCGATCGCTTCACATTCCTTGGTTCAAACCTTCATTCAAGGGGTATTACGTATGCTTCCACCAGTGGAGCCACCGTTATGTTCTTGGGATCTAAATTTGGTGCTGGCAGTTTTACAGAAACAGCCTTTTAAGCCATGGGGCATATTTCTGTGGTTCTTTTGACCAGAAAATTTGTCTTTTTGATTGCGATAACTTCAGCCAGATGAGTATCAGAACTAGCAGCTTGATGTTACATCAAGATAGGGTGATTCTACATCCACACCCAGGTTTTTTGCCCAAGGTGGTGTCTGCTTTTCATTTGAATCACGACATTATACTGCCTTCTTTTTTTCCTAATCCTCAAACAGCGGAGGAAGTTATTACATTCTCTTGATGTAGTATGTGCATTTAAGATTTTCTTGAAAAGGTCAGCTCAGATTCGAAAGACTGAACTTTTGCTTGTGCTGCCAGAAAGGCCCAGAAATGGGCAGACAGCATCTAAGTCTATGATTTCTCAATGTAGGTTATTATCCATCCAGTAAAGGCACACTCTACCAGAAGAGTAGGTGCCTCTTGGGAAGTTTGCCATCAAGCTTTTATGGCTCAGATTTGGAAGGCCGCAACTTGGTCGTCGGTGCATACGTTCACTAGATTCTATCAAGTGGATGTTAGGACCCAGAAGGAGTCTGCATTTGGATGCAGTGTTCTGCAGGCAGCTACAGTATCTTTTGTTGTCTGATGGCGGTAATTATGGTGTCCCCCCTCCCCTCAAGTGCTTTGCTATGGGATGTCCCATATGTTAATGAATATAGCTCTGTGTCCCGTGATGTACGATAAAGAAATATGGATTTTTCCTACAGCTTAAAATCCATTTCTTGGAGTACATCACGGGACACAGAGATCCCTCCCCTCTTGAATGGGATATATATTGCTTGCTACAAAACCGAGGTATTTCCTGTGCAGGAGGGGTTATATAGGGGGACTTCCTGTCTGATTGGTTGCCAGTGTCCATTCACCTATAGGTGGCATATAACCCATATGGTAATGAATATGGCCCTATCTGTGTGCCATGATGTACTCCAATAAATGGATCTTACAGGTAAGCTGTAGGAAAAATATATATATTTTTTTTTCCTGGAGAGGGTTCGTCTCTCTCTTAATATAAGTTAAATGGCATCCCAAAGTTTGAAAAAATATACCAGCAGAAGACCACTAGCAGCCAGCAGCAGAGAGCAGGGTACTATTCCTATGCAACTCACATTGGAAGGTCATTGTGCAAACAAGTGTTTGGGGAAACCAGTGCCACTACTAAAGGAAAGGTCTTTCACAATGCTGCTCAGCTGGAGTGCTCCCCAGGAGGCATATACACTGCTAAAAATAATTAAAGGAATGCCTTTGAAAACGCATTAGATCTCAATGGGGAAAAATATCATGCTGGATATCTATACTGATATGGATGAGATAATGTGCTAGGATGGAAAATGCCACATTGTTTGATGGAAATGAAAATGATCAACCTACAAAGGGCTGAATTCAAAGACACCCGAAAATCAACATTAAAAAATGATGTAGCAGAATTTTGCTGAATTTTGATTGCAGCAACTCAAAATGGTACTCAGTATTTTGTATGGCCCCCTCGTGCTTTTATGCATGCCTGACAACGTCGGGGCATTCTCCTAATAATACGACGGATAGTGTCCTGGGGTATTTCCTCCCAGATCTGGACCAGGGCATCACTGAGCTCCTGAACAGACCAAGCTGCAATCCTGGTTGGATGGACCGAACATAATGTCCCAGAGGTTTTCTATTGGATTTAGGTCAGGCGAGTGTGGGGGCCATTCAATGGTCTCAATTTCTTCATCCTCTAGGAACTGGCTGCATACTGGCCAGGCATTCTCTTGCACAAGGAGGAACCCAGGACCCACTGCACCAGTAGGGTCTGACAATGGGTCCAAGGTTTTCATCCCAATACCTAATGGCAGTCAGGTGCCATTGTCTAGCCTGTAGAGGTCTGTGCGCCCCTCTATGGATATGCCTCCCCAGACCATCACTGACCCGCCACCACCAAACCTGTCATGCTTAATAATGTTAAAGGGAGCATAATGTTTTTCACGGCTTCTCCATACCCTTTCATGTCTGTCACATGTGCTCAGGGTGAACCTGCTCTCATCTGTTAAAAGCACAGGGAGCCAGTGGCAGACCTGACAATTCTGGTGTTAAATGGCAAATGCCAATCGAGCTCCACAGTGCCGGGCAGTGAGCACAGGGCCCAGTCGAGGACGTTGGCCCTCAGGCCCCCCTCTGTTTCTGATTGTTTGGTCAGAGACATTAACACCAGTGGCCTAATGGAGGTCATTTTGTGGGGCTCTGGTATTGCTCATCCTGTTCCTCCTTGCTGATAGGTTAAGGACCTTCCACAGCCCTGTCCAGCTCTCCTAGAGCAACTGCCTGTCTCCTGGAAACTCCTCCATGCTCTTGAGACAGTGGCCTCCACCTGTAAAACTTTTCCTGTTTTGGAGGTCGTCTCATTGTTGCCCATCTAGTGCACCTTTTGTTAGTTTCATTAACACTAAAGCATCTGAAACTGATTAACAACCCTCTCTGCTTCTTAGCTGACCAGATCAATATACCAGGAGTTTTATTGACTTGATGCTATTCTCTGATTAAAAAAAGGTTCCTTTAATTTTTTGGAGCAATGTACAACTTCAAATACATTTCAAATCATTATACAATGATCAGCAACATGAACAATGTCTGGTTGAGTTGAGCTAGATGGACTTGTGCCTTTTTTTCAACCTAACTATGTAACTATGTCTGTTATTTAAAGTCAGAATATTGTAATTGTTAACATCAATGACAAAACAACAATTTTTTTTTTATTCCTTGATACATTTTGGGAAGTGATCATTATTTCAAAGGAAAAAAAATGGTTTTGCCCTGTTGCTAGACATGCCATTTAGAGAACCAGTAATTTTGGAGCTATACATACCTGATATTAATTTTAAGAATACAAAATTGTGTCCTTCCCACCAGATGTGTAAAGGACAACACCTACAATACCTTGCCACCTGATGATGGCAATGCCAGGTTCAGCTTCAGTGCCTTCAAATTCCTGTATAACCACCCATCTGTGTACCTCCAATGCCAGTTGGTGATCTGTGATAGTAATGATGTGGGATCCCGCTGCAATCAAGGATGTGTCACACGTGAACGCAGAGATCTGGGATCCAAAGTGTGGAAAACCAATGCTGTGGTGGGTCCCCTCCGTCTGAGACGCCACAGTGAAGCTGAAGCTGCAGGTTAGATCATCACTTATCATTTTCATATTATGTATGAACGTTGTGCTAAACATGACTGAGGTTGAAACGTCTCTGGTTGCCCTGAGCTACTATTTTTTTACCTCCATGTTTCTACTGCAGTATGAGGGAAATACATGACTTTTGTTGAATTCTTGTATTTTATAAAGTTTTGTATCTGTTAAAATGTGCAAGAAGAACCATGTTTCTTTTGAACATTATGAAATGAGAAGAGATATTTTCTGACATTAGTAATAAAGGTATATACTCCAATAGGTGTATATTCTTCGCGCCTATGGATGGTGATTTTACAGTGTAAAATCAATAAATGGTCATAAAATATCAAGTTATAAAAAAATCAAATCACTTAAGTGCCTTATAGTGCAAATAAGTGCCAAATAAGTCCAATCAAAGTTCATATATGACTTAGGTGCAAGGAATAAACTTCAGTGCCAAAAGGGGGACAAAAGTGCAAGTGCTTGTGCTGGGTCCTCCAGTAGTCCAACTGCCGGTACTAAGTGGCTCTAATATTTTGTGATTTATCACCATCCAGTCTATGTTATTTATTGAGCTAAAAAAGCCATCACTTTATGTATCCAATTTACATTATCATTTTTATAATTAACTTACATTTGCCTCACACATTTTATCCAGGCTATTGACAAGCGATTGTCTACCCCCGGTTCCCAACAGCAAGCGCTATACTAATCCCAAATACTTTGGGTTTTTTTTACTCATTTTCTGACATTAACAAAATATTAAAAACATAAGACATTTTGAGCTTTTCTTAATGCAGTTGTTTTTGGAATAGTAATAAATTGGAGATTGTTAGATTAGCCATTTTTACTGCCGCTTCACACTGATCCGACTTGTCAGGCGACTTGGTCGCCTGACAAGTAGCTTCCAATGCTGTGCAATGAAACCGTTCTAATCAGAGCGACTCAAGTTGCTCCGACTTAGAAAAAGGTTCCTGCGCTATTTTTTTGCAAAGTCGGAGCGACTTGCATTGACTTCTATTATGAGAAGTCGTTGCAAGGCACGCTGAAGTCGCCCTGCACGGGTGACTTCGAGTCGGATTAGTGTGAACCGACTCTTACAATTCTTCATCCCTGCCTAACAGTGGTGAGATCAGTGCTGGATTTAGACCTTGGGGGCCCAAGTTGGACGTCTCTCAAAATAGAAATTAAATTTAATGACAAATAAAAAAGTGAACGGAAACAAATGGTAAATCACATTTGTTCTAAAAAAAAAAAAAAAAAAAATATGTTAGATTCCAAAGAAGACACTTGTCTGATTTTTTTTCTCAATTTTATTGATTGTATATATACACATTACATAGGTTACTGGTAACTGGCAAGTCAAACATCACGGTTATATATCGCACTACAATATTTACAAAAAGTCTTTCTTCTTGCACTTAGCATCTGCAAAATCTTTAATTAAAGCCCCATACACACGCACAGATTGTTGGCCGTAAATTGTTGGCCAACATCTGATCTGCAGATTGTAGGCTCGTTAGTATGATGCTTCCGACAACCAACTGCGAATTTTCGGCCGAAAAAAATCTGGTGTGCATGCTATAAAATTTTTGTTGGCCAACAAAGAACGGCCGATTGTTCCTCAGTCAGTACAGATTTCGGCAGACAAAAATCAGATGAGCAAGACTGGGCATGCTCAGAGAAGAAAAAACACACTGAAAGTCAACCAGCACATGACATCACTTCTGAAGTTGGTTTTTGTTGGCCAACAAAAGTCCAGTGCAAGTCTAGAGCACATTTCAACCAACAAACAACACTGGACAAAAGTTGGCCGATCAATTGGCCAACAATCTGTGCGTGTGTACGGGGCTTAACTCATCAAACTGTATTATCTTGAGGACACTGCTCTCGACAGCCAGTAGGCCCCGAGCACTTAGTTTTTAATGAGTCATCATGGTTCTTAGATACTACTTAGGACTATTTCCTCAACAGACACACTACTGACGTCTCGAGGGAAAACTGGTTTAATTATGTTATAAAGGGAAGTCTGGGGCCCCCTTGGGCAAGGGGGCCTGGGGCAATTTCCCCTTTTGCCCCTTTATAAATCTGGCACTAGGTGAGATATCAGCCACACCTAGTGCCACACCACACATAGGCTTTTCACTTTGTAAGGTCATTTTCCTTTAGCTTAGTGACTGTGGTGAAAATTCACTTTACAAAGCAAATCCAATCATGTGTAAGGGAAAATAAATATTTTTTATAGCATTTTTCCTTCCTTGAAGTTAGAAGAGCTTAACCTCATTCACTAAGCTAAGGAAAATTCCCTTGCAAAGTGTAAAGCCTATTTGCCTTCTTTCAAACCATAGACTTTCATTGTGGAGCACAAAAGCACAACCACCATGCACCTCTGCAAAGCAGGTAATAAAATCAGTGTATGTAACCAACAAATGTGGTCGCTACTATGTAGGGATCAAACTAGATATAGAAAGAAAGTTTTTAAAAAATATTACCATACACTAAGGCCAGCCATACACCGTTTTAATCTAGGGCCAAGGTTCGAGTTGTTAATGAGCAGGCTAAATGTACCAAGTTGACCGATCGATCAACTTGGGTACAAGCACCCTGCCGGATGCTCTTGCTATAGCAGCCGCTAGTGATAATCACTGTCATTCCCAGCGGGGACAACTCCCCGCCCTGTCAGGAGAAGACAATTGCCGATTCCCCCTGTCAGCACTGCCTGTGTTGATGGGGGAATCAGGCAACGTTTTTTCCTTGAAGGAAAGAAATTTGCACCATGTATGGCCATGTATGGCCTGCCTAATAAGATTACTCATATCAAGTTGATCTCTTTTTATGCATACAATATATTTATACGTTGATTGAACGTCCTATGCTTTCCTGTAATAGAAACATTTGCAGGGAATTGCCTCTCCCATGTGTACCTTCCTTGCTATTTATTAACTTATGAGCCAATGGAAAATAGGCTGCTCACTTTCCAAAGAAATTTTCCCTTAGCTTGGGAAAACTCTGATAACTTCCATCATCCAATCATGTGCAGGTAAAAAATACAGTTTTTTGTTTTCCTTGCACAGGATTGGGTATTCTTTGCAAAGCGATTTTTCACCGCATTCACTAAGGGAAAATACTCTTGCAAAGAGAACAACCCCAATACCTCTTTTTGCTTAGAGAGGATACCTATGACATCCTAAAGCCTCATAAACAGATTGGTGGAGGCATCATCAGCTAGTTTACAGAGTACTCTGAAGCCTCAAATTCCTATGCACTTTATTAGAAAAATTGCAACCAGAGATTTGCAGTTTTCACTGTGGCCTGGTCACTCTTGTTCCCCTCCTATTGTCCGTTAAACCAGATATATATTAATTCACTGGATCTCCTTTGCTTTAGGTTCAGTGAGCGAGAAGACAGAAGATGTGAAGACAGACCAGAGCAGCTTGTATGTGTTGGGCATCTCTGTACTGGTAGTCAATGCCCTCATAGTGGCATTTGTGGTACTCAAGTACACCAGGAGAGAGACCACAGGTTACAGGTACCATGCAGTGGCCTCACACTAACTGGTGACACCGTATACACCCAGGGTGCAACACTCTACCTGGACTGAATTATTTGCAGAAGATAAAAAGTATTAGCATACTTATGTGTAATTGAGTGTGCCACTGATATGAACATGTTTCTCCATACATATTAAACATTCACTACTATAATGGTTGCATTATTAACGTCTTACAGAACAACTACCATTACCATTTGGTTCATTGTCTTCTTTACTTCAATAAAGCAATATCATGGTTAACCTGCCAATTTGCAAATCGTAACCTATCTTTTCTAATGTGATCAAATCAGTCTTTGGCTTATTTATTGTTGCCAATCCATCATACTACAGAAACCTACAGCAACCAATCTGATCTGACTTCAGTAAAGGGAAACCCGATTGGCTGTTTCGTATTTTTTTTTCCAGAAGAGACTAAGATACTTAAAGATGAATGTTAAACAGAGAGTTTGAAGGAAAACTCTCTTAAAAAATATATATATACTGTATATTTATATATTTATTAGTGATCGACCAATATCATTTTTTTAGTGGCGATACCGATATTTTGGTCATTGGATATTGGTATCGGCCAGTAAGAAAAAAAAAAATTGTATTTTTCACAGGCACTATTGTGGAGGGATCTGGGCGTCTAAAAGAGCCCAAACCCCTCCTCTGCACTTAAAAGCATTCAAAACGCCAAGTTTGGCTGTTTTGAATGCTCGCAATTTTTTAAATTTTCCGCCGAGCACCCTAAAGTGATGTCATGACATCACTTCTGGGTTTTTTACATGGAGACCCGATCAGAGCCGAATGCGGCTTTGATCAGGTCTTCTCTTCACCGGCCGTGCAGGTAGGATGCCCGGGTGGGGCGGGAGACCCGGGCGAGCCGCGGAAGGCAGCGGTAGGGGGAGGACGTCCCCTCCCGCTCCTTGTAATGACAGTCGAGCGGCTTCTCACATCGGTTGTCATTATAAGACTGCCGACAGTCGGCTATGGACGCCGGTACCGGGGTGATGCCTCTAGCTGCAGGCATCACTCCAGTACAAGCACTTTCCCAAAATATCGGCAATATCTGTAACCTCAGGGGCCGATTCCGATATATTGGGGAAAGTACATATCGGCCCTCGATAATCGGTTGATCCCTAATATATATATATATATATATATATATATATATGTATACACTACATTACCAAAAGTGTTAAGATGCCTGCCTTTATACACACATGAACTTTAATGGTATCCCAGTCTTAGTCCGTAGGGTTCAATTTTGACTTGGCCCACCCTTGTCAGCTATAACAGTTTCAACTCTTCTGGGAAGGCTGTCCACAAGGTTTAGGAGTGTGTCTAGGGCAGTGGTTCTCAACTCCGGTCCTCGGGACCCACCAACAGGCCAGGTTTGCAAGATAACTAAATTACATCACAGGTGATCTCATTTGCTGCTCAGTGATTGTGGTATTCTAGTCTGCATCCCCCAAGGTAATACTTAAAATCTGGCCTGTTAGTGGGTCCCGAGGACCGGAATTGAGAACCACTGGTCTAGGGGAATGTTTGACCATTCTTCCAGAAGCACATTTGTGAGGTCAGGCACTTATGTGGATGAGAAGGCATGGCTCGCACTCTCCGCTCTAATTCATCCCAAAGTTGTTCTATTGGGTTAAGATCAGGACTCTGTGAAGGACATTCAATTTCTCCAATTCAAACTCGCTCATCCATGTCTTTATGGACCTTGCTTTTGGGGGGATTATAGTGTGGGGTTGTTTTTCAGGGGTCGGGTTTGGCCCCTTAGTTCCAGTGAAGGGAACTCTTCAGGCGTTAGCATACCCGGACATTTTGGACAATTTCATGCTCCCAACATTGTGGGAACAGTTTGGGGATGGCCCCTTCCTGTTCCAACATAAGCAAGCAAAGTCCCTGAAGACATGGATGAGCGAGTTTGGGGTGGAGGAACTTGACTGGCCTGCACAGAGTGCTGACCTCAACCTGACAGAACACCTTTGGGATGAATTAGAGTGAACCCCACAAAGACCTCACAACTGCGCTTCTGGAAGAATGGTCAAACATTCCCATAGACACACTCCTAAACCTTGTGGACAGCCTTCCCAGAAGAGTTGAAGCTGTTATAACTGCAAAGGGTGGGCCAACTCAATATTGAACCCTACAGACTAAGATTGGGATGACATTAAAGTTCATGTGCATTTAAAGTCCCAATACTTTTGGTAATATAATGTATATACAGTATGAATATATATATATATATATATACACACACACCACAGACAACCGTTACACATGTCATTTTGAAATGTATTGTTTTTATAAACAACCTATCTTCTGCAGACTGCAGCCAACTATAATTTTCAAAAATTGGCAATAATTCAAATATCACTTCCTTGCAATATGGTACATCAGGGACATTCTGTACATAGCATGTCCACAGAACACCTCCAGATATCTAATTTCTGGGATTGGATCTTCTGCAACTGCAATAATCTGGGATTGGGATTGGATTACTGCAATTTACACAGCCTGTCAAGGCAATAAGATGCAATGACACAGAATGAGCACCTGTAGAGTACCAGGATAGTAGTGAAAGGGGTAAAACACTTCCTGTTCAAGGGTGACAACCGCACTGAGCAGCAGTGTCATTCTAGGACAGGTAGTGTATTAGGACTACATAGCTGTTCCCTTCCCCATAACACGGGAGGCATTTTGTAGTCTATGGGGCAAGAAAGGAACAATGCTAACTGATATTCCAGAGGGAGAGAGTACATGAAGTTATCAGCTCACAAGGTTTCTGGCTGAATAAACAGCTATTTTTTTTGCATTTATTGAACAGATATAATAAAACACATTCAATGGTATATTTAACAGACCAAAAGAGAGCATATTTATTTTTAGAATTTACTACTAAATTCAACTATTTTACTATTAAGACTTTAGTAAATCATACCCAGAAAGCATCATGATATATTTATTCTATGTTAGCATCTGTAAGGCCTTATGCACACTGGACGTTTTAAACGCCACTTTTTTCTGCCGCTAAATATCCCTCAATATTAGCCTATGTGTCCATGTACAGATACGCATTTACAGACAGAAAAAAAAAACACTGCTAGAGTATCCAACTTTTTGACAGAAAATACTCCTGACAGGCCCAACCACGTGGAAAGGCATCTAAACGTGCTTAAGTGCTCGGCGCATCAAGCGCTTAACCGTTCATTCATTTCAACGACCAGAATAAATTTATATTCTGGCCAATGAAATGAATGAACCCCCAAGCACTTGACTCGCCTTAAAGTGTCTAAATGCATAAATGCACCTAAAGGCATTTAGGAAAAAGGTGGCTTTAGGTGCATTTTTGACATTGCTTAGGTCTTCTACATGCCAGAAGAAAAGCAAACACCCAGTGTGCATGAGGGCCTAAACATCGTAATATCCATCAGGAATGAGTAACTTTTAAACACCTAAACTCCTATAGGCAGGATTTTTACTACAGAGGTCCTATTTAATAGGGTAACCAATGGTGATGTGCAATCATTAAGTTACACAGGGAAAACGTCATCATGGACTAATAATTAGCAAGTCTTAGCAAGTCAAAGGCAGATGTGACACCAGTGATTCTGTTGTTGGTGACAACTCACCAAAGACAGGGTTGCTATGCAGAGTAAATGCTTGTATATCAGTCCCTAGCTAAATGGATGAGCGAGTGATATTCTAAAACAATTCTGCCAGTGACATAAATGGCTCACTCATGTGGACATCAAAGGAGTGATGAGGAATTCCCGATCTCAGTAAAGAGTCAATGACATGACTCTTTACCCATGTGTTCGGCTGTGTCACATGCCGATGACACATGTAATCACAGCCGGTCACATGTAAATGAGGAAGTGCCGTTATTCGGCTCTCCTCGCCTCACACTGTCAGTGTGTGAGGCGAGGAGAGCCGATCAGCGGCTACTCCTCATAGGGGAGACAAAGACAGGTAATCAGGGCACTGATCATCAGTGCCCTGATTACCCAAAATGTAAATAAAGTGCCAATTACTGCCTACCATCAGTGCCCACAGTGCCCGCCATCAGTGCCCACAACCAGTGCCCATAGTGCTGCCAGTCAGTGCCCATCAGTGCCTGCTCATCTAAGCACTGACTGGCAGCACTATGGGCACTGATTGTGGGCATTGATGGTGCTCCCCATCAGTGCCGCCCATCAGTGCTCATCAGTGCCGCCCGTCAGTGGCGCCTCTGAGTGCCCATCAGTGCCACCTCTCAGTGCCCATCAGTTCCGCCTATGAGTGCTCATCAGTGCCGCCTATCAGTGCGGCATATTAGTACCTCCTCATCAGTGCCACCTCATCAGTGCCCATAAGTGCCACCTCATCAGTGCCCATCAGTGCAGCCTATCAGTGTCAATCAGTGCCACCTCATCAGTGCACATCAGTGAAGTAGAAAAATGTATTTATTTTCAAAATTTACTCACAGAAAATAAGAAAACTTTTTTTTTTCAAAATTTTCTGTCTTTTTTCTTTTTAAGAAATAAAAAACCCAGAGGTGATTAAATACCACCAAAAGAAAGCTCTATTTGTGTGAAAAAAATGACAAAAATATCATATGGTTACAGTGTAGCATGACCGCGCAATTGTCATTCAAAGTGTGAAAGCGCTGAAAGCTGAAAATTGGCCTGGGCAGGAAGGGGGTGAAAGTGAATTGTAGGCAAGTGGTTAAACAAGGCATAACAGCACAGCATTGGTTGCCCCCCTCCCTTTGCTGCCTTGCCACTAATGATGAGAATGACGACCCCTCTGGTAGCCTCATCTTTGGCTTCTCGCTCATTATAGGGCATGGTGAGTTTAGGACATGCCTCAGCACTTCCAGAATATGTTACAGCTCTGCCAAATCCAAACAGCCTAGGAGCTTTCTAAAAGAAAAAAAAAAATACAAGACCGCTAATCCTGTGAAGTGCAAAAAGTTGCTTCAATAAAAATCATTCCTCAGAATTCCACATCCTATATACCCATATAACGGGTATATAGGCGCAGCAGCTGAAGTGGTTTATTTTAGGTATTTATATAGCGCTGTCATTTTACGCAGCACTTTACATTTATATTGTACATTCACATCAGTCCCTGCCCTCAAAGAGCTTACAATCTAAGGTCCCTAACTCACATTCATACATACACATACTAAGGCCAATTTAGACAGGAGATAATTAACCTACCAGCATATGTTTGGAGAGTGGGAGGAAACCGGAGTACCACGGCAGGCACAGGGATAACATACAAACTCCAGGCTGGTTGTGCCATGGTGGGGATTCAAACTGATGACCCCGGTGCTGCCAGCTAAAAGTGTTAATTGCATCTGCAGCTCAAGTATTCACCCCCAGTACCTTTGGACCAAATGTTACATTTAAAAAAGAATTATCACTATTTTTACATTGAGTTCCCAATGGGGCAAATAAGATGTAGTAAGTGCCCTGTAATACTAGCTGGGCGCCCACCAGGGTATGGTAGCCCGACATTGCAGGTAACAAGGAAACGGATGGGGAAGGAGAGGGGGGGGTTGAGCTACTGATGCATGTAACCACTTCACCTTCTGCACCCATGTGATCACTTATGGATCAAAGCAATTTTTACATTTCTGTTATAGGCCTGTTTACTTTTCAATAGCTGTCATTAGGATAACAAAGTAGGGATGTGTTTGCGGTCTGGTGATGGCATCATTGTGTAACTTCGGTATACCGTATTCCTAAAAGCCAAGCATCAAGCCAAAAAGGTTACAAGCACTGCTCTTTTTACAGTCTTATTGGATCATGTGGATTAGTGTCTTCAAATAAGCTGTACCCATATGAGCACCATGAAGGCAAGTGGCCATTGTGCTGCTGTGCGGTGACGTGATACCCACCCGTGGACGGCGGTAAAATATTACATGTCTGCATTTTATCACAGCTCATTGCACTGCACCTCCTAGCCGGGACTGGCGATTGTCCAGTGCAGAAAGATCACCCATTCAGAGCTGCCTCCTTGATGACCGCTGTTACTGACTGGTGGGGACATTTCCCAGAATCAGCACAAGAGGTGGGAGAAGCACACAGAATAAACAAAGCAGAAGCAGGGAAATACTTGCAATGTAGGTCCTAGGGTACAGTACAGTTATGACATCACTGAATCTCACCAAGACTAGCAGTCAGAGGTAGCAGTGTGGTCCACATGCAGGTCCATGTTCGGGCATTTCCTGATATGGAGCCACAACTGTGTTGCCACCCGAGCCTCTGGCACACATTGCACAGACATGGTGGTCAGGAAATTGGTCCAGAGCAATGATGTACAACTGACACCGGAGAGAATGCATGTAGACAGAAGTGGTTGAAAGAGGATGGAGATGATCAACAGGACAAATACAGAGATGCAAAAAAAGGATGAAGAAAACATTAAAGCAGGTGTGTGTGTGTGTGTGTGTGTGTGTGTGTGTGTACACTATATCACCAAAAGTATTGGGACGCCTGCCTTTACACGCACATGCACTTTAATCGCATCCCAGTCTTAGTCTGTAGGGTTCAATATTTAGTTGGCCCACCTTTTGCAGCTATAACAGCTTCAACTCTTCTGGGAAGGCTGTCCACAAGGTTTAGGTGTATGTATGGAAATTTTTACTATTCTTCCAGAAGCACATTTATGAGGTCAGGCACTGATGTTAGACGAGAAGGTCTGGCTTGCTCTAATTCATCCCAAAGGTGTTCTATCGGGTTGAGGTCAGGACTCTGTGCAGGCCAGTTACGTTCCTCCATCCCAAACTCGCTCATCCGTGTCTTTATGGACCTTGCTTTGTGCACTGGTCCAAATCATTTGGTGGAGGGAGGATTATGGTGTGGGGTTGTTCTTCAGGGGTTGGGCTTGGCCCCTTAGTTCCAGTGAAGGGAACTCTTATGGCGTCAACATACTAAGACATTTTAGACAATTTAATGCTCCCAACTTTGTGGGAACAGTTTGGCCCTTCCTGTTCAAACATGACTGTGTACCAGTGCACATAGCAAGGTCCATAAAGACATGGATGAAGGAACCTAACTGGCCTGCAGAGAGTCCTGACCTCAACCCAATAGAACACCATTGGGATGGATTAGAGCGGAGACTGTGAGCCATGCCTTCTCGTCCACATCAGTGCCTGACCTCACAAATGCGCTTCTGAAGAATGGTCAGACATTTCTATAGACACACTGCTAAACCTTGTGGACAGCTTTCCCAGAAGAATTGAAGCACTTATAGCTGCATAGGTCGGGCCAACTCAATATTGAACCCTACGAATGAAGACTGGGATGCCATTAAGCAAGGTAAACATTGTCTAGTTAGGGTGTACATCTACTTTTTTTATGTAGGTTTCTAAATAAACTGCTTCAAAAGTTTAATATTTTTCAAGTAGTGGGAATGATTTCAGCAAATGTGAAACCAACTGACCCATGAATGCTTGTATGTGTCTATGCCAGCCTTTCCTAACCTCATTACTCCAGAGGTAAATTTGGTTTTGGGGAACCCCTGCTAAACCAATTAATTGGGAGGGGGCAGGGGGGTCAGCAAGAGTTATGCAGCTTACATAGCTAGTCAATAGGAAGAATGCCCCCCCCTTTATAGGATAGACAGAATGCCACCCTTTTATGACAGCCTAAACAAGGGATCCTCAAACTACAGCCCTCCAGCTGTTGCAGAACTACACATCCCATGAGGCATTGTAAAACCATGACATATACAGACATGACTGGGCATGATGGGAATTGTAGTTCCTGAACAACTGGAGGGCCATAGTTTGAAGACCCCTGGCCTAAACTGTCATTGGTGCCATGCTGCTGGCTCTGCCAAGTGCTGTAGGCCCCATAACCAAGCATGCACCATCAGATGGGAGGTCAATCAGCCACAGCTCAATTAACCCCCAACAACCTCTGGAGGGACCCTGGCTGAGAATGTCTGGTCTAAGTGAATGACTATACATCGAAGGGTCTCAGCATTGCTGCCTATAGGGCCTCTATTCTGATTAACTCTCCTAGGTTAGATCCAAGATTGCTGCAATGTCTGCGTTTATCAAACCTGAACCATATTGTGACATAAACATATGGTAAAGTTCCTTTAATATTTACAGTAGTTATCTGTTTTCTTGTGATAAATCTACAGCTGGCTGTTTTCCCTCTGAAGACAAACTCATGAAAAGCATATTAAAAAAAAAAAAAACATGCCTATAGCTCTTCTAGGACTTGTTCACACTGCTGCCCCCTCCTGGCAAAGTTTGGGCATTTACAAGGCAGTTGTATAGGAAACGTGGCTTCCTATCACTGGTATGATACAGATCTGCTCACCACAGTAGTCAAATGTAAAAACCCCTGCATAAGGGAGGTCTGTAGATGCCATATTTAGTTTACGTTCTCAAAATAGTTTCTACGTTTTCCAAAAATAACAGTGTTAATAGCTTGTGTCATGAGACCATTGTACATGAAAACTGTTCTTAGCTGCGTTCTTTAAAATTTAGGACAACTAATGAAAATACAAAAAGGTAGACATTGACTTGCAGTAGGGCTATGCAACATGTTTTTTTATTATTGGCTACAGGACAAATGACATACATTAAGTGATGTAAAGTTTTATACCCAATGCAATTTCAAAGAGTACCTGTCATCTGCTAAAAGCAGACAGACAATCTTTTGACTGCAAGAATACATAAAGTAGAACTAAAGGCAAAAACGTCTTTTATTTTTAATAGAGTAATGGAAAAGATTTCCCTTCACTTCCTGTCCTCATAGTAAAACAGGAAGTGAGAGAAGTCCTCTAAATCCTGAGGGAATTCCTGGATCTCACCAGGGTCACCAGTAGAAGATTTCGTCTTTATTTCTAATCTGGGGACAACCTAAAATTTGGGATTTTCACGTTCACTTTTGGTTATAATTGCAACCATGATAGATATAGAGAGGGTGAATCTCCCTAAGGCTCCTTTCACACGGTCCGCTGTCTGGTGCGGACCGTTCTCTGCTCAGCGGGGATTGATCCGCGGATCCCCGCTGAGCAGGCGGATGACAGTTCCGTCTCCACTCTGAGTGCGGAGAGGGAGATGTCAGAGCCCGCTGCTCTCTATTGGGGAATCGGATAAGAACGGACCGCATGTCCACTTTCATCCGGTCCTCTCC
This sequence comes from Pelophylax lessonae, assembly GCF_965119305.1. NCBI lineage: Eukaryota > Metazoa > Chordata > Amphibia > Anura > Ranidae > Pelophylax > Pelophylax lessonae. Next base: position 78,536,776 of record NC_138776.1, on the reverse strand, counting down.
GATCCCCTGGATGGATGGAAAATAGGGTTTCCATCCGTCCAGATTTCACAGACAGGATCGGATGCGGATAGCAGCAAACATGTCACCGCTGACATCCGCTGCCCCATAGGGATGCATGGAGGATCCGATCAGGTCCTCCTAAAAAACTGACAGGCGGATCTGATCGGATCGTTCGTGTGAGAGCGGCCTAAAGGCGACACAGACAGCAAAAAACATCTGACAGGTGTTCCAATTCCTCTCCGCTCTATCCAAAAAATGTTTGCCTTTAGTTATACTTTAAAGCAGAACTCCGGGGGAAAACAAAAATGGGGCTGTCCCCACACTGCCGGGGTTAAATGCTCATTTATGTCAGGAGTACTAGGAAAAAAAACTTTTACTAACTGGCTCAGGCTCCCTCCAGGCTGCAAGGCCGGGGCCCACAGCCTCTCTTGACCTATGCTCCAGTGATCATACAGTTGTGTTCAAAATTATTCAACCCCCCCAATGCTGTAAAGGGTTTTAGGGAATTTAGTGTACATTTGTAATTGTATTCAGAATGAAATCCTACAAGGACTTCTTAAAGAACCATATGCAACTAAAATGACATCAATTGGTTTTGTAATACAGTAGTAAATATTTCTTTTGTGAATTCTTCATTGACACAATTATTCAACCCCTTAAAAGACTACCACTCTGAAGAACAGAGGTTCATTGAAGTGTTTTCAATCAGGTATTGAAAACACCTGTGGATGTCAGGGAGCAGCAATAAAGCCTAATAAGCACCAATTAGGCAGCTTTAAAATGACTGTGATACTCAGCTCCTTCTAGACATTTACTGGTGTGGTTACAAACATGGTGAAGTCAAGAGAATGGTCCAGGAAGACAAGAGAAGAGGTGATTACTCTTCACAGGAAGGGCAATGGCTATAAGAAGATTGCAAAGATGTTAAACATACCAAGAGACACCATAGGAAGCATCATTTGCAAATTCAAGGCAAAGGGCACTGTTGAAACGCTACCTGGTCGTGGCAGAAAGAAGATGCTGACTTTGACTGCTGTGCGCTACCTGAAGCGTAGAGTGGAGAAAAGTCCCCGTGTGACTGCTGAGGAAAGATTTGTCAGATGTGGGTACTGAAGTTTCTGCTCAGACAATACGGCGCACACTGCGTAATGAAGGCCTCCATGCCAGAACTCCCAGGCGCACCCCCTTGCTGTCTCCAAAGAATAAGAAGAGTCGACTGCAGTATGCCAAAAGTCATGTGGACAAACCACAGAAGTTTTGGGATAGTGTTCTGTGGACTGATGAAACAAAATTAGAACTGTTTGGGCCCATGGATCAATGCTATGTTTGGAGGAGGAAGAACAAGGCCTATGAAGAAAAGAACACCTTGCCTACTGTGAAGCATGGCAGGGGGTCAATCATGCTTTGGGGCTGTTTTGCTTCTGCAGGTACAGGGAAGCTTCAGCATGTGCAAGGTACCATGAATTCTCTTCAGTACCAGGAGATACTGGATGACAATGTGATGCAGTCCGTCACAAACCTGAGGCTTGGGAGACGTTGGACCTTTCAACAGGACAATGATCCCAAGCATACCTCCAAGTCCACTAGACCATGGTTGCAGATTAAAGGCTGGAACATTTTGGAGTGGCCATCACAGTCACCAGACTTAAATCCGATTGAGAACCTCTGGTGGGACTTAAAGAAAGCAGTTGCAGTGCACAAGCCTAAGAATGTGACTGAACTGGAGGCTTTTGCCCATGACGAATGGGCGAAGATACCGTAGATCGCTGCAAGACACTTGTGTCAAGCTATGCTTCACGTTTAAAAGCTGTTATAACTGTAAAAGGATGTTGTACTAAGTACTAAGATTGAATGTCACTTGGGGGTTGAATAAAATTGATAATGATGTGAGCACAGAAAAGACATTTGTGGTTATTTCATTATAAATGTTATGTTATATTTGTCTGACCTACACGTGCCTCTTTGATTTAATTGTAAGCAGGATGACTGAATGATCAAAATCAATGTCAAACTGGCCAAAACAATCAATTTCAGTGGGGGTTGAATAATTTTGAACACAACTGTATACCCTCTGACATCATCAAATACAATAAACTGGACATGAGGACATCAAGGAAGAGTCCACAAACTGGAGTTTAGGGGAGAAGATGAGAGCACCTGCTGCAGGGGTACCAGAGGATCAGGTAAGCAAAAATTTATTTTTGAATTCCCCGGAGATAGGTGTTGCTAGATTATGATGAAGTACACTTTAAGGCCCCTTTACACTTGTACGACCTGAAGGACACGTGACTTTGACGCAACTTGAAGCAATGCCTGTGTAATCTTGAGGTCTGTGGACCTCAAGTCGTATCAAAGTTGGACCAAAGTAGTGCAGGGACTACTTTGAAGTCACTGTGACTTGAAGTTGCACAGATACGAATTGTACTCATTGGAAATCATGGGGTGGACTTGTCATGGGACTTTGCAGTCACAAGTCGCAGGACAAATTCAAACAAGTGTGAAAGGGGTCTAAAAGGCCAACTCCCAAAACTGGTATGTCATTTGGATGGGAAACAGAAAAGCTGAATCACCCAGGAGCAACAGAAAATGAACAACCGGTTGAAGACTGGTCAACCTGACAGTACTGCTAGCCATGAAATCTTTTTCTTCGCAGCTCTCCCAAACTGACACGGCTTTTATAAAGTGATCTCACTCTTCTACTTAACTTTTTAATTAATTTAATGTACCAGAGAATGCAGCAGACAAAATGAGACAGCAGGCTGGGGCAAAGTCAGCAAACAAGTACATTTTACAGACAGAATCCAACAGATCTAACAGGCTTCTGGATGATTCATTTAAATCCAGAATACCATTATAAGAGGAAGTTCCAGCATGAATGTGGACTGGTAATAACACATTACCTGTACACTGGAGACATCTTTCATGTAACTACTCTGGGCAGTTTGTTTTATTAACTGGAATGGACTGAACAGATTAAAAAGCATTTACAATAGCCCAGCTGTACAGTGCTGCAAAATATGTTAGTGTCCTATATAAATTATTAATTATAAAGATCTATAAAGTGGTCCTGCCACCTGGAGATGAATGTGAAAAAAAGCCATTTAATACTTAAATGTTCTGTTGTGTGCATGGCTGTTCTCCTTTGTATTCACAAGATAATTCTGGGTAAAGATTCACCTATAACCAACAGTCCTGGAATTATCCGGTGCAGAAAAATGTTCTGCCGGCAGCATGCCTGGTGCCCCTCTGCATTCTGTGGCTCCTTCTGCTGACCCCCACATCACTACAGAAGAGTGTAAATGGGGTAGCACACCACAGATTCTCAGACAAAGTCAAAATGGACTTCTATTGAATAGAGATCACTTCACAACAGAAGAGTACAACGTTTCAGAGCTGTGCAGGGCCCTTCATCAGGAATGTGATCACATCCTGCACTGCTCCGAAATGTTTTACTCTTTTGTTGTGATGTGATCTCTCTTCAATGAAAGACCATTTGGACGTTGTCTGAGGATCCGCAGTGCGCTGGCAAATATATACACTATTCTGTGCATGTTCCGGTCTCCAGCTGGCTTTATTCACACCTGATCGTTTTTCAGCTCATAAAACGCTTATCTCTGAAGTCTCAAAACACCCAACAAGCAAAATCCCATTGATTTCCATAGCCCCTGTTCACATATGAGTGTTTTGTCGGCTGAAGCAAAATGCCTGAAGTTCAAAAAAGTACATGAGCTTATTTTTTTGGCAGATTACAACCATTTTTGTTAGATGTCAATGCCTGCCTCCAAACACCTGCAAAAAACGCCTGAAAAACACCCAAATGCTTAAAAATGATACGCTCAGGTGTGAATGGAGTCTCAGAGTCTAATGCAGGAACGTGTGCGATAGACAACTACCTCACTACAGGACGCAAAAGGGACATAGGGACTGGCAAAGGAAAGCCGACAGTGTAGCAGTGAACCATTCAGCATAATCCCAGAAGTGTACCGTATGCTGGAAATCTTCAGCCACAGGTATCTCTTGAATACACAGGAAAGCAGAGGCTCAGACAGTGGGACAGGTAAACAATAAAGGATTCTAACTGGCAGCATTCTTTTCTGCGTCCAGGTGACAGGGTAATTAAAACATACAAATCAATTAATATAAGGTAGGTATCACTAACAGATAAAAAGACAGCCGTTTCTTAAAACCATAACCGAAGCTTAAAAACTGACAGTCCCATTTACATATTTGTTTATATTGCCAAGTAGGTTATGTAGTCCTGATGTGGTGTGCAGTTGGTGAATAAAAATGGCTTGCATGGATGTGGATCACAAGAGGAAACCGCATATATTTGTGATGATACCGTGTAGTAGTTTAGGAAACGGCCTTGGTAAGGAGGTAAGCATTCACAACACTGTATGATTCTCCTGTACAAGCATCTTACTGAAGGATGACCCTGATCCTCTGATCATTACATGTCAGTCTGATCTGACCATTAAGTGCCAGTTACTGTATATTATTGCACTGACAGTATGTTACAGTCACTGTCGTCATGTGTGTAATCCATGTGCCCATTGACAAGTTTGTCTCCGGTAGTTCCAGGATGTGCATTAGACTTGTCCCCTCTCTCCAGTAAACATACGAATAGCTGGTCTATTCTGGTGTCCAGGTGCTCCTGTAAACATCTCATCTTCTCATCAATATGATTCATAAGATTCCTCTCCAGACGCTCCATGTGAGCAGACAGCACTTTCTCCAAAGCTGGATCTAGCTTGTCCTCTCTGTAATAAAAGTAAAAACACCTTAGGCAACAAGTAAACAAGCACTGAGCTACTAATAACATAGAGCAAACCTGACAGCTGTGCTAAAATTTAAAATAATGTGTTTAATATTTTTATAGTTATAAGGAATATCTTTTTATACAACTGCTAAGGTAACCTGTATAACTCTGAAGAATTGTAATGGTCCTTTCACAGGGAACGGAGTCCGTTCTGCTCAGCGGGGGATCGATCTGCTGATCCCTACTGAGCAGGCGGACGACAGCTCCGTCTCAGCTCTGTGTGAGGAGAGGGAGTCGTCAGATCCCCGCTGTCCTCTATGGTGGAATCGGATGAGAACGGACTGCTTGTCCGTTCTCATCCGATCTGATCCGCCAGACGGATGGAAAATAGGGTTTCCATTCGTCTGGATTTCACAGACAGGATCGGAATCGGATAGCAGCAGGTGTCAGCGGAGATGTCTCCGCTGACATCCGCTGCCACATAGGGATACATGGAGCATTGGATCCGGTCCGCCTGAAAAACTGACAGGAGGATCACATTGGATCGCCTGTGTGAAAGGGGCCTAAGACATTGGTGAGATTTACTAAAGCTGGAGAGTATAAAATCTGGTGCAGCTGTGCATGGTAGCTGATCAGCTGCTAACTTCAGCTTGTTCAATTAACAAATAAGTTCACTTTTTTTTTTTTCTAAATGCACATTTTTTTGCAGGTTAAACAAAAAAGTGCATTCAATATTTTGTTTCTAAGGAGCCTGCAGAGCATTGCACCTGTGATCTGCAGGTCATGGGTGCAATGTCACCTTCCTGCACACTCACAGGATAGCTGCCTGCTCACACCTCGTACCGGCAGGCAGTTACCTGAGAGCAGGAAGATCAATGTACTATGAGGACTCTCACCAGCGCCTTTGCAGCTCATTGAAAATAAAAAGCTGTTAACTGCAATGGCTGACAGTCCTTTTAGGCATTCGTTCACAGGAAACTGAATGAATGATGCAGTTGTGTGGGCGGAGCTCCACACGGCCGCACTGTTTTCAAGTAGTGACAGTAAGTGTGGGGAGAAGATCCCCAATCCTCTGTCACAGAGGTTTTTCACAGAGAAGCCCTGATCCTCTTCTGTATCCCCTGCCAGTGCTCCGGGCCCCCCTCCCCTCCCCCCCGAGTCCCCACCATAGCAAGCCGCGGCGCTTGCTATGGGATCACTCGTGAGGACTCGCTCTCAATCCGGCTCTGTGTGTATAGACAAAAAGAGCCCCGCCCCTCCTCACTGGCTGTGATTGATGGTAGCAGGAGCCAATGGCTCCCTCTGAGCCAATGAGCAGGGAAAGAATTGAGAGCATCTGCTCTCATGCACAGCACTGGATGGAGATCAGGCTCAGGTTGAGTTGTATGCAGAAGGATTTTTTAATGCATAGAATGCATGAAGGTCAAAAACTTTCAGCCTTTAGAACCACTTTAAGATTTGCCGTTTGAGGGTCTAAATTACCCACCTTGGAATTGAGCATGACTTTCCTCCACGGTCTCGATCAGTGTTGCTCTGCATAGTAAGATTTTGCAGGAGAGGCCGAACAGATTCAGGAGAGACAGCCTGACCCAGCTGGTTCTGCAGAAATGAAGACATCATAGACTTGATATCGGTGGGTGGCGGTTGTTGGAAAGAGGAATGACTCTGTGCAGCTTCCAGTCTGGTATCAGGAATCGTTTTGGCCTGTTGGAGAGTTTCTTCTTTGTTCTGATAAGCTTGAGGCTGGAAGCTGCCAAAGAGCTGCATTAAGTGAGACCCAAATGGAGCCTGATTCTGTAAGTAAGAAATACATAAACTGAAGGAAACTGCAAACTCCATGCATGTCCAATCAAAACAACAAATTCACTGCATACACTATGCTGGTACCACCGCGCAAAAGAGGTAAAAGCAGACACACAAGAGAGGAACATAATCATTGCAGACCCCATATAGGCACACAAGGCAAGTACACAGGGGCATAATAACTGCATACACTCTAGGGTTTATTTACTGAAAGGCCCCTTTCACACATACGGTCCGTTCAGTTCCTCAGTTCAGTCACATCAAAATGTATAAGTTTTTCACCAGTTTTTTCATCCTTTTTTTTTTACATCCACTACCAATGCAAAAACGGATGAAAAACGGACCGTTTGTCCGTTTACATCTGTTTTTCGTCTGATCCATTTTTTTTTTTTTTTTTTTTTTTTTTACGGATGAAAAATAGGGCATTCATCCGTTCCAAAAAACGGACATTGACATAAGCAGATGAAAACGGATGTTAACGGATGATCATCCATTGTCATCAGTTTTTACATAGAGATGCATTGATGTCTGTTTTTCATCCGTCAACGGATGGATGAAAAATGGACAAACGGACCGTATGTGTGAAAGGGGCCAAACTGGAAAGGGCAAAATCTGGTGCAGCTGTGCATAGTAGCCAATCTGCCTCTAACTTCAGCTTGTTCAGTTAAGCTTTGTCGAAAAAAAAAAAAAAACTGGAAGCCGATTGGCTTCTTTGCACAGCTGCACCAGATTTTGCACCCTCCAGTTTTAATAAATCAACCCAATTGTTTGAAGTTTCAGAGCTTTCTGAGACAAATGTCTTTTTACATAGGGTACTAATGTACCTGCTCAGCTCCACGAGGATCTATGGCAGCACTACCTATAATAACCTATCCATCTCAGCAGTGCTAATTACAGATAAAGGCTCAGCTCTTAAAAAAACCTCTGTTCTTCTGTGGAAGTTTAAGTCCAACACTAAAAATGTTTTCTTCTATCTCTGGGTAGATTAAAGAAAATGTGGGAACCTCTGACAGTTTATTGTGTCCCCACTCATAGGGGTTTTCCCCTTCCTGTATCAGGGGCAGGGATGTCAGAGGGACAAAAAGCAAATGGGACAGAGGCAGCAATAAAGATTTTTGGGAGAATGTTTAACCATTTGCCGACCAGTCACTGGGACTGTACTGCGGCAAAGTGGCTCGATTCCATCCAGCGACGTAGACGCTGGACTCCTCCCCCTGTAGGCGCGCTCCCGCTGTTTTCAGTCACAGCGGGAGTCGGGCCAGGGGAGGAGTGGCGGCGATCACCGCTGCTCTTCCCCGATCGTCAGGGAATCGAGCTTGGAGATCCGCCCGCTTGTGCAAACAGAGCGGGTGGATCTCCTAAGTGACAGACAGTGACAGATTGCAGGATTCAGCATAGCTGAACATGCGATCTGTCCCTGTGTCACTCAGTCACCTCCCCCCACACGCGTTAGTAAGCACCAGGCATACATTAACCCCTCCCTCTCCAATAAAATTAACCCCTTCCCTGCCAGTGTCATTTTTACAGTAACAGTGCATATTTATAGCACTGATTACTGTAGAAATGTCACTGGTACCCCCAAAAGTGTCAAAAATGTCAGTCAAGGGTCCGATCTGTCCGCCGCAATGTCGCAGTCCCGCAAAAAAAAAAAAAAACGCAGATCGCCACCATTACTCGTTAAAAAAAAAACAACAAAAATGACAGAAATCTTTCCCTTAGTTAGTAAACGCAATAACTTTTGCGCAAACCAATCAAAATACACTTATTGTGATTTTTTTTACCAAACATAGGTAGCAGAAAACAAATTGGCCAAAAATGTAAAAACATTTTGATTTTTACATTTTTTTTGGGGGGGGGGGGGGATTTCATATAAAAAAAAATGTTAAAAATATTGTTATTTTTTCAAAATAAACGCTCTTTTTTTGTTTATAGCGCAAAAAGTAAAAATCGCACAGGTGATCAAATACCACCAAAAGAAAGCTCTATTTGTGGGAAAAAAAGGACGTAAATTTTGTTTGGATACGGCTTCGCACGACCGCGCAATTGTCAGTTAACCACTTGCCGACTGCCTAACGCAGATCTACGTCGGCAGTCAGCCCCTCACAGGCAAAGCGACGTAGGTCTACGTCGCTAGCTTGTGAGGGTCTAGGGAGCGAGCGCGCGCCGCCTGAGGCGCGCTCCCGCTCCCGCGCGGTCACGCACCCCCCCGCGCGTGTGACCGGCGGACCCGATGTCCGCCGGTCACTCTGTGATCGTCGGGGGAGAGGGAGAAAGTCAGGCGGCTTGTGTAAACAAGCTGCCTGTCATTCTCCCCTGTGTATGAAGGATGATCATACGGTTCTACTATGTAGAACCATTGATCACTGTTCATACATCTGAAGCCACAGCCAATCACAGTAGAAAGCACGCCCCTAGGGAGACACATAGCTCCTCCCTTTCAAAAAAAGTTAACCCCTTCACTGCCAATGTATTTTTACAGTAACAGTGCATATGTATAGGACTGATTACTGTAGAAATGTCACTGGTAACCCCAAAAGTGTCAAAAATGTCAGTCAAGGGTACGATCTGTCCGCCGCAATGTCGCAGTACCGCAAAAAAAAAAAAAAAAAAATCGCAGATCACCAGCATTATGTGTTAAAAAAAAAAAAAAAGACAAAAATCTTTCCCTTTGTTAGTAAACGCGATAACGTTTGCGCAAACCAATCAAAATACGCTTTTTGCGATTTTTTTTACCAAACATAGGTAGCATAAAACAAATTGGCCGAAAATGTTAAAAAATTTAGATTTTTACATTTTTTGGGGGGGGGAATTTCATATAAAAAAATGTGAAAAATATTGCTATTTTTGAAAAATTGACGCTCTTTTTGTTTATAGCGCATGATCAAAAAAAAAAAAAAAAAAAAAAAAAAAAAGGTTATCAAATACCACCAAAAGAAAGCTCTGTTTGTGGGAAAAAAAGGACGCCAAATTCATTTAGATACAGCGTCGCACGACCGTGCAATTGTCCGTTAAAGTCACGCAGTGCCGAATCGCAAAATACCCCCTGGTCAGGAAGGGGGTAAAATCTTCCGGGGCTTAAGTGGTTAAAGTCGCACAGCGCCGAATCGCAAAAAGTGGCCCAGACGTAAGACAGCAAAATCCTCCGGTGGTAAAGTGGTTAAAACATCTCATGCTTTTATGTTATATATGCCTTCCTAGCCCAATAAAGATATGACCCAACCATAGGAAAGATATCTCACTTTCTGCAGAGTCTCCAGGACAGGAAGTGAAATGTCCTTGAAAGTACATAGCAAACATGTATCTCCTGCGCTTGGAAGTGGGCCCAAAGAAAGGTATTGTTCTAAATTCTCATCTTGGCTTGTCTGGATATGCATTGCCTTGCTGCCTTCAAAAAGACTGAGGAAGTCTGACCACACTGAAATAACAAGAAAACACAGAGGGCGCACAGTTTTTCATAAATAGATAATAGGTTTAAAATCCACGATAAAACGTATCACACAACAAGTGAAGTTCAGCAGTACAGCAGGCTAAAACGTTTCGAGGACTTGCCTCTTCATCAGTCCTCAAAAAGCATCAGCCTGCTGTACTGCCAAACGTTACCTGTTGTATGACACGTTTTAAAGCTGCTATCCATTTTTGAAAAATGGTGACACTTGCGTCCGATTAGGAGTATGATACTTAGTGAAATGTCCCTAAAAGACTACAGATAGCAAAACAGTGGACAGTGTTTTAAATATCCCCTACTTTACCCTAAATTTGAAAAAAAAAATAAAAATAGTTTGGCTTTAGATATGTTTAATGAGCTGAGCACAGAAGCTCAACTGATTAGATGGTTGCACTGCTTCTCCCTTTCCGAGCTCAGCTCATACTAGGTCACATTCAGGTATTTCTATAGCTTCCATTTTTAAAAAACATAATTCAATGTCAGAGCTGCATTGATTTGTATATTTTATATATCTGCCTGGGGTTCAGCTATAAAGGATTAGATGGATTGCAGTCACTGTTAACAGCACACACATGCTCACCTTCTGCTGTGCTCGCACCATGTTCATGAGTTGCTCGGCTCCAGGTGACATTTTCCCACCCATGCTATCCATCATACTCTGCACACGCTCCAGATTAATGGACGTCCCCAACAAAGATGGAGTCTGGGAGCATCTCTCAGGGATAGATGTCATTTGCACTGCGATCTCACCTAAAAGGACACTTTGTTTTTCTCCAAGTGAAAGTAGCTACAAGGGGAAAAAAAACATCGCTATTTCAGTTAAAAAAAAAAAAAGATAAATAAATGTAATGATAAACTTCTGCATAGAAATGATTGATGTAAATGTCCAGCCAAACTTTAGACATGCTAGGAACCGGTCACCTCTTTACGGTTGTCTGTGCCCTTGCTGCAGATTTCCCCTCACTTTCAGTCGGGTGAAAACGTTTCCAGCCTAAACCTTACTACGGTAATCCTAAAATGTCCCCAACACCTTTACTAACTAACCCAGTGTTTCTCAACACCGGTCATCAGGGAACACTAACAGGCCAGATTTTAAGTATTACCTTGGGGAGATGCAGACTAGAATACTGCAATCACTGAGCAGCAAATTATATTACCTGTGATTCTTGCAAACCTGGCCTGTTAGGCCCCTTTCACACATACAGTCCGTTTGTCCGTTTTTCATCCATCTGTTGGCAGATGAAAAAACGGACATCAGTGCATCTCTATGTAAAAACGGATCACAACAGATGATCATCCGTTAACACCCGTTTTCATCTGCTTCCGTCAATATCTGTTTTTTAGAACGGATGAATGCCCTGTTTTTCATCCGTCCAAAAACTGGATCGGACGAAAAACGGATGTAAACGGACAAACGGTCCGTTTTTCATCCGTTTTTTCATTGGTAGTGGATGTAAAAAAAAAAAACGATGAAAAAACGGATGAAAAACTGATACATTTTGACTTGACTGAACTGATGAATTGAACGGACAGTATGTGTGAAAGAGGCCTTAGTGTGCCCTGAAGTCCAGAGTTGAGAAACACTGAACTAACCCATGTAAAAAAGATGTATATACTTACCTGTTTTCATCACGCTCTGGTCTGGTCACATGATCCCTTGTATCAAATCAGAGGCGGCTGCAGAGGAATGGAGAGGGCACCCAACAACCTCCTGCAATTACATCACCCATAGCCTCCCCTGTCCCAGCCTTTGTCAGATGCACTCTCTTCATTTCCCTGCAGCCAGCACTGCCTTACACAAGCAATCAAGTGACTGGGGCGAAGCATATAGGTAAGTATATACATCATTTATTTATTTATTTATTACACAGGTTTGTCAGCAAAGGTGGAGGGGGAAGGAACATGTTTAGGACTAGTTAGGTTTGGGTGGGAATTAATCTTTAATACATTGATGGCAAAAGGAAATCTCTATTTGATACAGCTCCCCCCCCCCCCCCCCATCCTCACTCTTTTAGTTTTATATTTATTTTCAAGAAAGAGTTTTATTTAAAAGTGATTCTAAAGGAATTTGTTTAAAAAAAAACAAAAAAAAAAAAAACAACATGTTATACCTACGTGCTCTGTGCAATGGTTTTGCACAGAGCAGCCCAAATCCTCTTCTCCTTTGGTCTGCCCCCACCAGCGATCCTGCCGAGTGCCCCCCAATGGAAAGCCGCTTGATACAGGGGCACTTGAGCAGGCTCGCTCCTGAGCCGCAATCTGTGTGTCCATTCACACAAGAGTGCGTGTTGGCCCTGCCAACCGCGCTCTCCTTATTGGCTCACTGGCTGTGATTGTCAACAGCAGGAGCTGCTGCGTGAGCCAATGAGGAGAGAGAAACCTGGGAGAGTCGCTGCTGTTATGCACTTAGCTGGATAGGCATAGGGCTGAAGTATAAAGGGGGGGGGGCTACAACCAGAAGGTTTTTTACCATAATGCATAGAATGCATTAAGGTAAAAAAAAAAAAAAAAAAAAAAAACCTTGAACCTTTAGAACCACTTTAAAGGACACCTGTCCTTAGAGAATTTTAGGGGCTACTGTTGATCTTCTACAAAGTGATAGTTACTTTGCTGTATCTGGCTTTAGAATTTTTGAGTCACAGACACATGCATGATGTAAATAGCAATCACAAAAGTGTCTTAGTTCCCTATCTATATTGAGATATATTGCTCCAGGTTCAGTAACTCAAAAACCAATAAAGGCTAAAGCATCAGCCTGACATCCAGGGAACTAACACTCTCATAAGGGGAGGTCAGCAAAACAGCTTATATAAAGGCTCGAACCAAGGAATGCAAAGCAGTCTTTTGACCCTCAATTGTGCCTAAGGCCAGCATTTTCGACCCCTACTTGCAAAAAATTTAGAATACTCTTGATTATATATTTACAGGGATGCCACTTCCTGGCCTCACACCAGGAAATGTAAGACTTCCAGACTCTGTAATAAATGTTCCTAGAGACTGGCTTCCTAGAGTTTATCACAGTAGAGACTGCAGGACCAGATATGCCCCGCTCCCTCAAAATTTTGGCTTCGAAAGCCAAACCGTCAATTTTAGAGACTGTAAAGCAGGGTGGAATATGGCACAATGAGAAAGCAGGTCCGGACATAGCTGGACAAAGCTGGAGCCACCAGGATTACTGGCCTCTTTTCTTCCTGAATCCTGCTCAGAAGTCTTAGCAACAGCTAGACTGGAGGAAAGGCATAGATCAGGGAGAACTGATCCCAGGGAGTCACCAAGGCATCCACTCCAACTGCGAGCGGATCACTGGTCCTGGATACAAATCTGTCCAACTTGTTGAATCTGGATGCCAACAGATCTACGTCCAAAACCCACCAGCGTTGACAAATCAATGCAAAGATCTCGGGATGTAAAGACCATTACCCTGGAAACATCTGCTGGTAACTCAAAGTCCGCCTGCCAGTTCTCTATTCGCAGAATAAATACTGCCGACAGGCATGGTGCAAATTTCTCCACCCAGGATAGGATGTGACCCACCTCCTTCTGGGCTGACTGACACTTGGTGCCCCCTGATGGTTGATGTAGGCCACAGTCGTGGCATTGTCAGATTGGACACTGACGGGGCAACCCCGGAGTCTGGTAGTCTAGAATCTTAGAGCCAGACAAACTGTTCGAATTTCCAGGATATTGATGGGCAAGCTCCTTTCTAACCAGGACCATTCCCCTTGGACAGTGGCTTCCTCCAGAACTGCTCCCCAGCCAGAGAGACTGGCATCTGTGGTCACCACCTCCCAGACCACTGACTTCCCTATCTCCACCAAATTCCTGATTACCAACCACCAACCTGAGACTCTGATGCACCCTTGGTGACAGAGACATTCTAGGGCCTGGATCTTTTTGCTCAGGGCTGACAGAATGTTGTTTTGTAATGGTCTGGCATGGAATTGGGCAAAGGGAACTGCTTCAAATGAAGATACCATCTTCCCTACCAACTTCATGCAAAGACGAACAGAAGGATACTTTTTCCCTCTTACGATCCGGACAAGCTCCTTTACAGCTTCAACCTTTCTTGGCGGCAAAAACACTTTTGCCTGTACCATGTCCACAAGGAGACCCAGATATTCTAGACTCTGAACCTGCTGAATGCTGATTTTGCCAAACTTAGAATCCAACCCAGACGTTCAAAGAACTGAACTGCCCGTAACACATTCTGGCTAAGAGTAATGAGCAATAGATCGTCCAGGTATCCTACAATTGTTATCCCCTGAGATCTTAGAATTGCCAATAAAGCTAGGGTTTTTGTGAACACTTGTGGAGCCGTGGCTAACCTGAAGGGCAAAGCTACGAACTGAAAATGGCGGACTTTCACCGTGTTTAGAAACTGTCTCAGGGCTTTGAGGTCCAGAATAGGTCTCACATCTCTGTTTGGTTTGGGGACTACGAAAATATTTGAGTAGAAGCCCCTGAATTTCTTGTCGACCGGAACCTCTGTAATCACTGCTTGTGATTTCAGATGGTCCAGAGCCTCAAAAAAGGATTTCTCTTAATGGATTTGCAGGTATGTTGGACCTTAAAACCTGAGGATGAGGAAACACCTGGAATTATAGTTTTTACCCCTGCGAGACTGTGGAAACAACACAGCTGTCCTGAATCACTTCTACCCAGGCATCTGAGAACTGTAGTAGCCTTCCCCTCACCTGAGTGGGGGCGCCCCTTCATAAGGTAGATTTAGAGCGAGGCTTGGTAGGCCTCTGGACCCCGGTTTCCTTCTGCCCTTGCCCTGGAAGTTTTGCTCTAGATCTAGACGGCTGAGGCTGTTGAAACTGCCTAGGATTAGAAGTATTGGGTACTTGAGCGTTAGACACCTTAAAAGAAGGACGTTTACTCCTCCTCTAAACTGGTAGAAGTGCACTCTTCCCCCCTGAAATCTTTTGGATTTATCCAGATTGTCACCAAATAGGCATTCCCCATGAAAGGGAAAACCAGTTAGTGACTTCTTACAAGGTAATTCCACAGACCAATTCTGCGCATATGTACTGACAGAAGAGCAAACTGTGACACCTGCTGTGTGGAGTCCATAAGAGCATCTACAAAACACAAAGCCCAAGGCAAGTCTGTTATTTCTCCAGCAGACTCCCCCTGAGCAGGAATACTCTTGGCTACCTGCTTAATTAGGTCCTTCAAAGACTGACAACCTCCTATAGATGCCACTGTCAGTTGTATCACAGACCCAGCAATAGCAAAAGAAGCTTTTAGTAAAGATTCCAAATTTTTATCTGCTGGATCTTTAAAAACCCGGGCATTGTCTACAGGACAACAGTAAAAAAGGGAATGGTCTAACACTCGCAATTGTAAACACCTCCATCCCTAATATATACGAAAACAACAGAGAGGTGGCCCTAATGGGACTTTAAATGAGGTTGAATACAATAGTCATAGAAGGTCAAAGAGTAAATTTTATTATCAGATAAAATATATGATAAATGTAGGCATAAATGTATGACATAACCACAGGCATAATTGCAAGCATATAAAACATGTTTAACATAATAGAAAAATAGCAGCATTGCAGCAATTGAGACATAGTGACAGCATATCAACATGGATATTGCATGACAATAAATAATTAGTATGGAAAAACTTTACGCGTTTCGTGGGTCCCTACGCCCACTCATCAGGAGTATGTAGGTGATTCTGTCAAAAATGAACAAATGAATTATGAATGTCTGCTATGCCTTAAGTTGGACAGAAAATATAAAAATACAACAAATGTGTAACCCAAATAGGGAAACCACACTTACATCTAACTGAATCAAACTGGTATGCGCTGCCAGAGGAGGGGGTATCAACGTCTCATCCGGGAGCTGAAGGGGCAAGACCACGCCGCAACACAGTGGGGAACCAGGTGAGGAAAGATATGTGATAAAAGAAGGGGGAGTATTTTGATGATTGTAGATAAAGTGACACTGGCTGAAAATATATAAATATTCCCCCTTCTTTTATCACATATCTTTCCTCACCTGGTTCCCCACTGTGTTGCGGCGTGGTCTTGCCCCTTCAGCTCCCGGATGAGACGTTGATACCCCCTCCTCTGGCAGCGCATACCAGTTTGATTCAGTTAGATGTAAGTGTGGTTTCCCTATTTGGGTTACACATTTGTTGTATTTTTATATTTTCTGTCCAACTTAAGGCATAGCAGACATTCATAATTCATTTGTTCATTTTTGACAGAATCACCTACATACTCCTGATGAGTGGGTGTAGGGACCCACGAAACGCGTAGAGTTTTTCCATACTAATTATTTATTGTCATGCAATATCCATGTTGATATGCTGTCACTATGTCTCAATTGCTGCAATGCTGCTATTTTTCTATTATGTTAAACATGTTTTATATGCTTGCAATTATGCCTGTGGTTATGTCATACATTTATGCCTACATTTATCATATATTTTATCTGATAATAAAATTTACTCTTTGACCTTCTATGACTATTGTATTCAACCTCATTTAAAGTCCCATTAGGGCCACCTCTCTGTTGTTTTCGTATTGTCTACAGGACAGGTTAAATTTCTATTTACAGAAGAAAATAGCAGCATCAACCATAGGCATACTATACTTCTTTGTGAATTTTTCCTCCATAGGATACAACAGAGAAAACCTTTTGGGAGGAAAAAAAACCCTATACTATTCGCTCTAAACGGGGATGTAAAGGGAAAAGCCTGAGAGTTCTGTGGAGGGGCGTAATGAGCCTAATGAAGAAAAAGAGACTTCAGAAATCTCTAAGGGGGGTAATATAAATCCAGGACCATTTCAGCGAGAGACTAAATTAACAATCTCTGAGACCACAGACCCTGACTCCCCGGAAGTGGAATCCTCAACTTGACCTTCTTCTAGGTCATTTACAGCTACTTCTTAAACATCTTCTGCCCAATCCTGTACTAAAACACAGGGGGGGGGGGCTCAGGTGAGGGGAATCTATCACGTTTCCTCCCTCCTTGTGATACTGAAGCAATCGTGCCAGCAATCTTTCCCTCAAGACCGGCTAAAGCTGATACCAAATCATCCTTAGTGACGTAGGCTGAGACAGGAGCACTAGATGCAGCTACTTTGCCTGACAACCGTAATGGCTCAGATTAACCCAGTCGCCTCTGGCCTCCCAGGGAAGGTTAACACAGAGAATGATCGGCTAGGATCTTCCAATCCTGATGGCAGCACACTTGTGGCCCTTCCTGCTGTACCTTTAAAGTAGCCTTACTTATCAATCCTGCCGCAGGACTCTGCTTATAGCTAGAATCCAACCTTCACCCATCACGGCGGTTCTGTCACTTGTGGACCTTCAAGGACCGGGCCCCCCTATAATCTTGGGGCCTCTCCCTTGGACCTGTAGGGCACCCTGCCGGATCGCCTTTGGAGTTAGTCTTTACCAAGGGTCCGGATCCCAGGGTCCAGTGCCCAAGGGAGTTCGCATTAAAGGCAACACCTCGCAGTCTTCTATCTACCGAGGCTCAGGTACCATCCATTTTAGTCTTTTACTTTCGGATGGATCTGATTGCCAAGCCGCTTGGATCCTGCCGGATCTTTATCCGGGACCATAGCATAACTTTAAAATATGGAGAGCTTCTCCATCCATGACCATTACCTCTAAGACAATGGTGAAAAAACAGAGATACTTCCTGTATGGGAGAGGTTATATAAAGGGAGACTTCATGTATTTTTAGTGCCAGTGTCCACTCACCTATAGGTGGCGTATAACCCAGATAGTAATTATTATGGCTGCTGTGTCCCGTGATGTACAATAAAGAAAATTATTATATAAGCATTTTTTTAAATCAGTGTGGGTGCATTTATTAGATTGTTTGAAAAAGCTGGAATATGCCTTTAATGAGGGGTGTGCTTTAAGTAGGCAGACACCTAAAGAAGTACCTTGACTTTACAAGCGGGCACAGGAAAATCGAACTTCAAGTATGTTCTGTACAAGGTAAAGGGCTCCTCGTCTTCACAACCTCTGAAGGAACATTTTTCTCCTCGACTGGTACCCAAATACTCCTCCTCCTCCTGACCATCCTCAGAGATGCTGTACACCTCTATGGTTCTGGCTTCACTGCATAAGCTGACCTCCAGTAAATGGTGTGTCCCTTGTGCAGCACAGGAGATGGTCAGGGTGCAAGGAATGACATCACCTGTGGGACGTGGCAGCTCCAAAACAACGCACTCCTCCCTGAAAAAATAAAACACAAAGCATGCATTAAAACATTAATAGTAAGGCCAAATATACATGTGCAGCAGTCCCTTTACACCCTTTGGAAAGTGAACCAATCGCTTTTCAGAGGCAGGTTCCAAGTGTTCATAAGGTGATACTCCTGCCTAATGTATGCCTGCTTTTTGGGGGTTTTTTTCAGCTAAAGGGGCTTTTTGAGGTGGGCAGTCAGGATACAGTAAAAACAAGCTGTTTTTACCACCCCTCTGCCTCATGTGTGAACCTAGCCTTACGATCACCATAATAAAGATCAGAGAGGAATTTTAAATATTTTTTAAAGTTTTGGATAGAGTAGAGAATGGCCTCCTCCGTGTCTCATTCAAGAGAGATTCCACCTCATTACCTGTCCTTTAGATACAACAGGAAGTGGAAAGAACTCTCTCAATAGTGAGCTAAATCCGCTCTAAGACAGCTTTCACCAGATCAACTCACCAATGGAATTTACTTTCATGGACTAGGCATGTTCATATTGTGCATCATCTAATCTATTTATGTATCATCAAAAGAACACATGCATGGCCCAGGTCAGTGACACACTTAGTAGTGATAAAAGGAGATAAATGACAGACCTGGAAACTGCACCTTCAAAAAGTCAAAGATCAATGGCATCTTGCCCAGACTGAGCTCTGCTGTACAGTGAAGTTTGGGTAATAACATCGCTTGCAAAGAAAAAAAATGATATATTATATATATATATAATTAACAGAGCCTCAATGATCTGTATTTTATATCTGTCCAGAGTTCAGTTGTAAGCATCTCTCTACTTTCCCTAGACAAGTATACCCTGAGCTGCAAATCAAACTGAACTTGCAAATTAAACTTTGCACAAGACATGCTGGGGGTTACAGACAAGGATGGGATGACAGGGGGTGTAGAAGAGGTAAGTACAGACTCTTTGTGACGCTGACTATGAAGCAGACCTGCTATCTTGTCCAGTCCAGAATCGCTTTAAATAAACTGTAAATCACACTTTAGTGTAGCTGGCTATATTTGCACCCTGGCGGGGATAATACCATGGGATGCTCAGCTCAGCAGTACAGATCTGCTCACAGGGCCATGCTGCCGTATACATAACAAGGATTGTTCAATATGATTGTTTTTGGGGAAAAAAAAAGGTATAGAAATAATTTGTACTAAGTGGATAATACACTATTTTTCATAAAAGGGTTCCAGCTATGCAGAGGGCAGTGGTGAGCCAGATCTGCAAGGAGGCAGGTGGCAACATTAATGGAAGGTTTCAGTGGGAAAACAACTCTGCAGAGGAGGGAAGGCTCAGCAGGAGAGGATGAGTGGGAAGCCATCTCCACAGGGGAGGGACAGCGGGGAGCCAGCCGGCTGTGTGTGTGTGAGAGTGAGAGAGAGAGGAGAGGGGGTAGGGAGGTACCTTACTGAAGGGAAAACAGGGAGATGGCTTTGCAAGAGAAGAATATTTGGGGGGGGGGGGGGGGGGGACTTAGTTCTGCAAGTGAACGATAGTGAGGAGATAGCTCTGTAGGCTTAAGGAAAGTAGGTAAACATTGTTGCTGGGGACCGTAGTGAAAGAACTGTGCAGGGGAGGGACCGTGGGGGAGACAGCGCTGTGCAGGGGAGGGACCGTGGGGGGGAGACAGCGCTGTGCAGGGGAGGGACCATGGGGGGAGACAGCGCTGTGCAGGGGAGGGACCGCGTGGGGGGAGACAGCGCTGTGCAGGGGAGGGACCGTCGGGGGAGACAGCGCTGTGCAGGGGAGGGACCGTGGGGGGGAGACAGCGCTGTGCAGGGGAGGGACCGTGGGGGGGGAGACAGCGCTGGGCAGGGGAGGGACCGTGGGGGAGGCAGCGCTGGGCAGGGGAGGGACCGTGGGGGAGACAGCGCTGGGCAGGGGAGGGACTGTGGGGGAGACAGCGCTGGGCAGGGGAAAGACAGTGGGGACAGCTCTGTGAGGGGAAATAGTTAGACATCTGTGCTGAAAAGTGACAATGGGGAAAGAACTATGCGGGGGAGAGACAGTTAGGAGATGGCTTTGCAAGGGAGGAATATAGAGGGAGGCTTAGTTCCTCAGGGGAGGGACAGTGGGGAGACAGCTCTGTAGAGGGGGGATTGTGGGAAGGCAACTCAATAGGGAAATAGTATGGGAAGGGGGAGAGGTTAGTGCTGCAGGGGAGGGACAGGGGGGGAAGATAATTGGGCAGGGGAGGGGCATTGGGTAGAGTTCTGCAAGGGAGGGGCGTTGGTGAGCCAGCTACGCAGGGGAGGGACAACAGGGAGTCGGGGCCATCCAATAACAAGCTGTTCTCACCTTGATGTGATCCCCGGGGTGGTGGTAGCAGGTTGGGCCGAGCCTTTCACATGGAGCACAGAGGAGAGATCACCATGACAGAGCCAGGAGCTGGAGCACAGCACAGGGCCCCGGGCACTCTGCACTGAGGACATCTCCCGGCACTGCTACGTCATCACCATAATACAGTGCTCTGCCTGCCCGCCGAGACACTCATTACAGCAAAAATCAATGAGCTCCTGTAGAAAGAAACAGACTTCCGCCCGCTGCAGAAGGCACTAGAGATGTCTGATGTAAGCGGCCATTTTGCCGTAGTCCGCTCTCGTCTGCTGCCAGCCGACATTCTGTCAAAGCTTCTCGTTACAAGCCTATTGACTTTACTCCAACATAACCCTGCGAATTTGCCCCCTTGCCCTCCTACTCAAGTATCTCATGCTTTCATTCTACTTTTCTCCTGTCACCATTTCAATGATGTACCCGGATGAGGAGTTTTGGTCTCCGAAAAAATGGCCGCCACTGTGATGTAGTTATGATTCATGTGTTGTGGGCGGAGTTAGAAAACTGGAGCGTCTCTTATCCCCAGTGTGCGCACAGCGCCACCTATGGGTTGGCTGAGTAAAGCGAAGAATAATACATTGAAGATAACACAGCAGTTCATGCGCTCCATCTATGTGACTATGAGGACCTCTCCAGCTGGAGTTAGAAATTGTACATGCACCAAACTGGGATCTTTTTTGAGCTGTTAGCTTTTTTGTTTGTATTTAGGGCCCATTCATACTGATCCATTTTTTATGCATTTTGTGGGTAAAACATTTGGAAGAAAAATGCATGAAAAAATGTATCCCTTCAAATCCCATGGAACTTGTACCCGCAGTGCGCTGCGGCTGGGTGCGGCGGGGCGTTATTAAAAGTCTTGCATGCTGCATCTTTGTGTGCTTTATTACCACCTCCTTCCCAAGCCCATTCAGACACTTCACTCCTACTTCCACTTTTGTTTGCTAGAAAAAAAAAAAAACTTTCATGAATTAACCAGTTCTGGCCTGGAAGATTTTCCCCCTTAATGACCAGGCCGTATTTTGCGATTTGGCACTGCGTTACTTTAACAGACAATTACGCGGCCGTGCGAGGCTGTACCTAAATAAAATGTATGTCCTTTTTTTCCCACAAATAGAGCTTTCTTTTGGTGGTATTTGATCACCTCTGCCATTTTTATTTTTTGCGATATAAACAAAAAAAAGAGCGACAATTCTGAAAAAAAAAACAATATTTTTCACATTCATATAACATACTTTGTACTTTGACGTAGTGGTGGGCTTGAGCACGATATGGCCATATGGTGGGACCAAATCCCCATTTTTATTTATGGATTGTCTTCATATTTGATAGTCATTTCTTTTGCATGTGTGCGCTATTCTTTTTTAATATGCATGTCGCTTGGTTCATAGCTGCACCAGCTTTAGATATACATGTTCAGGGTTTGCTCCCCCAACTTTTTGCTTGTTTAATATGTATTCGGTCTGACCAGACTTCTGGGGTTGAGCACCCCCCCCCCCACACACACACACACACACACACACACACACACCTGTACTCTATCAGTGTCCACTATCAAGTAGATATAGGGGGAGTCCCCTGTAGTGCATTAGCACATCTCTCCCAGCAAGGAGCGTTGTCTCCAAGGGTTAGAGAGGCTGGATTCATCCTTTTTTATGGATAGT
The DNA here is from genome assembly GCF_965119305.1 of Pelophylax lessonae. Lineage (NCBI taxonomy): Eukaryota > Metazoa > Chordata > Amphibia > Anura > Ranidae > Pelophylax > Pelophylax lessonae. Next base: position 78,514,536 of record NC_138776.1, on the reverse strand, counting down.
GTAGGACCCACTGATAATGGGGTACTTTGAGGTAGTGGTGGGCTTGAGCACGATATGGCCATATGGTGGGACCAAATCCCCATTTTTATTTATGGATTGTCTTCATATTTGATAGTCATTTCTTTTGCATGTGTGCGCTATTCTTTTTTAATATGCTATATAACATTCCCAAAAGGAAAAAAAAAATAAAAATATTTTTTTTTTAACATTGTAGGCCAATTTGTTATCGCGTCTACAAAATAGGGAAAGATATATGTCATTTTTTTGTTTTTTACTAGTAATGGCGGCGATCTGCGATTTTTAGCAGGACTGCGACATTGCAGCGGACAGATCGGACCCCTAACTGACATTTTTGACACTTTTGGGAGGACCAGTGACATTACTACAGTAATCAGTGCTAAAAAAATGCACTGTTACTGTAATAATGACACTGGCAGGGAAGGGGTTAACACAGTAATTGATCAAGGGGTTAAATGTGTACCTAGGGGCAAATTTCTAACTGTATGGGGACAGGGCTTATGAAATGACCAAAGAGACCTGTGTTCCTATATAGAAGGATCACAGGGGCTCTGTGATCATTTCAGAGAGAACAACGGTCAGCTGTGTTTACAACAGCTGACCGTTCTTCTCTCTCATCGAGGAACGATCGCGGGGGTCAGGCGGCAATCGGAGCTGCCTGCCCTGTGCATCGGAGTCCCCGCTGATGAGTGGGGGGTGGGAGCGCAGCGGCGGCGGCGCACGCTCGCTCCCTAGCTGCAGGTGCGTGACCAACGTATACCTACGTCAGTTCGTGCAGGAGGGCCGTTATTCTGCGGCAGGCTGTCGGGAAGTGGGTAAAAAAAAAAAAAAAAACAGTAAAGTTAGTCCAATTTTTTTGTATAATGTGAAAGATGATGTCACACCGAGTAAATAGATTTAAGTGGGGGGGGGGGGGGGGTACCGCGCTTCAGGGAAAATGTAAACGTGAATTAAAATATGTGTATTCTATTCATTGTGTATATGAATCAATATTAAATAGATAAATAAATATATACTGTGATAGTGCTGAAAATTCTTTTGTAGTGTCTCCTTTAAAATGATATTGTTTTTTTGGAAAAATGCATCAATAAATCTTAAAACTCCTAATTCATTAAAGTGAATCTATAAATATAAAGTGCACAGGTGCATGTACATTCAATAAAGGTGCCTATAGTGTTATCTGTGTTAATCCAGAGTATTTAAGATTGATATTCATAAACCCAGTGACAATAAAGTGTTCAGTGCTCACCTGTGTGCTAATGAGGTCAGCTGCTGAATTCCCTCCTGTGTCTTATGGTGGCCATACACCATAAGAAAAATCGTCCGAAATTCGGTCATTTGGACAGTTCGTTAAAGTACAGAGAGAGGGAAAGGATGTCAGTTTCTCTCTTTCTGTACAGGGCACCATTGGTGCCAGCCGCATCGTTCCCAGGCCTCCACAATGGGACTGGAGAGCCCAGGAGAGGCGGTGGCAGGAGGGGGGTGGGACCCCCTTCCATCACCCGCAGAAGTGTTTGAGTGGCTAATTGGCCACTCAGATCACTTCTGCATTATAGAGAATCGCTGGCTGCAAAGAATGGTACTGGGATACCAATATAACCAATGAAACCCAAGGACGTACAGGAACATCTTTTCTACTGCAGACTGGGACAGAGACCCCCCTTTCCACCTCAGACTGGGACAGAAATGCCCCCTTCCACCGCAGACTGGGACAGAGACCCCCCCCTTTCCACCGCAGACTGGGACAGAGACCCCCCTTTCCACCGCAGACTGGGACAGAGACCCCCCTTTCCACCGCAGACTAGGACAAAGACCCCCATTTCCACTCCAGACTGAGACAGAGACCCCCTCATAGCCACATCCCAACAGAGATAGAGTCCCCCATCACAGACACCCCACAGAGATACAGAGAGACCCCCATCATAGCCCCATCCCACCAGCAGAGACAGAGCCCCCCATCACAGATATACCCCCCCAGAGAGACCCCCATCATAGCCCCATCATAGCCCCATCCCACCAGAGACAGAGTCCCCCATCACAGACATATATAACCCCCCAGAGATACAGAGACCCCCATAATAGCCCCATCCCACCAGAGAGTCCCCCATCAAACACATACCCCCCCAATCAGAGACATTGCCCCCATCAGAGACATCACACACGTCCACACTTTGTGTCCTAGAAAGGCTACACTCATCCCTCCACTCTATGTATGGAGGGTGCAACGGTTGTCATCCAGGCCGGACTTCAAGCATGTCTTCCACTCCTTCTCTCCATTATATAAACATTAGAGGATTAGTAGTCTACAAAAAGAAGAAAACATTGTTGTCAATTCAGTGTACAGGAAGCGACAAGGACATTTAGGCAAGATCAACAGGTATTTTATGTCCTTGCTGAAAGTTTTCTTATCCTGAAAAATATAAGCAAATGCAGCCACCATAATGTGGACTGATGAGCAGCAATATGTTACATTCTTGTTCTGGGTTTTAGATATTCTTTAAGCAAAGGCAACTCCTTGGGGTGCCTCTGGCTCCACATTGCAATGTGTATTGTAGGATCCTCCTAGGTGGGTGCTATGATAAGTAGATTACAGTTGGTTCATCTGCTTAACAGGAGAACTGTTAGAAAAACCTCAACTGATGCCTGCTCAGTGTGTTCAAGTGCTGCTAGTTCTGCCTCTGGCTTCCTCTGTATTTAAGCAACCTAGGAAGGTGCTCTATGAATAGGTGGAACTCATGCAGGACTCCCAATGCCGGGGGAGGGTATTTATACATTGGGCATACTGAGCCCTGGGTCCTTCCTGGAGAGGAGATTCCCAGTCTGGGAGGGGGCCTCTCCCAGGCACCTGCTGCCATGCTGCCTCAGGTGGGTGACTTGAGGGCCTGAAGTCTGAGAGAGTGACCCTGGTTCTACAGAGAGCTGGATGAAGGGGCTGTCTATTGAAGATATGGTATGGTATCACTAGTTTGGAGTGTCACTTGGAAGTTGGAAGGAGGCTACCAGCTGTCCCTGGACATTGTGTGAGTACAGAAAATATAAAGGATCCAAAGGCTTGTGCTCTTAAGTCCTTCTGGTGTGCTATACAGTCAGCTAAGGGTCCAGACAAGGGAACACTGGTTATTGTTCTGAAGAGCTTGTCCAGTTGCTGCTCCTGCATAGGACTCTGCTCAGTTTCTTCTACTTTTGGACTGCCAAATACAGAAGCAGTCAGCCATAACTGGCTTGTGTTCTGAAGAGTTTTGTCCAGTTACTACTGCTACTGAGGGACTTTGCTCAATCTTAAAACGACTTTGTTGCTACTGGCAAGGATAAGTCTTCTATCTGCTATCAGCAAGGACTTCGCCAGAGCTTAAGCAAGAGATTAGTTAGATGTCCTAAGATGTGAAACTTTCTTTTTTTTTGGAGTATCTCACTAAACCCCCTCCCTATCCAAGTTCTCCAAAATAAAACAACAAAAACCCCTAAACTGATCATTGAAGGCAATGAGCAGAAGTGTGTGTGCACCTGGCCGTGTGAATCTACCATGTGCCTGGCTGAAGGGCAAAAGTGGGGATCTGGGCAAAATACCAGCGGCTCCTTCGGTAGCTCTAAAGTATTTTATGCCTGGGCTGTAAAATGAATGCCCTGAAGAGCAGATAACAGTATTTGTACTCCAATATAAATCAATCCTATAGTAATGAATGAGTTTTGTTGTAGTAAAAAGCAGGGTAACAGGTCTGAACAGGGCCTAGATTAGGGGGGCCAGACGTCCCCAGTCTCCGGGGACAGTCCCCGGACTGAGGACACTGTCCCCGGACCAAGTCTGTCCCCGGTTTTGTCCCTGGCACTGATCTGTGCAGCGGTGGCTGACAGACGCTTCTCCTTCTCTTCCTCCCGTGGCTGTCAACTACATCATTGAAAGCCACACAGGGAGATCAGTGCTTGTAACTCCACCCACCGCCGCACAGATCATCCCTGAATGCCCATCAAATGTTCCTAATCTCTTGGCGCCATGCCCTCCTTTCAGCTCCTCCTTGTCCCCCCCCCCCCCCGCTGTTCTCCTTGGACTCCCCTCTGTGCTCCTCTGGCTCCCCTTCTGTGCTCCTCCGATCCCCCTCTGTGCTCCTCCGGCTCCCCCTCTGTGCTCCTCTGTTCCCCGATGTGCTCCTCAAACTCCACTCTGTGCTCCTCTGGCTCCCGTTCTGTGCTCCTCTGGTCCCCCTCTATGCTCCTCCATTCCCCCTCTGTGCTCCTCTGGTCCCCCTCTATGCTCCTCTGGTCAGCCTCTGTGCTCCCTCATAGCAGGAGACATAGGCTCCTGCTAAGTCTCCTGTCCATTCATCTTCAGTGCGCCTGAGGCTGCAGAGAAAGGGACTGGGGAATCTGTGTCCTCAGCCCCTTTCTCTGGCTCAAAGGCGAGATGTCAGGGGTCTGTTTAGACCCCTGATATCTCACCAAAGCCCACCAACAGGGCTGATAAAAAAAAAACTGTAATTAATAATAAATTTAAAAAAAAACACCATCCACTCCCCCCCCCCCCAAAAAAAAAGCATTGTAAAAAAAAAATAACAAAACAACATATAAATTGTAAAAAATAAAATTATGAAAAATAAAAAAAACTACTGCCGCCAACCACTGCCCTACTGATACAATCCACTGCCAACCTCCTCCCCCGAAAGAGAATTGTGAAAAAATAAAAAAATAAAAATAATAAATTAAATTGTAAAAAATATATATATATATATATATATATATATATATATATATATATATATATATATATATATATCTGTAAAAAATGTATATATATATATAAAAAACAAAAAAAATAAAAAACGACTTACACTGTCCACTGCTCTACTGTCACTGTCCAGCCATAGCCGTCCACAACCCCCACCCCCAAACAAAGCAATTTGAAAAAACATTTGAAATGAGTTAAAAAAAAAATTGTAAAAAATTATACAAAATAAAATAATAAAAAGAAAAAACTACTGGCACAATCCACTGCTCTACTGACACTGTCCACTACCCTCGCAAAATATTTGTAAAAAAAAAATACAAAAATAAAATTGTAAAAAATAATAAAAAATAAAATATTAAACAAAAAAAACTGACACTGTCTATTGCTCTACTGCACTGCACTGCGCTACTGACACCACCCCGCACATACTAACTACCACCATATACTCCACACTCTTCTCCTGCACATACTACCCACTGCCATATACTCTGCACTCCTCTCCCTTAGCTGATTATTATATATTAGTGTCACTGTTGATGTCAGTGTCAATTAGTCAGTTAAGCAAGCCATAGATGATTAGAATGCCTGGTTTAGCAGGGACCAGCTAAGGTTCGAACCATCTCTGGGCGAAGCCCTGAACTCTGCACATAGCGCACCCCTGAACTCTGCACTCTGTACATAGTGCACCTCTGCGCTTCTTTGGTAATCATAAAATACAAAATATGCATTAAAAAGCTTTTTCTTTATCTTATCTACTTAGCATTTGGTAGTCATATTCCAAAAAAATTCCAAGAAGTATCTTTTATTTATCTCATGGACGAAATGTGAGAAATAACGTATATATCATACAATCATTCCATAAACACATACCACATACACTGTATATATCATTTTTTAGAACTTATGCTTATAAAATAGTTTACCATTTGCCATTAAAAAAAAAAAACGTCGCCGGATTTCATTTTAAAAATCTGGTCACCTTAGCCAAGATGTTCTTTTTTTTCCTGTACTGTTATTCTATATTCAGATAACCTTACTGATCCCTTTTCTTATCACCCATTCTCTTGATATGCAAATAAACTTTAATTGTGTTTTGTACATTGCAAATATCATATCTATTGGATTAAGAAATCTTTTAATTTGAATAGCTGAGTCATGTTAAAGAGTCCTTTTAACGACATCACTTTGTCTACACCACAATAGTTGTAGAACAGGTTATCTCGCATGCCTGAGAAGCTGCAGAGAGATCGACTTCAACCTTTCAGTGTATGATCCTGTTTTCTTTCCCTGGACTTACCTGGGCAGAGAGGAGAGCTACAATCTGGCTTTTCTGGTTCCTCTTTTAGACCTTGTGACATAATGTAGCTGGCTGATGTGCCATGAACGGCCCATGAAGCTCACACTTCCTCAAGCCATGCGGGAGAGTCAGCTGCTGTTGGGGCTTCTATGTCTGCTGCTCTGGGGTGAGTTACTTTGGGGGGGGGGGGGTAACAAGGTACATGGTGACTGGTACCACCTCTCTGGTTTCTTAGGACATCGCTTTTAGAGCTTTGTCGTTGGATATGTTCCTGATTGGGAAATGTAGTTAGTTGCATTGTAAGAATGGCTTTCTGTTTAAAGTTTACATTACTAGAGTCCTGTATATTATGTACTGTATGTTTATGCCACGCCTGTTATCAAACGGGATAGTTCATGCTAAGTGGTTTTTGGCATTACACATTGGTATTGATTATTGTTCAATCAGACAATATTTTAGATGAATGTTAAACTGCCACTATGGGTGGCCGTTTTGCTATCAGGGTGATTATTCCTTTTCTTGATCAATATGTTTATTAAATGTTTAACATACACAAAATACAAAATATACATAAATACATTCATAAAAATAAATTATGGAGTATCAAAATATTTATTGACATTTTCCTTGTGACACAAAATAGGATTAGCATTATTAGGTAGGATGTCCAGTGGTGGTTCAGTTGTGAAGAATGTAATAGTGGGTTTCTCAACCAGGGTTCCTCCAGAGGTTGCTAGGGGTTCCTTGAGCAATGAAAAACGTTTCAGATAAATTCCCACTGACACCATTGATCTTTTTAGCTATCTGTAAGGGGGTAATTCTTCCCAATGACCACTAGTGTAAGGCAGAGGCGTAACTAGAACCTTCAGGGCCCCGGTGCAAGAAACCATGAAGGGCCCCCCCCCAGACCCCTTCCCTTCAAGCCTGGGACTTTTCCCACTGATCCTCGGGCCCTTTACTCTCATTGCGGGGCCCTTTATTACGGTCCCGCAGCAGGACCCTTTCACAAGTTCTGCAGTGGCCCCCTTCCTGCCATTTTGGGGCCTCCCATGGTGGTGGAATGCCAGGGCCCGGTTGCAAGTGTGACCTTTGCGATCCTGGAAGTCCACCCACTGGTGTCAGTAGTTCTTATTTTTTGACATTTTAATTTTATTATTTTATATCATTTTATTTTATTTTTTTACAATGTCACTGACTATGACTCTGTCCGTTCAGAAAAGGAAGGAGCTGGTAAATTACATATTTACCGACCCCTTCCTGGTTCTCTATTGTGACATCCCCTGCAGCAGCCAGTAGGAGAGGGAAGGAAGCACAGTGTGGGGGGGGGGGAGGGCAGCATAGTAGGGGGGGGGGAACCAGGGGAGCTCACAGGGGCCCAGAGACAGCAGAACACAAGTGAACTGGATAGGAGGAGTGGCGGGGCAGCATACAGAGAAACCAATCTCTTCAATTTTCCTTCTGCAGCTACAGGGGAGAAAAGGAGGACAGTGATTTCTCTACATGCTGCCCCCGCTGCCCCTCCTATCCAGGTGTACAGGGGAGCCACAGAGGCCCCCTGGAGCATGGGGCCTGCTTGCAATTGCAACCCCTGTAGTTACGCCCCTGGTGTAAGGAGCTTTCTTCCCACTGACCATCACACTAATGTATCATGACTTGTAGAAATATTCATTTTTAGCAGGGGTTCCCTGAGATTGGAAAGTTATTTCAAGGGTTCCTCTGTGTTGAAAAGGTTGAGGAAGGCTGCTATAAAACTGTATTTGCTAATCTGGAATTTGACACTACTTTTTTTTTTTTATAAAGTGGAACTTCACTGCATCTGAGCACCACAAACCAAAAACACAATTTTATACATTTTTTATATTTAAATTAAACTCCCCAATTCATCCATGTCTCCATGCTTTATTTGGCTGAGAAATCACTTTGAAAAACACTCCCTAACATTTCTGGCCATGGCCATCTTGAGTAAGGGCAGATGATTTATGTAGCATTTAATTCCTGGAATCCATCTGCCCTTAACTTAGATATGCAGGCAGGAGGGTGTGCTTAGCTGAGAAAGCCCCTCCTGCCCTCTTGAGGATTTCTGGAATGTATGATTTCATTTGCATAGGCAAGAAACCAGGAAGTAACTGAGAGAGTAAAGTAATCGGTCGATCCCTAATTGATATTACCTTGTTTTACCTAGGACTCTATTTCTTAAAAGAGCAGGTTAAAGTTTGCAAGTTAAACTGTTTGTGTTGAATCTCATGCAATAATACACTTTGCCTGAGCCTGTGGGTTGAGGTACAGAAGGGAGTGGTCTGACACATTCAAAGGTCATTCCCCTGCACTCCTTCTGCCCGATTGCATAGGTTTCATATGTCTAAGCAGGATTTTGATCATATCTAGCTGTTCTTTATATTCCGTCATCAGATATTGTTTGTTGCTATTATTGCCTCTACCTTCAGTGGTGCTTTACTACTGCTATGTGGTACAAGCCTATGTCATTTACCTTTAATGCCTTTACTACATCAGTAAACGAAGCTTAATTGGTTCACCAGATTTGTGTTTTCAATTATCTTTGTTATCGATAAAGATGTCTGAACCCAAGGTGTCAGAGTTGGCGGAGGACTTGCAGGGTCGGGGCTACCAGTGGGGTACCGATTTACCTAGCTGCCCTCACAGGGGTAGCGCTACACATAAAATTGTTGTTTTAATAGCCAATGGCAAAAAAGACTGTATACTGTAGATGGAATGTAGAAACTATTCACCTGTGTGTCAGTTGAGGATTGTTAGAAAAAAACTAGAGTAGACCTGTTATTTTTAGCAGTGGACAGCTGCTTTGTTTGTCTGTAGAAATGTATGGTTTTTAGGGACATTTTTTCTTTGGTATGCAAATTCTCAAAATGCATGTCTGCTGTGTCTGCTGTAAACGATCCTTTTCACCAGCTAATGTGAAACTGGGTTGTTTCCTGTTGGCTCTCTAACGGAGAAACCATGCTCAGCTCTGAACACAGTGGGGTTGATTTACTTAAGGCAAACGGACTGTGCACTTTGCAAATGCAGTTGCAGGGCAATTTGCTCCAATTTTAGTAAATGAGGTGAAGTTTCACTTTGCAAAGATTACCCAGTCACATGCAAGAAAAATATTTAGAAAAACAGCATTTTCGCTTGCACACGATTGGAGGATGGAACTCAGCATGTCGGCAGGTGCAGTCTGTATTCTTCACTGCAAAATTGTGCTCGTCCACAGTGGCAATGCAGATGGGAGAGGAAGTAAGGAGAAACTTTGTATCTCTATGATTTCCTTAGTCACTCAGTCAGTGATCCAGTTGGATGCACATACCCCATGTGACTCTGGCAGCCATCTTAAGTCAGGCAGAGCCTATTTAAGACTCTGATCCCTGAGTTTGGTACGCTTCATGAGAGTGGACAGGTTAGGGACAGGAACCCGTCTGTCAGGGACAGTGATAGCAATGGGGAAAGGTTCCAGTGGAGTAGGGAGAGAGCAGGGACTACTTCTACTTTTTCAGGAAGCTTTGCTGCGCTTTGCTTCTCATGGCAGACAGTGACTGCATCCCTGAGTCTTTTACCACTACTGCTTGGTTGTAGGTGATGGGTGATCTTCCCTCTGGGCCTTTTTTGTGCTGTTAAATTTCTGTTTCAATACAAGGTTCTTGCAAACCAGAACTTTGAGTGTTTAGTAAATACCGCACCATGCTGCATCTAACTAACAAGCAGAGCTTTGCCTCATTTACTAAGCTCTGAGGCAAATGCACTTGCAGAGTGCACAGTCTATTTGCCTTTAGTAAATCAACCCCAAGGTGTCCCCAGGCTGGAGCTTTTGGTCCAATGACTAGTCTACATCCCAGTCTACCATAAACACAACTTCCAACTGCCTCTTTTTGCCCAAATTCTTCCACCACAAGCTGTTGAGTCTGATTTATATGTCCAAAAGTATAAACAGATCTATAATTTAGAACAGCATTTCTCAACTTCTTTACCCCTGTAGACCTCTTGAAATAAACTTCAGGTTTTAAGGAACCCTTAGTAAAACCAAATAATGGGAAGTCAATGGAAAATTCCTCTTACATTGGTTGCCAGTGGTAAGAATGTCCCCCCTGTACAGTGGTGGTCAGAACTCCATGCAGGCACCATTAAATGGGAGGTCAATCAGCCACATCTCGTGGAACCCCTAGCAAACTCTGGAGGAACCTTAGTTTTCCTACAGTATACAGAACCCTGGTTAAAGAATTGCTGATTTAGAGAGAAACTCTAATTGTTCATTTGCAAAATTTAAAATTTGCTAATTAGAACATCCTGGGTTCTGGGGCATTGATAATCTACGCCATTTAATTTATGATGCTAATTTGGGTAGTTTTATGAACTGACAAGTTTAACTTTAAGATTACATTTGGATATAAGAAGATGATAATATTGATAGGTAAAAAACATAAAGTTGGTCATAAATACACAAAGTATCTACAGGGTAGAGTGGTTTGCACTTGCTCTGACAATATGCTTGTATACAGGTCACAGTCAGCTAATAACATTGACAGACATTCACTCAAATATTGTATAGTTTAGCTGGAAGGCTCAGTCTTTTATGGCATGCATGAATGCGATTCTTGAATACTTTGTTCCAGGAATTATTTGTGCACGCAACAATGTCCCAGGGTGTAATCTGTAGGACTGAGCTGTCAGTTTGATGGGAGACATCACCAGCACTCTGTTGCAAACATATACACATTTTTATTAGTACAATGTCACATCAATCGAGCAATGTTTTGGGGTCACACGGGGCCTCTTTCTTAAGAATAAATAATAGTAACAAATGCACATTTTTTTGCAGGTAAAACAATGTGCATTTAATATTTTTTTTACTAGGAGCCTGGAAATGCATTGCACCCGCGATCAGCAGATTGCAGGTGCAAGCACGACTCCTTCAGACTTGTCAGTGTATCTGTCTGCTCATACCTCGGATGGGCAGGCAGTTACACACTGACTGGAAGAGACAATGAACCACCCAGTGCGCTCAACAGTGCCCTGGTAGTTCATTGAGAACTACAAGCCTACAGTCGAAAATGCTGTCTGTACTTGTAGTTTCCCAGAGGGGGAGAAGATCCTACTAAATGGATCGCATCCGGGAGAAGCAGCAGGAGTGGGTACATGTTACACGTTAAACCAGGGGTCAAGCCCTGGGAAAAAAGTGTGGGAACTCACCCAAGATTTCCACCCCCAACCTCAAAAATAAAAAAATGTGTGTTTGTGTATATATACCTTTTGAGGAGTGAGGTCCCCCTTTAGCGACTTGGTACCCGGTCGCGGGCCACAATGAGCGGAGCGGGCAGATCAGATGACAGGTCCATGTCTGCATATGTAGAGCAGACACGGCTTAGCCTACTCTACTCTATGGGCCCTCCAATCTGATTTGCCCAGACAGAAGGGGACCGATCCCCTTCTGTTTTGTTAAGTGGATTGAATTGGGTTCCTGCAGGTATCGCTGGCTGCTGCTGTCCCCCAGGCGAGTATGGCTGGTGGCTGCTAACTGGCTGTCCTCCAGGGCTGGTACTGCTGGTGGGTACTGCTGGCGGGTACTGCTGGCTGGTGCTGGTGGTGGGTACTACTGGTGGGTACTGCTGGCGGGAAATGCTGGTGGGTACTGTTGGCTTGTACTGCTGGCGGGTACTGCTGACTGGTACTGCTGGTGGGTTCTGCTAGTGGGTACTGCTGGCGGGAAATGCTGGCAGGTACTGCTGGTGGGTACTGCTGGTGGCTACTGCTGACTGGTGCTACTGGTGGGTACTGCTGGTGGGTACTGCTACTGGGTACTGGTGGTGGGTACTGGGTGTGGCTACTGCTGACTGGTACTACTGGTGGATGGATACTACTGGTGGGTACTGGTAGTGGCTACTGCTGGCTGGTACTGCTGTGGGTATTGCTGGTGGGTATTGCTGGTGGGTACTGCTGTGGGTATTGTTGGCTAGTACTGTTGTGGCTACTGCTGGCTGGTACTGCTGTGGGTATTGCTGGCTGGTATTGATGTGGGTATTGCTGGCAGGTACTGCTGTGGGTATGGCTGGCGGGTACTGCTGTGGGTATGGCTGGTGGGTATTGCTGGTGAGTACTGCTGTGGGTATTGCTGGCGGATACTGCTGACTGGTATTGGTGTGGGTATTGCTGGCTGGTACTGCTGTGGGTATTGCTGGCGGGTACTGCTGTGGGTATTTCTGGCTGGTATTGGTGTGGGTATTGCTGGCGGGTACTGCTATAGGTATTGCTGGTGTATACTTTTGGCTGGTACTGCTGTGGGTATTGCTGGCTGGTATTGGTGTGGGTATTGTTGGCAGGTACTGCTGGCTGGTACTGCTGTGGGTTTTGCTGGCTGGTATTGGTGTGGGTATTGCTGGTGGGTATTGGTGTGAGTATTGATGGCTGGTACTGGTGTGGGTATTGCTGGCTGGTACTGCTGTGGGTATTGCTGGCTGGTACTGCTGTAGGTATTGCTGGCAGGTACTGCTGGCTGGTATTGGTGTGGGTATTGCTGGTGGGTACTGCTGTGGGTATTGCTGGCTGGTACTGGTGTGGGTATTGCTGGCGGGTACTGCTGTGGGTATTGCTGGTGGGTACTGCTGTGGGTATTGCTGATGGGTATTGGTGTGGGTATTGCTGGCTGGTATTGGTGTGGGTATTGCTGGCTGGTATTGGTGTGGGTATTGCTGGCTGGTATTGCTGTGGGTATTGCTGGCTGGTATTGCTTTGGGTATTGCTGGCGGGTATTGCTGTGGGTGTTGCTGGCTGGTATTGCTGTGGGTATTGCTGGCTGGTATTGGTGTGGGTATTGCTGGCGGGTATTGCTGTGGGTATTGCTGGCTGGTATTGGTGTGGGTATTGCTGGCTGGTATTGGTGTGGGTATTGCTGGCTGGTATTGATGTGGGTAGTACGAAGCATGGTGCAGAGCCGATGCCTCCTCTTTTGGTCAGTCCTGACAGGCTGAGTCACAGGCGGAATGATATCTAATGCACAGGCGGAGTGCATTAGATATCACTCTGCTTGTGACACAGCCTGTCAGGACGGAGCCGGAACTATGCACGATTCAGCGGCTCCGTTCTGACGGCTCTGCTGTGAGCTGGTTTATCGCGGCTTTCCTCACACTGTGCTCGGGGATGGCGGGTCGGGAACCCGCCATCCCAGAGCAGGGGGTGGTGTGGGATTGTGTCGGGGACGCGGCTGCTAACGGGAACAGCGTTCCCGCTGTAGACAAAATAGAGGAACGCCGTTCCCGTGCGTTCCCGCAGGACTCGAGCCCTGCGCTAAACCCTAAAAATGGGTGGACCATGTAACATGTTCCCAAAGAGGAACTTATGTTTTAACTGTTTGTTCAGGCCATCTGCTACCATCATTATGAGCACCAATCTGTTACTAAGGTCGTACACTGTAAAGAGGGTAGTCCTCATCTTCTGATATAAGTTTGCAGGCACTTCTACCTATTTCCCAACCAGCCCTGTCCTCATATGGCACTTTTCCACTGCAAGTACGGTTTGGTTTGCTTTTCCACTAAAGTAAAGTGGGTGGGATAACAATGATTCTCTGACCAATCAGTGGCTAGTAGTGACAAACAGTCAAGGCTGCATGCAAAGGATTGTGCGATATGGTACCGGTACCGGTAACCACAACTGAGGTGGTACCGTTTAAGCGAGCCGTACCGTTCGGTTCCATGTAGTAAAAAAGGGCCGCCGTACTGTACCGAACCGTTCCTACACCGTACCATGCCGTACCAGCAGTGGAAAAGCACAAAAGCGAGCCGAACCGTTCGGTTCCATGCAGTGGAAAAGCACCAATATACTCAATATTCAAGTGACTCTAGAACACTGCGATAGGCCGATCTTCATGTCTTCTCTCTCCTCTGTGTGGTACTTTCTCCATTTATCTCTATAAAACACTGTCACCAGGCATTTTATTTGGGAATATTAGAAGATAGTAGAAGATATACTCTATAAAGAAGAAACAGGATATTTACCTCAAAGCAGTTGGTCACCAGAACAGGAAAAAAAAGCAAAACAATTTTGCTGGAGCTTTGTTTTCCTTATCGAGTGGCCTAGATTCATGATTCACACTTTATCTCTTCAGTAAATGGCATGACTATTTAATGTCTCTATTCCTCAGGCTACATCTATACTGTTATACACTGTATGCCGGTGATCATTAACATATTATTGCTGTGTTTCAGCAAGATTGCAGTGCTTGGAGATTTGTATCTCGATCTGAGTAATCTGCAAATCCTGGGAAATTAAAAATCATTAAAATATGACTATAGTTACAAAGTATACAGTAATATATATGATTGTATCTGCATTGAATGGAGTCTGATATGTTAAATATTTTTTATGTGTAGTTTTTAAATATATACAGTATGAATGTACCTGAGCAGTGCTTGGCTTAGGCTGAAAGGCTGCTCTTTTTGTTACATTAGGTTTCAGCACTGGAAGTTTTCAGGTCAGAGCTGTTGACAAAGAGAGTGTTGCTTTACCCCAAGCTCTCCTTGGATTTACCCACAATGTAACCCTAACCCTTAAACTGGCAAAGAGATTATCGGACGAATTACCTTCCATTTTTTTTTTTTTTTTTTTTTTGCATGCTAGTCTCTATATCGAAAAACGAATAGGTTACTAAAGTACGAAAATTCTCGTACGACCCAATAAAAACTCAGAAGTGAGCTAATTTATTTGTATTGTATTTTCAGATGAAAACTGTACTGATTAAAGGAAAATTGTACAATCTGATATCATACGAGAAACATTTTCGTGTTTGTCCCTTCGGAAAATGTCTGATTAAAGCTGTGTACCAACGATCAGATTATCGTACTATCACTTTGAAAGCAATATTTTTTGTATGATATTCTGATCATGTGTACCCAGCTTTATGTTAACTCTCCCTGTATTCACTATATAACCTTAACCCTTATGCTAACTGTCCCTGTAACCCCAAGCTTCACATTAACCTTCTCTGCATCCATAAAACTTTAACCCTTTCTGTAATCTCACTCTTCACCAGAGATGTATAGTAACTAAGTAGAACTACTTCACTACTGTACTTAAGTACCGAAAGGCGGTATCTGTACTTTCCTAGAGTAGAATTTTTTTCTCCTACTTCCACTTTTACTTCACTACATTTTTTCGATGATTTCAATACTTCTACTCCGATATTTTTTTTTTGTGCTGCATAGTTACTCGTTACAATTATAAAAATTACCACTGCCAGAACAGTAGATGGCAGGTTTCATGAAGCTCAAAACATGTGTATTATCAGCGCATACGAAAATAAATGCTACTTTATGTATAAATAAAAGCTGCATTTGAAATAATAAAAAACAATATGATATTCAAACTTTTGACTTCCTTCTTTAATAACTACATAACACAGTACTTGTACTTTTACTTTCAGTACTTGAGTAGCAATTTTTTTTTCAAAACTACTGGTACTTTTTACTTTCAGTACTTGAGTAGCAAAATTTTTTAAAAAAACGACTTGCAATACTTAAGTACAAAAAAATGTTGAATACTTTAGTACTTCTACTCAAGTCACTTTTTGATCGAGCACTTCCACTTCTACTCAAGTCACTTTTTGATCAAGCATTTGTACTTTTACTCAAGTATGGGTTTCGAGTACTTTATACAACTCTGCTCTTCACACTTACCCTCTCTGTATAACAACCCTCACAATAATCTTCTGCCTAAGCATAACCCTCACAGTAATCTTTGTAAAAATAGCCTGACACTAACCCCTTATTTAGCCATATCCCTACAGAAACCTTTTCTGCATCCCCAACCTGTGAATCAACTCCCCCTGTATTCCCAACCTTTAGGCTGGGTTCACACTAGCGCAAATTGGATGCAAATTGGATTGAGGGAAGAAGGTTCTCATCCAAGATTTTACAATACATATCCCTGTCCATTGACCCCTCAATGCAGCAAAGCCGATCTGTACCCAAAGCATAATGTTTCCACCTCCGTGCTTGACTGTAGGGATGGTGTTTTTAGGGTCATAGTCAGCATTTTTCTTACTCCAAACACAGTGAGTCCCCCTCCTCAAAAAGGCACATGCATAGTCATGCCAATGAACATCTAAATGATTCAGAGAAGAATTGGGAGAAAGTGCTGGGGTCATGATTGACCTTGTTTGTGCACTGGGGCGCAGTCATGTTAAAACAGGAAGTGGTCATCCCCAAACTGTTCCCACAAAGTTGGGAGCATGAAATTGTCCAAAATGTCTTGGTATGCTGATGCCTTAAGAGTTCTCTTCATTGGAACAAAGGGGCCAAGCCCAACCCCCCATTAAAGTTCATGTGGGTGTAAAGGCAGGCGTCCCAATACTTTTAGTAATATAGTGTATATCCCATTCCACTGTGCTTTAGAATTACATTACTCTTATAAAGTCAATTCACACCAGTCAAGTTTACAAGAAAAATACATTTTCAAGGATTGAAAATGCAGTAGGCAACGGGATCCTTGTTTCTGTACCTATCTCTTGGATATGCCCTGTTTCCTCAGAAGTAGAAAAACTAATATGAGTGACTGCAGGTTCTGAGGCGTATGGTCATAAATGGGGTCCCTCGGGAGAGCGAAGGGCCACCACAGAGAGACCCCTAACTAAAGTCTCAGGGTAGTCAAGGGCCATGAAGGAAATATTCCTCTCCACTGGAGAAAAATAGAACCCCATTTATGACCATGCTATCCGGAGCCTTGAGTCACTCATATTAGCCTTTCTCACCCTCCTGAGGAACCGAAGCATATTTGAGAAATATGTCTTCTCTTTATTTTAAAAATTATTTTTTTAACAGTATATGTATTAACCACTTAAGCCCCGGAAGATTTTACCCCCTCCCTGACCAGGGGTTTTTTTGCGATTTTTTACTGCGTGACTTTAACGGACAATTGCGCGGTCGTGCAATGCTGTACCTAAACGAATTTCATGTCCTTTTTTTCCCCACAAACAGAGCTTTCTTTTGGTGGTATTTGATCACCTGTACGATTTTTTGATCATGCGCTATAAACAAAAAAAGAGCGTAATTTTTGCAAAAATAACAATATTTTTCACTTTTTTTTATATGAAATTCCCCCAAAAAATAATGTAAAAATCAAAATTTTTTAACATTTTCGGCCAAATTGTTTTATGCTACCTATGTTTGCTAAAAAAAATCGCAAAAAGCGTATTTTGATTGGTTTGCGCAAAAGTTATCGCGTTTACTAACTAAGGGAAAGATTTTTGTCATTTTTGGTGTTTTTTTTTTTAACGCGTAATGGCGGCGATCTGCGATTTTTTTTGCGGTACTGCGACATTGCGGCGGACAGATTGGACCCTTGACTGACATTTTTGACACTTTTGGGGGTACCAGTGACATTACTGCAGTAATCAGTGCTATATATATGCACTGTTACTGCAAAAATTACACTGGCAGGGAAGGGGTTAACTGTATTGGACAGGGAGGGGTTAAGTGTGTCCTAGGGGCGTGATTCTAACTGTAGTGGGACAATGCTATTGGTGTAATAACAAAGATCAACGGTTCTACATAGTAGAACCGTCTGATCTGCATTTTTACACAGGGGAGAATGACAGGCGGCTTGTTTACATAAGCCGCTCTGTCTTTCTCCCGCTGTACCGGCGATCGTAGTGTGACCGGCGGACATCGGGTCCGCCGGTCACACGCCCGCACTCCTCCCTGAACGAGCCGAGGCGGGCGCGCGCTCGCCCGCTATTGGCTCTAATAGCAGTGACAGGCGAGTGACGTAGATCTACGTCACTCTGCCTGGTCGGGGCTGACTGCCGCAGTAAATATACTGTGCGCAGTCGGCAACCGGTTAATAAACCTTTGTACTTTTTTATGACTGTAGTTGGAATTCTTGGACGACTCTACTCAATGTTTCTCTTTTTTGGTCATTCTGTAAAAGCTTTGTAAATTGAACCTATTGCATTGTGCATTTCAGAACAAAAATTTGAGTCGGAAAGAAATCTTTTACATTTTTCATTCAATGTTGAACAAATTAGAGGTGTGACCCTAGCAGGATCAGGTTTATGCACTATATCCTACAAACAAGGAAGCAAGTAATAAGGATTAGCATATCTGAGCTGTGATAAACAGTTGGAGTCAAGCCATGCAAATGCATGCTAATCAAATCTAATCCTATTTTATCCTCTGAAGCATGGTGAAAAACTTCAAAGCATAATTTTCTTGTAATGGCTATTAAATCTAATTGCAAAAAAACGGAAAATTGATATCAAATACTTACCGTAATTTTCCTTTCCTGATGGACTCCATGGCAGCATACGTTCGGGTAGGCCCCGCCTCCTCTCCTACCTCATAGGACCCCACTCCCATAAATCTTTGCTCCCTTTCAGCATCAGTGTTCTGTAACTAGCCTACTCAGGAATTGGGAGGGGACTCCTGCTGCCATGGAGTCCATCAGGAAAGGAAAATTACGGTAAGTATTTGATATCAATTTTCCGTTTTCCTGACAGACTCCATGGCAGCATACGTTCGGGAAATAACTCGCTATACACTCCCGGGTGGGAAGATGCTGAACAAAGAAAACTTTAATTGGCACTGTCAACTGACAAGACTTGTACGCCAAAATTAACGGAAGATAAAGCAGCAGGTTCAATACAATAATGGGAAAGGAAAGTATTAACAGATGACCAGGATGCTGCTTTGCAGATCACGTCAGGTGCGACGTGTTTAGAAGCTGCCCAAGACGTAGCGACGCTTCTTGTAGAGTGAGCTGTAATCGCCTCTGGAGGAGCCAAGCCCTTCGCTCTATACGCCCATTGGATAGCCTGAACGATCCACGCAGCCACTGCTCTAGAAGATGCACGCATTCCTTTCTTTTTGCCATGGAGCAGAACAAAAAGGAAATCCGATTGGCGGAAGGAGGATGTGGCCTCCAAATATTGACTTAGAGTGTTGCCCACGTCTAGGGGATGGACCGAAGATTCCTCATCAGTTCTGAAGGTGGGAAGAACTATCTCAGCATTTTCATGGAAGACAGAGGTCACTTTTGGATTTGACCCCAGCATAGGGATTAGGACCACCCTGTCTTGAAAAAAGGTCAAAAAGGCTCTTTGTGACCCAAATTGTGTATCTCAGAAACCCTCTTAGCGGAGATAATGGCCACCAAAAATGCTGTCTTTAACGTAAGTTCCTTGATAGACATGGAGGCAACATCCTTTGAAGAAAAAAAGTCCAAAACTAATGGGAGATCCCATTTTGGAAATCTCGGCCTTCTCTGAGGCCTAAGCCTGACTGCGCCCTTAAAAAATTGCTGAATCAGATGATGACTTGCCCACTGAATTCCGGTGAAGGCTGAAATGGGGGAGACTTGCACCCGGAGAGAACTAACCGAGAGGGACAGATCCAGACCAGATTGCAAGAAACTTAGAATCTGCTGAATAGTAGGTGTACCTACTGGACCTGACCTCTGGGTCTGATGACTCATGAACCTGGCCCATATCCTTTCATTTACCCTGTTGGTGCTAGGTCTTCTGGAACTCATGAGAGTCGGGATCACCTCTTCTGGACATCCGAGAGCTTCCAACCTCCCCCTCTCAAGAACCAAGCCCTGAGGTGCAGCCGTGCAGGGCATGGGTACAGAGTAGGACCCTGAGATAGAAGGTCCGACCTGAGAGGTAGAGGGATTGGATCCCTGAAGCTGAGAAGGGACAGCAGGGGAAACCATGGCCTGTTGGGCCAGAAGGGGATTATTGCCACGATCTCTACTTCCTCCATCTTCAGTCTCCGCAGGAATTGGAGTACTATTGGCACTGGTGGAAAAGCATAAGCAGACTGGAAGTTCCACCTGTCCATGAGGGCATCCACTCTGAAGGCTCGAGGATCCCTGAACCTCGTGTAGTACTTCCGAAGCTTCTTGTTGCGTGGACTCGCAAACAGATCCACTTCTGGCGAAATCCCCAGGGACAGCACCCAGTTGAACACCTCCTGATGGAGGGACCACTTGTTGTTGTCTAGTTGGAAACGGGATAGGAAGTCTGCCTGCACATTCAACACTCCCGGGACAAAGACCGCTGAAAGATTGGCCAGATGATGCTGAGCCCATGTCATGATCGGCTCTGTTTCTTGAAGGAGAGACATACTGCGCGTTCCTCCCTGCCTCTTGACATAAGCCACTGCCGTGGTGTTGTCCATCCTTAGCAGCACTGAGGCCCCCTGCGTTAGATGGTGAAAAGCCTGAAGGGCTTTGAGGGCAGCTCGTAGTTCTAGAATGTTGGACACCACTCCGTGACCGGGAAAGTTCCATCTGCCTTGTGCCACTTCGGACAGACAGTGGGCTCCCCAACCGGTACTGCTGGTATCGGAGGTTATCGTAATCCAGGAAATTGGAGTGATTGAGTGGCAGTTGGTCAGATTTGTACGGCGTAACCACCAGGGAAGGCATCCCTTCATGAATGGGGTCAGGTGAATAACTTGTGACAAGTTCTCCGTAGTCCACTGTTGGAGAAACCCCTTCTGGAAGGGTCTCAGCTTCCACATAGCCTTCTTCACCATGGGTGAGGTGGCTACGAGCATCCCTACTACCTTTAGACACTGACGAGCAGTGAGACGAGAGGCAGCGAGAGCGTGAGCCACCCTGCTCTGGACTACAGAAATTTTCTCTTCTGGCAGGGAAATGGTGCATTTCACCGTGTTGAACAGTGCCCCAAGAAACACCAGCGACTGCGTAGGCACCAGATGGCTCTTTTCTAGATTCAGAATCCAACCGAATTCCTGAAGCGTAGAGATCACTTGCTCCAGATGCAAGAGTAACTGACGTCTGTCCTGGGACAGAAGGAGGAGATCGTCCAGATAATGATGCAATCTGATGCCTCTGGTCCTGATGAGAGCTACAACTGCCAGCAAGGTCTTCGAGAACGTGCGAGTCGAAGTTGAGAGCCCGAAGGGAAGACACGTAAATTGCATGTGAGCATGACCTACAGCAAACCGGAGGAACTGATGGTACTCTCTTGCCACAGGAACGTGGAAGTACGCGTCTTTTAGGTCGATCGATGCCAACCAATCTCCTGGGAGAATCGAATGTTGTATTGTGACTAGGGACTCCATTTTGAACCTTTCTTGATGGATAGACCTGTTGAGATATGTGAGGTCTATTACCGGGCGCCAGGTGCCGTTCTTCTTCTGGACGAGGAACAGAGGTGAATAGACTCCCGAACCTCGTTCTGCATCGGGAACTGGCACAACAGCTCGCTGAACCAGTAAGGAGTCCACGTAAGCGAGAAGAACCTTCTTTTTTTTCTGCCGAAGGAGGAAGTGAGGTTGCGACAAACCTGGGTTTGGGAACATTGTCGAACGCCCACGAATGTCCCTGGGACACGATGTTTAACACCCAGGGATCCTGGATCGAGGCCGCCCAGACATCCCGAAATTGGAGCAACCTGGCCCCTACCGGGAAGGCCTGGACGGGCCCAACCTCAAAAGGATTTGGTGGCCTCCCGGTCACCAGACGAAGAGCCTTTTGAGCCTTTCTGGAAGGTGGATTGCCTTGACTTCCAACCTCTTCCGTAGGACTTGCCTGGTCTGTAGCTGCGTGCTTCCCTGGAACGATTGGTAGTTTGTCTTCACGGGAAAGAGCGCTTCTGAGCGCCTGGGCTTTTATCCTGAGGGAGGAACCCAGATTTTCCACCCGTGGCCCGAGTTATGGCTGCATCCAATTTGTTCCCAAAGAGGGAAGAACCCTCAAAGGGAATCCGGCACCATGCCTGTTTGGAAGCAGCATCAGCAACCCAAGGCCTAAGCCAAAGGGCGCGTTTAGCCGTAACAGAAGCCCGCATAACTCGAGCCAAAAGGCGAATGGTGTCTAGAGATGCCTCCCCCAGGAAACCCGCAGCCATCTTCAGCTCCTGGATTGGGGAGCTCTGGAGCACTTCTTCCGAAACTCCTCCAAGAGTGCCCTCGAGGGCATTAATCCAGACTTCCATGGCCTTTGAAATTGTAGCCAAAGCCAAAGCTGGCTTACAGGCCATGCCGGCCGAAAGATATGCTCGTTTAAGGTCAGCGTCGATCCTCCTATCCAACGGATCCCTAAAAGAGGCTGTATCCTCCATTGGAAGGGTGACATGCTTGACCAAACGCATCACAGCTGCATCCACACTTGGGGAAGATTCCAGGTACTTCACCTTTTCTTGTTTAAATGGATACAACTTCGCCATTTTTGTGGTCAGGGAATTTTTCCTTTCCACTTTGCTCCACTCTTCTGTAATTATATCTCCCAGCTCCCCTAGGAATGGAAAGTCCAAGCGCTCTTTGCATAGCTGTTTGAAATATTTTCATTGTTTCGGGGGGGAGACAGCTGGTTCTTCCCAATCAAGGGCTTCTCTCACCGCTTTCACTAGAGGGGAGACAAGGCTGAACTCAAATCCTGAACCGGAGTCATCTGAATCAGAATCGGACTCTGACGGAAGGATAGAAGGATGGCTAGGTTGGGAGGACTCAAAAGGATCCTGAACCAGAAGATCTCTTTCCGGAGAGCGGGATGGCCCTGCAGAAGTACTCGGCTTCTGTAACTCAGCTAGAGAGTCTTTGAGGACTCTGCGCACCACTTCCTCAATATGATGGTCCGACTTCTCCCTTTCACCCGTGGCTTGGGCATAACAGGGTTTACACAGAGAGGAACCATCCGTTACTATGGTACCACATCCCCAGCATTTCTTCCCGTGCGGGCGCTCAGAATGGCCATGATGTGTTGAACCAGAAGTTTTGCCATCACGTCCCCTATTATGGGGGGAGTTGCGTCTGGACCTAGATGAGGAGTGCCGGTGATGCGACTTTGAACGTCTGTCATCGCTGTGTGTGTTAGGCTGCTGATCAGACCTAGAAGAGCTGGAGAGAGAGATATGTAGCAATACATAAGAGCAAACACAGAGACCTTCTCCCCCCCCCCCCCTTAAATGCCCAGCACATACCTGGTATGAGCGGGCTGGCCACTAGGGGGCGGAGAAGCGTCCATGATCACAACAACAGAAGGCGAAACAAAACTCTTCCTACAGCCAGATATAAAAGGACACACTTTGTACCAAGATTTTCAAAGTGAAGCAAAACTGCCAAAAAATCCTTTTAAAATTATGATTCTTACCTGTATAACACCAGTCAGAGTCTGGGGGAGGCTGTATCAACGTGCCGACCTTCCCACCAGCTCTGACAAACAACAGGATTTAAATATGCCGCCTCGTGGCCGCCGAACGCTACCGCGCATGCGCGAGTGACGTCACGCGTCATCCCCGCGCATGCGCACCGAATCCTGTGCCCGGCGGCTACCGCGCATGCGCAGAAGGGCCGCGCAACCCGGAAGCGGCGGCCGCAGACGCGGCCACGGCGAGACCGGGAGCCGCCGGACACAGATAGCAGGGAATAAAGCGGACTGTGAAAAATGTGAAACCCAGCCCGCACTCAACCAAGACACAGTGAGTAAAACATCCTAAAGACACTGACGCACACATAGGAATAAGCACTGAAGTAAAAAATGAAGTAAAAAAGATGTCCCATAACAGGGCTTACCATCCTGCCCAGAGCAGAGAAGGGTCCCAGAGGCGCACCACCGGTCCATATCTTCGGGCAAATATAGGCCACCCGCGGCAGCAGGGCTCTCTCGGCCAGACCCCCAAGCTCCTGCAAGGGGTCTCTTCCATTGCCCCCTCCATACCCTGCTAATAGCCAGGGCTTAGCGGAGGCTCCACGACCCCTTCTGCTTTAAAGTATAGGACTGAAATAGTAGGAACATAACACCGTATGTATGAGGAGGACGAAAAAAGAACACTGATGCTGAAAGGGAGCAAAGATTTATGGGAGTGGGGTCCTATGAGGTAGGAGAGGAGGCGGGCCTACCCGAACGTATGCTGCCATGGAGTCTGTCAGGAAAACTAAATTACCCCCAGGTATTTATTTGAGCGTTTACTGTTTACAAGGCTGTGTAAAAGTTTTAGGATCCTTTTCAGTTGTCATATCTCTCTGGCTGCTCAGAAAATGGAATTTGGATACAATATGATTTTCCTCATATGATGTGTCATAATTGCAGACGTGGATAAATAATGAGCTGGCGATAAGATCTCTTAAAAGAGAAGCATGGACTTCGGTCAACTGCCATTTCGGTCAACTGCCATTTTGTCTCCACGGGAGCGGTCGCGGGTGCCCTTGCGGCAATCACGGCCCCCCGACCCGCAGATCGCCTTCCCTTCCCCTGTGGCGAATGGGCCCATTTTGCAGTCCTGTGAAGCGACGTACAGTTACGTCGTTTCACGGGACAGAGCCGACCTGCCGCAGTATAGGTACTGCTGGTGGTCGGCAAGTGGATAAAGACAAGTTGGCCGCTTACCCCACAGAGTGGATCCCGAATTACAAGGATCACATAAGCCTGTACTCCATCTAGCACTGCGTGGCACCAAGACCAGTGGAGATCCCCAACAGGACCGTAGATACTTTTTTTTCCTGGGGGGGAGTTTCAGCCTTGAGTACCCAGAGAACAATAATTAGCACGTCTGCCACGCTGTAACAAATTGTGGCGTGTGTGTATATATACAGTATATACAGCGTCCCCAGCAGGCACATCTGTTAGTGAAGCAAATAGTAAACTTGGCTTCAATGTCAGCCGGGCCCTGCCTGTCAGCCTCGTGGATAAGACAGGTGGTCTTCCCAGTAGCAGTGTGGCTCCCACAGCTGATAGGCTACACTAGCCTAGCTGTTGTGAAATTGACCGATGCTTTGGACCCCCTTAACCCCCCCTTATCTACGCCTCTGATCCCCAATCACAAACTTCGTGTTGATCCAATTTTGCAGGACTGGACGGACCTATGAAAGCGTGGCTAATGGGGTATATTGACCAAATGTAGTCAGATTTCGGACTTTTCTTTTACATTTTTGGGGGTGCATGTGACAAATATATAGGTGATGTAATCCTATTTTCTACCAAGCATGATAATCCTTCTACCTTGACAAAGCTCTTTCCTGAAAATAAATAAGCTGTTAGAGTCACCTTACAGGTCAGCCCAGTACAGAGATTAGCACACATCAGTGATGTCAGTTCTCTGGCAGATGAAGATGTGTCATAGAACCCAAGATGGATTTCACACATACTGATCTCATAGCTAACCCTTGCTCAATTCTAGTGAAGTGAAGATCCCTCAGGGCTCCCTCACTCTACGTGCACGGACCATTTTTCTTAGCATAGCACACCACACCCCATGTGCATTGTGTTGTGTGTTGGGCTATACAGTACTGTGCTGAACATTGAGGTACCTTTGAAAATGAATGTCGTTTTAACGCCGCTCCGTGTGGTGCATGCATTGCCGTGCATTGTGTTGTGTGTTGGGCTATACAGTACTGTGCTGGACATTGAGGTACCATTGAAAATGAATGTTGTTTTAACGCCGCTCAGTGTGGTGCATGCATTGCCGTGCATTGTGACAGGCTACATTCACACCTGAGCGTAGCGTTTTCACGCGTTTTTACCGCGATTTTTACCTCGATTTTACCGCGATTTTTACTGCGATTTACAGGCGTTTTTTGTGCAGGCGTTTTTTGATTGAATAGATACCAATGGAAAACGCCTGTAATCTGCCCAAAAAGAAGCTCATGTACTTTTTTGAGCGTCGGGCGTTTTGTAAACAGCGTCAAAACGCTCAGATGTGAACAGGGGCCATTGAAATGAATAGGAATTGTCTTGTTGGGCGTTTTGAGAGCTGATCCTAGAGCAGAAAAACTCCCCAAAAACGCCTAGATGTGAACGGAGCCAGTGCAACCATCTAAATGGATCGTTACTTAATTGCCTAATCCAGTGGTTCTTAACCTTGTTGGAGGTACTGAACCCCACCAGTTTCATATGCGCATTCACCGAACCCTTCTTAATTGGAAAAATAAAATATGATTTTTTCAAATTCAAAACATAGGTATATATTATTTTAGATATATATTTATACATAGGTGCACAAAATGAACAAAACCATTAAGAACAAAGAACAAAACCATTAAAACATGATTTTCACACAAAAACATAATAATGAATATTTACTGCAAATCAGTGATAGGCAGGACTGGTGAGCTGCACTGATGGGTGGAACTGGTAAGCTGCACTGATGGGCACTGATAGGTGAAACTAATTGGCACTGATAGGCAGCACTAATGGGCTGCACTGATAGGTGGCACTGGTGAGCTGCACTGATTGGCACTGAATTGGGGCATTAATAGGTGGCACCGCTGAGCTGCACTGATAGGTTGAACTGGTGAGATGCACTGATGGGCACAGATAGGTGGCCCTGATGGGCACACTTATAGGTGACATAGATGGGCATTGATGAGCTGCACTGATAGACAGCACTGGTGAGCTGCACTGATGAGCACTGAATGGGGCATTAATAGGTGGCACCAATGCGCTGCACTGATAGGTGGGACTGGTGAGCTACACTGATGGGCACCGATAGGCGGCACTGAATGGGGGCACTGATAGGCGGCACTGATGAGCTGCACTGATAGGTGGCACTGATGAGGGGCACTGATAGGCAGGACTGAAGAGTGGCATTGATGAGCTGCATGGTGGGCACTGCTAGGTGCCTAGTGGGTAGGCCTCATCACTAGACCACCACCACTCCCCCCCCCCCCACTAGATCACCATCTTCCACCACCCCTCCCAAACTAGTTACATTTCAGATTAGCCAATTCTGCAGTTCACATATTAATTTCATATAGCTTACCTTGAAGCTTTACAATTAAGCGCCAGAGCCCAGACAGTGCCAGTATCTGCTTCCAGTCTCAGGACCCAGACCTTCCTTCCTTCCCCCCGCCACGGCGACGGCCACTGCACTTTACCAACGCCCGGGCCGGTCTCTGGATGACGTCACGTCACGCCCGGGATGAAGCTCCGCCCAAGTGTAGGGGAGGAGCGCGCAGCCTCGGCACACCGCGCTGCATAGTAGCCTAGTGCAGTGCGCGTAAGCATCGGAGTCATGGAGGCAGTGTCCTTTCATTGGATGCCGACAGGGATTATGATTGTTTGTTGTGTCTGGACTTAGGTAGCCGGCCGGCGGCCGCTGATGTAAAATGTAGCCTCCCTGCTGACTTTACATCGGGCCTAAATAGTGGTAGGGGCCTGGAGCTGCAGCTCCAATAGCCCCTACCTTAATCCGGCCCTGCATGTGAATCACTCCGCCAGGACCGGGCTCTGTACTGTGGGGATGTTATGTATTTCCATGATTACGGCGCAGAGCGGGAGCGGAAGGACATGCCCGAAACTGGAGAAATAGTCCCTGACAGCGAAGTGGTAGTAGCGGAGGGTGTGCCCAACCCTCGAAACTGACCAACCGAACCCCTGGGGTTCGATCGAACCCAGGTTAAGAACCACTGCACTAGAGTGACTGTGACAAGGACAAGCGTGTATTTATTTATTTTTTTAGCCGCTGTCATGCTGTCACTTGCATGTCTACTTGGTTCTAAAGAAAGATCTATCGAATGTGAAAGGATCCCTCAATTATAATTATAATTTTGTGGTTTTACCTATTAGAAATTTATACCTGGCACTTCTACTTGAACTATACAAAATACACAGAGGGCGTTTTGAGGAACTCCTCTTCTTCAGGTGACTCTGAAGAAGAGGAATTCCTCGAAACGCATCAGCCCACAGGTCCTTCAGTGACTGTTATACCCATAGGTCTTGATACATTGGATGGAATTTACAGAGATCTGTGATGCACAATTTTCTGTTGTCTTTGTGAGTACAATACTTACTGTGTTTTTATTCAATAAATTATTTGTCTCGGGATAATGCACTAGGTCGGTGCGCCCTCTGTGTGTTTTGTATAGTTGCAGTGTTAGACCTCCCTAAGTCTTTGAGGGCAGCAAGACCGTGGTTACCCGTCTCTAAGGGTAATGAAGATATAAGCACATCCCTCCGGAGGGGTCATTTTTCTAAGTGGAGCAGGAATTTTGTGTGTGACTTCTGCTTGAGTCAATGGGATACATCCAAGAGATGCTGAGTTGTAAAGGGCAAAAGACAGTCATTTGAAGAGTTTACTGGCTTTACTTAGGTGGCTTCAAATGCAACGAGTTCACTCCTCTATTGGGGAACATCATCCAGAGCCAAAACCAACAAAAGGAGCACCAGACTAAATTCATAAAATAGCTTTATTGGTGTAAAACAGCCAACGTGTTTCGGGGGCAAAACATGCTCTTTATCAGGGCTCAGTAATGTTTGTCTTTAATGGACTCATAGAGGCACATACAAGAGAAATAGCTTGCAAATTAATTAGATATGGGCAGAATTATGCTAGTAGAATTGCTACAACAAACCAAGGAAAAAGTATTTTTAATGCTTATTTGCAGTGTTCCTCCTTGCCATATACAATTTTTTGTCCACTTGTAATGCACCTTTAAACCTTCTTCAGGAATAAGAAAGCTGGAGCAGCACTGACAATAGTCAGTTCCCTAGCCCACCTATTCCCTCTTTGCATGTCATAGCTCTTCTAGCCCAGCTGTCAGTTCCCTAGCCCAGCTCTTCCCTCTTTGCATGTCATAGCTCTTCTGGGAGTGTCTAATTATTGTCAGTGCTGCTCCAGCTCCTCTGCCCCTCCTTTTATCTCCCTACATAATCTTTATGTGGCAGGTGAGGGAGGAGAAAGGAGAAAAGGGAATATTACACAATGTCACCTAAATGGCAGCTGTGAGTCTCTGTTTCACCCAAAAGGGGAAGTTCTGATCCCCCCCTCCTCTTTTTTTTTTTTTGAGGGGGGAGGGGTACCTGATTTTGACAGGTACCCACTCCCACTTTCAGTCTGATCACTGCAGTAACCTGAGTGGAAGTTTTGCCCCCCCCCCCCATCCTCTTGGGATACACCACAGGTCCCAGGACCATTCATTAGTCGCAGCTCGCACATGCACAGTGGGCAGCCGGCTGTGAAGCCATAAGGATCCCACAGTTAAAGCGGAAGTACAGCCTAATACCTTAAATTCTCCCCTGCAATCATGTGAGCAAAGTTCAGCCTTATTTGTCAAAATCACAAAAAATTTGTCAAAATGAAAACATCATAGTTTTTCTCCCTTTATTTTGCAGTATTCAGTGCTGTCACATGACTTCAATTCCTCTTCCTGCTAAATCCAAGAGCAGGAAGTGGTTGTGGTTATTGAAAGCTAGTGACATCACTTCCAGGGAGGGACGCTATCCTGTGTAGCAAGTGGGCGTGTACAAAATGGGAGGAGCTGGTCCTAGTTTCCCGTCCAGTGTTCTCTCATTAGTAAGGATGCTTTGAGCATCCTAATTCGTGAGAAAATGAAGAAATTAAAAAAAGATCCATCCACATAGGACATGGGGGGGTCCATATATACAGTATAGCTGTGCTGGGGGGGAGGGACACATATGCATTATAGCTGTGAAGGGGGGAGGGGCACATATACAGTATAGCTGTGCTGGGCTTTGAATGAAGACTACCATAGGAGGAGCATGGGCATCCGCAGAACTTTTTTCAGGGGGGGGCATCATTTTAAGGTCACCCATTCTCCGTCCCTTTTCAACAATGTCATGAAGGGAAGGGGCTTAGTCACTATACTTATTTTGATTATTTATTTTTAAAGAGCAAACAGCAGCATTTATTTTTAAAGCATTTGTTAACCTAAAAAAATAAATGTATCCTGTTTCCTTAAAGCATGTTATACAGCACAGTGCTTTTCTGTGTAATTTGGCCCCTTCTATCACCTAAAATACCTGGCTTATCCTGCCTGGCTATGTCCTCCCCTCTGTAAACTGACCACGGTATACCATGGCTGCTGGGCCCCGACACTGTGGTCAGTTTACGTCCCTCCGTCATCCGCAGCCCTCCTGTCCTCCTCTGTCTTCCCTCCCTGCCTGTCTGCTCCTATGTCAGTGCCCGCCCCCCTCCCCTCCTGCTGCTGTGGTTTAATTTAAAGTTTCATATCCTGTCTACAGTCTGTTTAACCACTTGCCGACTGCCTAACGCCGATCTACGTCGGCAGTCAGCCCCTCACAGGCAAAGTGACGTAGGGCTACGTCACTAGCTTGTGAGGGTCTAGGGAGCGAGCGCACGCCCCCGGAGGCGCGCTCCCGCTCCCGCGTGGTCACGGACCCCCCCACGCATGTGACCGGCGGACCCGATGTCCGCCGGTCACTCTGCGATCGGCGGGGGAGAGGGAGAAAGTCAGGAGGCTTGTGTAAACAAGCTGCCTGTCATTCTCCCCTGTGTATGAAGGATGATCATACGGTTCTACTATGTAGAACCGTTGATCACTCTTCATACATCTGAAGCCACAGCCAATCACAGTAGAAAGCACGCCCCTAGGGACACACATAGCCCCTCCCTTTCAAATAAAGTTAACCCCTTCGCTACCAGTGTATTTTCACAGTAACAGTGCATATGTATAGCACTGATTACTGTAGAAATGTCACTGGTAACCCCAAAAGTGTCAAAAATGTCAGTCAAGGGTCCAATCTGTCCGCCGCAATGTCGCAGTACCGCAAAAAAAATTGCAGATCGCCGCCATTACACGTTAAAAAAAAAAAACAACAAAAATGACAAAAATCTTTCCCTTTGTTAGTAAACGCGATAACTTTTGCGCAAACCAATCAAAATACGCTTTTTGCAAATTTTTTTTTACCAAACATAGGTAGCATAAAACAAATTGGCCGAAAATGTTAAAAAATTTAGATTTTTACATTTTTTTGGGGGGGAATTTGATATAAAAAAATGTAAAAAATATTGTTATTTTTGCAAAATTGACGCTGTTTTTTTGTTTATAGCGCATGATCAAAAAATCGCACAGGTGATCAAATACCACCAAAAGAAAGCTCTGTTTGTGGGAAAAAAAGGACGCCAAATTTGTTTAGATACAGCATCACTCGACCGCGCAATTGTCCGTTAAAGTCACGCAGTGCCGAATCGCAAAATACCCCCTGGTCGTTTAGCAGCCAAATCCTCCGGGGCTTAAGTGGTTAATAACCCTGTGTGCCCCTGTGTCTGTGTTTTATAAAAATAAGCCGATCTTTGCAAGTTTTCAGAGCGCCACTCGCCGCTCATGTGACCCGCTGGCTCTCTCCTCTCCCCTCCCGGCTGACATCAGTGAGGAGTCCTCAG
Organism: Pelophylax lessonae; assembly: GCF_965119305.1. Lineage (NCBI taxonomy): Eukaryota > Metazoa > Chordata > Amphibia > Anura > Ranidae > Pelophylax > Pelophylax lessonae. The sequence goes on along the minus strand of NC_138776.1, from coordinate 78,483,396 downwards.
CCCCGCCCGCTGCAGGCTACTGTTAGATGGGGAGAGGAGAGAACTGACGGGTCACGTGGGCGGTGCTCGGCCCTCTGAAAACTGGTAAAGAACGGCCTATTTTTTTAAAATTCATTCACAGACACACAGGATTATTAAACAGACCAGACAGGATGGTATAAAGTGGCAACCAATTGAAAGGGGAAGTTGAGATTCCGGGGGGGGGGGGCATGTGCCCCCCCTTGTCTCTACCTGCAGACGTCCATGAGGAGGAGGTAACTGGACACATGGGGGGGGGGAGGGGAGGGGGGACTGTCAGTGTGGCTGGAAGTGCTCTGGGGACTCAGCTCGCAGCCTACAATGATCATAGTACAGGCAACCACACTAAATCTGCATACAATATGCAACTTTTGTGGTTAGATTTCCTTCAGATTTACCTTTTCTATGTAAATTGCATACAAATTGAAAGTGTTTAGGTTTGACCTCATATTATATGGTTTTGGTAAGTCTAAAGGAAAAAGTCTTCAGAAAATCTTATAGTGTGTATGGCCCATTAGTCTACGTTTCCACTAGTGTGACTTGTTATGCGACTTTGGACACACAAAGTCTCATGACAAGTCACAGCCTATTGATTTCAATGGCACCCGTTCCCATCTATGCCACTTTTAAAACCAGCAACTTTGAAAAGGTACCTGCACTACTTTGATGCAACTTTTGATGCGATTTTGATCCAGAGAGTGTAAAGTTGGATCAAAATTTCATCAAAGTCCTACTCTAAATTGCAATAGTGGAAACATAGACCAAAGCTCCATTTCCACTAGTGTGACTTGTAATGCAACTTTGGACACACAAAGTCCCATGACAAGTCACAGCCCATTGGTTTCAATGGCACCCATTCCCATCTATGCGACTTTGAAAATCAGCGACTTTGAAAAGGTGCCTGCACTACTTTGATGCAACTTTTGATGTGACTTTGACCCAGAGAGTGTAAAGTTGGATCAAAGCTGCACTTAAAGTCACATCAAAGTCCCACTCCAATGTCACACTCTAGTGGCTATGTTTCCACTAATGCGACTCTTAAGCTGTGCGATTTAGAGTGCAACTTTGAGTTCAGCATTGATCCAACTTTACACTCTCTTGATCAAAGTCACATCAAAGTAGTGCAGGCACCTTTTCAAAGTTGCTGGTTTTGAAAGTGGCATAGATGGGAACGGGTGCCATTGAAATCAATGGGCTGGGACTTGTCATGTGACTTTATGTGTCCAAAGTCGCATGACAAGTCACATTAGTGGAAACAGAGCCTAAAACTCATTACTCACATGTATTACATATTTACATAGTTACATAGTAGGTGAGGTTGAATAAAGACAATAGTCCATCCAGTTCAACCTGTGTAGGTGTGTATGCCCGTAATCATCTCACATACCCCTGAATGTTCTGATCCTTGAGATGTACATCTAAGAGTCTTTTGAAAGCCACCATACTTCCCGCAGAAACCACCTCTTGTGGTAGAGAATTCCACAATCTTGTAGCCCTAACAGTAAAGAACCCCCCACGTTGCCTGAGGTTAAAACGCTTCTCCTCTAATCGCATTGTATGCCCTCGAGTCCTCATGCAATCCCTTCGACTGAATAGCTGTTTTTCTATGCCGAGATTACCATTGAGATATTTATAAATTGCTATCATGTCCCCTCTCAGGCGTCTCTTCTCCAGGGAGAATAAATCAAGCGATTGCAGACGCTCTTCATAATTAAGGTCCTCCAATCCCCTAATTAGTTTATTTGCCCTTCTCTGGACTCTCTCCAGCTCCAACATATCCCTCCTAAAGACTGGCGACCAGAACTAGACAGAATACTCCAGATGTGGTCGGACCAGAGTTTTATAAAGTGGAAGGAATATAGTCTTATCTCTGGAATACATCCCTTTCTTTATGCATGCTAATATTCTGCTGGCTTTGGCAGCTGCCGCTTGACATTGCATGCTATTACCTAGTCTATCATCTACCAAGACTCCCAGATCTTTCTCCATTTTTGATTCCCCCAAGGGTTCCCCCCCCTAACGTGTATTGTGATTTTATGTTTTTAGTCCCCAAGTGCAAAATCTTACGTTTCTATACATTAAACCTCATTTGCCATGTCGTTGCCCACTCTGTTATTTTGTCCAGGTCATTTTGTAGGATATCTGCTTCATGCTGTGCAGTTATTGCCCTGCCCAATTTTGTGTCATCTGCAAAAACTGATATCGAACTACTGATCCCGTCTTCAATGCTATTTATGAATAAATTGAACAAGGTTGGTCCCAGGACTGAGCCTTGGGGGACCCTGCTTACCACCTCAGACCAGTCTGAGTATGCGCTGTTTATTACCACCCTTTGGACACGCCCTTTTAGCCAGTTCGGTATCCAAGAGCAAACCCTGCAGTCGATACCTGCCAACCTTATTTTATAAATTAAGCGCTTGTGGGGAACTGTATCAAACGCCTTAGTGAAATCCAAGTACACCACATCTACTGTTCTGCCCCTATCTAGCTCACAGCTCACCTCCTCATAGAATGTTAAGAGATTGGTTTGACAAGAACGCCCATTTGTAAACCCGTGCTGATCACTGCTGATGATGTTGTTGTCTTTAGCAAACTCTACGATATAGTCCCTTATCATTCCCTCCAGAAGTTTACATACTATTGATGTCAGACTGACAGGCCTATAATTTCCTGGGATATGCCTCTGCCCCTTTTTAAATTTCGGTATCACGTTAGCTTTCCTCCATTCCCCTGGTACATTTCCTGTCATAATACTGTCAGCAAAGATCAGGAACAGTGGTCTAGATATAATCTTACTGAGTTCTTTGAGTACTCTTGGATGTACGCCATCCGGGCCTGGTGATTTGTTTGTGTTAATTTTATCCAGCCTTTCCCTGATTTCACCCTCTGTTAGCCATAGCGGCAAGACCTGTGTTACTACTAACCATATAGTCATGGTCTGTGTACCCCTCCTTTTCCTGTGTAAATTCTGAGGAATAGAAATGGATCTGTATTCTTTAAACTTTCAAAAATGTTCCTTTGTACCTTATTTCTTTCATATATTGTACCGGTCACGTGACCCCCCTCCCCCTCTCTCTCTCTCAGGAGAAGCTGCTAGCCTAAATGAGGCTAGGGGGACAGGAGGAGATAATGGTGAAGGATAGGAGGGATGGAGGTGAGGCTGGTCAGGTAAAGGCATGCCTGTCTAAGAAAGACTGACAACCTTTTCAGGAAGTGAAGGACAGTTTATCAAATTCAGATAAAGGGAGATAGCATTGTCGGTGAAGAACAGGAAGAAGCTGTTTGTCTAGTTTACATAAGACTTTCTAAGCTACACAAGCAGCTAGCCAGAAAATAAATAATATCAAATATAAAGATATTTAACATACTATTAATAGGAAAAATGTCATTTTTGACTGGAGTTTTCCTGTAAGATGCCAAGACCTGCACCCGAAGACTGGCAAAGAGCCGGGTCGGTTGAGGACATCGCTGGGTCCCTGGGCAGGTAAGTGTGTGTTTGGTAAAAGTCAGAAGCTACAGTATTTTAGGTCTGTAAACATCCATGTACATGAGCACCTATTCCTACTAAACATTATACAAAATATTTGTATGCCTACAGCTAAAAGAGGTAGATTGAGTTATATCATTCTAAAATTTCTGTAAAAAAATTCCACAGGAGGTGATGTATTTGGGCTTCGCAATGAGGAGATCGTATTCCCAGAGCGGATCTTGGACAGACAGAGGAGAGACGCAGGACAGAATTATACGGTAACTAAAGTGCACTAAAGTCCATCTTGGGCTTGTTTACTACTTTACCTACTAAGGCCTCCTTCACATGGTTGCTTACTCCCTTAACCACTTCTGGACCGGAAGGATTTGCCCCATTAATGACCATTCAATTTTTTGTTATTCGGCACTGCGTTATTTTAACGGACAATTGAGCGGTCGTGCGACGCTTTCCCACAAATAGAGCTTTTTTTTGGTGGTATTTGATCACCTCTGCGATTTTTATTTTTAGCGCTATAGACAAAAAACAAAACAATTCTGAAAAAAAAAAATATTTTTCACATTCTGCTATATAATATTCCCCCCCAAAAAATTTAAAAATCAAAATGTTTTAACATTTTAGGCCAATTTGTTTTCTGCTATATATTTTTGGTAAAAAAAAATCGCAATAAGCGTATTTTGATTAGTTTGCGCAAAAGTTATCGCATCTACTAACTACAGGAAAGATTTATGTCATTTTTATTGTTTTTTTTTTTTTTTTGGCGGCATTCTGCTATTTGTAGCAGGACTGCGACATTGCGGCGGACAGATCGGACCCCTAACTGACATTTTTGACACTTTTGGGGGGACCAGTGACATTACTACAGTAATCAGTGCTAAAAATAAGCACTGTTACTGCAATAATGACACTGGCAGGGAAGGGGTTAACATTATAGGTAATCAAGGGGTTAAATGTGACCCTAGGGGAGTGATTCTAACTGTTGGGGGTCGTGGCTTCTGAGATGACCATAGAGACATGTGATCCTATATAGAAGGATCACATGAGCTGTGTGATCATCCCAGGGAGAAGGACGGTCGGCTGTGTTTACAACAGCCGACCGTTCTTCTCTCTCAGCGGGGAACGATCGCGGGTGTCAGGCGGCAATCAGAGCCACCTAACACATGCATTGGCTTCCCCGCTGACGAGCGGGGACGGGAGCGCGCCACCAGCGGCGCACGCGCGCCCCCTAGACCTTCGAGAGCGAGCACCGTCCATGTACGGCAAATCGCCCAGGAGCGGCTGCCTGCCGCAGTACATCTGCGGCAGGCGGTCGTAAAGGAGTTAAGCTACTGAATGAAATTAACTTATTGTCACAGGGATATTCAAATACTGTATTAAAGCCCAGGTTCAACCTAAGGGTTTTCTTTTCTTAGTGGTTTTGGATAGAATAGGTAGGTTTGGCCCCACTGTCTGTCTGTGGTCCCACTGGGGAGATTTACCCTCAATATAGTCACTGAGGGGAAGATTTACGAAAACTGGTGCATACAAAATCTGGTACAGCTGTGCATAGTAACCAATCAACCTCTAGGTTTTAGCCCCAGTTCATATGTCAAATTGCCTGACAAATCGCAGCCTTTTGCCGGCAACGGCATAATCCGATTCGGTGCGATGCTGGGTTTGCGGTGCTGCACCGATTTCCAAAAGTAGTTCCTGCACTACTTTTTGCAACTTCGGGGGCGATTAAATAGACATCTGTGCAGTTAAGTTGCACAGATGTCTTTGAAATCACCCCCGAACTCACGGTGTGGTTTTGAAATGGTGCGAGTTCAGCTTTCAAACCCGCCTCCAATGTGAACGTACCCTAAGGCCCCTTTAACATAGGGAGTCCGTTCAGATCCGCCTGTCAGTTTTTTTGGTGTATCTGAACGGAAGCCCCATGCATCTCTATGGGGCATCGGATGTCAGCGGAGACATGACCAATGACATCCAATCCGATCCATCAAAACCGGACGGATCGAAACCCTATTTTCCATCCGTCTGGTGGATCGGATCGGATGAGAACGGACAGACGGTCCATTCCCATCCGATTCCCCCATAGAGAAGAATGGAGACCTGACAGCTCTGTCTCCGCACACAGCGCGTAGACACAGCTGTCATCCGCCTGCTCAGCGGGGGATCGGCGGATCGATTCCCCCGCTGAGAAAAACGGAGTCCGCCTAACGGACTCCGTGTGTGAAAGGGGCCTTATTGTCAAAGCTTAATTGAACATGTTAAAGTTAGAAGCTGATTGGTTACTATGCACAGCTGCAACAGATTCTGTATGCACCAATGGTAGTAAATCTCCTGTGTGACTACTGGGGAAGTAAGAGACATATTCTATATTTTGACCAAACACAAAGCACAGCAAGTGTCCTATTTGCATGCCAAAGCTGAAGGCTCACAAATCAGGAAACTGCATTCCGCGATTCTCCTCAGCTGGCCCACAGATATCATAAAACTTCACAAATCTGTACCTGTGCTGCAATAAAGCTGAACAATGGATAACACCCTCCAAAATCCAAATCCAACCATACATTAATGGAAATGGGGCCGGTTCAGCGTGAACCAGCTGAATTTCGATCCATGCATGGGCAGGGGTACAGAAGTTGATTCTTTGGATGTTTTTTTTTACCTGATCGATCATCTCTGCAGGCTATAATCAGCAGCACTGATCAGTGTATTCTAACAGCAGTCTTTTCGCCATCAGAAAACTCAGCAACCTGCTGGTTGAAGGAAAAAACGGAACCATCTATGGCAAGCTTAAAGGCCCGTACACACGATACGAAAATCGGAAGTAAAATTTTGTCCGACGAACGATCTGCCGATTATCGGATCGTTAGTATAGTGCTTTCGAGAACCGATTACGAATTTTCAGATGACAAAATCTGGATGTGCAGGCTATAAAATTTTTATCGTATGTCAACACAACGTCTGATTTTAGTTTAATTAGTACAGTTTTCATCCGAAAAAATCATAAGAGCAAGACTAGGCATGCTCAGAAACTAAAGAACACAAAACAATTCAACACATGACATCACTTCTGAAGTTGAATTCTGTCGTACGAGAATTTTCGTATGAAAGTTACCTCTTCACTTTCCATATGACACGTCTATTCAGTTTAAAGAGTTAATGAATTTCACCTGGTTACAGGTAGTCATACACAGATCAAAAGAGTTGTACAATATCCACAATGACTCAGACAATGCGGTTTTGTACAAAGTGAAACAATGTAAATGAATAACTTGCTGAGCATTATAACGTGAACATGTTCTCTGGAAAATACATTTCTATTCTTATTTGCTGTTTGACAATTGTGCGTAGACAAGCCTGAGGCAGCAAGATAATATCAACATTGCTATGTAAGAAATGGCAGGTACAGTTTTGACATAGATGAATAAATACCTAAATTTAAATCTGTACATGGTCTTTTGGCTCTAAAGGAGGCGGTACACTAGTGCAGTGATGGCGAATCTTGGCACCCCAGACGTTTTGGAACTACATTTCCCATAATGCTCATGCACTCTGCAGTGTAGTTGAGCATCATGGGAAATGCAGTTCCAAAACATCTGGGGTGCCAAGGTTCAACATCACTGCACTAGTGGATTTTCAAACATTTGTACCAGCATGCTTGAGAAAATTCTCAGTACATTCAATGAGTTGACAAATTTAGTTTGAAAGCGCTTCAATTTATTTATTTATTTAGAGAAGAGCTGGACTCTTAAAGAGGTTGTAAACCTGAAAAAAAAAATTTCTCTTCTTTTTGCAACCTGTAAGAGAAACACATAATGTGCTAGTATGCGTCGCATACTAGCTCATTATGAAATACTTACCTTAGAACGAGCCCTCGCCGTGCCATCCGCTTACCTCTATGACAGGATCGCGGCATCCGGCCATCTGATTGGCCGGAGCCGCGGTGACGTCACTCCCGGTCATGCGCGCGGGAGCCGATGGTCATGGCACGGGTCTCTGAAGGAACAGCACGAGCGGCCGTTCCTTCAGAGCGCATGTGCCAGTGACGTCACTGTCTGCATGTAAGGTAAATATCTCCTAAACGGTACATGTTTAGGAGATATTTACAGTACCTATAGGTAAGCCTTATCATAGGCTTACATATAGGGAAAAGTGTCAGAGGAGGGTTTTCTTCCTCTTTAACCTCCCTGGCGGTATGATTATGTCAGGAATTACATACCAAAAGTGGTACAATTGTTTTCATGGAAATTTGGCGTTATGTATTATAGGCCTACAATTCTTAGTAATTACTGACTTAAACCTGACCAAAACAAGAGTCTAGACTAGTAGACATCCCAGATGTGATAAATTTGAAACACAAACGCATGAATTATAATCAAATCAATAATATAATTTTATTATTTAATATATAATATATATAATAAAATTATATTATTGATTAGATTATAATTCATGCATTATATATTATATATATATATATATATGCTGTGGCGCTCTGCAATCATTGGGGGACAATGCTGTGGCGCTCTGCAATCATTGGGGACAATGCTGTGGCGCTCTGCAATCATTGGGGGACAATGCTGTGGCGCTCTGCAATCATTGGGGGACAATGCTGTGGCGCTCTGCAATCATTGGGGGACAATGCTGGCACTCTGCAATCATTGGGGGACAATGCTGTGGCGCTCTGCAATCATTGGGGTACAATGCTGTGGCGCTCTGCAATCATTGGGGGACAATGCTGTGGCGCTCTGCAATCATTGGGGGACAATGCTGTGGCGCTCTGCAATCATTGGGGGACAATGCTATGGCGCTCTGCAATCATTGGGGGACAATGCTGTGGCGCTCTGCAATCATTAAGGGACAATGCTGTGGCGCTCTGCAATCATTGGGGTACAATGCTGTGGCGCTCTGCAGTGATTGGGGACAATGCTGTGGCGCTCTGCAGTGATTGGGGACAATGCTGTGGTGCTCTGCATTGAAAGGGGCTCGCACGCTGAACTCTGCATTGATGGGGGCACGGAACAGTTGCATTGAAGGGGGCACGCACGCTGAACTCTGCACAGTGTTTATTGCATTGAAGGGGGCACAGCACAGTTGCATTGAAGGGGGCATGCACGCTGAACTCTGCATTGTGGGGGCACAGCACAGTCTTCATTGCATTGAAGGGGGCACAGCACAGTTGCATTGAAGGGGGCATGCACGCTGAACTCTGCATTGTTGGGGCACAGTACAGAGTTCATTGCATTGAAGGGGGCACAGCACAGTTGCATTGAAGGGGGCATGCACGCTGAACTCTGCATTGTTGGGGCACAGTACAGAGTTCATTGCATTGAAGGGGGCACAGTGTTTATTGCATTGAAGGGGGCACAGCACAGTGTTTATTGCATTGAAGGGGGCACAGCACAGTGTTTATTGCATTGAAGGGGGCACAGCACAGTGTTCATTGCATTGTGGGGGCACAGCACAGTGTTCATTGCATTGAAGGGGGCACAGCACAGTGTTCATTGCATTGAAGGGGGCACAGCACAGTGTTTATTGCATTGAAGGGGGCACAGCACAGTGTTTATTGCATTGAAGGGGGCACAGCACAGTGTTTATTGCATTGAAGGGGGCACAGCACAGTGTTCATTGCATTGTGGGGGCACAGCACAGTGTTCATTGCATTGTGGGGGCACAGCACAGTTGCATTGAAGGGGGCATGCACGCTGAACTCTGCATTGTTGGGGCATAGCACAGTGTTCATTGCATTGAAGGGGGCACAGCACAGTGTTCATTGCATTGAAGGGGGCACAGCACAGTGTTCATTGCATTGTGGGGGCACAGCACAGTGTTCATTGCATTGTGGGGGCACAGCACAGTGTTCATTGCATTGAAGGGGGCACAGCACAGTGTTTATTGCATTGAAGGGGGCACAGCACAGTGTTTATTGCATTGAAGGGGGCACAGCACAGTGTTTATTGCATTGAAGGGGGCACAGCACAGTGTTTATTGCATTGAAGGGGGCATGCACGCTGAACTCTGCATTGTTGGGGCACAGCACAGTGTTCATTGCATTGAAGGGGGCATAGCACAGTGTTCATTGCATTGAAGGGGCACAGAACAGTGTTTATTGCATTGAAGGGGGCACAGCACAGTGTTTATTGCATTGAAGGGGGCACAGCACAGTGTTTATTGCATTGAAGGGGGCACAGCACAGTGTTTATTGCATTGAAGGGGGCATGCACGCTGAACTCTGCATTGTTGGGGCACAGCACAGTGTTAATTGCATTGAAGGGGGCATAGCACAGTGTTCATTGCATTGAAGGGGGCACAGAACAGTGTTTATTGCATTGAAGGGGGCACAGCACAGTGTTTATTGCATTGAAGGGGGCACAGCACATTGTTCATTGCATTGAAGGGGGCACAGCACAGTTGCATTGAAGGGGGCATGCATGCTGAACTCTGCATTGTGGGGGCACAGCACAGTGTTTATTGCATTGAAGGGGGCATAGCACAGTGTTCATTGCATTGAAGGGGGCATAGCACAGTGTTCATTGCATTGAAGGGGGCACAGCACAATGTTCATTGCATTGAAGGGGGCATGCACGCTGAACTCTGCATTGAAGGGGGCATGTACACTGGTCTCTGCATTGAAAGGGGGCATGTACGCTGGTCACTGCATTGAAAGGGGGCATATACCATCTCCTGTACCATGACCTGTGACATGCCTATACCATATCTGTGCCATGCCTATACCATCACCTGTGCCATGCCTGTACCATCACCTATGCCATGCCTATACCATCACTTGTGCCATGCCTGTACCATGACTTCAAAGTCACGCAATTTTTTACTGCGTTTTTTGACGCGAAGCAATACCTATTACATTTTTCTTTTTGCGCCCCCCCCCCAAAAATTCTGAGCACCAGCCGCCACTGAAGAGTACAAAAAGTCCAAATCAGGGTACTGGGGTGAAGATTGGACAGGCAGCTCCTCAAGAGGTAGGGATACCCTCCAAACATGTAACAGAGAAAAGAAACAAGGGCGCCAAGTCATAAAAGGTAGATGAACAGCTGTGTAATTTAATATAGAAACTTACATGTTAAAAACAGGTATTCCAATGAAACAGCATGCATGGTGTAAAAGGACAGTCCCCACAGTGGATCCGATGGAAGATGCAAATGAAGGACAGTCACATCTGGGTCCTGTGTGGCGGGTCCTGTGTAGTGGTGAAGGCAGTCCTGAATACCGGCAATGCCGGGTGATGCTGCAAATAGCGTGGGCAGCCTCACCACTGTCCGCCGTACAGCAGGAAGGTAATAACCCGGAACCGAAAGTAGAAGTCTGTCGGTTCCTCCGCGGAAGCCGACAGGAACGTACACTGAACCGAGAGTGGAGGGTGGGCCGCAACGTCGTTTCGGAGGACCTCCTCCTTCATCAGGCAGTATGATGTTTCCGACAACCGACTCCGACTTTTCGGCCGAAAAAATTCTGGTGTGCAGGCTATAAAATTTTTGTCCTCTGTCAAAACACAGCCGATTTTCGTGCAATCAGTACAGTTTTTGATGGGGAAAAATCTTATGAGCAAGACTGGGCATGCTCAGAGAAGAAAGAACACAAAGAAAGCAAACCAACACATGACATCACTTCTGAAGTATAATTCTGTCGTGCGGGAAAATTTGTGTGCAGTCTAGGCACATTCCAACCAACAGACACCACTCAAAAGACAAAGATGGACGACCGATCGGCGGAAATTAGTTGCGTGTGTACGAGGCTTTAGAACGACCAACCAGCCCTAAGGTTCCGGCAAACAAAGTGTCTTTCACCTTCCCCTAATAGCTGTAACCAAACATTGGTGTCCCTCAAACCTACAACCATCACAGGGTAGACCGTTGCCTTCTCCATGGAACCCTTTTCCTTTCACATGGGCTTAGGACTGACCATGGCGGAGTTTAAAGTACTTTTTTATTTGCTTTTAACATTGGATTTTGGAAGGAATGGATTTTCCTGAATAAAAACCACATACTGTGCACTGTTAAAATGAAAAATGTTACTAGTGTATGATCAGTGTAAAAACTCAAAGTTCACTCTGAGGACCTTTATCAGACAAAGGTTAACTTTAGGGTGTGTCCTTCATTGTTTCACTGCAGACACCTTTGCAACTGCATGGTATGCGGTGGCTATAGTTTCCTAGTAAAAGGTGTGTACATTATGTGTAATAAGGATATGAGCCAGCCTCTGAACCAATAAACTAATTTACTGTTTTTGTTTTCCCAGGGTCTATGGGAGGATAGTTTAACATATCTCATTCCAACATCAAACGGTACTTTACTTCTAAACCTCCAGAGGAACAGGTATGCAGAGACTTGCATGTTATAAACAGATTATAGACATACTGTAAAATTGGCCATACAAGTTTGTAGGTCTATTTATAAAAATCTTGCTGTGCAAATATCTCAGCTTTCACACAGTTGTCACAAATAATCCATATAATGAGTCTAATATGTTTATTTCCTTTGATCATCATCTTCATGTAGTAGCTATACTGCTGCAGTATTTTCCTGAAGTACCTCGAATAGGAAAATACGATATAATGGCCACTAGATGTAGCTGGTGTAAATATATAAAATTATAGAGATTATCCACGAGGCATTTGCACAGTAATTTTTTTTTCCAAAATGGCTAGATTTTTTACAATTAGCCTGCAGGAACCAGTTAAATTTGCTCAGTGTATTGCTAGCTTAAAGGATGCATGCTCTTGTGATAAACCATTTAATTCAGTGACGTCAACTTTCATGATAAGGAAGGCCTCAGGTGTGGCTCCTGGTATCACCAAAGGTCAACGCCTAGTATTTAGTGAATGCGATGACACAGAAAGCTGTCAGAGACTGCAGACAACCAACAGGAGACAATCAAAGACTACCAGCTTGCTAAAGGAGATGGTCAGAGGCTGTGAATGTGCTCTAGATATTGTAGGAGACATAGACTGTTAACATATTACATGAGACTGCTAGAAATTGTTAGCATTACAGGGCAATATGGAAATACCAACTCATGTTTGCAGGGTCCCTGAGGGCCATATAGAAAGTGTCAAAGGGCTGCATGCGGCCCCCAGCCCATAGGTTGGGCACTAATGATTTCGTTCCTAAGTGGTTTGTAATAGAAATACAGAGTATAAGCTATCTGTACAATTTCAAGAATTAATATAGCATAGCTCCCAACCGTCCCTGATTTCAAGGGACTGTCCCTGATTCGGAACAAAATCCCTCTGTCCCTCCCTCCTCCTTATTTGTCTCTCATTTTGGTCTGACCTATATAGTTGTATATAAAATTCATTTTTTTCATCTTTCAAAAAGTGTTACCCAGTTGTAAACCTTTCATCCAATTTAAAAATTTCTGCATTTGTAAATGTCAAAAGCCAGTAAAAAGGAATAGTAGTGGTTAAAAAAAAGCACTTGTAGGTTTAACTAATGATTTTTTTTTCCTGTTTAATTCTCTTTTAAGGGTGCGTGGCAGGGGTGTGCCCTATGTCTACATACTTTTGCTAATAGGTGTCCCTCGTTCCCATCTTAAAAAGTTGGGAGGTATGATATAGTACATTGAATATCAGCATGTTGGGAGGTAAAAACAGGAGGATTGTATCCTAGGGGTACCTAAGGAACACACTTCACTCTGGATCAGTCCATAATAGATGCTTACTTCAGGCAGCATCAACACTTTTAGGCCACAGGCCTTAATACAGTTAGGGTAGCTCACCCATACAAGAAGCTAGGTCTCTTCCTACCTGCACCAACATGTGACTCTGAAGCCCCGAACACACGCGTCGAAAATTGGCAGGGAATTTTCGGCCAACGTCCGATCGGCCGATTTTCGGCTTGTTAGTATGATGCTTCTGACAACAAAATCTGACTTTTCGGCCGAAAAAAATCTGGTGTGCAGGCTATAAAATGTTTGTTGGCCGTCAACACAACGGCCGATTTTCGTGCAGTCAGTACAGATTTCGACAGGGAAAAATCTGATGAGCAAGTCTGGGCATGCTCAGTGAAGAAAAAACACAAAGAAAACAAACCAACACATGATATCACTTCTGAAGTAGAATTTTGTTGGCCGAGAAAAATCGTGTGCAGTCAAGGCACATTCCAACCAACAAAACACAACTTGGACAAAAGTTGGACGATCGGTCGGCCGATAATCGTTGCGTGTGTACGAGGCTTGAAGCATTTTGGGAAAGTACTACTGAGTAAACATTTAACTCCACCAGCTTGTCTCATATGTCCACCTTATACTTTTAACTATATTCTGCCCTTGAGGATAACGGGAAGCCTCCATAATTTACTTCGCAAGGCCTTGCACACCAAGGGGTTGCACACAAGTGCAGTTGCTCCAGAGCTTTGAAAATAAGATTAAGCTTCACTTTGCAAAGAATACCCAATCATTTGCAAGGAAAAGTAAAAAAACAGCATTTTTGCTTGCACATGATTGGATGTTGGACATCAGCAGAGCTTCTGCTCATTTACTAAGCTCTGGAGCAACTGCTCTTGCAGAGTGCAACTGCACGTTGCAAAGTGCACAGTGCCAACCCTTATGACTCCAGGGTTGGTCTCTAGGCAGGCCCTGTATTGCAGCGGGCTCCAATATAGAGACCCTGCCACTAAGTGGGCAACATGAAGTACTAAGCTGTTCCCTCATTACCAGGATCACTGCCACCACCTCCACTTTCACTGTCAGCTGCTTCTCCTTCTGGTAGTCCTTCTCCACAATAGTACAAAATCTTAATGGTTAACTTGGTTACACTTGTTACTATAAAGCTCACTCTTCTTCATAACCAGGAGGGTTAAATGTAATTTCACTCCCAGTTCCCAGTTCTTTGTGATACACCATGACTACACATTAACAAATACACTGTTCTCCTCTTCCCTAGTAAACAAATACTCCATTTACCAAACATTCTCGTAATTTGCAAACGAGTTAAAACACTTCAGTGCATAAGACGATCCTCACTTTTATGGCTGTATAAATTTAGTAATGCATACGATTAGCTGTGCTATCCCTAGTGGTGTTGCCTATACATTTAGCATAAAGTCTATACACTTGGATGCTGTAAACAATGGGTTCCTTTGGAGGGGAATGCTGTCACAAAAGCAGAACGCATGATACATTAGTCCTCACTATGCAGCTCCCACCAGGAGGCCAGTTCCCCAGTATATATGCCCTACAACACGGGAAGCGACACAAATGCCTGGCAAAACATGTCACAAAGTACATTAAAGTGGAGTTCCAGCTGGATTTATTTTATTTTTTTAAAAACACACCTGTGATGTTTGTAGCTAAATAATAACAAACTGTATTAATATTAACCACTTAAGCCCCGGAAGATTTTACCCCCATTCCGACCAGGGGGTATTTTGCGATTCGGCACTGCGTGACGTTAACGGACAATTGCGCGGTCGTGCGACGCTGTACCTAAACGAATTTGGCGTCCTTTTTTTCCCACAAACAGAGCTTTCTTTTGGTGGTATTTGATCACCTGTGCGATTTTTTGATCACGCGCTATAAACAAAAAAAGAGCGTCAATTTTGCAAAAATAGCAATATTTTTCACATTTTTTTATATGAAATTCCCCAAAAAAAAATTTAAAAATCAAATTTTTTTTACTTTTTCGGCCAATTTGTTTTATGCTACCTATGTTTGGTAAAAAAAATCGCAAAAAGCGTATTTTGATTGGTTTGCGCAAAAGTTATCGCGTTTACTAACAAAGGGAAAGATTTCTGTCATTTTTGTTGTTTTTTTTTTAACGTGTAATGGCGGAGATCTGCGATTTTTTTTGCGGTACTGCGACATTGGGGCGGACAGATCGGACCCTTGACTGACATTTTTGACACTTTTGGGGTTACCAGTGACATTTCTACAGTAATCAGTGCTATATATATGCACTGTTACTGTAAAAATACACTGGTAGTGAAGGGGTTAACTTTATTTGGGAGGGAGGGGCTGTGTGTATCCCTAGGGGCGTGCTTTCTACTGTGATTGGCTGGGGCTTGAGCTGTATGGACACTGATCAACGGATCTACATACTAGATCCGAGTGATCAGTATCCTAACAGCAAGGAGAATGACAGGCAGCTTGTTTACACAGGCTGCCTGACATTCTCCCTCTCCCCCGCCGATCGCCGAGTGACCGGCGGACATCGGGTCCGCCGGTCACACGCGCGGGGGGGTCCGTGACCACGCGGGAGCGGGAGCGCGCCTCCGGGGGCGCGCGCTCGCTCCCTAGACCCTCACAAGCTAGTGACGTAGCCCTACGTCACTTTGCCTGTGAGGGGCTGACTGCCGACGTAGATCGGCGTTAGGCAGTCGGCAAGTGGTTAATTGTTGGCTTTCTATATGCTTTTTTTTAACTAACCTTGCTGTCCCCTCCGAGCACCCCCCCATCTTAATTGTGGGTATGTGAAGCCCCCTGGTATCTTCTTCTGGGAGACGATGTTGCTGGCTACCCAGCATGCTCTTGCTGATCTTGCGCATGCGCATGAACCACACATTCTGGAAAATCATAAGCTTAATAATAGCATGCAATGCCAAGCTGCGGTTTCCAAAGCAAGCAAAGTTTCCTTTCTTGTATTAACAGAGGCATGGACTCCAGAGAGAGAGATATCATTTTGCCCCTGTACAAGTCATTAGTAATACCTCATCTGGAATATGCAGTTCAGTTTTGGGCACCAGTTCTCAAAAAGGATATCGGGGAACTGGAGAAAGTGCAGAGAAGGGCAACTAAACTGATAAGAGGCATGGAGGAGCTCAGCTATGAGGAAAGACTAGCTAAACTGAATTCATTCTCTCCTGAGAAGAGGAGATAAGGGGGGATATGATCAACATGTATAAATACATAAGGGGTCTATATAGTGAACTTGGTGTTGAGTTATTCACTGTAAGGTCATCATAGAAGACAAGGGGGCACTCTTTACGTCTAGAGGAAAAAAGATTTTGCCTTCAAATATGGAAAGGTTTTTTCACCGTAAGAGCTGTGAAAATGTGTAATAGACTCCCTCCAGAGGTGGTTCGGGCCAGCTCAGTAGATTGCTTTAAAAAAGGCCTGGATTCTTTCCTAGGTGTACATAATATAACTGGATACTAATATTTATAGGTAAAGTTGATCCAGGGAATATCCGATTGCCTCTCTGGGGATCACAAAGGAATTTTTTTCCCCTGTTGTAGCAAATTGGATCATGGGGTTTTCGCCTTCCTCTGGATCAACTGCGGGTATAGGATTGTGTATATGGCATTGTATGGTAGGGTTTTCTTTTTTATTGGTTGAGCTATATGGACTTGTGTCTTTTTTCAACCTGACTAACTTTGTAACTATGTAACTATATCTGTTGTACATTTCACTCTATTAATCTGAAATGATGTCAGAATTCACCATCTTCCACTTTCTCTACAGGGACTTTATTAGTAAAGACTTTGAACTGTTTACCTACAGCAAAGATGGTGGACTGCAGAAGCTCAAAAGACGTGCACTGGTATGTGTAATCCCCATATTACATTTTTTTTCTATTCCATTTAAAGTGTATCTAACCCCAAGAACAGAAATGTAATATATTGCAACTTCCCAGTCTTTAGATGTGGTAGATGCATTCGTTTTCTTTCTTTTCAGGCTTTTTCTGTTTGTTGTCACCTGGTGATCCTGCCAATAACACACTTCCTTTCCTAGGATGACAACGCTCATTCGCTGTGATCAGTCTTTGGAGCAGCAGTGTTGTCCCTGTGTGTTAGAACAACAGAACACCTCCTACTCTCATCATCTCCTTACCATAGGGGAAGGTGTTCCTTAGTTCACAGAGGTATCCTGCTGAGGGCAGATAACACTGCTTGACATAATACTGCAGAATGTATAGGAAGCTATGAGCTCACTCTATTTTAATCATGATCAAACAAATATATAAAACACTTTGAAATGTATAGTTTATGGATTAAATGGGAGTGACTAAGAGAAGTTAATTGGGTTTATAAACACTATAAAGCAAAACTTTACACAAAAAGTGAAGTCTCACTGGTTTGTTTCCTCCTGCACCCTGAGTTAGTTTTTTTGGGGTGCAGAGGAGGAGTAAGTACTGATTTTTATTGTTACCTGCTCCCACTTCTGCAATCCTCGCCTAGAGGAGGATGGCATCCTTTGCCCCACCCCATCTCTTTCCACAGCCTCCTGGGAATGTCACATTTCCCAGGAGGTTGTAGGACCATTCACTAAGCAGCAAGCATGCTTGGGAAGTATACATCCATTGTCTCAAGAAGGTTTAAAGTCATTTACTGTTGACTGACTTATCATCTCTGTTGGAAGTACACTACTCTTTCAGGAAAATAATACTTTCTAAGGTTAGCTTTAAACTTTTCTCCAGCTACATTGAGGTCATGTCCCCAAGTTAATTATCTTAGCTTCATACTACAAACACTGCCCTTCTGAACCCTAATCACACTCTATTTATCTATATCTGCTTTATTGGTTGAGCCAGATGGAATTGTGTCTACCACCATTTTATTATCCATGACCTCTGCTTTTAGAAAATCTATAATGTTTGGGGGTTATCCTAATCTTCATGTGTACAAAAAGTGGATAAATGGCTCTGACAGCGATAGGGTTAAAGGTTTCAGTCATGCCCACTCTTTCCCTTCTTTTTTGAGGCTGTACATATTAAAGTGATTGTAAATCCTTAAAAAAAAAAAAAAAATAGGTTTATACCTACCTGCTCTTTGCAATGGTATTGAATAGAGAGGTCTTTTACCTCTTCTTCTGGAGTGCCCCACCAGCGCTCTCCACTCCTGCATGTACCCCTATAACATAGCTGTGTGAACTAATAGACACATATAGGGTGTCGCCGCTCCCTCCCCACAGGATTTGACTGACAGCAGCAGGAGCCAATGGCTCCCTCTGCTGCCTGATTTTCCTGTGAGAAGAGGAAGAGAGGAGAGCTGGGCACAGCGCTGGATCAAGAGGACTCAGATAAGTGTTTGGGAAGGGGGAGAGGTGGCACAACAAGTGGTAAAATGTTTTTATCTTAATGCAGGGAATGCGTTGAAAAAAATGTTTTAGGGCTCCTTTCAGACAGAGCTGAGCCCGCTCTGACCAGCATGGGAGCTATGAGAAGATCCCTTGCTGATCAGAGCCAAACGGGACGAATGTCACAACTGTGTCTGTTCAATTTCTGCCCAGTGGACATAGGCAGACCTCTGTCAGCTCTATGGGCAGCCAGGTGTAAACAGATTCTGCTGTCCCTTTAGGCTAACTCCAATCCAGTCTGCAAAAAAATGAAAATGAAGTAGGCCTTTTCCTTTTCTTTGCTGGACCTGGACAGACCAAGAGGTAGGCAACTGGTTTTACATTGTGCATAGGGTTGCATTCTGATCACGTCTGCTTGAAAAACTGATGGGCAGACTTGATGGGAATGCCCGTGTGAAAGGGGCCTAACTTTTGAACCACTTAAGTTCCTGCAGTCTTCCACAATGCGCTTTGATTTGTTCTGGCCTCTGGATTACCTCTCTGGATTCCTCCTTTTTCTGTCAAGTATGTGTTTTGTTCAACAGAACCAAGCCCCGATAAAAGGTTATTCTTTGAACCCCCAAAACGCATTGGATTTCTATAATATGAATCTGAATAAAATCAAATCTGGACTTCATACATTATGCTTTTTGGAGCTTTCCTTCTTGCATTTGCAGTCACTACGCAAGCAAAGCAAACCATTGACCACCACTCCTAAGAGAGTTGCTTAAGGACTCATGCACATATGGGTCTGAACTCAGCAGTATTGTATGTTATGGGTAATTCATAAAGTTGCACATTAGTCAGTATTCCCCTGTAGCATTCAGCTGCATAAACCTAAAGTAGAACATTTTGTGTCCTTGTTAATTCTGACCATATTTTATGTGGTACACAAATTGATGCTTGTGTGAATGTTTACATATGTAAAGCGTATTGGTCATGTGCTACCACCCTTGCCTAGTGAATGACTCATGCAGGTCTAGGGGGAGATGTAACCATAAACAGTATGTAGACAGCAGTGGTGCCACATACTGATATCTGAATCACTAAAGGCCAAGGTCATTCTGTGCCTGTGCCACTGCCTACACATTGTTGATGTCTACATCTCCCCCTAGCCCTGAATGAGTCACTAACTAGGGAGCAGAGACAGTACAAGCGCAGAATTACCTCATGAGAAAACCTTCTACAGAATGACTAAGGCTCGGTTCACACTGATGCGATGCGGGAAGGCTGCAAATTCCCAGCCTGTTCCCGCATCGCACACGCACCCCCGGCAGTTCACACTGCCATATGCGATCCGCTGGGGGTGTCAATGTAATCTTAACGACACCCCCAGTTTGATCGCATATCGCAGTGCGATCGTGCAGTTCGCACAGGATCGGATCGCACAAGTGTGAACCGCTGTGCGATCCGATCCTGATGCGGCAGCAAAAATGCCTCCTGTGCGTGTTTGCTGCGGGTGCGGTGCGAATTTAGCCATACAAACTGTATGGCTAAACTCGCACCGCACAGCTGATCGCATGTCATGTCGGAGCAGTGCGCTCCGACATGACATGCGAACCCCGCACACGCAGTAGTGTGAACCGGGGCTAAAGGCCGGGGTCATTTTGCACCTTCACCACCAGCCTTGCCTAGTGAATGAATTATTTAGGGCTAGGGGGAGATATAAACATCATCAAAGTAAAAGCCTGTACGCATTTTAACTTTTACGGACATACATGTGTATGCCCATATGAGTTTAGATACACTACAGGCCATTTTTTTTATGCAGATCTTTGTGCCAGCAAGCTCTTGTGTAAATTGCATTACCCATGTGCATGAGGCCTAATAAAAAACATTCCCCTTATAGTGATTAAGACTTGACTGAGAACAATGACTGATTGAAGTGATTCAGCGCCCCGCGTCTTTCTTCAGCTTTCTGATGTTTTATTTCTTAGAACTTCCACCATTTTTTGCCTGTCTCTGGGCTCCTTCTATCTTATAATTATTTGTGTGTAAGCGAGGTTTCCAGAACTGTCTAACCAACAATCACCCAAAATATAGAATCCAAAATACTAACAATCCTCTCAAAATATCCCCTACCTGTGTAATTATTATGTGTTTGGTTTTAAAAGGATGAGGTGGAAGCCCTACCCATAGGAGTTTATTTACTAAAACTGAGGAGTGCACAATCTGGTTCAGCTGTGCATGTTAACCAATTAGCTTCTAACTTCAGCTTGTTCCATTAAGCTTTGACAATAAAACCTGGAAGCTGATTGGTTTCTATGCAGAGCTGCACCAGATTTTGCATTTTCCAGTTTTAGTAAAAAAAAAACCCACTGTCATCTCTGCAGATCCCAAGACCTCCTGCTGTCTAGTTCCCTCATAACCTCCTCACATGCTCACATCCAGGACAGAGTCTCTCCCATTCTCTGGAACTCTCTACCTCAACCTGTACAGTTATCTCCTACTTTGTCTGCCTATCTCTTCAGGGAAGACCTATCCCACCTCCTACCTAACAACTGGAACTTTCATTCTCAAAGAACTCATCCTCACAGTTATTGGCCATCCATTTTTTGAATTGTATTGTAACTATACCGTATCCCTTTATTTTGTAAAGCAGAGCACAAACTGTTGGCGCTATATGACTCCTACAATACAATTAATAGTTATAGTATTCAAAATGTAGTCTAGCTAAAGCTCTATATAGTGGAATCAGAACCTCCTCCCTTCTGTTGGAGATCCCTTTAGTGATGCCCCTACAATGGGACAGTAGTCAGGATCTTTGATATACCCTTCAAACTAGAATAAAAACTTATATAAATGCTTCTAATTTATAAAAAAATACAAGGACTCAAGACTTGGCTTAAAAATTGTCCGCGGCCGTTTATTACTGGTTAAGCTTCAATAAATAAAAATTTTATTGATTATTAAAATCCAGACAACCCAGCCATTACAGCTCAGGCTGCATCAATAAATAAAGCAATTTTTCTTCAAAACAAACTCCCATACTCAATAACAAACTTGTCCACCCTTGCATAGTTGCAAGAGTGACCTTCCACATAACAAACAGCCACGACATAAGGGGAGGGGGGGGTTGGGAAACTCCAATGTTGAGTGCTGTGAGGTGAATGAGCCCCTCAGGTAATGCCAGCTCCTTATATAACCTATTGGAACGTTCTAGAAATTCCTGAGGTGCCTTCCCACTTTCCTCACTAACTGACCTATCACCTGACAGACTGCCTAAACTCCACCCTTTACTACAATATCTCTAGGCAGGTTCCCTGAGGTAAATTCTACCTGCTATCTTCCCGCCTAAAACTGACTGGAAATATTCTGACCTGCCACTTATCCCATGAGAAAAAGGGGGGCATATGAAATGCCCCTTTTTCTTTCATTCTATTTGATTTCCCCACTGCCTAGTTACACTGCTTGCCCATTTTGCAATCTTCTGAAATAAATGTTGCAATGTTATGTGCTGAAAAACATTCAGTGGTTGGTGTTAATTTATGCTAAACATCTTTACAATTCACTTTTGCCAGGAACACAACTGTTATTATCATGGACAAGTGGATGGAATGGATGACTCAGTCGTTGCTCTCAGCACTTGCTCTGGTCTCAGGTTAGTATGGAGTTCTTTTACTTTAGGTAGAAAATATGAAGAATCTAAAATGGATCTATTCTACATGTGTAGAAATAAACCTACCTGTCATGAAATTGTTTTAATACACTTTAAAGTGATATTAAAGTTTTTATTTTTTTTTCTCAATAATAAACATGTCATACTTACCTGCTCTGTACAGTTGTTTTGCACAGAGGAGCCAGGACCCCCCTCTTCTCGGGTCCCCTGCTGGCGCTCCTGGCACATACCTCCTGCTTAGTAGGGATGTAACGATATCGAAGATATCGCGATATCGTATCGGCGTGGTCGTCTCAATATCGTCGTGGTCGTGTCTCGATATCGTCGTGGTTGGGTTACAATATTAAAAGGACAGGTGTCCGTCAAAAAGCAAGAGGAATAAACACAGTCCCGCGGAACAAATCATTGTTAACTACATAGACCAGAGTTTAAGGATTTTTTTTACTGTTTTTTTTTTTCTTGCAATGTAGATATTTTGATCTTTCTGATGAAAAACGTGAACATAAGCTAAATGATAGGTCAGTGTTTTTTTTAAAGGCTTTTTGACTGACTATTTTATTTAAGTTTAAGTTATGTTCCTAAATACCAGTTTTAAAAAGCTGCCTTTATTTGCCATGCACATTTAAACCTGACTTAACTTGATCTTTGTTTGCACTTAAAGGGAATTGCCTATTGTTTGTTTACAATTGTTCTAGCTGCTTTTTAACTTGAACATTGCACAGAAGAATCAGTTATGCAACCAAATATTACTATACAGAATATTGATGTTCCTGACTACAATTTGCACTTTAAAAGCACTATGTGATCAGTGTTTTATGTTGTCATGGATCCATAAATACAACAATAAATTGCCTGTTGACTGGCAAAAGCAGAATAAATGTCGGTATTTTTTCGCTATTATCATCACAAACACTATCATGAGCTATTTAACAATACCATGAGCTTTTCCACAATATCGCAATAAATATCGTACCCTGAGGTCAATATCGAAATTGTATCGTACCGTGAGATTTTGATATCGTTACATCCCTACTGCTTAGTGCCCCATAGCAAGCAGCTTGCTATAGGGGCACCTGACTCGCTGCCAAGCTGCTGCTCCGTGTGTCCATTTACACATGGAGCGTTGCTTGGGCCAGCCACCGCTCTCTCCTCATTGGCTTACTGGCTGTGACTGACAATAGTAGAAGCCAATGGCTACCACTGCTGTCTCAGCCAATGAGGTGGAAGAGACCCGGGAAAGCCGCTGCTCTTGTACACATTACTGGGCTCAGGTAAGTGGGGTACGCTACTGCACACAAAAGGTTTTTTTACCTTCATGCATTCTATAAGCCTTTATAATGACTATAGGCATATTATGCAAAACAGATGAAGACAAAACAATTCTCAAAAGTTCTTCTATTGACCAGTAATTTATAGAATATTTCCAGGAATTCAGTACAAATGCATACAAAT
Source organism: Pelophylax lessonae (assembly GCF_965119305.1). Lineage (NCBI taxonomy): Eukaryota > Metazoa > Chordata > Amphibia > Anura > Ranidae > Pelophylax > Pelophylax lessonae. Next base: position 78,459,823 of record NC_138776.1, on the reverse strand, counting down.
ACAGTTGTTACTCCATCTACAAATTCTCCAGCAGCCTCTGTGGCCTCTTGGGCTTGTGTTGATGACATCAGTTTGTGCCACTTCTGATTCAGTAACTACTGACAGGTGCACCCGACCTGCAGTCAACTTCCTTCTGAGGAGCATTTAACCTGCTTCATGTGTGTTTTGCCCCTCCATTTATTTATGGGAATGCAAAACCTTCTTGAAATGGACAAAACCCAAATTGACACAGGCTGTGAAATTGCAGAGCATGTTTATTTTGCAATGTGGATTTTCACTTGGCTCAGTGAATGAGCTGAAGCTATGCTGACTTTAGCTGTGCAAGTGAATGAGACTGTTTTAATATCGAAGTCCTGTTTTCCAGGGGAGTCTTGTTATGGAATGATACACATTATGGGATTGAGCCCGTGAAAAATGTATCAAATGGAGAACATCGACTGTACCAGTTGGAGGAGCCTGATGAACCAACCATGTGTGGTGTGGAGGACTTCAGCACAGAGTCCCCACATACCTTACTGTCTTCATATTTCCAACTCCGCAGGGTAAATTCATGCCTATTTCTTCAACATAATGTTCAAAATACTGAAAGTGATGCAGAATTTTACATAGGACCAATAACTTCAGTCCATGCTTCAGAGTAGCTCACAATACTGCAAGCTGGATCAGTTCCTTCCAGCTTTGACAACTTTGCTGTTACTTATCAGTAGTGGCCATGGAAGGATTAGGTTCCACCATTCATGGTGCAAAAAGAGGGAAATATGGTGCAGTACGGTCAGGTTGGGTTAAAATAGTGTTACAGTTGGGGCGATGGGTTTTTATTTATCTGTTAGGATTAAAGTATAACTTTTTTAGTTTTCAATAAAGTGGAGAAGGATTAGAACACCTGCCAGTTTTTATTGTTGTCTGTGCCCCCGTTCGAGAGATTCACCCTCTCTATTTGTCCTGTCTACCGTTATCATTGAAAGTAAAAGAAAATCTCAAATTTTGGGTTGGCCCCGGAAAAGTAATGAAGGGGGAATCTTCCAATGGTGACACTAATTCTGGGCACCTGGGGGTCCCCAAGAGATTCCCTTCATTTGCAGGGATTTCCTCTCACTTCCTGTTTTGGCTAAGGGACAGGAAGTGAAGGTAAATCTCCCTATTGGGACAAAAAGGACAAAAACAAACCTTACAGGGGTTATAACCCTCCCTCTATCCAAAATGTAAAAAAAAAAATGTGCCTATAGTTCTATTTTAAGTGTTTTGTGGTTAGGATTAGGTTATTATGTTAAATGTTGAAGAAGTGAAAATGTAGCTGTGTGAAGTCGCCTTAGCCCATTCATGTCTATAGGCGGCTGTATGCAACTCCAGGACATCTGGGAAAACAAAAGTAAACAGTGACCTTATCTACACGGGTAAATGCACCCACTTGCATGTAGCCTAAATAACATGTATGTGGTGTGAAAATGTAATTCTGTATAGTGACAGTCATTCAATGTGTTTGTTGTTTTTTTTTTTTTTTACAGAAGAAAAGAGACGTTCTTCTTACTACCAATTACGTGGAGCTCGGAGTAGTTGTAGACAATCTGCGCGTAAGAAATTTAATTCATCATGATTATTATTTCTAAGCATTTAAAGTGTTACTAATCCCATAATGTAAATAGATAGAGTCGCACTAGAGTTAAAACATGAAACAGGCAATCCAACAGGCAAAAACATCACATTAGAACTGCATAGCATAAATCAAATATAAAACGCACAGCAGCAGTGAATATTTAAAAATTAAACTGTACAGTCCCCTCTCAGTTCAAAATTCTGCCACAGTTCACATAAAGTTCATGCTATAAATGAACGGATGACGTAGGTTCCGCTCCTCCCAAAGCTTTTCGTCAATAGGACGTTATCAAGGGGGCGTGAACCAACGTCTGCGTCACACCCAATATAAATACCTAATGGAGAACGGGCAAATAGCGTACAGCTGAGGCTTCCGGCGTGACCCCCCACACAGGAAATAACCTATGCGCTTCAACATGAAGCGCAAACAATACGCTGAGCCCGGAAATGTGTGCAGTTAATGGCCATAAGTAACCCGAACTGCTGCTCTCAAAAGAAACGTATCCAAGTGTTCAATAGCCAAATCGACACAAGGAATCCGGGACAAAGGATCTAAAATTTAATACAAGTACCGTCACACCCGAAAAAACGGAGTACCTACCCCAATCAGTGTAGCACAGCAGGCACAAAACATTATATAAAACGTTATATAAAAATATATATGAAGCACTCTAAAATATATAATGAAATACAATGGCAACCAGAACAATATTAGAACAATAATAAAAAAATATAAAAACAACAAAAAACAAATAAAACACAAAAATGTATAAGGGCACATGAACATCAAATAGTAATAGACAGCAAGGGTATATGAGATGGTCCCAAATAAATAGGGAACACTAATCCCATAATGGTAGAATCAGTCTGTATATGCAGCAAAGCATGCCTGTTATACTGACTGTGAAACCTAAGGGGTGAATCCTGTGCATTGTGTAAAAAGCCTGCCGCAGTATATCTGGGGCGGGCAGTCGGCAAGTGGTTAAGCACCATCTTAGGCCCCTTTCATGCGGGATTTCCTTTTGTCCATTTTTACGTTGTCGGATGAAAAACAGACATTAATGCATCTCTATGGAAAAATGGTTGTAAATTGATGCTCATTTATTTACATCCGTTTACAACCGCTTCCGTCAACATCCGTTTTTTGGTCAAAACCCTATTTTTCTTCCGTTAAAAACAGAATGGACGGAAATCAGATGTAAACTGTCCGTTTTTCATCTGTTTTGGCATTGGTAGACTCAAAAGAACCTGATCAGAAACGGATAAGAAATTGATGAAATACTGATGTAAACTGATCCTCGTATGAAAGGACCCTTATTCATCAACACAACTCCTTTAGGCCCCTTTCACACATGTAGACCGTTTGTCCGTTTTTCATCCATCCGTTGACGGATGAAAAACGGACATCAATCTATCTCAATGGAAAAACGGTTGTAAATGGATGATAATCCATTTATATCTGCTTCTGTCAACATCTGTTTTATGGAGCAGAACACAGCCCTAATTTTCTTCCGTTTAAAAAATAACTGTTCAGACAAAAAGCAGATGTAAATATGCAAATGGTCAATTTTTGCATGAAAGAATAGCTCCGGGGCTCAAGTGGTTAAGGTCTAGCTGGCGGATGTAAAAACACATGAAAAACTAATGTCTACTTCATACGTTTTGTTCCTTGAAAAAAAATGACTGAACTGATGAAATTAACTCCCTCTCAACCCTCCAATAAGACACGACAGTTTAATTCAACATAGTTTTTACTTGATAAAATGCAGTACATGGATGTTTAGCAGTCATTTGAGATAATAATCTTCTAAGCCTTGTGCCCACTATGAAGCCTGGTAATTAACTGCGGAAACACAAAGAAAAAAGGTAGCGGGTCTGTCTAAGTACTAAACCAACTAGCCTCAACATATAGGTAAACAAGAATATACCATTCACAGGCATGAACAAAACAAATTGTAGTTACATGGAATTACCATTAGATGTCAGCCCAAAGATATATATATATATATATATATATATACATATACATAAACAAATCCCATGCATGTGTGATAGATGAACGATACGTTTCCCAGAACAGTTATGAACAGTTATGTCTTAGACGTTTCACAAAAAATTACCAAAATGTCATTTAACACCTTTTCTCTTTTCTAGTACAAATATGAGAATTCCAACAGTACAGCTGCAGAAGTGAGCACCATAGAACTGATCAACATCGTTGATGGGGTAAGAGTTAAAAAGATGAAGTCGTTTTATAAAGAGTGCAGAGAAAGTCAAACCTCGGTTGTAAAAATAATTAACAAGAAACACTGAAACAAAAGTAGAATTCATGTATAAAAATTCTTATTCTGTCTTTGTTAATGTAACGATGTATAGGTATGTTTTAAGATGCCTCCTGTATCACCGTCATGACCCATGTATGTTCCTGGTACACCAAGGTAGCAAATCCTTGCAAAGTCAATATTTATATATACAGTATATATATACATATTTATATATATATATATATATATATATATACACATACAATATAGTGACTTAATTTGGATGTGGTAATATTGCACTTGGGAACTTTCACTTCAGATGAATTATAAAGTGATTTTAAAGGTTTTTATTTATTTTTTTAAGCAGAACTCCCTGCATGGGTTTACAACTCGTTTCTTCCAGGGGCGCAGTGAAAGAATATGCCTACCCGATCTTTCGATCCTCTGGAAAACCACACTCCCCCATGTCCAGTGATGGACTGTTCCTGCTGTCCTCATGTCCATAACCAGTCTATGGGCGTGATGATGCCAGGAACAGTGCATTCACAAGACTGCTAGTGTATAGGGGGGACAGGAGCGGCAGGGACGGGTCTTGTACTCAGAGGATTGACAGATTAGGTGAGTATATCTCCACTTTGCAATCCCCTATACAACAACGAGCAGTTAACCCATGCAGTGCGGGCACAGGGTTCATCAAAATTACCTGCTCTGTGCAATGGTTTTGCACAGAGTAGGCCCGATCATCCTCTTCTTGAGTCCCGGTGCTCCTGGCTCCTCCCCTCTGCTGAGTGCCGCTATAGAAAACTGTTTGCTTTAGCGACACCTGTGTGTGCTCGCTTACGAGCCGTCCATAAGACACATAGTGCATAATTCACTAAAGAATATCTTGTGAGATGATTAAATCACGTGGCACATTTTTTCCAATTATCTCATGAGATTCTGAAAATGTCAATTCACTATCACCTCATGAGTTATTTACCACACAAAGAAAAAACACGAGGTAAATACCTCATAAAATGGTGTTATAGTCAATTCACTAAGCCCCCCCTTCACACAGGTGCGACTTGTCATGCGATTTGACAATTCCAAATTGCATGACAAGTTGCACCTCACTGCCGGTGTTCTATCGAAAAATGCCTCCCATTGAAAAATGCATCCGGCGAACTGAGCATGCACAGTACATAACGTCACTCCAGCTGATATCCCGATCAGCTGGCGTGACGATGGCACTGTGCATGCGCGGTTTCTCTGAGGCATTATCCGACAAGAGGCAAACCCCAGAGAGCGCGGTGGATGTAGAATCTAAATGTCAGATTCTGCCTCGCTCTCTGCACACTCTGCACGTGCGCGCAATGGAAAACTATTCTTAATGGGTGGATTATTCCTATTTGATATTCTTGTTGGGCGGATTATTCTTATTGGGAAATTGCATGTACACACAGCTCTGACGGGAACAAATAGAAGTATATCTGGACACTGGATATAAAGGGGCACTTTGATGGGGATACTGATGTATTTAAAGTCCGCTCTGTTAAAGTCTGCTTCAGACATCTTTGCTGAAAATGGGTCCCAGGAGTGCAAAACAAATTCCACTCCTGTGATCCAAAGGAGAAATACAGCCAAATGAGCTTTGGCTGAACTTAAAGCGGTTGTAAACCTAAAAAAAAAAAAAAAGCCTGCAAGACAAAGGCATAATGAGCTAGTATGCACCGCATACTAACTCATTATGAATTACTTACCTTAGAACGAAGCCCCGACACGGACCCCTGGACACCGATGCGGGCGCTGACATGATCTCTTCCAGGTTCGGCGGCTCCGGCGCTGTGATTGGCCACAGCTGCGATGACGTCACTCCCACGCATGCGCGCGGGAGTCATTTTCCGGCAAGCTCCCGGCAAGGAAAGCTGAAAGTCCGCCGGACCTTCAGAGCGCATGCGCCGCTCGCGTGAGCGGCTACATGCAGTGCAAATATCTCCTAAACCGTGCCGGTTTAGGAGATATTAATTGTACCTACAGGTAAGCCTTATTATAGGCTTACCTGTAGTTAAAAGTGGAAAAAAGCGGTATACTTCTTCCAAATCTTCCAAAGCTGAAGTGGTTAACAGAAGTCTATGCAAGTCGAAACCAAATCATGACATGAGTCGCGGCGATATGAACGGTTCCATTGCCGGTGTCCTGTCGAATAATGCATTTGATTAAAAAAATTGGGTAATATATTGCGTTTATGTGCCTTAAAAGTAAAGTTATATTTTACTAATATTTTGCGTTTCGTAAACCATTGCACTAATTTCAAGTGACTTAAAAAAATTGGAACTACTGTTATTTGATTCTCTAGGGCAGTGGTCCCAAACCTCCCCAGCACCAGGGGCCGGCCGCACAGAACTTAACTCCCTCCGCAGACAAGAGTTGGGGGGTTGCGGGTTGTAGTTGCAGCCTGAGGGGTGTTGGTGGTGCAGCTTGTCACTTTGGGGGGGGAGGGGGTGTTGGGGTGCAGCCTGTCACCTCATGTTGGGGGAGTGGGTGCAGCCTTGGTCTCACCAATGCTCTCCTCCCTCCCCTTTTGCTTCTTCGTGATGACTTAGTGGTGCTAGGAGAAGGGGAGCCAGCGCCCTCTGGTGTTTGGATGGTGGCTCGCTCTGCCCCCCACACAGCCCAGCTTGTGGCTTTCAGCAGGCCATGGACGGCTCAAACGTTAGGGACCCCTGCTCTAGGGTCTGCTCTCCCCAAATATATAATGTTTGGGAGGGTTTACATAATCTTTAGGACTAAAATGATTTTTTAAACGTGTGCAAAAAATGCATAAACGGCCATGGCAGCAAAGGTGTTAGGAATCAGATGAGACTGTGCTTTGGGGAAATTGAATTCCCATACCTGGCACTACCAAGTACAGGGAGCATGTGAATCAATTCCTGCCAAACTATAGTTTCCCTCTGATAGTTTACAGAAGTGGCTGCGTGGCCACCAAAGAGAACTACACTACAGAACGTTTAGAAGCAGAAGATACATGGCGATGTAAAAAGTATACTTGTTCAGCAGAAAGGTTTGCCCAATCAGTCAGTTTGAATGTAAAGCTTTTTGCAGGACCAGAGAGTGTGGTCTACAGACGTTTGGTCCTTCTGATACAGACATACAATGTTCTGATGCTTGATTTGTTTTCTGCTGTTTTATAGATGTTTCGTAGCCTGAACATTCGAGTAGCTATAACTAACTTGGTGATATGGTCCACGGATAATCCCTTTGATGTTAGCAGCGGAACTGCTGGGGATGTCCTGGGGAGATTTGTTCAATGGAGACAAAGCACCACGGATCTCAAGAAATGTGACATCTACCATCTTCTCATGTGAGTGTTCCTGCTACCCACCCATATAACAAAACAGATATCTTCAGCTGAACAGATATCTTCAGAACATACACTGAACTGCCCTTCGTAAATTCTGTCTATAACTTATAGGTTGGAATCCCAAATGTGGTCCCATAATCAATTGTTTCCAATGTATTTACATTACGTTGTTCTAATAACAAGCATATTTTGGGCAGTCTTGCAGGCACAGTGGACTCACCCATAAGGCAATCTATTACCAAACTCTGCTCAGCTCTCTGTTAACTTGTAAGCTTTGCTCAATAGCTCACTGGTAGTGTCAATGAAGAGGGCAGAAATGGGTGCAACAATGATTTGTGAATCTGCTTGGGGTTTGGTTCCTGAACAGTTTTGCAAATTTAGCTTAAACCCTATTGAGGAAGGATTAAGTGCCGGTTCACACTTCCGCGTGTGCGGCGATCGCATGTAATATCGGAGCGCACTGCTCCTTTATTACATGCGATCGGATGTGCAGTGCGAATTCAGCCATACACTTTGTATGGCTAAATTCGCAGTGCACCCGCACAAAAGTCGCACATGAGCCCCGGTTCACACTACTGCGTGTGCGGGGTTCGCATGTCATGTCGGAGCGCACTGCTCCGACATGACATGCGATCAGCTGTGCGGTGCGAGTTTAGCCATACAGTTTGTATGGCTAAATTCGCATCGCACCCGCAGCAAACACGCACAGGAGGCATTTTTGCTGCCGCATCAGGATCGGATCGCACAGCGGTTCACACTTGTGCGATCCGATCCTGTGCGAACTGCACGATCGCACTGCGATATGCGATCAAACTGGGGGTGTCGTTAAGATTACATTGACACCCCCATCGGATCGCATATGGCAGTGTGAACTGCCGGGGGTGCGTGTGCGATGCGGGAACAGGCTGCGAATTCGCAGCCTTCCCGCATCGCATCAGTGTGAACCGAGCCTCAGGCATTTTTTCAGCCGCATCAGGATCGGATCGCACAGTGGTTCACACTTGTGCGATCCGATCCTGTGCGAACTTTCAGGCTCGGTTCACACTGATGCGATGCGGAAAGGCTGCGAATTCGCAGCCTGTTCCCGCATCGCACACGCACCCCCGGCAGTTCACACTGCCATATGCGATCCGCTGGGGGTGTCAATGTAATCTTAACGACACCCCCAGTTTGATCGCATATCGCAGTGCGATCGTGCAGTTCGCACAGGATCGGATCGCACAAGTGTGAACCGCTGTGCGATCCGATCCTGATGCGGCAGCAAAAATGCCTCCTGTGCGTGTTTGCTGCGGGTGCGATGCGAATTTAGCCATACAAACTGTATGGCTAAACTCGCACTGCACAGCTGATCGCATGTCATGTCGGAGCAGTGCGCTCCGACATGACATGCGAACCCCGCACACGCAGTAGTGTGAACCGGGGCTCAGATCGCACTGCGATATGAGATCAAACTGGGGGTGTCGTTAACATTTCATTGACACCCCCAGCGTATCGCATATGGCAGTGTGAACTGCCAGATGTGCGTTTGCGATGCGGGAACAGGCTGCAAATTCGCAGCCTTCCCGCATTACACAAGTGTGACCCGGCACTAAACTTATTTGATTGTCTGTAGAGTAATACAGAGCAGTAAGTAGGTAAATGATCACCATTTGGAGGATGTGATTTTCCCTCCACCACACCTTAAAGTGGAATAGTTGGCAAAATAAAAAAATACATATATGATGCAGTGTGTCAATAGTATTAACACAGCCACCTTGAGTGCCCTCTGCAACAATGTTATTACTTCTTTAACCTACCAGTAGATCTATTTTTTTTTTTTTTCTTCCTGTAACAGGCCAAGCTGTCCAGCATAATTGTCCAGACCATTGGAACAAACCATATTACACACATGAGGGTGCTTACAACTGTCATCTTTTTTCAAATAGTTTAAACCTCTGTAACTGTCTAACCCCTGCCAGACCCGTCATTGTAGTTAACAGGATGGTCAGGGGACCTGTTAGTGTAAAAGGATGCTTATAAATGTCCTTTTTGGCAGGCATGTGTGTGCACCAGGTGCGCACCCAATGCCGGTGATTGCACTGTCATGGGACAGCACAGATCACAAGCAAAATCCAAAGAGCCAGTCATAGTGAACCAATCAGAGCACTCACACATGTAAACACTTGCTGTGTTTGGATAGTCAGCCCTCCCCATCCTCTCACTGATGACTGTAGCAGCTGATGGGGGAAAAAAGAGAGAGGGTAGGAGCCAGGCTGTTGCAATTGTACCCACCTTCCACCTATACAATGGAGCTCCCTGCAGGGATGGGAGGAGAGAAGAGCTACAACTGAGCTAAGCATATGCAGGGCCGGTGTAACGTACCCACATCACTTCCTGTCAGAAACAGCTGAGCAGCGTAGCAGTGTGCATGCTCACAGCTCCGGATACGTCATGGAACAGCTGAGAAGCTGACAAGTGCGCATGCTCGGAGGGAATGAAATAATCACGGTAGTGTGTGTAATGTTACACTTGCGGCGGTTGCATTAAAAGAGCTCGGCTGCAACATGAATCATCTCCGCTCCTATCCCTGTCACTTCCCTGATGTCGGCTAATAAATATAAAAGCGGCGGCGGGTGTATGAAATGTAAATGACGGAGATGTCGGCTCCGTGATCCGCTTTTATATTTATTAGCCGAGATCAGGGAAGTGACAGGGATAGGAGCGGAGATGACTCATGTTGCAGAGGAGCTGTTTTAATGTAACCGCGGCAAGTGTAACGTTACAGTGGAGACGTAGGTGCACCGGAAGTGACGAGGGTATGGTGTTCTCACGGGTATGGTTTTTTCACGGAACACCGACCCTACCATGGGTCCTGCTGGGTCCATTGGACCCAGGCAGCACTTGGAGAGGGGCAGCAAATTGACTCCCTAGATTTTTTTCCAGCAGTTTTGTGTGTCATCAGTTTGCGGCGCGTTACAGGTGGCATTTCCCCATCTCATACTGCCACCTATAGTGCAAACTGATGAGTATTAGGAGATGGAGTGTCTCCTCCAGGGAAAGTCCGTCATGTGATCGTGGTGTGTGCAATGAAGTCAGACATCAGTGCACTAAATCTCACGCAGGGCAGGCTGGATTTTCTAGGGCGGTGGGCGGTGGGCGGTGGGCGGTGGGCGCGGCAGACACAGGAGTAGAATTTTCTGTTAGATTTACCAAAAACCAAATAATATGAGGTCAAAACTAAACAATACTTTCAATTGTATTCAATAAGGCAGGCCTTTGTACTTCATAGTTAAGGTAAATTTAAAGAAAATTGTACAGAAAATTGTAAGAAAATTGTATAATGTATAGCCAGCCTAACAATCATGTCTGTATAATGCTAGATTCACACTTATCCGTCTCAGTTTTCATGCATTGTTTCCATATGCCTTGAAGTGCGTGTTTTAATGTGTTTTCATACTTTATGCATTTTTCAAAATTTCCAAGGAAAACTTATTGCAGGCTTGATACCAGAGTGCTAAATTACCACGAACTTCTATAGGCCTCAAAATGCATGAAAGCAGACAAAAGAACGAACCTGAGCTATTTTCAGTAATATGCAGCCGCGCACTGATGTGAACAGGCTCTATCTAGCAGGCAGGAGCAACACAAAATGAAACTATATTATCGGAGGGACTCCGAAAAACAAAAAACTGCTGTGGTATTGCTTTGACAGACTGCGTGATATACTGTATGTCCTTCTTCATTTTTTCACCCTTTATGCCCCTAAAGTCTGCAGATAATCTGCACGTGTGTACGGGGCATAACTCTGAACAAAGAGGTGATTGGATTTGGAGCATAGTTATCCATTTTCCATAACAATTATAACGCCAGGTTATCTGTTATTTCCAGTGTTATAATAATTTAGTCAGGTCAGGTCAGGTCAGGTCAGAAAGTGGTGGGAAATGTCTGCAAAATAAACACAGACAGAACCAAAAATGAATTCCTTGTCCTGTGTCACTGGGAGAGGAAGTGATGAAAATTCTCCCTAACAGGGCTAATAGACTGAAAAACAAACCTGACAGAAAGGTTTTCATTCAAAAAATGTTTTATTGGTTATACAGGTGCATCTATAAAAAAAAAATATACATATATATATATATATATATACATATACATATACACATACACTTATATATGTATATATATATATATATATATATATATATATATATATATATATATATATTTATTTAAATAAATAATGTATTTAATTAATTTAATTCAAATAGTGAAACTCATATATTATATAGATTCCTTACACACAGAGTAATATGTTTTAAGCATTTCTTTCTTTTAATTTTAATGTTCATGGCTTACAGCTAGGGAAAACCCAAAATTCTGTATCTCAAAAAATTTGAATATTACATTAGACCTATAAAAAAAAAAAAAGGATTTTAATACAGAAATGTTGACTCACTGAAAAGTATGTCCATGTAGAGTTTAGTATGCGCTCAATACTTGGTTAGGGCTCCTTTTGCATAAGTTACTGCATCAATGTGGCATGGAGGCGATCAGCCTGTGGAACTGCTGAGGTGTTATGGATGCCCAGGTTGCTTTGATAGCGGCCTTCTGTTCGTCTGCATTGTTTGGTCTGCTGTGTCTCATCTTCCTCTTGACAATACCCCACAGATTCTCTATGGGGTTTCAGTCAGGCGAGTTTGCTGGCCGATCAAGCAAACTCAGTGATTCCATGATCATTATACCAGGTATTGGTACTTTTTGCAGTGTGGGCGGTGCCAAGTCCTGCTGTGAAATGAAACCAGCATCTCCATAAAGCTGGTCAGCAGAAGGAAGCGTGAAGTGCTCTAGAATTTCCTGGTAGAGGTCTGCGCTGACTTTGGACTTGATAAAAGACAGTGGACCAACACCACCAGATGATATGGATCCCCAAATCATCACTAACTGTGGAAACGTCACACTGGACCTCATGCAACTTGGATTCTGTGCCTCTCCATTCTTCCTCCAGACTCTGGAACCTTGATTTCCAAACAAAATGCAACATTTACTTTCATCCAAAAAGAGGAATTTGGGCCCTTGAGCAACAGTTCGGTCTTTTTTCTCCTTAGCCCAGGTAAGATGCTTCTGGCATTGTCTCTGGTTCAGGAGTGGCTTGACAAAAGGAATGTAACATCCAAAACTAAAAAAATGTCTGAGGTTAGGCTTTCTAAAAATGACCCGAAGTCAAATTGTCATGGTATAAACAATCTTGTTTGAATTGGGCTTGTTTGAAAAAAAATGACCTATAATAAAACGTGAAATTATTGCTTAATTGTTCCAGAGGGCATGGTGCTTTCCCAGGAGGCGTGATCGGCATGGCATTTGTTGGCACGGTTTGCTCACCTAGTCTTGGCAGCTCAATCAGTACAGTAAGTACATTTTAATTAACCATCATGAGAGTTTCATGGAAACTCGGGCAATAAGAGACAAGACTCCTTAATTTCCTAAAATGAGGGGTCCATGGATCATCCACCTACTGTTTACAAATTTTGATTGCTCCCTATTGAGCTTATAAATACTGAAAAGCCTGACCTGTGATTTATTCTGACAACACTTGTCCTACACTCCCTACCCCTCCCTTCCCTTTTTTATTTTCCCTTTTCCTCCCCTCTCTCCCCACACCCCCAAATACCTCCTTTCACTATCATGTCCATACTTTATGCATCACTTTAATGATCTTTTCTTATCTTCCTCCTTCATCTATATCCTTATATGAATGCATGCTCTCCCCCAATCCTTCATCCCCATAGCAGTCAACAATGTTTCTTCTTCAAAATGTGAATGGTTGCTATAAAGCAGACCTATGCAAATTCTGGCCCCAGATCCACATCTGGCCTTTTGGTCCTTGATGCCTCCTGTTAGCTTCCTTCTCTGAGACTCAGAGAGGCACAATGACAGATGACCATGTGGAGAGCTGAAAGGACTGGAAGGAGAGAGCCTGAGGAGCTGATCAGTACAGCTAGGAGGCTCAGGTCTGGTGGGTTGCCTATAAGATGTTTTGGCGCTGTACCAACACTCCCCGCCAAGTTCTTTCTGTGTTAGCGCCTGCGCGCTGAAAATGCCAGGAGCCATGCACCTGTACTTTACTCCAGGTCAGGATCTTTAGAGATTGCCCGCTGAACCTATCTCAGGCTCTCCTTTCAGTCACAATGCTTTTCAGAGGACATTTGACAGATAGGGATGCCGTGTTATATCACTTCCTCACTGCCTGATTTAACCCTATAATGCCGCACTACAACACTGCAGTTGTGTGCATTGAACACCTTTGCAACGCGGCCCTATGGAACTTAATGGTGCTGCTTGTCAAACTTTTGTAGCTCAAATTAGAAATATCAAAGGCCACAGCATGTGAACAGCGCTGGCCAGTTGTTATTTTCACAGTTTGGGTGGGTGACCAGAAGGCTTGGTTGCCCATTGTTATTACCCTCTGACTGCCCATCTGAAAGAGACCTATTTAATGGCCAGCTGTACCTATTATTCCTTGTGCCAGGTGTTTGTTTTCTATATGTTTATGTACTTACAGACTTTCCTAGGTCCAAAATTAATATTGAGCAGAATTAGGTTCAGCACACCACAACAATCCCAGTTTTTCATGTGGCCCCTTGGTAAAATAATTGCTCACCCCTGCTATATAAGGGCAAACCCACTTTGGGTTAATTTTGTTTTCTGTTTGCTAACCCCTGGTGTATTTTATGAGTCACTCAACTAGACTTTTTGTGTGCAGTTCTCCAGCACTCCTCAGTCACACGCAGCGGTGGTGGCTCATGAACTTGGCCACATCCTTGGAATGGGTCATGATGATTCCACGTGTCCAGGGGCCTACATCATGCACAGTTCAGACATGTAAGTATTTATGGTAATGTATGAGAAGCCATGACACTTTAACTTTTCATTCAAAGTTGGTTGAGCTGGGTGGTGCTACTAGAGCCACCCATGGCTTGAATTACAGGCAATTGAGCAGTGTTTGGGTAGCATAAGTTAGTATTTCCCTATAATAAAAAAAAAAAAGTTGAGGAGCGAAATATCAAATTTTAAAGTTGAACTTGTAAATTATCATGGATAAATCAATTTGTGTCATATTTAATACAAAATAAATAGGAATATAAAAGAAAAATTGTCTGATGTTCTCCTATCAGCCAGAGTTTCTTACTGCCTTAGAAACCAGTCAGCTTTTAAGCGCAATGTTTTAAGCCCATTTTTTTTTTTTTTTTTAAAGAAATAATGAACAAACTTGGTATATAAGAGGCAGTATACACTGTTTCCATTGTCCATCACACTCTGCTATGGCATGAACTTTTCTTTTTCAGAGGTGCCAAAACATTCAGTACCTGCAGTGCAAATGACTTTGAGGCATTAATCCAGAGAGGTGGGGGAAAATGCCTTCTTAATCCTCCAAACCCCAGCCAAGTTTTCAGCATCCCAGTCTGTGGGAACAACCTAGTGGAAAAAGGAGAAGAATGCGACTGTGGATCACCGCAGGTAAAGTGCAATGTCTGCATTTCATACTGAACCACATTTCTGGTGAGGCTAAGTGTACATGGTTGCTTGCAGCCCCACCTCTCCCTTAAAACACTTTTGTTAAAATACATAGAAGTAGGGGTTACATGGGGGATAGATAAAACAAATAGCGGGACAATGTAAAGAATTGATGTTCCTTCAATAAAATAACTTTTCTCTGTCCCTGCAGACTGAAAACATGAATACACAGTCCTGTTGTCTAGACCATGGGGCTCCAAACTTTCTAAACAAAGGGCCAGTTTACTGTCCTTCATACTACAGGGGGCCGAACTATGACAATTGGTAGTAGAAAATGTCTCAGGTTTAGTGATTAGTGCGAGTATAAAAAAACTATATAGCGCCTGTGATCAGCAGGAGGAGGAATAGTGTCCCATCATTGGTATTACTGGAAGGAATAATGCCCCATTGGTGGTATCAGTGGGAGAAATAGTGTCCCATCATTGGTATTACTGGAAGGAATAATGCCCCATTGGTGGTATCAGTGGGAGAAATAGTGTCCCATCATTGGTATCAGTGGGAGAAATAATGCCTCATATCAGTGAGAGGATCTGTGCTCCAAAGGCCAGATGAGAGCAAGCAAAGGGTCACATTGGGCCCGTGGGCTGCGGAATGGAGACCGCTGGTCTAGGTGTTGCAGGGCAAGGCTCATGCAGTCAGCTTTTCTTTCAAATTACCCATTAGTTGTGTTCCATGTTAGTTAATGAATATCTTTAGGTTGTACATGAACATGAAGCTTTATAACTCATAGTCAATGAAAGAGAAATGGTAATAAATAAATTTGATCTGTCTCATTTATAATTTTTTTATGTTGCGTTAGGAAATTATGTTACATAATAAAATCTAATTTTATTAACAGTAATTATATTTTTCAATATATACGTTCTAATTTAAAGTTTTTTTCAGTAGGATCAAGTCATATGTTTTTGTTTTTTTTTCATTGTGTACTTATTCATTACCTGGATTTGCAGTTGTGACTATATTGACTGTGAGTTAGAGTGTTTTTTTTTTTTCTAAGTTACATATGATACATATGATGTGGATGATATTAATGCCAGATTGTAATTTTATTTATATTGTTTTTATACTCTTATTTTTGTAGTCCCAATGAAGGGGTATTGTTTGGTCCCTAAATATGTTGGCTCGATCAGCATTTGTTTAATTCGATTTTGGAATAAAGCTTCATCTGGATGTTGAATTAATCCAGCATGGCACATCAGGCTTGATTTTATTCAGTTACAGCCAGGAGGGTAATGGAGATCCTTGGCATGGCGAAACAGCCTGCCCTTAATCTAGATACCTTTACCAATTACCATTTTCATTTGTATAACAAATGGTAAATCCTAAGCACAGGTCCCAA
Source organism: Pelophylax lessonae (assembly GCF_965119305.1). Taxonomy (NCBI): domain Eukaryota; kingdom Metazoa; phylum Chordata; class Amphibia; order Anura; family Ranidae; genus Pelophylax; species Pelophylax lessonae. The sequence goes on along the minus strand of NC_138776.1, from coordinate 78,443,736 downwards.
AATTCTTTCATGTTTGGGAGTCTTTCATACAAACCCTGCCTACTGATAATCCATAGTACAATCTTATCAATATACTCAATGTTATCAATGCAGACTAGTTAGTAATGATTCCCTGATTGATATGTTACCCCCTGCCTAAACAAAATATTATACTGAAATGTCCTTTTCCACTTTTACAGCTGTGAGACCGACCGCTGTCTACTTAAAGCATGTTGTTTATTGGGTACTACAAGACTCGATATCAATAATTTAACTTTATGGTATCAAATCAATGTTCTCTTTGTATTGTCTTGTTGCCCAAATTTTCTGGCCACTGTCAACTGCATTCTAATACTAATATAATAATAAAATGGTCAGTTCTAAGGCCCCAGTGCCTCCACTCCATTTTCTACAAAACGTGACCAAAGGAGAGACATTCTAAGCGCCGGTTCACACTACCGCGACGCTACTTCCCGGGGCGACCTCCGAGATCGCGGTGCGAGCAGCGCGCCCTGCGACCTCGGAGCGGCCGCCACGGACTTCATAACATTGAAGTCTATGGCGGTCGCCTCCTGGTCGCCCCAAAGAAGCTCCGGACCCTTTTTCTAGGTCGGAGCGACTTGTGTCGCTCCTATTAGAACGGGTCCACAGCTTCCCTATGGGAGGCGACCTGCGGCGACCTGTGAGGCGACCAGGTCGCCTCACAGGTCGCCCTAGTGTGAACCGAGGCTAACCCTTTCCTCCAAAAAAATGTTTGGAGTTGGGCTTTCTGCTTTGTAGGAAAAATTGTAACAATTAGAATAATTTTTACATCTTTTTTCTGTAGGAGTGCAAGAACCCATGCTGCAATGCTGCTACCTGCACGCTAACTAGTGGGTCACAGTGTGCCCAAGGATTGTGCTGTGAAAACTGCAAGGTAAAACCAAAGTTTATTCCTGTACTGCATATATATATATATATACTGTATATATATATATATATATATATATATATATATATATATATATATGAGAGAGAGAGAGAGTGGTCAGCAGAAAAAGGAATAGTGCACCATGATTGGTATTAGTGGAAAGAATAGTACCCCATGGGTGGTATCATCAGAAGGGAATGGAGCCCCATCACTGGTATTAGTGTAAGGAATAGTGCCCCATTGGTGGTATCAGAGGGAAGAATAGTGCCTGCATTGATCAATTCTGCTCAATGCAGATCAACGCACCGGATGTAAACATGCCCTAAGAGGCAAAATTGGAGAACCTGGAGCATTTTGGCACATTGGCTTGCTTCCATTTGCTGTATTGTTACCCATACTGTAAATATTTGGTGGGTGCAGAGGGTAAATGCAAAAAAGGACTCCAGGCTAAAAGCCCTATTTTGTGGGAAATGCATGTCGTGTGGAACAGCGAGTCCTTCACTGGAGGCAACAATTTGTCATTTGTAAATGGTGAAGGACCAAAGACTGTTAAATGTACTGAATTAATAATATACAGTATTTGAATTTTACCTCTAAAGATTTGAAAATCCAGACACGTATAGATGCAGCTCAATCTGACCACTGTGGGTCAGCATAGATTTTTAGCAGAACATTAGATAGGGCCATAATAGTATTTAAGCCACAAATGATTGGTAATTTGCTGTTTGATTAATACATTCCTTTGAAAAAACTATTGCATAACCTTTATCACTTTAATTCTAGACTGAAAAATTATCTTGGTTAGAGTTGTAACACTTACAGTATCTCACAAAAGTGAGTACACCCCTCACATTTTTGTAAATATTTTATTACCTTTTCATGTGATAACACTGAAGAAATTAAACTTTAGTACAATGTAAAGTAGTGAGTGTACAGCTTGTATAACAGTGTAAATTTGGTGTTCCCTCAAAAACACTCGGCCATTAATGTCTAAACTGCTGGCAACAAAAGTGAGTACACCCCTAAGTGAAAATGTCCAAATTGGGCCCAAAGTGTCAATATTTTCTGTGGCCACCATTATTTTCTAACACTGCCTTAACCCTCTTGGGTATGGAGTTCACTAGAGCTTCATAGGTTGCCACTGAAGTCCTCTTCCACTTCTCCATGATGACATCATGGAGCTGGTGGATGTTAGAGATTTTTCGCTCCTCCACCTTCCATTTGAGGATGCCCCACAGATGCTCAATAGGGTTTAGGTCTGGAGACATGCTTGACCAGTCCATCACCTTTACCCTCAACTTCTTTAGCAAGGCAGCGGTCGTCTTGGAGGTGTGTTTGGGGTCGTTATCATGTTGGAATACTACCCTACAGCCCAGTCTCCGAAGGGAGGGGATCATGCTCTGCTTCATTATGTACATGATTGCATTCATGGTTCCCACAATGAACTGTAGCTCCCCAGTGCCGGCAGCACTCATGCAGCCCCAGACCATGACACTCCCACCACCATGCTTGACTGTAGGCAAGACACACTTGTCTTTGTACTCCTCACCTGGTTGCTGCCACACACGCTTGACACCATCTGAACTAATTAAGTTTATCTTGGTCTCATCAGACCACAGGACATAGTTCCATTGATCCATGTCCTTAGTCTGCTTGTCTTCAGCAAACTGTTTGCGGGCTTTCTTGTGCATCATCTTTAGAAGAGGCTTCCTTCTGGGATGACAGCCATGCAGACCAAATAGATGCATTGTGCCACGTATGGTCTGTGCACTGACAGGCTGACCCCTTCAAACTCTGCAGCAATGCTGGCAGCACTCCTACGTTATTTCCCAAAGACAACCTCTGGATATGACGCTGAGCATGTGCACACAACTTCTTTTGTCGACCATGGTGAGGCATGTTCTGAGTGGAACTTGTCCTGTTAAAGCGCTGTATGGCCTTGGCCACCGTGCTGCAGCTCAGTTTCAGGGTCTTGGCAATCTTTTTATAGCCTAGACCATCTTTATGTAGAGCAACAATTCTTTTTTCAGATCCTAAGAGAGTTCTTTGCCATGAGATGACATGTTGAACTTCCAGTGACCAGTATGAGAGAGTGTGAGTTATAACACCAAATTTAACACACCTGCTCCCCATTCACACCTGAGACCTTGTGTTGAGTTGTTTTGAGGGGACAACAAATGTACCCCTTTATGCAAGCTGTACACTCACTACTTTACATTGTAGCAAAGTGTCATTTCTTCAGTGTTGTCACTGGTAGAATAAAATATTTACAAAAATGTGAGGGGTGTACTCGCTTTTGTGAGATACTGTATGTGGTGTGTGTTTGTGTGCATGATGATGATGATCTACTTTGTTGTTTCATTTTATTCTTTTACTTACAATTTTAGTTTATGGTGGCTGGCAAACCTTGCCGTTCCAAGGCTAACGAATGTGACCTACCGGAGTTTTGCAATGGAACCAATGCCTTGTGCCCTATGGATTTTTATGCAATGAATGGCTACAACTGTAATAGTGGCCAGTCTTACTGCTATGGCGGCGTTTGCCAGACCTATAATGCACAGTGCCAGGCTTTGCTTGGACCAGGTAAGTCCATTATTCCTTGCTTTGCTAAAAAGTTATGTGATGTTTTCTTTCCATAGTAGGTAAAAAAAACTGTAACCTTTTATAAAGCTGCCAGTGATATCACCTACACAGGAAATAAAACCCAGACTTTGAAAAACTCGCATACATGCTATTTAACAGAGTGCTCATACTCACAAAACCACTAAAGCATTTGTTTTGTGTAGAGTGAAATATACTTAGTTTACCCTGTCATCAGCTGTCCCTCCCATCTTCTATGTGTCCCTACTACAACCTGAGATTGTGTAGACCAGCTGGTGTCCTCTACTGAGCATGCTCATGGATCAGTTTCCTTCTAAGCCCTTCATTTCCTTTTTTTTTTCATCTGAGCAGCCCACACAACTATAAAGTCACACAAGTGGGTGTATACACAGTGGTAAATTACACTCCCCTCCTATCCTCCTCTTCCATGTCCTCCTATTGCTGGATGCACTATGGAGGCAGGATATAGTATGCTGATTGATTACATTCACAAGGAAACTCACAAAAAAGCTTTGTTTTAATACAAAATGGTAATAATTATGTCAAATGTAATTGCTAATACATGTAAAGTAAAAAAATAGCCTTAGGTGCAGATGCCATCTGAACAAAATGAAAGCTGAGTCAAAAAGCGTGAATGGCTATTCGCCGCCCCAAATCGACTTTGCATTGTGGGAAGTCTCTTTCCCACACCTAGAACCCAACACTGTGTATTGTATGTAGCTTAAGCTACATGCAGTTTATACAGTGCTTGGAGACACGACAGCACTTAGTGAAGGAAATAGTTCATTTGGACCACTTAAAGTGATAGGAAACATATGGTGCTTTTCCACTGCATGGAACCCTACCGGTTCGGCACGCTTTTGTGCTTTTTCCACTGCAGGTACCGCATGGTATAGGGTCGGAACAGTTCGGTACGGTACGGTATAGGTTTGCTTTTCCACTGCATGGAACTGAACGGTACGGTACGGTACGGCTCTGAAAAAACAGTACCTACTCGATTGTGGTTCCAACAGGTACCAAACTGGTACCATATCCCACAATCCTTTGCATGCAGTCACTACTAGCCACTGATTGGTCAGAGAATCCCACCCACCCCGTTGTTATCCCACCCACTTAACTTAGTACTACTTTAGTGGAAAAGCAAACCTATACCGTACCGAACCGTTCCGACACTATACCATGCGGTACCAGCAGTGGAAAAGCAAACCGGGCCAAGCAGGGCCGAGTAGAGCCAAGCCGGTACTTGCAGTGGAAAAGTGCCATTAGAAATCAGTTTTAAGTGTTACTTAGGTGCAGCAGAGAACTGTCAGGTCTCCTGCTCTGCCAGACAGGGCTATGCTGTGTGGCAGAGCTGTGTATATCTTAGGATTGGATGGACAGTAATACAAATCCTCTGACAGGTAATACAGTTCTTGTATATGTATATTATCTGTGTATTTAACTGTTTGCCTGGAGTTCAGCTTTAATTCATCCTATTCATCATGCCCACAGAAAGTAGTCTGTCCACTGCTAGAAATCAACTGAACCCAATGATGTGAGTTTGCCGCCGAGTCTACCTGATAACAAAGACTGTCATCTGAGCTCTATGGCTCATGCACTGCTTTCAAAAATGTACTTTAAAAGTAGTTTTAAACCTCAGACGTGAAATCTATACAAAGAATATCCCTCTATAGTGTGTATTTGTCTCAATTTGGAGCACTAATTGTAATTTCTGTCTGTTGCCTCATTCCTCTGCTATCAGCATGAATCACTTCATACAAGTTTTCTTGACACCAAGAGAAAAATGGGGACAGGGGAGGGGTCTCCAACTGATTGACAGCTCTGTTCCTGTTCCTGTGTGCTGTGTGAAGGGGGTGTGTCTCTTCCCTCCAATCATCTCTCAAAGTTTTCCCCACTGAGCCCTGCAGTGTGAAATTTCAGCTTCTCACCATTTTTTTTGAACAGCTTAGACATTCTTTATAAATTCTTGACTTTGAATGAATGCAGAGAAGAGAAGACTGCAGATAGACAATTACAACTTATGCAGTGTAGTGTACTGTAGTGTATCGCCTGTGGCCAGTCACTTCTTTGGGTATATAGAAAGATTTTCAACCACTTTAACACAAGCAGCATTCATTGCCTTTGATGGGAATGAAAAAATGTTTCCCAAGACTCTGAGAATGTCATGTTGGAAGTCACTTCTTCTGTTGTAAATCAATGTCATTGCCTTCTGTACAGGTACAACAAAAGCACCGGATGTCTGTTTTCAGTATATAAATGTAATAGGATCAATGTTCGGAAATTGTGGCAATGTGAATGGAAATTACAAGAAATGTTTGATTGCGTAAGTAACAAAAGAAAATCTTACATCATACATGATCTTATACCTGCCAACAATTACAACAAGCAACGCATATGTCTAGCGGTAGTTAGTCACATTCAGCTGGACTTCCTCTGTAATGTTGAAGATGTTCTGTAGCTTATCCAAGCCACTTCTTCAGTTCAAGGAATACCTGTATTTTGGGCCTTTGTCCCTGGAAACACAGGGCCCAAAATAAAAGTATTACTTGGTACAGTGCTCAGCCCTGTCCATCCCCAGTGTACTTCAGCCAGTTACAGACTGCAGGCAGCAGAACTGGACACTGGACACGTGTCTTCTGGGTGCATTGAAAAACTGGGTTTGGGGGCACAGGGGCTAGATAAGCATAAACAAACATGAGTTTTCCCAGCACATTGACCAGCTGGCCTTCAAAAAAAAAAAAATAATAATAATTGTCAATCAATTTTAATCAAAAACAGGTTTTAGCTGTACAACATTTGCAATTATATATGGAAGCCACACTGCCTCACCACAACCCCTCTGTAAAGTGAAATCATAAATTAATCTTTAATGAGTATGTAATTCATATTCCTGAATCCTGATATGTGCCTTCTATACCATGTACTTGTATGGGAAAGTATCCTGTTCTCTTTGTATTGCTTCCTTTGTGTGAAATCCCTGGCGTTCCTGCCAGTCTCTCTGCTTTCCAATTAAAAACTGACCACACGAAGCATGAGAGCACATCATGGTCAGGTCTCTAGGTATGCTGGGAACTTGGTGTGCTTTCCTCCAATGATCAGACTTATCCTGACACACACACACATCCTCCCCCACCCCCGCACAGCCATTCACTGGGAAGAACAATGTGCTACTGCTTCTCCTCCCCCAGTTTTCTGAGCTCCTTATGCAGCTGAGAGTAGAAAATATGCGATAACTTATAAAAAAAAAAAGGAAAAAAAAGATATTTATGATGTTTTTTGCTTTAAAGCTGACCTCCAGGTTTCCGATGATTTTAAATAGTTTGTTAGAATTAAACTGGTACAAACAAAACAATTTATTTTACTAACAGATGTTCCTGAAGGGCATGCACCTAGCTCAGCTTTACCTGGCCTTCACATACAGCCAGGTTTCAACCTCTACATGCAGGTTGCAGGATGTCACAGCTTGTTCAGCCCAAATCAATACTGTCACATGCACGGATGGTGGCCTGAGGCCTACTCTTCTCATCCTTCTGGCCCCTGGACATAGACTTTAAGCATGCTTAGGCTTAGGGGATCACATGGGTCCAGAATGGTACTCTGGAATTGCGGACAGCAAGATCTTGGACACTTGAAATGCAATTACAACACTGACATCAGACCAGGTGTCAGAAGCACCTTGGGCTGTTTCATGTGTGGGCAACAGTTCGATCAACAAAATATCACAGACCAAGCACATTCACAATGGCTTCACCACAGTCCTGCACAATCACAGGTCAGTTACTGTTTGAAATTGAACCCCTATGTTTTACCTGGGGATGCAACACTAATAATTCAAAGAAAAAGTGACCGCACTCAGAGGAATTTGAAGAATGAAGTGTTTAATCCCCCATAGGATATAATACAAACAGTGCTTCACATAGACACAGTGTCTATGTGAAGCACTGTTTGTATTATATCATATGGGGGATTAAACACTTCATTCTTCAAATTCCTCTGAGTGCGGTCATTTTTTCTTTGAATTATTGGACCTTTGGATGACGGATCCGACCTGCACGTGAGCACCTTTCCTCGCCTGAGCGGCCCTCCTCCTCCTATCTACATTGTTTCTCCGTGGATGCAACACTAGCCCTCTCCATGGCAACAACCAAGCACGAGCTCCAAAAAGGCTGCTCTACATGGTGTGCTTCTCACTTTTCACAACTTCTACAGTCCCGCACTTTCTTCTTGCACAGCAGCTAATTAGATAGCTCCCTCTAACCTGAGGCCCACTTCTTTTTGTGATTCCTTGGCCTGGGGCTCACCTTTTTGAAGTTGCAACACTTGATCCTGCCAACTGCGCCAAGTGTAGGGTAGACATCCAGCTCAGTTGCATGTGGTCTGCAAATTCAGCCAGGTTTCAGTCTCTGCATGCAAGTTGCAGGATATTATACAGGTTACTCAGCCCAAACCAATACTGTCATGTGCACAGATGGTGGCCTGAGGTCTAGTCTTCCCTTCCTCCTGGTCCCTACATAGTTAAACTTCACCATAGAATTCATGCACCTGGTCCACACTATGACTTCTAGTGCCCAAATGACCAGGATTGCACCAATAGGCACACCTTACTCCTCTTCCCAGGAATTGGCTGTATAACACTTTACGCCATAGAATTATCACATAAAGGCTTCTTGCTGCAATCAAAGTTCTTTACTGGCAAAAATAAACAAATAAAGCATAACAGTCAAAATATTGGCATTAACACTCCCCAAATAATGGCTTGAAATAAATGTGTCTAGGCATTGGATCACTTGTGACTTCTCAAAGATTTGATCTTATTTGGCTTCCTATCCCTTGGCTGCAAGCTCCTATTGCTGCCCAGTTTTTCCCAAAGGCAGGACAAAAGGAAACGCCAGTTTACTCTCTTTCAGTGTTTACTTTCACCTTCTCTTTCAGGCCCAGAAGGGGAGAGCATGAGCACCCTCAGCAGACCGTCCTTCTTTCTCTTATTGCCAGTTAGACAAGCCCTGGGCCCAAGCTTCAGCAACCTTGTATAGCAAAGATATGCAAACTGTGGCCCTCCAGCTGTTGCAGAACTACAAGTCCCATGAGGCATTGCAAGACTCTGTCAGCCACAAGCATGACACACCCAGAGGCAGAGGCATGATGGAATTTGTGGTTTTGCAACCGCTGGAGGGCCACCGTTTGCATATCCCTGTTATATAGGGACACCCAAAAATCACTCCACCTGGAGGAGGAGCAACAATTTGGAGGATTTCTACCCATTTACAAGCCAGATGGGAGTACTGTATAAACAGAAATTTGCATCAGCTACATGTAGTATATGTGTAAGGGTCTTTCATTGGGTGGCAGTTCCTACAAAACTGACTCAGCTGTTCTGCTTCTTCTTCAATGGAATTTTCACCTACCTGTTAGGGAGATCCTCTGTCATATTGTGTCCCACTCTTCCTGGCCTGAAGCCCACCTCCTCCATATTTCCTGGCCTTAAGCTTTTTACCCAGAATAAAGGAAGCGTCCAGTCCAGTTGCATTTCAAACACTTTACTGCACAACTTCACTCCATCACAACTCTTAAAGAGGACCTTCAGTTTACTATAGTTTCAGTACAAGCAGCATTACTCAACTGACTAACAGAAGTTCACAGTGCAGAACACTTTTCTTCCTTCTTATACAGTGGTTCCTCAAGTGCAGAACACTAAAATACTTTATCATACTTTACTATTGCAACTTCCTTAGATGTTACAGTCTGGAGTGCTTCTCCTTAGGCCCCAAGACCAGTCTAAACCAAGCCCCAGGACAAACTAAGTGGGGTGGTCAGGGGTGGCAATGTTTCTTTTTTTGTCCCCAATGTGTCCTCACTGACCACCCTGGCACCTCGGCCGCGCCAAAGGGGCTTTCTCAAGTCCAGCACAGCACTACCATTTTAGCTGATCAGGGTTGTCCAGCTCCCATTACCCCCAAAACGATGAAACCCCACCCACAGCTGGCAGGTAAAGGGCACTCCACCCACTGCATCGCTAAGAAAGGGTAACAATGAAAGGCCAACATAAAATCCTGTGTTCAGGCAGTGGTATTGGGACTTCCCTTCCCGGAACAAACCTGAGTGGGGCTGAGTGCTGCACAGTCATTCAGAGGAAGCTTTGTGTTTTATGAATCAATACAAGGCTTCCTCTGATTGTCTGAGGTGGAAATTGTGACATCATCCAGCCGCATCCCCACCTCAGCCAAGCAGAAGGGGCCTTGTATTAAAAAAAAAAAAAACTTTGCTCAGCCCATCTCAATTCTGTTATTTACTGTAAGTCAACTATAGCTGTGGCTATTAATTCCAACTACTATAAGAGAGAGGTGTAATCCAGATCTGGACCTTTTAAGTAAAGATATTTTATGGCAACAACATTTTTTAAATGGGGTAGGGAGGTGCAGGTTTATTTTTTTTTTTTATTAGTATTTTTTTTTTTATATATACTACAGTATGTTTAATCAATCATTTTGGTGTTTCAAACTGAAATTGACCTCTAGCATAATGTGTTTTTGGCATAGTCTTTGTTCCTTGCCAATTTAGATTAGGTTACTGATCAGAGCCTATAAAATAATTTGTGGAAGCCGAGTCGGCGGTCACCTAGAAAAATGGAAATACATGGGGCAACTCCCTGAGTTTTTGATTGATTTTTGATTATGATTGACTGCTAGACATGAGCACTATCCATGGAAGGGGGTCACATGCTCCCCTATACCTAAAAGCACCAATATAGAGCAAAGAGTGATGGGGGAGCTGATAAGGTGAGGTGGTAATCTTTGTGACGACTCTATCTTTATGCTCTGAATTAGCAAGGTAACACTATCAAGAGGAATTCCAGGTATGGATATTTTATACAGAATTACATTGGTCCAGCTTTGACTACTGTAACTATTGTGACAGGAAGTCAGGTAAATCTGTGGATGTTGTCACAGACAGGAGATACATTTCTGCTTGGTTTAGACAATTCACCAATTACTATAGGGTATCGGCTGCAGAGGTAGCCAGCAGGAAGGTGTAAAGAAGTTGAAAACCCTTCAGCTATTCAGAATGAGGAAATTAAGGCCTCTATAATTTGTCCAGAGGAAGTCTATTGATTGCTGCCTCCTGACGCTGTGTGGGTAGAGGAGGACAGTCAGATGTGTGCCTCCTGATGCTGTGTGAGCATGGGAGAGGAATGCCTCCTGAAGCGATGTGCGCTGAGGAGGGTAAAGGGACTGAAGACTTCTCAAGGGGAGGTCATGGATTGTTTCTATGTGAAGATAAACCAATGGACATTTTCTGTGTGAAGAGAAAATAAATGAACTATTTCTATGTGAAGAGAAAAACAAATGGATGTTTTTTATGTGAAGAGAAAAGGAACATTTTCTGTGTGAAAAGAAAATAAATGGACTATTGATGGTCTGCTGTAGGATCAGCCAAGTCTGCCCAACAGTAGGTTGGGGACAGACTCCTTAGATAGGTTCCTGTGTGTGAGAAGGTAGCCGCCCACAGTGGCAAGGGTTTATTTTATTTTATGTTTATTTTGAAGTTGTGATGATGTTTTTGATGCTTGCACTTGTGTGAAGAAAATTGCAAGAATAAACCAAACTGTTGTTTTCAACCACTTCTCGGCTATCTCCCTGTGTAACGAACCCCCCCAAAGGGTCATCCACACCCGCCACCGAGCTAATCCTCTCACACTATGTATACTGTTTACCATACGAATAGTCACAAACACAAAAAACCTTCTGCGTTTGAAGTGGGGCCCGCACAATGTAAATAGGCTATACTTCGATCTTGGCTTGTATGGATGCACCTTGTCTTGCTGCCCTCTTAAGACTGGGGGAGTCTGCACAACTGAAACCACAAAGAGAAAGAGAGGGCGCACAGACATAGTACAACGTCATCCAATCCACACTGCATCATATCATGTGGTGGGAGGAGATGAAGATGCAATAGGCTAATGCATTTTGAGAACTAGCTTCTTCTTCAGAGCAACAAGGAAGAGGTTAGTCCTTGAAATGCATTAGCCTATTGGATCTTTATCTCCTTCCACCACGTTATGATGCAGTGTGGATTGGATGACGTGTACTATGTAATGAGCTGAATACATTTGTTATCTTGTGAGTGTGCACACTCTCTTTCTCTTTGTGGTGTTGATAATATTTACCATACCTGGCTGATGACCTTGGGAGCTGTAAAATACTACAGTAGATACCACTACTTGCTTCAAGGTCCTGTGCTGTGGAGTGGCAATGGCTGGCCTGATGCATAGTGAAAACAGGAGGTGGGCTGCTTGGCACAGGCACCATTAGGAGAATGCTTTGCATTTTCTGAATGAATGCAAAACATTTTCTGATTGGATGAAGTGGAGAACATGATGTCACTGTCCCACCTCTCCACCTCCATTCATTCAGTAAATGCAAGCCATTCTCTGAATGGTGCCAGTGGTTTCTGTATCAGTAAGCAGAAGTGCAGTCACTTGGTGCGGGACCTATAAGCAAGTGGAGATCACTGGAGTAGCAATGTCTTCTTCAGTGATTTTCAACTTCCAGGGGCATTGGCCAGGTATGGTAAATACATAGTAAATTGGTTTAAGCTGGACCAATGTTACTATGTTTAATATAGTCGTGCCTGGAATTATTCCTTAACATTATCTAAGAAATTAAAATAAATAAATAATTATTTTACTGCAATATTCAAAAGGGTTGATTTTCAAGAGCCATGTAATAGTTGTCTTCTGTGTTCTCTCCACAGGGACAGTCTGTGTGGAAAACTGCAGTGTACAGGAACTTTTAATAAAAGCTTGCCTAGCAGCATCATTATTTTCAATGTGGGAGATGTGCAATGTACTGGGGTAGACTTCAACCTAGGTACTGATGTACCTGACCCGGGACTGGTACATCAGGGGACGGCCTGTGGGAAGGACATGGTAATTGGCCTTTGTAATTTTTCTATGTTTTCTGTTATCTGTGTTTTTCTAATTTTGCATTGTTGTTGTAGAAGTAAAGAGGAGCTAGCTTTCCTCTCCTCCCAGCTTGCTCACAACTCATAACTTCCTTTCTGACTCACAGCATTATCCCTGTACCAGGTCCCCACACCTCCCACTCATAGGGCAACCCTCCCATGTCACCTCACCTTCCACTCACAAGATATCCCTCCTATGTTACCTCACCTGCTATCTCACAGGGCACCCCACTCGTGTCACCACCTTCCACTCTCAGGGAATCCTTCCTATGTCACCTCACCTTCCACTCACAAGATTTCTCTCCTATGTCAGCTCACCTTCCACGAACAGGGCATCCCTCTCATGTCACCTCACCTTCCACTCTCAGGGCATCTCTCTTATGTCACCTCACCTTCCACTCACAGAGCATCCCTCTTGTATCACCCCACCTTCCACTCTCAGGGCATCTCTCTTATGTCTCTTCACCATCCACTCACAAGATATCCCTCCTATGTCACCTCACCTTCCACTCACAGGGCATCCCTCTTGTGTCACCTCATCTTCCACTCACAGGGCATTCCTCCTATGTCACCTCACCTCCCGCTCACGGGGCATCCTTCTTATGTCACCTCACCTCCCGCTCACAGGGCATCCCTCCTATGTCACCTCACTTTCCACTCACAGGGCATCCCTCTTGTGTCACCTCATCTTCCACTCACAGGGCATCCCTCTCGTGTCACCTCATCTTCCACTCACAGGGCATTCCTCCCATGTCACCTCACCTTCCACTCACAGGGCATCCCTCCTATGTCACCTCATCTTCCACTCACAGGGCATCCCTCTCGTGTCACCTCATCTTCCACTCACAGGGCATTCCTCCCATGTCACCTCACCTTCCACTCACAGGGCATCCCTTCTTATGTCACCTCACCTTCCATTTACAGGGCATCCCTCTCGTGTCACCTCACCTTCCACTCACAGGGCATCCCTCCTTAACCACCTGAACCCTTTCCTACTTCACAGAACATCTCTCAGGTCACTTCACCACCTTTACATCCCTCTTCTTCTCTACCCCTCACTATCTGCACCCTAAACTCCAAAGACTTAACCGCTTCAAAAATGTGTAGTTTTCTATCATTAAAAAAAAAAAAAAAAAAGAATGGAAATCTACAATAAAACTGGCCATAGATGCCTACAGGCTAAACAAAAAAATCGATGATATTCCACCATCCAAACAAGCAAAGTGGATGGAGGAATTCCCCCCGCCGGGACATTGTTTTGTTGACAGCAGCAGTCTCCGCTGTCATAATACACTCATCAGCAGCTGCAGCTGCTAATCAACAAACTTTTTCCTGCATGTTCCTTCAACAAAAGTTGTTCTAACTATTGACTTCTGTTGAATAGAGACAGCCACAGACAAATTGAAATTCGTCTGGTCCTTATTGACCCATGTGAATTTTGATCTGGTTTTGGCCAGCTGAAAACTGTACAAGAAAATTGTGTAAAAGTTGTATAGTGTGTAGCCAGCTTAAAGGTTTTGGCCTCATGTACACAGGACATCAAAACCACCATTTTCGTAGGCATTTTACTTTATTTTCTGCTCCTAAATTCTCCTTAATATTAGCCTATGTTTTCATGCACACATAGGCATTTATAGACATTACAAGGTAGGAGGCAGAAAAAACTCATCACTTGCGCATTCAGAAGAGGAGCATTTGGGGAAAAAAAAAAAAAAGCAAATGTGCATTAATGCTACACGTGTTTGGGCATGTTTGTGCTAGGGTTGCCACCTCATCCCATTAAACCAGGACACACATTAATTACACAGGTTCTGTGGCTGATTAAGGTGGTAATTAAACTCACTTAGTGCCTTATGTGCATTTTATTAGCCTCAGAACCTGTATAGTTAATATGTGTCCTGGTTTAAAGGGATGATGTGGCAACCCTAGTTCGTGGACTTGTGTGCTAATGCTTTCTAATGGGCATAATAAACTAGTTAGTAATGTGAGTGTTCCCGTGCTCTGTGCTAAGTAAAGGTTAAATTTGTAATTAGACTGCTGCCAGGTGAAAGGTGTGGTGTCCTCTGAAAATTAGAAGTGTGAGATCCCAGCGCTGTCTGTGCTCTACTCAATATGTACATGAAAGAAAAGAAGGAGGAGCAAACACCTAGTGCATTACCCATGATCACCTAAAAATGTTTTAATAAAATGCCAAAAACATACTCACAGACATGAAGAGTAAAATCGCATTACAAGAGTCCACCACATGTGGAATGGAACATGTCCCTGTAGATAGGACTGCTAACATGTTTCGGAAGTCAAGCTCCCTTCTTCAGAGCTCTGAAGAAGGGAGCTTGAAGAAGGGAGCTTGACTCCCGAAACGTGTTAGCAGTCCTATCTACAGGGACATGTTTCATTCCACATGTGGTGGACTCTTGTAATGCGATTTTACTCTTCATGTCTGTGAGTATGTTTTTGGCATTTTAATAAAACATTTTTAGGTGATCACGGGGAATGCACCAGGTGTTTGCACCTTCTTCTTTGTCTACTCAATATGTGTTATAACCAAACAATCCAAGAAAAACTCAAAATATATATAAAAGTGTAAACATCCAATTCTATGAAATTTTGGGTGATGGCGTATATCCCCCAACGTTACCTACTATGGGTATGGTTCAATTTAATTTATGAAAAACTGTTTAACAGTGCTGATAATACATCCATAAACAAAGAAATCACAATAGTATGAATATAAAAGAAGTTCATAAAGTGCTGTATATCTTCTGTTCCAAGGTATGTTTAAAAGTGCAATCCGTGCAGTAACATTGAATGACAATGGTGAGGGTGCTGTGCTCCCCTTCCTTTTGTGCCCTCACTCACCGACTCCCATAAAAAATATTGCTTGTAGTAAGAATCCTAGTGGTTTCTGTCAGATGGTTTCTCAGCTGTTCCTCGTATCTCCCCAGGTTGTACGTTATCATAGGGGGAAGATTAAAAGATCATGGCATAATACCATTTTACATTTAATAAGCTTTTAATAATATAAAATACGCACTCACAAAATGTTTTCTTGTTGAAAGCATGAAAAATATACCGCAATGGCCGTGGTTTGGATTTGCCTTCCAATACCAGGATTTGACGTCACTGGAAGTCCCGTCACCTAATGCATTTTGCTCAACCCTGAAAGCATCATCAGAGGTGACCACTGATAACGCTTTCAGGGTGGAGCGAAATGCATTAAGGTAACAGGACTTCCGGTGACGTCAAATCCTGGTATTGGAAGGCAAATCCAAACCACGGCCATTGCGGTATATTTTTCATGCTTTCAACAAGAATACATTTTGTGAGTGCGCATTTTTATTTTCAGGTACTTATATAGCGCTGTCAATTTACACAGCGCTTTACATATTGTAAGCTGGGGAACAGGTAGCAGGTGCAAAGCTCCCTGGGATGAGCAGTCTTTTAGGCACAGATACCAAGTCCACTGAGGGAGTGACAAACAGTGCGGTGTTTATTGGTGCTATATACAAGTTTATAAACAGGTGCTGTACAGTGCTTTCATGAAAACAAGCAGGAATAATAATAATAAACAAAAGCCTAGCCGTGTCCCGGCGCTTACTACACACAATGCAGTCCCTAACTAACACAGACTGAGCAAGCCTACAGCTTGTCATTTTCCAAAGACACACACTGACAGTGTTACCAACCTTCTGCTCTCCTAGACAAACGTTGTCTGTGTTCCCAGGCTGAGAGAGAACTGCTGTCTGTCTCAGGTGAGATTAAATTGGCCTGGTGAAGAGGGCCAAGATCCAAACTGGATCATGGCTCAGAGATCCCTAAAGGTATACGAGAGATGCCTGGGTGATGTATAAACCCCGAACAGGACTTTTCCTGGCTCTCTCTGGGACACTCTGTTACAATATGCATTGTACATTCACATCAGCCCCTACCCTCAAGGAGCTTACAATCTAAGGCTCACATACATACATACACATACTAGGGCCAATTAACCTTCCAGCATGTCTTTAGAGTGTGGGAGGAAACAGGAGTAAACCCACACAGGCACAGGGAGAACATGCAAACTCCAGGCAGATAATGTCATGGTTGGGATTCGAACCAGCAACCCTTTTACTGGTAGGTGAAAGTGCTAACCACCGCACCACTGTGTCGCTTTTTAAATTTAAAATGGTATTAGGCCATGATCTTTTATTCTGCCTCCTATGATAACATACAACCTGGGGAGATACAAGGAACAGCTGAGAAACCCTCTAACAGAAACCCCTAGGATTCTTACTACAAGTGATATTCTTTATGGGAGTTGGTGAGTGAGGGCACAAGAGGAAGGGGAGCATGGCACCTTCACCATTGTCATTAAGTGTTATTGCACGGATTGCACTTTTAACCACTTTCAGACCGGAGGATTTGCCTGCTCAATGACCAGGCCCTCTTTTGTGATTCGTGCGAAGCTGTACCCAAACGAAATTGACATCCTTTTTTTCCCACATATAGAGCTTTCTTTTGGTGGTATTTGATCACCTGTGCGATTTTTCTTTTCTGCGCGATAAACAAAAAAGAGTGACAATTTTGAAAAAAAAAACAATATTTTTCTCAAAAAAAATTTAAAAATCTAAATTTTTTAACATTTTGGGCCAATTTTTTTCTGCTACATATTTTTGGTAAAAAAAAATCGCAATAAGCGTATTTTGATTGGTTTGCGCAAAAGTCATTGCGTTTACTAACTACGGGAAAGATTTGTGTAATTTTTATTGTTTTTTTTTTTTTTTTTACATCTGCTGTGGCTGGACGTAAAGTGGTTAAAACATACCTTGGCACAGAAGATATACAGCACTTTATGAACTCATTTTATATTCATATTATTGTGATTTTTTTTTTTTTCGTTAATGGATGTATTATCAGCACTGTTAAACAGTTTTTCATATATGAAATTGAACCATACCCATAGCAGGTAAAGTTGGGGATATAGGAAACAAGAGGGGGATATACACCATCATAACAGGTGCACACACCGCTCATGCCGACTAGGAAGGCTCCAAATAACTTGACTGTCCGTTGGTTCAATAAAGACAGTTCAGTTCAGACAGTGATTGGATTTCCCACTTCTAATTTTCAGAATAAATTTATATTTTAGCCAATATAATCCATTAATGCCAAACCCTAGTGCTAATATAGAAAAGTATATGGGTGGCTGCAAACAAATTAGGTTCCCAAAACTACAAAAATTCTATATAGTGACAAATATCTTGTTGAGCCCCCCTCTATTTGGTAATCTTAATTTCCCTTCAACTGTGTTAATTTACAAAAACTCTGTGATAATCAAATAAACCAAAACCATAACCATGTGGAAATATCATTATAAGTCATATAGTCCTCTTTCCACACAATACATCAACATAAAGCTGGCTACTACACGTTATAAAATTTCCTTGTACAACTTTCCTTTAGATTTACTAAAACCATATAATATGAGGGCAAACCTAAACTATTTCAAACTGCATGCAATCAGACAGGCCCTTGTACAACATAGTTGAAGGTAAATCTAAAGGAAATTGAACAAAACAAATAGTATAATGTGTAGCCAGCTTTACACAAGAATGCAATGTTCTAACTTCTGTGTTTCTGCTGACAAATTTTAATTCCTGTGTTCCTGATTAGGCCTGCGTCAACAATCAATGTGTGAATGCCACTGGATTGGGATTCAACTGTGACATCAAAGGGAAATGTAATGACCATGGGGTGAGTATGGTGTGGTTTTGTCAGCTAATACTATCTGCTGTGTCCTAGTATTGTTGCTATTTTTGCTGTAATTGTGAGCAGAGTCATGTCCATTCTACAAGCCAGCTTCTTCCACAATGCCGTACAATGAGCCAACACACAGGGATTATAATGATCATATAAAGTACATGTTTACATGGAGCAACGGGAGTGACAACCCTGCAGGTAGAATGATGTATATACATGTAGCATAAGTTAGGCATAGTTTTTACCTATTAAAGAGGTTGTATATTTTTTAGAAAATATGAAACATGTTACACTTACCTGCTCTTAGCAATTGTTTTGCACAGACCAGCCTTGATCCTCTTCTTCTGGAGTGCCTCGGCGGCGCTCCAGGCCCCTCCTATTCATCGGGTTCCCCCATGGAAAGCCACATTACCATGCGGGCTCGCTCCTGAGTCCCGCTGCTGCGTCCATTGACACAGACAGCGGGACTCGGCCCTGCTCCCGCTCTCATGTCACTGGATTGGGTTGACAGCAGTGGGAGGCAATGGCTCCCACTGCTATCAATCTGTCCAATGAGGATAGAGACAGTGGCTGGAGCCGCTGCGTTAGTGCACATCGCTGGATCGGATCGGGCTCAGGTAAGAAAAATAGGGGGGGGGGAGCTGCGGCACAGAAGGCTTTTCTTCTTAATGCATAAAATGCATTAGGGGAAAAACCTTGAGGCTTTACAAACACAATAAAGCCTCCCTTGTGTAGAATGCAAGTTAATCACTAGGGGGAGAACCTCTGGGGGAATGGAGGATGGAAAAGATTCTGGAGGTAGATGACAGACTCAGCAATGGCAGGCAGACTATTAACATACACTAAAAGGGTATTTACTCAGGAGATAAGACTATAATTCTACAACTTTACAAAACTCTGGTTTGGCCTCATCTTGACTTGACTGAGTATACTGTCCAGTTCTGGTCATCCATCCTCAGGAAGGATGTGCTGGAATTGGAGAGAGTCCAGAGAAGGGCAACAAAGCTAATAATGGGGCTGGTGGACCTCAGTTATGAGGAACGGCTACAAACATTAAACTTGTTCTCCCTGAAGAAAAGACATTTAAGACGAGATTGGATCGCAATATACAAACATCTAAATGGTGATTATAGCATAGGGAAAAAAATATTCAGACTCAGATCACTTAAGAAGATGCACAACCACTCAGTAAGGGTTATATAGTTTGAACCTAAACTGTGTAAAAGGTTCTTTACGGTTAGAGTGAAATGTGGAACTCCCTTCCACAGCTGGTGGTGTCAGTGGGGAAGTGGTAATTAATTCAAAAAACTTTTGGATTGGCATCTTAGCGAACACAATATACAAGGATACGGGAAATGGTAGTGACAAACACACACAGAGGTTGAATTGGATAGTCTGGTATTTTTATTTAAACTTACCAACTAATTTTAGCTGACATCCTCTTTATTTCACATCAGGTGTGCGATAACACCGGGAACTGTTACTGCGATGATGGCTGGGCCCCTCCTTATTGTGACAAGGCAGGCTACGGTGGAAGTATTAATAGTGGGCCTACTCATATTGGTAAGTAAGGCTGACATAGACAGGCCATGGTGTCAGTGAGAGCAATGTAGTGTTTGCACAAAAGCTTCAGGTGTTTATAAAGGCAAACATTTTTTAACCTTAAAGTGATATTAAAGGTTTTCTTTAAAAAAAAAAAAAAAAATACCAAACATATTATACTTACCTGCTCTGTGCAGTGGTTTTGCACAGAGCAGCCTGGATCCTCAGGTCCCTTGCTGGCATTCTTGGCCTGCCTCTTCTGCTGAGTGCCCCCAGAGTAAGCAGTTTGCAATAGGGGCCCCCAAACATGCTCGTTCCCGAGCCACAGGTCTGCGTGTACATTTAAATACAGAGCTGTGGCTCAGCTCCGCCCCCTCCCTCTCCTCATTGGCTCACTGGCTGGGATTAGGATAAGCAGAGAAAGGCGCTTCTAAATGCAGGTTGTCAGCAATTTTCTTAAAATAGCCATCTTGCTCCACCAGACCATCAGTTCCTGCAGCTCCTGGCCCGCACAGTGACAGGGAATACCATCTCAGGAGGACTTTATACATTGATGAGCCTGTTTACTCTGTAATTCTGTTAGTGTTTTTAACTGTTTCCTTTTAATAAAATTGCTGACATACTGCGCTTAGAAGCCCTTTTCTCTGAATATCTTTGTATATCCAGAGCCTGCTTCTCTCCTGCAAGTGCTGCTCGAGTGCCTGTCAGCTTGCTATCCTGCTACCTTGGATGATCCTTAATAAATATAGCACCTGGAGGACCCTTCTATTAGAAGCGCTCCTACTTACCATTCTCTTGGCTGTGATTGACAACAGTGGGAGCCAATGGTTCCTACGGCTGTCTCAGCCAATGAGGAGGGAGAGTCCCCGCAGAGCAAAGGCTCTCGTGGACATCATTGGTTCGAGATGAGGCTAAGGTAAATATTTGGGGGGGCTGCTGCACAGAGGAGGTTTTTTCCCTTCATGCATAGACTTTCAGCCTTTATAACCACTTTAAGGCATTCTCTGCATTAAGGTTAAAAAAACTTTTAAAAGGTGCTTCCCCTAGCACCCACATAAACTTGTACCTGAGCCTGATCTTAATCCAGTGCTTTGCCCATCTGCTGCAGCTCTTCTCTGCTCTTGCTATTCTCACAGGAGACTTGGCAGTTGTGGGAATCAGTTGCTCCTGCTGCTATCAGTCCAATCCTGTGAAAGGGGGGCAAGACTGAACTGCACTGTGTGTATCATTAGATGCACACAGTCTAGCTCAAGAAGGGGAGGAGCCAAGATTGCTGGCAGGAAATCCCAGAAGAGAAGGTTCAGGGCCGCTGAACCATTGCACAGAGCAGGTAAGTCAAGCGTTTTTTAATTTCATAAAAAGAAGCTTTACAACCGCTTTCATTTCCTTTGCTCTACAGAAAAATAAAATATTGGCCTTAAAGTGCAATTAAAGGGAACATTTATTTTTGGATAGAGTGGAGTGTCTGTGACCCAGTTAGGGAGACTCACCCTCTCTAGTTGTCTGAGAGTGAAAGTAAAAGAAAATACAAAATTTTGGGTTGTCACCAGAATAAGAGTCGAGGGGAATTCTTCCAATGGGGACACTAGTTCTGGTGACCCTAATGACAAGCAAGGATTTCCTCACTTTCCAGAGATTTCCCATCACTTTCTGTCTTGGTCATGGGACAGGAAGTGAAGAGAAATCTCCCCAATGGGATACATATGGCATATACAAAATTGACATGGGTTATAATAAATTCATTACTTATCTTAAGTAAAAAAAAAAGTTTTGCCTTTAGTTCTAATTAAGGTTGCTCAATAAGCATTGAAATGCAGTCCTAGTCTTCATTCACAATATTCTTTATTGATTGATGGAAGTGACTGCACATTATACTAGGCTTTAAACCTACCTAATTGATTGTACGGTATATGAAGGGTTGGGGAAAAGAGTGAACATATCATTTGTGCACACTGAACTGTACAACTGCACAGGGGCTCTGTGGAACTTAGAGGTCCATTTATATTAGGTGTGGGTCAGGCAATTTTCAGAATCCCTCCTTAGAGGCCAATTTATATTAGGTATAGGTCAGACAGGTGCTGGAACCCCTCTTTAAAGGCCCATTTACTGTATATTAGGAGTGGGTAGGGCATGTGCTGAAACCCCTCCTCAGAGGCCCATTTATAATAGGTGTAGGTAAGGCAAGTTCTGGAACCCCTCCTTAAAGGCCCATTTATATTAAGTGAAGGTCAGGCATGTGCTGAAACCCCTCCTCAGAGGCCCATTTATAATAGGTGTAGGTAAGGCAAGGTGTGGAACCCCTCCTTAAAGGCCCATTTATATTAAGTGAAGGTCAGGCATGTGCTGGAACCCCTCATGTAGAACTGCACACTAATCTCTTTGGGGACAGGCAGTAGGAAGTGGCATTCTTCATGATGTCCCACCTGTGCTGCTGGCTTATAACATCCAAGAGGTGTTAGCAAGGACTATTTCTTGCTTGACCAGCACTCAGATATACAGAATGCTTCTCCAATGCCCTTGAGGAACTATCTGCACTAGAAGTGATGGGGGTGTTTGCTATCCACTCCAGCACATTGGGAACCAAGTCTGAGGTATCCATGAAGACTATTCTCCAGTTTTTAACCATCTATACGCCATGTATGTGTTTCTACTTGGCTAGCAGCTGAATGAAAAGTCCAAAAATTGTTCCTGAACAAGGGCCCTTTGGTGTCTTTATCTACCACTGCTTAGGGGTCCCCAAGACACATGCAACAGTTGCCAAAAAAGGCTAGAAAATATATGGGCAGAAACTTAAACTGGGTGAAAGATCCTAAAGGGCAGCTGGATGTGCAAAAACGACATGTTTGGGGGCATCTGTGCCAGCCATCACATCCCTGACCACCAGCAGCTAGTCATAATTAGACCTATGACATATGTTTCTCTATGTCCATGTGCAAAGTGAATGTGAGTGATTTTATCATTATTATTCTGCTACTGCACCTGCAGGATTCTAATGAGCAAAGTTGCATCATCTGCATCCCTTTAGACATGATTTCCCTTTGAGAGTATTTCACCAAAAATGACATTTTTGTTGCAGGGCAATCTGACTTTTGGAAAAATCAGTGAGCCTATCACACAAACAGGATATAGACTAGATAATGTGTTAGGAACAAAAAAATGTCACATCGTTTTATAGAAATGAAAATGATCACCCTACAGAGGGCAGAATTCAAAGACACCCTGAAAATCAAAGGGAAAAAATGATGCAGCAGGCTACCGTAGTTCATTTTGCTAAAAAATTTTATTGCAGCATCTCAAAATAGTACTCAGTAGTCTGTATGGCCCCACGTGCTTGTATGCATGCCTGACAACGTTGAGACATGCTCCTGATGAGACGACAGATGGTATCCTGGGGTATTTCCTCCAAGATCTGGACCAGGGCATCACTGAGCTCCTGAACAGACTGAGGTACAACCTGGTGGCGTCAGATGGACTGAAACATAATGTTCCAGAGGTGTTCTATTGGATTAAAGTCAGACGAGTATGGGGGCCATTCAATGGTATCAATTCCTTTATCCTCCAGGAACTGGCTGCATACTCTCCCCACATGGGGCGGGACATTCTCGTGCACCCTAAAGAACCCAGGACCCTCTGAACATGGGTCCAAGGATTTCATCTCGATACCTAATGGCATGCAGGGTGATATTGTCTATCCTGGAGAGGTCTGTGGGTCCCTCCATGGATATGTCTCCCCAACCATCACTGACCCACCACCAAACTGGTCATGCTGAAAGATGTTACAGGCAGCATAACGTTCTCCACAGCTCCTACAGACCCTTTCATGTCTGTCACATGTGCTCAGGGTGAACCTGCTCTCATCTGTGAAAAGCGCAGAGTGCCAGTAGTGGACCTGCCAATTCTGGTGTTCAATGGCAAATACCAATCGAGCTCCACGGTGACGGCCAGTGAGCACAGGGCCCACTAGAGGACGTTGGGCCCTCAGGCCACCCTCAAGAAGTCTGTTCCTGATTGTGCTCATCCTGTTTTTCACCCCCATACAGAATAGCCGATGTGATAGACCCTTCCTGGTCAGGCCCTTGGGCATGATCCTCTGTACTCACGATACTGCTTTCCAGGTTCTCCAGTGCCTCAACTCCTTCAGTCTGCTCTCCTGGACCTCTGGGTTCAGCTCCACACTTCTGGCTCACCAGGCCGACTGCCTGTGACCATACACCAACCACTGCAGAAGAGTTGCAGACCTAACTCACAGATCCTGCTCCCTGTAAAGCAGAGAGAATATAGAATTTACCTGCTGCTCCTCTGATAGGCAGACAGAGACAAAACTATACTCACTCTCTAGCACCTATCTAGGAGGGTGCTACACAAAGGATATCTCTGTACACTCTATTACAAGGTGATGTTATGTAACAAGGTGATTCTATAACAATGGCGTGTGATTTGTAGCAGGATGATAATATAATGACTGATAATATGTGACTGTGGAAGATCTTGGCTCCCAGGTTGTACACATTGTACAAGTCCAGGTACAGATAACAAGTGCTTTTATAAATTATTTTTTCTTCCCAGATACTTCATTGCGTGATGGTTTGCTGATATTCTTCCTGCTGGTTGTACCAATCCTCATTCTACTTATCGTTTTGTGGATAAAGCGTGATGCAATTGAAAGGAGGTGTTGCCGAAAAAAGAGGAGACGCAGGTAGTTCCAGGAACCTGTAATACTAATGCTGCAATATTTCTACATGCAGTTTAGGGACAGGATGGGAGTTGGATGGAAAGAGATATACTGTACAGCAGCTGGGGATATATGCAAATCTAATTTTTTCCTGCAACGGTACACCATTTAACACCCCTTTGCCCACCTCCTTATTCTCCCTATTCCTCAATAAGGCAACCCATTGCAATAAAGGACCAATCAGGGCAGATCAGTTATTCTCTGTGCCCCCAAGTTTAGGTAGAATTTGGTACAGGCTGGCTTGGTTTTTGCATGGCTGCTCCTTACCGAGGATAAGGTCAAAATACTACAGAAGAGGGTTAGTTTAGTGTTAGTGTTATGTAACGGTATCAGCCAAATGATCAGACCAGTGGTGATGTGCAATTTCTACCATACTTAACAATGGAAACCAACTTAGATTACACAGGAGATCATGTGAACAGGAGTTTGCAGTACACAACGGCAATATGAGGAGTAGGGAAACAGGCATAAAACGTATGAATTCTATTGCAGTTCTACTAATGGCCACTGGGTGGCAGCAGAGTGCTCTGAGTTCAGTTTACGGATAGGATAGAGAACTGAAGAATCTCATGTGTCCAAGAGAGAAATTGTTCATTCAGAAGACTGTGAGCTGAGGGGATTTCCTGCTGGCGCAGACTTCACACTGGCACTGCTGATGCTGACTTCGGAGGCTCTGGGGGCTGTAGATAGGACCACCCCACTGCTTGGACAGCTTCTCCCCATGGACTGTAACAGAGTCCTCTCCAGTGACTGGGGCTTGTACAGATGCTCCGTGCTCTTGTACTCAGTGCTGGTGGCCCACACACCAGACTTATCAGGTGAGGACCCAGCACCTGGGGACAGCTCCCTTGCCCAGTCACTGCTGTCTCATCAGACAGGATCTCTCTGAGCACAGGAAGCTGGGAGGGCTGGTATTTATGCTCCCTGGGCGTGTCCAGGAGCTCAGGGGATGCTGGTAGCCCAGAGGATTGTGGGGAGTTGATTTAATGGGACTTGCACCTGAATCTGGATAAAGGGGCACACCACTACACTCGGTTGTTGGTAAAATGAGGAATTGGGGTTAAATTTTAGTTTTAGGGTTCAATCTAGGGTTAATTGCTAGGGAGTTACCATGAATCTATGTCAAGCCAACAAACTGTTGTCTTTTTTAGTATAGCATATAAAAAGATCAGAACCCCTTCCAGCTTTTTTTCTGCTCTCTGGAGTGTCATTATGGATAAGTAGCCTTACTTCCTGTCCTGCTGCAAACCGTTTCACCAGACAGTGAAGGAAAATCTGCAACAAAGAGACAGAAATAACAATTAGATGGGTTCAAGGCTTCCTCTATTTGTTCCAGAGCTCCTCAAAGGCCGCTAACATCTTCAGCTGGTCAGCTTCTTGATACCGGCCTTTGACCATTTTCACTGGCAGGGCTAAGACAACCACACTCCTGCGCAGGCGTGGGGATTCATTCATCTAAACATTGCCAAAATTGTCCACTGATCTGCATGTGCACAGCTCAGTGTACAGGAAATGCAGGCACTTAAGGAATTTTAATGCAGAAGAGATATAGTATGTTTCTTCTGCTTAAAAAATCCTGCCTGTTTGCACATTTTCCCCCCTGAAGTTCCATTTTAAGACATTATTTTAGAAGATGGTTGCATTTTATATGTTCAAGTAGGAGAGTGTTAAGTGTTGGGGGGGGGGGAAGGGGGGTGCTTTTGTATAGAGCCTCATATTTAAAAGGTGTTCTACGCACAAGTAGCCCTTTTGCCCCCCTATGACTAATCATTTACCAGCTGTCATATGTTAGAGTCAGATTTGATTTGATAATGACACTGGAACCTGGTGTGGTAAACAAGACCACGTATTCTTTAGAACATGGCTGACACGTGAACTTAGTATATTTTATATTGAAGCAATGCATAACTGTCTTCCAATTGATTTTTTTTTTCTACCAGAAATGAAAATGCACAAAGACCGCCACCACCACCGAACAATTACACTCGAAATGCTGCCAGTAATGCACCAAGGAACCAGGTAATAAGCTAAATTCTCAGTATGTATAGCAAATATAGCAAAGCTTATTTAGCAGTGAGGTGATAAGCAGAGGTTTAAGGCCCCTTTCACATGGGCGGTGTGCCCGACGGACTCTGTTTTGCTCAGCGGGGATTGATCCTCCGATCACCGCTCAGCAGGCGGATGACAGCTCCGTCTCTGCTTACTTCACAGAGGGAGCTGTCAGATCCCCGTTCTCCTCAATGGGAGATCGGATGAGAACGCCTGTCTGTTTCAGATCCTCCAGACAGATGGAAAATAGGGTTTCCATCCATCCGGATTTCACAGACAGGATCGGATCGGATAGCAGCGGGTGTCTCCGCTGACATCCGCTGCTCCATAGTGCTGCATGGAGCATCCGATCAGGTCCACCTGAAAAACTGACAGGTGGAACAGATCAGAAAGCCTTTGTGAAAGGGGCCTTACAAGACAACTTTGTTTCCTGTGCACAGGGCTGTACTCTTAGATCATGCTGCCCTGGGAACATTCATCTGATAATACCATTTTCACTATCACCAGTCACCTAAGTGGGGTTAACACTATATGAAAATCGGGCGAAAGATCATCTGATTACCCTCATTCTTTCACAGCAAATCAGAACCGAGGAAAGAAAATTAGTACGAAAATTCTCATACGACAAATGCTTTTTTTTTTTTTTGTTTACTGTTTCTGATCATGCGCAGTCTTTCGTTTCTGATTTTTCTCATACAAAAATCGTACGAAAACGGTACACATTAAGCGAAAATTGTTCTTTCTGTTCCCATACAAGAAAAATTTTGGAGCTGGTCCCTTTGGAAATTTTCATTCACAAGTTCGGAATTGGCTGTAGAAAGTTGTGAAAGTTCTTTGGATGAAAATTCTCGCCCAGGTTTTCTGATAGTGTGTATGAGCCTTTAGACTGGCCATGCATTATACAATTATCTTGTACAATTTTCCTTTAGATTTATTAAATTTATCGAATATGAGGTCAAACCTAAACACTTTCAATTTTTATGCAAACAGGCAGGCCCTTGCACCACACAGTTGAAGGAAAATCTAAAGCAAATTGAATTGGAAAATTGCATAATGTATGGCCAGTATAAGGCTTAGTTTAAACTGGCATAAAAGCAGGCGTTTGAGAGGAGTTAAAAAAGGCCCTCAAACGCCTATGCATATGATACAATGGGCAGCACACAATGCTGTTCACACTATTAAAACATGAAGCGTTAGCATCACCTCGCTTTAAAATTGAAGTCTCTTGTCGAGTCAGGAGGTGCTTGAAGCCTTTCAACACCTCCTATTCAAATCAATGGTAATGCTTCGCAAATGCTCTGGCAGACAGTTGTGGGGCGTTAAGATTAGTTTATTTCCTGTAATGGAAAAGGCATTTGTGGATCGTGTTTAACGCGCCTTAATGCTCATCAAATGCTTCAAAACTACCCATAGGACATTTGGGGATCATTTTTAACCGCTTCTGGACCAGAAGGTTTTACCCCCTAATGATCAGGCAATTTAATGATCAGTTACTTTTAGCAGGACTGCGACATTGCAGCGGACAGTTCGGACACCTAATTGACACATTTGAGGGGACCAGTGACCTTACTACAGTAATCGGTGCTAAAATTATATGCACTTTTACTGTACTAATGACACTGGCAGGGAAGGGGTTAACACCAGGGGAGAGGAAAGGGTTAAGTGTGTCCCTAGGGGGTGCTTTCTAATTGTGTGGAGGATGGACTCACTAGATGAACATAGAGATCTGTGTTCCTGAATAGCAGGAACACAGGATCCCTGTGTTCATCTGTGAAGGAACGGCGGTCTGCCTTGTTTACATAGGCAGACGGCCGTTCTGGCTCTATGGAGAGGGATTGCGGGTGGCCGGTGGACATCATGTCCACCGGACCCGCTGATTGGCTCCCCCTCTGGTTCTTTGCGAAATAGAGCCGACCTGCCGCAATATATGTGCAGCTGGTCAGCAAGTGGTTAACTCGTCATTAACGGTTGTAAAACACCAGTCTAATTCCCATACTAAAGCTCATTATCGCCAGTCTAATGCCCATACTAACACCATAGGGGTGTTTGTTAAGTGTTAGAAATTAAGTGTGAACAACCCCATAGTCATGTTATTGACAAAAGTAAAAACAGAATGCCCTGTTTAAGGCACTACATTGTCCACTTTATGTGCAGACCAACTAACTGACAACATCCTGCAGAGAGCATGATAATCAATGCTTGTTTCCTGAGCTGTAGAGAATCTTGTGACTCCTGTCAGAAGCTTCTGGCCCCAGCTCTTAAGGCCCGTACACACGATAAGAAAATCTGTAGGGAAAATTCGTCCGACGACCGATCTGCCGATTTCCGGATTGTTAGTATGGTGCTTTCGACAGCCAACTCCGACTTTTCGGCTGACAAAATCCTGATGTGAAGGCTATATAATTTTTGTTGTCCGTAATACAACGTCCGATTTTCGTCTCATTAGTACAGATTTTGACGGAAAAAAAATCTTAAGAGCAAGACTAGGCATGCTCCGAAACGAAAGAACACACACAAAGCAATCCAACATATGACATCACTTCTGAATTAGAATTCTGTCGTACGGGAAAATTCGTATGAAAATAACCTCTTCACTTTCCACATCACACTAGCATGCCACAAAAAACAGACGACAGATCGTTTGATAATCTGATCGTGTGTACGGGGCCTTACTGTTTCCCCTCCTCCGTTGCGTTAAAAGGAACATTTATTTGACCTGAAATTACCAGTACAGGGCCAAGGTGGGCATAGCAGACATTGTGAGATGGTTGGATTGTGTTCAGTGTCAAAGGTCAGGTTTACTGGTTACAGTCTATTAAAGATGGCTACAACATACCCAGTAATACCTGTTAAGAAACTGGCCCCACTGAAAGCCCAGGAATAGGCTTTGTACAACCTGCCCCCATTCTGCATCGTTGCTCATCTGATTTTTTTTCTTTCTTTGAATTAGCAAGACAGAACTTTCTCTGATGTCTTTACCATATCACACAACGTGCCACGAAGGTATGTATTGTTTTTATGTACATGCTCATAGATAAAAATTCTGTTGTGAAAATGAGGAGCTTTAATCCTGAGAACAGAAGCTGGCCATAGACGGATCGAAATGTCTGCTAGTTCCTGCAGAATCAGCCAAATTCCTGCCAGCATAGCATAGCTCAACAAAAGTTCTTTTTTTTAATTGACATTTGTCAACAAAGCCAGTTTTAAAATTCTTGCCCAAGCAATGAATGCATGAGATCAGATGG
The DNA here is from genome assembly GCF_965119305.1 of Pelophylax lessonae. NCBI lineage: Eukaryota > Metazoa > Chordata > Amphibia > Anura > Ranidae > Pelophylax > Pelophylax lessonae. Next base: position 78,413,978 of record NC_138776.1, on the reverse strand, counting down.
AAGCACTGTTCGGGTTTTCTGACAGCTGCAGGTGCTGGCTATTAGGACACAATAACCAGCATTGCTGATTCTTCCATCCTCAATATCTGGGGAATCTGTCGTTACAAGGGAAATCTAAGGCCCCTTTCACACATACAGACCTCAGTTAATCTGTTTTTCATCCATCTTTTGACGGATGAAAAAACAGATATTAATGCATTCCTATGGAAAAATGGATGTAATTGGATGATCATTCATTTTATCAGTTTTAATCCGCTTCTGTCAACATCAGTTTTTTTGAATAGATGAAAGCCCTACATTTCCTCCGTTAAAAAAAAACGGATCTGCCAAAAAAACGGATGACAAACAGATGACAACGGATAAAAAACAGATAAAAAACTGATAACACAGGATGACAAATGGATGAAAAAACTGATGTTGACTGAAAAAAACTGATGACAAAAAAAACGTGACTGAACTGATGAAATGAACGGTCTATATGTGTGAAAGGGGCCTTAATGCGTATGGTTAGCTTTATTGAGATAACTGGGACCTACAGATCCTAAGCTGTAAGCTGTTGTAATGCAAGCCTAACGCATGGAACATTCTGTATCTTATTCATATTATAGAAGGAACATTCCATCCCTACCAGATTACTTCCTTTCTAGTAACTGAAAGTGCAAGGAAAGGCAATGAAACCTCAAGTATAATTTATTTCCTTTTCCCCTCTTCTCTTGTTTTAAAGCTGAACTCAGGGCACAATAACTTCAATTAAAATATATTGTGGCATAGTCACAAAGTACAGTAAAACCTTGGATTACGAGCATAATTCGTTCTGGAAACATGCTTGTAATCCAAAGCACTCTTATTTTAAAGCAAATTTCCCCATAGGAAATAATGGAAACTCAGATGATTCGTTCCACAAGTCCTTCAGTTTATAGTCTATATACAAAGATTATAGCAATGTGATAGGTTGTGTAACCATAAAATGTCCATCCACAATATGCAGCCTTCCCAAGGGGATTAGAAGCAAAATCTAGCAGAGCTACAGAGTATAAAAGAGAAGAGAGGTGCCTCTAAGTGTAGCAGTATGGTTACATTTAATGAAGGTTCAACATTTAGCAACTCACATGGTTGATGAATAAACAGGCACATCTAAGTATGCCGGCATCCGGGGTAAAGCTGTCCACATAGACCATCTTCTGAACCACTGGCTCTCACCGATGTCAGTCTGCAATTGTGATTGGGAAGACTACCCTGCAGTAGAGTGATCTGAAAGTGAGGCTTTGAATCACTCGTGGAGTGCAGCGGGGAAGGGATGATGAAGATGGCTGTGCAGAGGATGGTCTATGTGGACAGCTTTACCCCGGATGCCTGCATTCTTAGATGTGCCTCTTTTAATCATCAACCATGTGAGTTGCTAAGTATTGAACCTTCATTAAATGTAACCATTGAGCGCATTCACTTGCTGGCTGTGGTGCTGAGAGGACGCTGTTTTCCTTATTACCATCTACATTCAGACCGGTGCTACCTACACCTTTGCCACTCACCTACGCCCTAAAGGCTACCTCTGGCCTCTCCTAATTAAGGACTTCAGACGTCCATTGATTGGGGGCTGCACACCTGATGTCAACAGCGGCTGGTTCATTGGCTACAATAACCATTTACCATCTTACTTATTGCATTTTTGACTGCAAGGACACTCGCACCCACCTGATGTTTTTAACCGTGCAGGCTACCTAAGTACAGTTATTTTCTCAACCCTAGTACCGTTTGAACCCCTCCCCTGAAGAAGAAGCAAAATCTTCCCTTTGGCTTCGAAACATGTTGGGTTCTAGTTCAGACTACTACGGTTGATATATCTGTCTCTCCTTTGCCTGTACTGTTTTTAATTATTATTTGTGTTTACAATAAAATTTATATTTTTCAATATTCTTTTCACATAATTTTTTATACAGTATAGATTTTATGTGCCTTTAAAGTCCCACAAGGGGAACCCCACTTTCTTTGTCTTAAATGTAACCATATTGCTACACTTTAGAGGCTCCTCTTTTCTTTTGTATACATGATGCTACTTGTATATCAAGACATCGCTTGTATATCAAGTCAAAATTTATTTAAAAAATGTGCTTGTCTTGCAAAGCACTCTCAAACCAAGTTACTCTCAAACCAAGGTTTTACTGTATAGAAATCCTATTTGTATGCACCAAATGCCTTTGCAACCCCATATAGTGACATCATGCAAAAAGGAGAGCTGTGGGTGCGACTCGGTAGGTCACGTTACTGTGGGCTACCACAGAAAACCACAGGGTGATGAATACAAGACCAGTAACCGTGCACAATGAAAGAGGGAGAGCACAAACAGCTGGTCTGTATTAGGTCCCTTTCACACTGGCGGACTCCGTTTTGCTCAGCAGGGATCGATCCGCTGATCCCCGCTGAGCAGGCGGGTGACAGCTCCGTCACTGCTCTGTGTTCAGAGACAGAGCGGTCAGAGCCCCGCTCTCCTTTATGGGAGATCGGATGATAACGGCCGCCTGTCCATTTTCATCCGATCCGATCCTCCAGACGGATGGAAAATAGAGTTTCCATCCGTCAGGGTTTCACAGACTGGATCGGATAGCAGCGGGTGTCAGCAGAGATGTCACCGCTGACATCCGCTGCTCCATAGGGCTGCATGGAGATCAGGTCAGCCTGAAAAACGGACAGGCGGACCGGATCAGAAAGCCTGTGTGAAAGGGGCCTTACAGGGAAAAAAAGCCTGCACATAGGGAATAATGTTTCATGCTAAATTTACTGCACAGATCAGAAAAAGATGAAGTGAGCCTGATGTTGGATGGCTCAGTGGTTAAAACATACCAAGACCAAAACATGGCTCCAGACCTGCACCTCTCACCATGTGTGGATAAACAGGGTACCGGCTCAAAAAAAAAAAAAACCTCTCTTCACTCACCAATAAAGGATATTGATGCATGAAAGACGCAGTCCAGTATATAGTCTGTTTGTAAATTGACAGCGCTGTTAATAATAATAATCTTTGAATGTGTGATCTGGTGCGCTAATAGATGAAAACATATGTATAATAATATGAAATCAAAAAAATGTGCTGCGCTAAAATATAGTGAATATGAAATCACCAAAATAAATATTCAAACTTATTTTTAAAGTGAAAAGACGATTAAAAATAATCAATAATCTGTGATATCATCAAATACTGTGCATATAATAAAACTAAGAATTTATCACGTGTGACAAAGCAATCTGTGCAACATGAGAAAGAAAATATGAAAACAAGAGGATATTTAAATCCCAATGAAGTCCATAGTAATAGAACACAGAGGTGGTTTCAGAAAGATCAGCCACAAGGTCCCAGAAATTATATCCACACGACACTTTATGAGGATAGGGAGGACACCGATGTGCAAATCACCAAAAAAAAACAGGATGGCTGCTTACCAGAAGAAGTTGGTATCTCAAACTAATGAGTAGACCAAAATGAGCTTGTGTGTAATACCAAGATTGGCCACAGGATGTCTCCTTATAGACTCAAATGCGATATCCACATCACGACAACAGGGGAAAAAGTATAAACAGAGACATAGCGTAACTCCATATAAAACCGTTTATTTGTATTAAAAGCAGGTAGTACACTCACATTTCAGTTGAATGTCAAGGCATGTAACAGCTGAAAAATACCGCACTAGGAGCGAACGAGCATCTCCCACGGTGTAGATGTCTTTTGGTAGCCGGCTGTTGGGGGCGTGGTCACGTCACGTCTGACTCACCCGACTGGTTTCGTCATACGCTTGACGTCATCAGATGGCTCAAAGCAAGATCCAACTCTCACATACAATGCTTTAGGACGATCCTTTTGTGGAACGAGGCTTGGAGCGCGGAAACAGGAAGGATCGGTTAGAGGCAAGAGAGACTGGAGAGTTGTGGAGGGAAGAGGCAGCTGCATGAATTCTACGTCTGTGCAGAGAGAAAAGGATCGTCCTAAAGCATTGTATGTGAGAGTTGGATCTTGCTTTGAGCCATCTGGATCTGTTCCACTCATGTTAAGGAGAAGGAATTTCTTCCATCTCATGATTAATGCTTTCTCATGTTGATGTTTGGTAAGAGGCTTTGATTGATTTGAGTGTTCACACGTGGATGGTGGGACATCACTTATATTGCACAAGAGTGGATTTTTGAGTTGAACTTGCACTTTCAAAATTTCCGTCTGGTGAGAGCAGAACTTGTATGGTGGAGGGAATATGTATCACCACTTATGAATTTGCACCAATGGATTTGGAGACATTTTATTTCACCATTTTTTACATTAGTGATTTATGGACTTTTCCATATCCATTCCTTTTTTATGTGATTACATAATCTTTTCACTTATTTTTTATGTGTAGTATTATACATATGGTTTCATCTATTAGCGCACCAGATCACACATTCACTCATTAATATTCCAAATGCATACTTGGATTTTTGGTAGCAGCTTTTAATTTATTTTTCCAACAGCGCACCTATTTTTCACCTAATAATAATAATATTGTACTTCAATAATTACTTAAAATAAACAATGCATGAATAGTATATGTAACAGAGTTGATTTTGCAAAGAAAATGCGCTGCTAACATTGCTAATTGGTGAGTTCATTTGGGCATACGTTTTTTTGCACAGAAGTCTTTGGCCCCTTTTACGAGGGCTTTCTGATCAGGTCCGCCTGTCAGTTTTTCAGGCAGACCTGATCGGATGCTCCATTCACCCCTATGGGGCAGCGGATGTCAGCGGTGACATGTCAGCTGACACCCACTGCTATCTGATCCGATCCTGTCCGTGAAATGCAGACGGGAAGTGTCCATATTTTCAATTTGTCTGGAGGATCGGATCGGATGGGATTAGATGAAAACGAGCAGGCTGTCCTTTTTAATCTGATCTCCCCATAGAGGAGAGTGGGGCTCTGACAGGTCCGTCTCAGCACAGTGAGCGGAGTCCGACCTGTCATCCCAATGCTCAGCGGGGATTGGTGGATCGATCCTCCGCTGAGCAAAGCATAGTCCGTCGGGCAGAACACACGTGTGAAAGGACCCTTAAAAAAGAAGATTCACCATATTGAATAATTTTTGCGTTGTTCACATGGATTGCATTCAAGAAATAATTTTGATAGAGGACTTTTTTATGGGACTGTTTTTTTGCATTTTGTTCACTATATATATATATATATATATATATACACACATATACATACACACAATTTTTCACTAGATATCCTAAGGATTTATTTTTTGTAAGCACTTTATCGAAGATAAATTACACCTTCTTTCACGTTATTTTATAAACACACACAACCAGAGTGGTGTTACATATATTATTGTATGCATGTAGGATACGGACCATCGATTGTAAGCTACCTGAGGGCAGGAACTGATGTGTATGAATAGTATGTCATTTTTTCCATACTTTATAAATACCTGTAAATAAGTAGAAATGTTGCTGTTACATATTTGTCTTTTCCATGAATGACTCCTAATTACATGTGTTTTCTATATTTCAGACCACCAATGCCTCCTGCCAAACCACAGCCTGCCCGTCCCCCTCCGCCCCGGCCAACAGCACCATCAAATAATTACTGGCAGCCAAATGTCTGAAGCCAATTATTGTTCAGCCATATGCTTGTGTTTTCAATTTGTATCAGAAAAGAAGCCAATGTATTATTTTACCAAAGTTTTAAATGGAACAATGAACATTTCCTGGTGCTAATGCCATTGCACTAACCGTGTCTGCTGCTGTGCCATCAAAACAATGAAGAGAATACAATGAAGGATTCTGTATGTTCCTGAACGATTTGAAGGAATACTTCTTTATTATGCACTTTTATAAACAGATTTGTGAATCACTTGTGCAAAAGGCCCTATAGGCTACGATAATATTATATATTTGTCTCAGACATATTCACTGTATTATGCTGCTCAAAGAGTGAAATGATTAAAGAGGATTTCTAGTTTATCAAAAAGGGATTGGATAAATCCACAGGTAATTAAAGGAAGAGACTAGATATGAATTAGGGCAGAATGGGACCTAGGTAAGGTAGCTGCTTACCTAGATTCCATTCTTGCCTTTTGTTACCCAAATGCCTGTGAAATGTGTGCGCGCACTACTGTACCTGCGTTAATCAGCTACATAGACTTTTTTGGGCCCCCCATTGATTAATCGCCAAGCTGGTGTGCAGGCAGGCCTTAGCAATAAGTGCAGCCTACTAAGGCCCTGTGTGGAAGAGCTTCTATTGGTAAATGCAGTGTGCTTTTAACATTAGTTTGGAGGCTTCTGAGATAATTAGGAATTATTTGTCAGTGTATCTGACCTGCATCAGCTGCTTTTACACTCCTATAGACTTGTATGAGGGGAGAGAGAGGGGTGAACAAAATCCCACTAACACAGGTCCTAACACTGATTATATCAGATATCAACCAACTGAGCCCAGAACTGTGGGAATATTGGAAGACCGCAAGAGAGGGACTTTAGAGGTGCTCAAACACAAACCCAAGAGCTAAAAAGGAGTATGTAACCTCAGAATAAAATGTACAAGAACATAATTGATCCATAGGTTAGAAATATATAAAGTGTAAAAGATATCACTGAGAGAGCTGCCTTGAAATATCGCTACACATTTTGTGGATGATTCTAGAGGGGTTGGATCTGCCATGGTCCTGGCATAATTCAGATGTGGTGCTTAGCTGTACCACAAGTGGACGATCCTTCCCCCAATAGTCTTTTTTTCTTTCTAATGAAGAGAGGGGCAATCCTGCGCTATCTGATAACACTCCTTGTGCTACCAACACCAATTGTGAAGGCTGCAAACAAATGAATGTGTTCCCACACACCCTATGATTAAATATAAATACCTTTGTTGTGCCTCCTATAAACATAAATTCTAATTAATCAATCTCACTTGCATAAGATAAACCAAATAAAATGTATAAAAATATATTAAAAAAATAAACCTTCCAATTCAATGTGTTAAAAACATATAATAACCAATATCTGGTGTTATTTTCCTCTAAATGTGTTCAGTCTTTCTCCAATATTAGCATACAATCAATACCAGTCATTAATGTGAAGCTCTTCTATTCTGTGGTTCCAAATTGCAAACATTCCACTTTTAAGTGTCTTAAAATCAATCACCCATGTAGTGACTCTCACAACCATTACACCAATGCGCTCACCTTCACTCAATGGCCTGTCAAAGTTCAGGTCAAAAATGGCTTTCCCCCTATAAGGGTCACTCCCAGGCTCTATTCCATTGATGCCCCTCTCCACTTTCCTTCCTAAGGTGTCACCTTCAACCTTGGTAGAAAAATGGTAGAAAAATCAAAATGGAAAATCTGGATTTTTGTCTTACCGTAAAATCCTTTTCTCTGAAGTTTATTGACAGACGCAGCGCCATATAATTCTTGACCATTGGGTTATGCTGCCCCCTACAGGAGTGGAACACTTGGCAGGAAAAAGCTTTACCGCGCCTATGGGGCCGTCCCTGCATGCATACATCCACACACTCTGCTATAGGCTTCAGTTTCATTGCAAGCAGTGTTTAGAGGAAAAAACCCCAACCCACTCAAGATAGAGGGGCGGGTGCTGCGTCTGTCAATGAACTTCAGAGAAAAAGATTTTACGGTAAGACAGAAATTCAGTTTTCCCTATCGTTTATTGACAGACGCAGCTCCATATAATTGTTGACCATTGGGACGTCCCTAAGCAGTATTTGCATGAGGGGTGGGAAAACAACGCAGAAAAAGAACATAATTACCAACAAGGCTAAAACTTTAGCCAACCAGAGAATATAGAACTCAACCAGGAACAACAGGAGCTCACCTGGACAAACAACCTCCAAGAGACTAAAGCTGGATACACACTATACAGTTTTCTTTAGACTTACCAAAACCATATAATATGGGGTCAGACCTAAACACTTTTCATTTGTATGCACTACATAGTTGAAGGTAAATCTAAAGGAAATCTACCAACAAAAGTTGTATAGTGTGTATCCAGCTTTAGTCTCTTTTGAACAGCAGCCTGCAAAACCTTACAGACAAAAGAAGCATCAGAGGATGCCAACACATCTACTTTATAAAATTTTGTGAACGTGTGCACAGACGATCAAGTTGCCGCCTTGCAAACTTGTATCACTGATGCCTTATGGCGAAAAAAGCCCAAGAAGAACTCAGCGCCCTAGTAGAATGCGCCTTCACAGGGAAAGGTGGAATCTGACCCTTCAGTGAATAAGCCTGAACCACCGTCTGCCTGATCCACCTAGAAATGGTCGCAGCAGATGCAGCCAATCCCTTTCTAGGTCCTTCTGTAAGGACAAAAAGAGAATCTGATTTCCTGAAAGATTCAGTAGCCACCAGGTGAACCCTAATCACCTGAACCACATCCAAAGAATGCAAAGCAATTTCCTTAGGATGCTTGGGCTTAGGACATATAGAAGGCAGCACAATGTCTTCATTTAGATGAAAATCAGAAACCACCTTAGGAAGAAACGACTGACTAGGTCGAAGTACCACTTTATCTCTGTAGACCACCAAATAAGGTGAACGGCAGGAAAGCGCCACCAATTCTAATACTCTGCAAGCAAAAGTAATACCCACCAAAAAGGCGACCTTCTGAGATAGTGTAAGCAGAGGAATCTCCCGAATGTTCTCAAAAGGAGATTTTTGAAGAACAGAAAATAACAAATTCAGATCCCACGGAGATAACGGGGATCGCCTCAAAGGGGCCACATGAGGACCCCTTGGATAAAAGTGCGAATCAACGCATGAGAGGCTAAAGAACGTTGGAAAAACACAGCCCAGGCCAACACTTGGCCTTTAATAGTAGCCAAGGCCAACTTCTGTTCGACACCTCTTTGAAGGAAAGCCAAGATCCTAGCCACCGAAAAAAGGCGAGGATGCACCTTCATGGATTTACACCATGAAATGTACGATGATAGATTTTCCTGGAAGTAGACTTCCTGGCCTTCAACAGTGTAGGAATCACTGAATTAGAAAGACCCCTATCCTTCAACATCTGGCATTCAACAGCCTCGCCGTTAAAGCCAGCGACTGTAAAGCAGGATGGAAGATCGGCCCTTGAGACAGTCCATCTTCCCTGAGAGGAGATCTCCAAGGAGCATCAGCGACCAGTCTTACCAGATCTGTGCACCAAGACCAGCGAGGCCAGTCTGAAACCACCAGAATGACTGGAATCCCCTCCGCCTTTATTCTGTGCAGAAGTCTCGGCAGGAGTTTCAGAGGTGGAAATGCATAGATCAGCCGATTATGACCCCAAGGAGCCACCAGTGCATCTATGGCATCGGCTAGGGGATCTCGTGACCTGGCTACAAAACTTTGAACCTTCTTGTTGAGACGAGAGGCTAACAGGTCCACATCGTGTGTTCCCCACCGAGAACACAGTGAAACACCTCCAGGTGTAGAAACCATTCCCCTTGATCCAACACCTGACGGCTCAGGTAGACCACCTGACAGTTTTCTACACCTGGGGTGTGTACCGCGGAGAGAGCCGGAAAAAAAATCTTTGCCCATTTCAAGATCTCAGCCATCTCCGGGGCCACTAGGACACTCTTGGTGCCCCCTTGATGATTGATGTAAGCCACAGCTGTAGCATTGTCTGATTAAACCCTGAGTGGACAACCTTGTAGACATTTTGTCCAGTGACAAAGGCAAAGCTTTATTGCCCTGAGTTCCAGAATATTGATCGGTAGTCTGGATTCCTTCACTGCCCAAGACACCTGGGCACACAGCTTCCCCATCACTCCTCCCCAGCCAGAATGGCTGGCATCCGTGGTGACCACGATCCAATACAATGGAAGGAAAGACTTGCCCTGTTGTAACTCAACTGAATCAAAGAATCCAACGACTTTGGATCTTTGTTCCATTTGACCAGAATTTCCCTCTGTAATGACCTGGTGTGGAACTGAGCAAATAGGACCATCTCAAAGGTTGACACCATCAAGCCTAGGACTCTCATGCAAGTCTGCAGAGAGGACAGATTGCTGGACAACAACAAATGAATCGCCCCCTGCAACTTCTGCAGCTTGTTCAGGGGAAGAAAAACCTTTGCCAAAGTGGAATCCAGAGTCAGCCCCAGGTAAACCAGTCTTGAGGATGGTACCAGGGCTGATTTTGCAAAATTGATGGTCCAGCCAAACTCTTGCAGAGTCCTTACAGTGATTGCCAAATCCCCCAACAGAGCCGAATAAGAATCTGCTCTTAACAGGAGATCGTCCAGGTACCCCAGGACCGCAATACCCCTCTGATGTACAAGGGCCAATATTGGAGCCAACACTTTTGTGAAGACCCTGGGAGCAGAGGCAAGACCAAAGGGTAACCCCACAAACTGAAAGTGCTAATCTCCCACAGCAAAGCGAAGAAAACGCTGGTGTCCAGCATAGATAGAGGTGTGTAGATACTGTATGCGTCCTTGATATCGATAGAGGCCAACAGGTCTCCCTGATGTAGGGACGCCACCACCGTGCGGAATAGACTCTATTCAAAACTTCTGTACCTGCACAATCCGAGCCACTGAGGAGCAGCGAGGATGAACCCCAAGCGACTGACACCACGCAATGTACGTCTTCCACCAACAATGGTAGATATTCCTAGAAGTCGATTTTCTAGCTTTCAACAGTGTAGGAATCACCAAATCAGATAAACCGCTATCCTTCAGCACCTTGCGTTCAACAGCCAAGCCATCAAAGCCAGTAACTGTAAAGCAGGATGGAAGATCGCTCCTTGGGACAGCAGATCCTCCCTGAGAGGAAGCTTCCAAGGAACGTCAGCGACCAGCCACACTAGATCGGCGTACCAAGCCCTCGATGAGGCCAGTCCAGAGCCACTAAGATGACCGGAATCCCTTCTGTGTCGATCCTGTGTAGAAGTTTAGGCAGAAGCTTGAAAAGAGAGAAGGCGTAAATTAGCTGATACTGACCCCATGGGGCCACTAGTGCGTCTGTGGCGTCGGCCAGAGGATCCCTCGACTGAGCCACAAACCTCTGCACCTTTCTGTTAAGCTGAGATGCCAATGGCTCCACCTCGGGGGGTACCCCACCCGAGACACAGCTGATGAAACACCTGGGGATGAAGGGACCACTCCCCTTGGTCCAACGCCTGCCGACTGAGGTAATCCGCATGCCAATTTTCGAACCTCGGGAATGTGTATTGGGGAGAGGGCTGAATGAACTGTTCTGCCCACTGTAGAAAGCCGGCTACCTCCATAGGCGTCAGAACACTTCTTGTGCCCCCTTGGTGGTTGACATAGGCCACAGCAGTGGCATTGTTGATTGAATGCGCACTGGACAACCCTGAAGACGATCTGTCCAATGATCCAGACACAGAGTCTGATCGCTCAGAGTTCCAAAAAATTGATTGGTAGTCTTCCAGAGTCCAGATAATCTAAATAGAATGCTTTCCGAGGACGCCTCATCAGCCTGACAGACTGGCATCCGTGGTGACCACTGTCCCAATTCAAGGGGAGGAAGGATTTTCCCAGCCCAAGCGCCAAAGAATGAAACCACCATATCAGGGACTCCCTCATTCCCCGACTCAGCCGTCTCTTTGTCCAGAGACTGTGGAGTCTTTTCCCATTTGGTCAGAATCTCCTTTTGCAGGGACCTCGTATGGAACTGTGCAAACAAAACTGCTTTGAAGGTAGACACCATCAGGCCCAGCACCTGCAGGCAAGTCCGGAGGGATGACCATCTGTTGGACAGCAGGAGGCAAATTGCAGCCTGCAATTTCTGGAGTTTGTCCAGAGGAAGGAAGGAGCACTGGCTAAGGCAGAGTCCAGAATCAGACCCAGATAGTCCAGCTTGTGGATGGAGCCAGAGCAGACTTCTGAAAATTCAGAATTCAGCCAAACTCCTGCAGAGTTCGTATTGTGATCTACAGGTTTTCCAACAGAGCAGAGGGAGACTCCGCCCACAGAAGGAGATCGACTAAGTAGCCCAGTACCGCGATCCCCTATTTGCGAAGCAAAGCTAGCACCGGGGCTAACACTTTTGTGAAGACCCAAAGAGCAGAGGCGAGACCAAAGGGTAATGCCACAAAACGGATAATGCTTCTTTCTCATAGCAAAACGGAGAAAACGCTGGTGACTGGCACATATCAGAATTTGAAGGTAGGCATCCTTGAATATTAATAGAGGAAAGGAAATCTCCCTAACGCTGGGATGCCACCACTATTCAAATGGTTTCCATTCTAAACTTCTGTACCCACACAAAGCAGTTGAGCGCCTTTAGGTCCAGGATTGGATGCACTTTGCCTTCCTTCCTGGGGACTGTGAACATGTTTGAGTAAAAACCCTGAAAACGTTCCGAAGTTGGAACTGGGACAATCACCCCTTGAAGGAACAGGTCTTGTACTGCCCCAAACAGGTCCTGCAAGCAAGCGATCTGGGGACAGGCGCATGTTGGAAGAAAAAAAACCTTGCCGGGGGACAAGAGCGAAACTCAATCTTTTAGCCAGACCGAATGACTTTGTGGACCCACTTGTCTTGCACCAGGGAAGTCCACGGATCCAGAAAGCAGCGAAGACGTCCCCCCACCCTTCATACTGAAGGAGCCTTATTCATGGGTCTGGAGAAGTCCGATCTTGGCTTGCCAGACCAGGCTCATTTGGATTCCCCTGAAGAGGCCCTGAAAGGCTTTGAGCCCTAGTCAGTCAATCCTGAGAGACTAAAAAAAAAAACTTCTTATGAGCTGAGAAGAAAGGTCCACATCTACGACGAGGTTCCTTGCCCTTAGTAGCCTGTGGAAGAAAAGCACTCTTTTCCCCTGTGAGACCTTTGATGATGTCATCCAGGGCAGCTCCAAAAAGGCGATCTCCTTGGAAAGGAAGGTCAGTCAAGGCCTTTTTTGAAGTCTGATCCGCAGACCAGCACTTGAGCCAAAAGACACACCGAAGGACACCAAAACAGAGAGGCAAGCCATCAGGGGAGCCGCATCCAAAGAGGCATCACAGATAAACTGCAGCCTCTGGACCAGCTGGTCTGCCAGCTCAGCAAAGGCAGACGGGATCTGTTCCCCTCTCTAGGTCACAGCATAAGAGCTTAGCCCATTCGGTCAGAGTCTGCGACACTAGGGCAATGGGGAATACCGGCCTCAGTGCCGAACCAGCCAGAGCGTACATATTGCGGGCCACAGCCTCTGCCTTCCAGTCAGCAGGATCCCTAAAAGTCAGGGACTCTTCAACCGGAATCATGGTTGCCTTGTTCAAGATGACAGATGAGGCAGGGAAAGGCGAGGGTGCTTTTTGCTAGCCCGTCACGGGAAAGCCACCTCCACCCTGGACACAAGGGACTACAGGAACGCTGTCAGTGTATGGATGGATTGTTGGGACCTGGAGGGACCCGCAGTCTCAGAGAGGGGATCAGGTGGGGAAATGTGCACCAAAGGTTTCATGAGTCACCAGGGGGACCCCACAAAAGGTGTAAAAATACTGCTAAGGGACAACCCTCACCGCGCTGGTAGAACCACAGTCGCCAGGCACAAGCACAAAGAGATCCTCAGCAGAGAGGGAGAGGACCCGACCAAACTCACCACCTGCAAAAACAAGCGCCTACAGCCACCAGGATAATGCACTACACATGTGGCGATCAGGAACTAAAATCATCCAGGAGTCAACACCAGGGGATGAGGCGGGGCTCCCACCGCCCAAATCGCTGCCCACAGGGCTCCACTGTCATGGCCGCTGCTATTTTCAATGGCAAATCACAGAAAAATGGCTGTCGTGTATAGGAATATACAGGTTACAACAAAATGGCGGACCTGCCTGGCAACACGAGGCATACAGTAACCCAGGAGAGAGACCAGGCCTGAGGGACAGATCCAGGCAGGATGGGGGGGGGGGCCCTGGCAGGAGCCCCCACTAGGTACAACCCCCCTCCCCGCACAGTTAAATGTCCAGTCGCCAGTGGCGCACCCCTCTGGTCCCCTTCACTAGTAAGCACACTGCCCCCACCCCAGGAACAGTGGCCAGACCACCCAAAAACAGCCCCAACATATGTGGAGGGGGGGCAGGTGAGGGACTCAGCAAGGGGGGTGCCTGTGGGAAGGAGGGGAACCCAGGGGTCCAACCGTCCCAAGGAGGGGCCCACGTTCACCCCAAAACTCTCCATTGCGAGAGGGGGGGGAACAACTACTCACCATACCAGGAATCAGACGGGCACCGCTCCAGACAGAACCCCTCTCCATCGAAATGGGGGGCTGTCAGCCAGGAGAAATGCTGCGACTCTGGCTGAGACCTGGTTGTATGCGACTTCGCGAGGCATTTAACTAGGAGGGGGGGGGGGGGAGTATAACCCAATGGTTATGAATACCAGGAGCTCTGTCCATCAATGAAAGAAAGAGAAAATCTAATGTTTTTTTTTTTTCCACAGATTTTTATCCATCCTGGTTATTTTTTCAATATCATACAGTCTCATTGCACTGAAAATACATATTGTAAAGCAATGTACATTATACATTTATGAACAGGATGCTTTGCTTTAAAATGTCATGAGGCATTCAAACCAATGGATTCCTTTTTCCAGATGAAGTCACCTCATCTACTTTGGATCCACATTTTTCGCACTCTGAAAAAATAATTTTGTTGTTCACGTGCCAAGATAAAAAAAATACAAAGTGGGAGTGTGCAGTAGGGAAGAGTACAAATAACCCTCACCAACCCTACTAGGTCTGTATGGATAAATTATAAATAATATATTATTCATAGCCAGAGGGAGGGGGGAACTCCCCACAAGTCACAATATTTAAAGAAATCCCAAAAAGAATGTGGATATGGGCTCAATCCCATCTCTAACCTATTCTCCCAAAAATCTCATGACAAATCAACAACATTTGCATAAAAAATATTTACATGACAGCTCCCAATTAAAAAAATATCATGTACCTTTACATGTATATAAGGCCTTGACTATCACTACGTATACATACTAAATGTTATATTATGACAGTGACATGCCACACTGTAAGCACCTTTAGCTTAAATAACTCAAGTATTGTTGCACAGTTTGTTATCTGTATATAGTCCAGAAGCCAGTAGTACTTTTTTTTTCAGTGGTTACCTATATGATACAACACTTTCAGTTCATACCATTGATGACATTTATTACAGTGGGTGGAAACTGGGTAGCAGGTATTTTTAAGAAGTGTCTTTGTCTAATTGTCTATTTGTGTAGGTCTATGTATATTTTATTCTAAGACCCCGTTCACACTGGGGCGACGCTACTTGCCGGGGCGACCTCACAGGTCGCGGTGCGCAGCTCGCACCGCGACCTCGGAGCGGCCAGCACGGACTTCATATCATTGAAGTCAATGCAGGTCACTCCAGGTCGCCCCAAAGAAGCTCCGGACCCTTTTTCTAAGTCGGAGCGACTTGTGACGCTCCTATTAGAACGGGTCCACAGCTTCTCTATGGCAGGCGACCTACGGCGACCTGTCAGGCGACCAGGTTGCCTGACAGGTCGCCCCAGTGTGAACGGGGTCTCATACTCCCAATAAAGGTATATGATTTTTTTCAATTGGGAGCTATCATGTAAATTGTGTTTATGCAAATTTTGTTAATGTAAATGTTGTCATGAGATCCTAAGGAGAATAGTTTAGAGATAAGGTTGAGCCCATATCCACTTCCTTTTTGTTTTTTTTTGAAATACAGTAGGGATTGTCTGTGAGGTCAAACTCCATTACATCAATTCTGTCAAATGAAAGTAAAAACATTTTTTTTGCAGGGCAACTGTATGAAAAAATGGACAATTTCGATTTTTGCTCAACAGATCTTTCATTTTTCTACTGTATGGCCTGCTTAAGCCATATAAAGTTAGGTAGCCTGAACTACATTTCCACTAAGGGCTGAAAAAGCAGCTGTGCAAGCAATGCAGCAGTTCAATGCAGATGGTATGCTAAAAGAAACAACGACAACAAGGGGAATACCAATCATACAGTAAATAAAAGCATGGTTCTCTTTTCCTGCCTCTTTCCTTTTCGTAGAAAAACAAAGACATTCGGCCTCATCCTGATTTTGAATGCTGCACACATCCATCCTCTCTTCTTTTGTCTGGGCCCCCACTTCCTTCAAACAGACTGTTCAAGTAACCTGGGCAATTCATACTGAGCATATGATAGGGAAAAAAAAGCATAAACATAGGTTACCCTAAAGGATATTTAAACCCAAGAACAAAAATGTAATAGATTGCAGCTTTTAAGTCCTTAGATGTGGTGGCTGCATTTGTTTTATTGGAATTAGATGAATAAAGATAGATGTGTGAAGTCCAGCCAGGGTGGCAACCATGGCTCCCTTCATAGATACAATGGAGAAATAATTGCAGCCACCCTAGGTCAGAGTGTGTTACTCATAGGATGTGAGTACCAGGGCCGTAGATACATTTTTGTTCTGGGGGGGGGGGATGGTGTTCCGCAGTAGGTACTATGTAAAAGTCTTTTTTTATTTTTAAAAAAATTGTGCCGAATTAAAAAAAGCTGGAAAAATGAAAAAACTATCTGTTGCTCATAGTAAGCAATCACATTCTTAATTTTATTTTCTCAGATCCTCTTGAAAATTGAGCCTGATTTCAGTTTTGCCTTCTTCCAGTTCTTATAACCATTGCCCAGTTTGGTTGGCTATTGTCCAGCCTAAAGCTGGGTACTGGCTGAAAAAAACTAACAGATCACTGTACTAAAAGCTTGCTGTGTTAGTACAGCGATCTCCCTAGCTGTGCTATTGTGTTCCCCCCTCACCAGAACACAGTGTACAGTGCCCTCAGCCATTGGACTGCCCACAGGGTGGTGCACTGTAATAGCCAATCTTACTGCGTAGGTGCAAAGGGCACCATCTTGTGGAAGGAAGCACTCACTGACTTTTTTTGTTAACCTGCCTGGCATGCCAGACAAAAGAAGCGGCACTGTGCATTGTTTATACATACAGAACATACCTCACAACTTCAGAGCTTCTGAGAATGAGGGACATGATAGGGAGGAAGTGACTTGCGGCGCACGTAGCGCGCCGCAGCAAAAAAGTGGGTGTGGAAAAAAAATTAAAGTGGGAGGGTCTAAGAGACATGGTTAAACAAAACTGGGCTTCCTTGTACCTATAAAATACATTAAGGCCGGGGCCTCTATAATTGCTGTTGTGTTAGCCTGTTAGGCCCTGACTTTTCACATGTAGCAATTTGGGATCTTTATTGGGCAAATGCAAAGGGCACCATCTTGTGGAAGGAAGCAGCAAAGCACACACTGCTTTTTTGTTAAACAGGCATACAGGACAAGAGAAGTGGTACTTTGCAGACACCGCAGAGTCCATACATACAGAAAAAAAGAAGATACTTAGAATGCAGGGCACCCGGGAAACACAACGGTATCACAACAGCAACGGAAGACTCAGTCCAGCCTTAGTCGATTTCATTAAGGCCCTGTTCACATGTAGTGATTTGGGATCACAGGCTGGCAGTATCCCCATGATTCTGCCTGCAATTCCAAATCACACTGCAATGCTGGCAAAACCAAAATAGAAAATAAGTGCAGCGCTAAATGAAACAGTGAAATTATATGAGTCCCAAGTGAAGAAAGCAAAACATCCAAGTTCATAGGTGACGGTAGACTGTGAACAAAATCCCCACACCAAGGGAGAACAGTGAATGCGCTCACCGGAGGGTATGGACCCAGTTTACCCTATAGCAAATGGGTCATACAAGCTGGTTACAATGGAAATCTCCAAAGGTAGCTGGATCACCCGATGTATCCAAAAGGTGGTCAGAGCGTCTCGTATACGCATGCCGAGGAGTCCCTCACAGTTGTACATAAAGGGATAAGCCAGACAATACCGACATAGTGTAAAACCGCTGCTCACACACACTGGCTCCATGGCTCCTCTGCTCTTACAAGAAACTTCCTGTCACTCTGAGAAGAGTGGAAAACACAGCGAAGGACCTCTTTGCTGGCAAAATGCAGCACCTGTGTTTGTGTTCCTTTCATTTTTAGTGGCACCAAAACATGGTGTGGTTTTGGATCCTTGTGTGATGAATCGCTCAACAATCACAGAAAAACCGCACATTTGGGGGTCACTAAAAATCAATAGAACACAAACACGTGCTGCGTTTTGCCAGCATTGTCGTGCAATTTGGATTGGAATCCGGATGTGGCAGCGGCAGCAACTCTGCTCTGCTGTGAGATAATTAACACAGAATACATTCAAATATGTAACAAAAGAGCCGCGCAAAAATAAAGTGATAATATAAATAATGTGATAGTAATAATAATAATAATGTATGTGATGCATGCTAGCACATTAGGTCATTAACTTTCAGGGAGATTTTTTGTGGTTTACTACCACTTTAAGCTAAGACCAGAAGGCCTAGCATTGCATGGAAAGGGTCAACAACTTCCTCAGCATAATGTGAGGTATGCATTGCAAGCATGAAATAAGAGGAGGATAAGAAGAGATATTATGACAGAGCTTAAAAAAACAGAAGAAAAAAACTGAACTCCAAGTCTCCAACTGTTTTAGCAGCCCTGAACTTGATCCATGGTTGAAGTTTAGATCTAGAACGCAGCACAGAGAGAGAGACACACCTGATGGTTGTTGGTGACCTGTCCTCCTGGAGTTAAGGTTAAGGTCCAGACTCCAGCACAGCAGCACTTCAGAGAAAAAGGAGATGATCCTCACACGTGGTACTGGCAAGCAGGTAGGCAAGCTCAGCTGAGCTAAGAGCACTCAGACTCAGGCTCAACTCAACTACTGGGTTATATTGCCTCCTCCAGGAGTAGGACTAGGCAGAACAAAAAACACCTGGCTACGCCCATGGGCCGTCCTCAGCTTGGTAAATATCCCCCCTCTCTCTGCTCTAGATTATCAGTTTATTAGCAGTATTAGAAATATCAGAACTCCATAGAGCCGCGGGTGCTGTGTCCGTCAAATTCAGAGAAATGGATTTTATGGTAAGTACAAAAATACCATTTTCTCTTTCGTTCATCGACGGACACAGTGCTCCAAAAATTAGAACTACTGAGGTGTCAAAAAGCAGTGCCAAGAGGGAAATAAGGGGTGGGGAAACTAACCCAAGGCTAAACATAAGAGCCTTTAACCAGGATACAGGAGCCCCATCTGAAAAATAAAAGTTTAAAGAAAAACACTCCCTCTTAAACAGCAGCCTGCAAAAAATGTGCAGCCAACAGAAGCATCCGCATATGCCAAAGTATCTACCTTATAGAATTTTGTGAAGGTATGCACTGTTGACCAAGTGGCAGCCTTGCAAATTTGTGATATTGATGCCTGATGACTGAGACCCAAGAAGCACTCAGCATCCGAGTGGAATGCGCCGTGACAGGGAAAGGTGGAACGTGACCTTTAATGGAATAGGCCTGAGTCACCGTCTGTCTGATTCATCTGGAGATGGTAGCCGAAGAAGCGGCCAGCCCTTTTCTTGGCCTGTCCGTAACCACAAAAAGCGAGTGTGACCGCCGAAAGGACTCAGTAGCTGCCAGATACACCCGAATCGCATGAACCACATCCAAGGTATGCAAAGTAAATTCCTTGGGATGAGCAGGCTTGGGACACAAGGAAGAAAACACAATGTCCTCATTCAAATGGAAGTCAGAGACAACTTTGGGCAGAAAAGATAAGACAGGGACGAAGAATCACTTTATCCCTATGGACCGCTAACAGGGATTGCGACAGGATAATGCCGCCAATTCTGATACCCTATGGACTGAGGTAATAGCCACCAAGAATGTCACCTTCTGGGATAACGTAGGCAAGAAAATCCCCCAAATATTCTCAAATGGAGGTTTCTGGAGAACTGAAAGTACTAAATTTAAATCCCCTGGCGGCAAAAAAGACCGTACATTTAGAGCCACATGTCGAACCCCCAGAATGAAGGTACGAACTAAAAAAGTGTGTGGTTAGGGGTCGCTGAAAGAAGATTGCCAGGGCAGACACCTGGCCCTTGATGGTACTCCAGTCCAACTTCTGATCAATGCCTTGTTGAAGAAAGGTTAAGATCCGAACCACAGAAAAGTATCAAGGATGAGCGCCAATTGACTCGCATCAAGAAACGTACGCTTTCCATGTACGGTGGTATATCTTGCTGGAAGACGACTTCCTCACCTTCACCATAGTAGGGATCACTGATCCAGACAGACCGCTATCCCTCAGTACCTGGCTTTCAATAGCTAAGCCATTGAAACCAGCGAAAACCTGTAAAGCAGGGACAACTGGTCTTCTCTGAAAGGAAGCCATCAAGGGACATCTATGGCAACCAGACTGATTGGAAGATCCTCGCCCTTGATTTCTCACAGGAATTGCTGAAGAAGCCTGAGTGGAGGATGATACTGACCTCACCGTGGCCCTTGGACCTGCCAGAGGAACCACTGATCTCGCCAAGAACCTTGGTAGTCTCCTGTGAAGCCGAACCTGCTAAAGGAGCTGCATGTAGGACTGTGCAAACAGAACTGTCTTGAAGGTGGATACCACCAGACTCAGAACCTGTATGCAAAATGGGAGAGAGAACTATCTGTGACAGAAGCTGGTGAATCACGGCCTGTGGTTCCTGAAGTTTGTCCAGAGGAAGGACCACCCTGGTCAGAATTAAAATCAGACCTAGGTAAATAAATTCCCTGGACAGGGATAGGGGAGACCATATGTAGTTCGGACATCACTTAAACATTTTCAGGAATTAAATCCGCACAAGGAGACTCGGGACCTAAAAAACCTGGGAAGGACAAGCTTTTTTCCCCCTTTCTGGGTACCCCCAAAATAATAATTTCGTGGATCCCCTTGACTCTCACAAAGGAGGTCCATCAGGCCAGAAACCAGCGAAGATGTCCCCCCACCTCAATAATGGGTGAGGGCAGACCTTCATGCTGAAGGGGTCTTGTCTGCGGGTCTGGAAAAGCTAGCTCTAGGCATACCAAACCAAGGATGCTTGGAACCTCCCGTGGAAGATTTCAACCACTTACCGACCGCCCGTCGCTGTTGTACGTTGGTACTTTGACGCTAAATACCGGGGTTATGGCAGCAGATAGCTGCCATAACCCCAGTATTTTTGAAAACGGCGGGCGATCGGCTTTCAGGTAAGGGTGGTCCCAGCATCGGATTTGCCGTGGGATCACCCTTACGGTGCGGCGGAAGAGATGCCCCCCCCCCCTTCCGCCGCGTCCTGATCGTTTTCCCCGCTTACCGAACCCGCTGGCAGCGGGGGGAAACAATCCGGTCCTCTCTCCACACAGACAGGAAGTCGAGTGAGGGCAAGATTGCCCTCACTCTACTATGATCTTGGAGGACCAGAGCGATGTCAAATGTCGTTGCCTAGCAACCGGCTTAAAGAGTCAATTTTTTTAAACCCTTTTTTTTCTTTTTTTCCTTTTTTAATGTCCTTGTGAGATCTGAGGACTTTTTGACCCCAGATCTCACAATAAAGAGGTCCTGTCATGGCTATTTCTATTACAAGGCATGTTTACATGCCTTGTAATAGGAATAAAAAATATCACATTTTATTTTTTTTAAAAAACTGTGTAAAAATCAAAAATAATATATAAAATAAATAGGGGAAAAAAATAAAAAAATTAAATCGCCCTGTCCCCGTTAGTTTGTACGCAGAAGCGAACGCATATGCAAGTCCCGCCCACATATGTAAACAGTGTTCAAACCACACATGTGAGGTATTGCTGCGATCATTAGAGCGAGAGCAATAATTTGAGCCCTAGACCTCCTCTGTAACTCTAAGCTGGTAACCTATAGAAATGTTTAAAGTTTCGCCTATGGGATTTTTAAGTACCAAAGTTTGTCGCCATTCAGCGAGCGTGCGAAATTTTGAAGCATGACATGTTGGGTATCTATTTACTTGGCGTAACATTATCTTTAACATTTTGGAAAAACATTGGGCTAACTTTACTGTTTTCTTATTTTTTAATTAAAAAAAGAAAATTTTTTCCCAAAAAATTGCGTTTGGAAGACCGCTGCACAAATACGGTGTGATTAAAAATATTGCAACGATCTCCATTTTATTCTATAGGGTCTCTGAGAAAAAAAATATATATATATAATGTTTGGGGGCTCTAAGTAGTTTTCTAGCAAAAAAAATGATTTTAGCTTGTAAAAACCAAGTGTCAAAAATAGGCCTGGTGGGTAAGTGGTTAAAGATCTATTTCCCTTAATTTTCCGTTCCAGAAGCACTACATTTTTTATGTGCTCAGAAGGAGGGCCCCCGTCTGCGACGAGGCTCCTTCCCGTTTCTAGACTATGGCAGAAAGGTACTTTTTCCCCCTCTGTGATACCCTTATAGATGTCATCCAGGGTAGCCCCAAACAGGCGATCGCCTTGAAAGGACAGTTAATGAGAGCTTTCTTAGAGGCTTGGTCTGCGGACCAGTTCTTAAGCCACAGCACGCGCCTAATCACCACCGCTGAAACAAAGTTTGGACAGCACAGGAGCTGTATCCAAACCTGCATCACAAATAAACTGCAGCCCATGGACCAACTGGTCCGCTAAATCAACATAAGCAGCGGGGACCTACTCACCCCCCAGGCTCTGGCACAAAAGTTTGGCCCATTCAATTAGTGTCTGAGACACCAGGGATCAGGCAAAGACTGGCTGCAATGTCAAACCAGCCATAGTAAACATGCTGCGTGCCACAGCCTCAGCTTTCCTGTGAGCCGGGTCCTAAAAGTACGGGGATTCCTCCACTGGGATCATGGTAGCTTTGTTCAACCTGAAAACAGCAGGTTCCACCACTGGTAGACTAATCCACTTTTTTTTTTAAAAGTGACTCCTGAAAAGTGCAATGTACATCAAAATGTTTGGGGACCTCAAAGGGTGATTTTGGTTGTTCCCATTCCTTACTGGAAAACCTGTCAAAATTAGGCACATAAGGAAACACCTTTGGAGTGCGAGGTGACTTATGCGTACCACACAACACAACCACGTTTGTGGCTACATCAGCTGCATCCTCCATTTTTAAAGTCTCACGCACTGCATTGATAAGTGCGCCTACCAGCGCTTTTTAATTTGCTGCTGCGATCATGGAGGAATCATCCTCACTATCGGATGGATCTGTGGGTATGATTTTAAGCCCCCCTGGACAGGCTGCATCCACGGTGGCATCAGGCTCAGAATAAGATGAGACAGACTAAGCAGGGAAAGACAGGGGACGCTTCTTCCTGGGCCTTCCACGAGGGACACTAAGGACTGCAGGACTGCCATCAGTGCAACCATGGGAAGCTGGGGTTTCTGAGGGACCTGCCACCTCCATGAGGGGGTCAGTGGGGGAGATGTGACCCGGAAGCTCCATAAGGAAAGGAAGACCTTGCAGTACAATAAACAATCTTTTGACACCACTAAAGGATCCCCCAAGCCTCAGGGTACCTATCATCAGAGAGAGAGAACAGGGACTCCCAAGGGACTCATCCTACCGATCGGAGGAGCGCCGAGAATTCGGACCCAGCATCACCATGGACACCATCAATGGTTCATATGTCCTGGGCACAGAAGGAGAAAACTGAGGAGGAAAAGGAGGAGCTTCAGCATCCCCACGAAGCATTGGTTGTCTCCAGCGTCTCCCGGACTAAGGGAAAATGGCCCCTGTGACATCAGGCTACACAAATATGGCCACCAGCTGGAGACCAGCCAGACTAAGGGAAAATGGCCCCCGTGACAGCATCAGGCTACACAAACATGGCAGCCAACTAGAGACCAGCCAGAATAAGGGAAAATGGCACCCGTTACATCATCGGGCTAAACAAACATGGTCACCAACAGGAGACCAGCCAGACTAAGGGAAAATGACCCCCATGACATCATCGGGCTACACAAAAATGGCCACCAACCGGAGACCAGCCAGACTAAGAGATAATGGCCATCAGCCACAGCATGCTGCCAGGATCTTCCCTATGCCCTCTGCAACGCTGCACCCTCTGCAAGGGGCCCCTTCCTGAAGGTAGGACACACGTTAGGGGAGACTCCGCTGCGCTCTCTGCACCAGTCTCTGCACTGGGACCCCCCTGCACTATGCCCACACTGCAAACAATGGGGCATGCACCTAAGGGTCACCTACACTGGGACTCCTCCAGACTACCAGGACAGGACACACTATCCCAGAGAGGGGATAGTGGGGGAGCCCCAGGGGTCTCTGCTGCATCTTCTGCCCTGGGACCCCCACCAGACTCTAGGTCCAGACAGGGGGGGGGGAAGGGAGTGGGGGAAGCCCAACTCACTGAGGGATATTTAAGGATGGGAGGAGGGAACCTGCAGGCAGGTCTGACCGTCCCTTGAGGTTACCCGCGTCCACCCAAAAAAAAAAAGGCCAAAAGGGGAGGGGGGGGGGACTGTACTTATGCTTCCATGGTGCAGGTAATGCTCCAGGCAGAATTCTCGCCACCAAAGTAGGGGAGCTGTCAGCCAAGGGACCGCTTCGACTCAGACCCAAGCCTGGTCGTATGCGACCATACGAGACATTTAACTCGCGGACCAGTCTATGTCCGTGGGGCTATGTCGCGGCTGACCTAGCATGTAGCTGCAGTCTGCCCGCGCTCGCTGGCTGGGCTGAGGGGACCACTGGATCTAGATCCAGCCTGTCGCCCAGAGCAGCAGTTGATTGTAGATCTCCTGAGAGAAAAAAACAAAAAATATGTAAGGAAGGAGAAAAAAAATTGCTAGGACCAGAGATCCCAGCCGGAAGCCTAGGTCCTTACTCCTGATTAGACAGATTAAAACTGATTAACTAGAGCAGAGAGGGGGGTTTTATACCAAGCTGAGGATGGCCCATGAGCGTAGCCAGGTGTTTTTTGTTCTGCCTAGTCCTCCTCCTGGAGGAGGCAATATAACTCAGTAGTTATGATTTATGGAGCGCTGTGTGCGTCAATGAACAAAAGAGAAATAGTGTTTGAATTTTCAGAGTTTTTGACAGGTTTATTTTTTATTTAAAGCTGTACTCCAGTCACAAACACTAATATATTCCTCAACAGCAGTACAGCTGCAAGAAAAAGTATGTGAATTTCTGCACAAATTGGTCATAAAATGTGATCTAATCATCATCTAAGTCACAACAATAGACAATCACAGTCTGCTTAAACTAATAACACACAAAGAATGAACTGTTGCCATGTTTTTATTGAACACACCATGTAAACATTCACAGTGCAGGTGGAAAAAGTATGTGAAGCCCTAGACTAATGACATCTCCAAGAGCGAATTGGAGTGAGATGTCAGCCAACTGGAGTCCAATCAATGAGATGAGATTGGAGGTGTTGGTTACAGCTGCCCTATAAAAAACACACACCAGTTCTGGGTTTGCTTATCACAAGAAGCTTTGCCTGATGTGAATGATGCCTCGCACAAAAGAGCTCTCAGAAGACCTACGATTAAGAATTGTTGACTTGCATAAAGCTGGAATGGGTTATAAAAGTATCTCCAAAAGCCTTGCTGTTCATCAGTCCTCGGTAAGACAAATGGTCTATAAATGGGGAAAGTTCAGCACTGCTGCTACTCTCCCTAGGAGTGGTTGTCCTGTAAAGATGACTGCAACAGCACAGCGCAGACTGCTCAATGAGGTGAATAAGAATCCTAGAGTGTCAGCTAAAGACTTACAAAAGTCACTGGCAAATGCTAACATCCTTGTTAGCGAATCTACAATACACAAAACACTAAAAAAGAATGGATTTCATGGGAGGATACCACAGAGGAAGCCACTGCTGTCCAAACAAAGCATTGCTGAACGTTTACAGTTTGAACAAGAGCACCTGGATGTTCCACAGCAGTACTGGCAAAATATTCTGTGGACAGATGAAACCAAAGTTGAGTTGTTTGGAAGAAACACACAACACTATCACTATATGTGGTGAAAAAGAGGCACAGCACACCAACATCAAAACCTCATCCCAACTGTGAATTATGGTGGTGGGGGCATCATGGTTTGGGGCTGCTTTGCTGCGTCAGGGCCTGGACGGATTGCTATCGTCGAAGGAAAAATTAATTCCCAAGTTTATCAAGACATTTTGCAGAACTTAAGGCCATCTGTCTACCAGCTGAAGCACAACAGAAGGTGGGTGTTGCAACAGGACAATGACCCAAAGCATAGAAGTAAATCAACAATAGAATGGCTTAAACAGAAGAAAATACGCTTTCTGAAGTGGCCCAGTCAGAGTCCTGACCTCAACCCGATTGAGATGCTGTGGCATGACCTCAAGAAAGTGATTCACACCAGACATCCCAAGAATATTGCTGAACTGAAACAGTTCTGTAAAGAGGAACAGTCAAGAATTACTCCTGACCGTTGTGCACGTCTGATCTGCAACTACAGGAAACGTTTGGTTGAAGTTATCGCTGCCAAAGGAGGTTCAACCAGTTATTAAATCCAAGGGTTCATATACTTTTTTCACCTGCACTGTGAATGTTTACATGGTGTGTTCAATAAAAACATGGCAACATTTCATTCTTTGTGTGTTATTAGTTTAAGCAGACTGTGATTGTCTATTTTTGTGACTTAGATGATGATGATCAGATGACATTTTATGACCAATTTGTGCAGAAATCCATATCATTCCAAAGGGTTCACATACTTTTCCTTGCAGCTGTATTTACTTAGTGTGCACCAAATGTTTTCGAAAACCTAGAAATGACCTTGTAAAAAGTAGTGGTGGCTATGCAGGCAGCAGAGCTGTGGGAGGGACCTATTAGATCCTACTGCTACGGACTGCCAGCACAAAACTACAAGGGGGTGGATGCAAGACCAGCCGCCCTGCCCAAGAAGACAGAGCAGCAATGATTGGCCTTTATAACAGGATATTCCTTCATAGAGCCAAAGTGTGGAAGTTGATTCATGCTAGTATACTGAACAGATAAGGAAGCAATACACAGTAGAAAAAAAACTTCAATTTAGAATGCACATGGCTCATGTATTTTAGACAATATCTATTTAGCGTTACCCTCCCAAAAAAAAAAAACCCTTAGCTGAACTGCACAACCCCCTTTCCCACCATCCTCAATAAGGGAGGCACTATGACCAGTGTTATAGTGAGGGGGTGGGGGTTTGTGTGTTGGTGATATGGCAGGGAGAGGACCTAGGGAGGACACTATGGGGAGATATACTTATTCTGATGCAGCTGAGCATTAGTAACCAATCAGCTTCTAACTTCAGCTTGTTCAATTAAGCTTTGCCAATATGTCCCCGTTCACATCGGGCCGATTTGACATGTCAAAGTGCATCCCAAATCTGAGCCTTTGGCCCACAGCGGCACCATCCGAATCGGTGTGACGCCGACCTTGCCAAACTCCCAATTCTCAAAAGTAGTTTCTGCACTACTTTTGACGACTTTCGGGCGATTTCAATAGACATCTGTGCATGAACTCACACAGATATCTCTCAAATTGCCCCCGAAGCTGGACTGAAATGCCAGGTTGAAATTGTGCGAGTTCAGCTAATCTCCCACAATTTCAAACCTGCCCTTAGTGTGAACGAGGGCTAAAACCTAGAAGTGGATTGGTTACTATGCACAGCTGCACCAGATTCTGTGTGCACCAGTTTTAGAAAATCTCCCACTTAGGCTCAAGAGTTAAATTCATCACTTGCTTAGCTGACAACTAATACTTCATCATTCTTTGGAGAGATACCTGCTCTATTCTTGGTGACTCTATACTAGTGGCTCTCCAAACTGTGGCCTGTGGGCATTTATCTGGCCCTCGGGACACTATTCCTCCCACTGAAACCAACAAGGGGGTACAGTTCATTTTATTGACATCAACAGTGGGGAACCATTCCTCTTACTGACACCAACAATGGGGCATTTTTCCTTCCACTGACAGCAACAATGGGGCATTTTTCCTTCCACTGACACCAATGATGGGTATACTAATTCCACTGACTACTGGCACTATTTTTTTTTTTTTACTCCCACTGACACTAGGGCATTTCCTGCTTTCACTGGCCACTCCGGTCTCTCTAAGGTCTGAAGGACATTAAACCGGCCCTTTGTTTAGAAAGTTTGGAAACCCCTTGGTACAGAACAGAAAGAAAATGAAATCCCGAAAAGGACACAAAAAAAAAAAAAAAGCAGTTTTCCAATTTCAACTTTTAGTAAAAAAGGTAATAAAAAAAGTTCCACTTACAAAGTAAAACAAGTATAAAAACAAAGTTCAACACAAAAATCAGACAATTACAAGGAACACACTACATGTAATTTTTGCTTTATGCATGACCCATACAAAGGTGCTGCACAAGTACAGAGAATTATGCTTATGCACACCAAAATCAGAGGGACAGTACAACCTCTGTGTTTGATATTACGCACATACAAACAACAGTTTGCTAAAATCTAGAAAGTGATTATGCAATATATATAGGTTATATTTTTTTTTTTTATTGTGTGTCCCTCCTTCGCGATTGCCAGGGAAAGTTTTTTTCCCCAAATGCAAAGGCCACGGTGTCTGACAAAATATCAAACAGGAATAACCGATTTGTTTGTTCATATATCTTTGATACAGTCCATTGTTTTTTGCCATTGCTGTAAGATTGGCGATAATGTAAAACCCCCTCCATGTCACTGTAAACATATAGCCTTTTAATTACTGCTTGCATGCGACTGATGTTATGGTTGTAATCCAAGATGGCAAGCTGTGATTGTGCCACCATATCGTCAATAAAAAGGTTGTGCGTTTTTGAGCGATATTTGTAGGCCAGGGCATGGAAGACTTCAAGGCCACCAGTGTGGCAAAAATGCGGCAGCTGCTCCAAGTCTCTAAGGAGTCTTTTGTCTTGTACTATATCCTTCAATTTATAATGAGCTGCTGACCCAGTCTGTAGCCAGTCATAGTTGTTCGCCCCTTCTGGCCAAATTGTGGAATGGTGACATGAGTGGTACTGTGATGCAGAATGCCACTGATGAATATTGGTAGCATGGCAAGCAATAGAAATCCACTTTTCTTTCAAAAGTTGGGGGTCTTGGTGACATGTACTTGCAGACCACAAAAGATGGTTCTTGGCTGGGACAACCCAGGTGGACAATTGGGCACAGTTTGCTTCTTTACTGGCAGCTTGCAGTTTGCGCTCAACTGATTTTGCTAAGTGCCATAAATCATATTTGTGCTGGATATTGCTGTACTGACTTCTCAGAATCTTTTGAATGCCAGCATGTCTGTCTGTTGTAATGACTTTTACTTTTAGTTTGTCGTTTAAGAGACGATCTAGTGCTATATGAAATGTGTTTGGCTCAAGCATGTCAGGGGATTCTCCTGGCTGGAGTTCCTCGACTTGGAAATCGACGATCTTCTGAGTGTTGATCTCCATGAAGATGTAAGAACAAGATTTTTTATTAATTCCTGGAGGGTCACATTGACCATCGCCAGCCAGTGCAACAGGTTTATTACCCAAAGATTTTAACACACTGTCTCGATCATTTTTCCAGTGGTGTTCGATTATTGGGAAGATATACTTTTGCTGATTCTTATTGTGTGTGGACTGAGAAATATCTGGCATGCACAGAAGAGAGAAAAAATCCTTCATTTTTTGAAAATGAGAGCCGCTACAAACTATAGCACCAGAAAGCAATAGATTTCCTACAGGCATGCGACCAACAAAAGGTTGACTTGCCCACATACGAAACTTGTGATCTTTTGAACAGACTCCGGTCACCACAAGTGCGGAGCCTACAAGATATTTTTTTATTTTTCTGACTTTTCCAGTGCAAGTGCTACTTGCTTTACATCTGCAATTCCAAAGAAGCTCATCTAAACATGAACCAAAAACCAGATATTTATTTTCATGGGCATAAGAAATCGGCTCTGCTGAATCTTGAACTGGATGAAAAGATATATCAGGGTCCTCAGGATCTCTAAACATCTCATCTTCTGAAAATTCTTTTTGAACTTTTTGATCCTCTTTAACAAACGGTCTATAGTTCTCAAAACGACTGCGTGGTTTTGAAATTGAAACTTTTTTAGTCTCAGACAAAGATTGGTTCAAAGAAAGAGAATTATCTTCTGGTCGTCTATTTTTTGTTGATAGAAACGAACTACGTGGAGGGGTTGGAAACGGAGTTGAAGAAAGTGGACTTGGACTGGTTATACATTCCTCTACTGATCTGGTATCACTTGGTAGGTCTGGCAGAAAAGTCGATTGTAAGACAAAATTTATGTATTTCTGTTCCTTTTCTATTTCTGTAGTTCCTGCCTTTGCTTCAAATCTGTTTAGAGAGGGTAGGCTTGCCAAGTTGCATTGCACCCCTACAGACATGTGTGGTTTTCGGCGTTCTACTTGCACAATTTTACTTTTCTTCCCAGCAAATTTATCATACTGTGTGCTTTTGTGCACATGAGTGGGACAGTGCTTGGTGACCATACCAACTGTTCGACGAACTCTTGGCGTATACTTTCTTTTTTGTTTCTGTGTTACAGGCTCAAGGTTTGTAGTGCTGGCTTCCACATACTCACTCAAGGATTCGACCATTTGCTCCATTTGATACTCCTCAACAGACATGAATTCTATGTTCAGAATTTCACTGTCAGATGCAGTAGTGATCTCTTCTGGCTCTGTCAAAGAAACAGAAAGCAAGCTTTGATCTTGATGCTGTTCTATGTCCAGCAAGGGGGACTCTGGGGGCACAGGTTCCTGTGAGGATGGCTCCAAAGGCACAGGTTGCTGTGAGTAAGACTCCGAGGATGCAGGCTGTATTTCCTCATCCGGTCTCTTACTGTAAAGATGGTCTACATGAAGCTCTACGGGTGGTTTCAAATTCATAGATGGCACTGCACTTTTTTTCAGAACCTTATTAGGGCCCCGTACCTCATAGTCATCCTCCGTGAAATGACTGGAGCAGATCCGATAAGCCCCCTTTCTGGAACTGTGAATTTTTGTCATGAGATCTTCCATCATCTCGTCAGCTACAAAGATTTTTTCCAACCAAATCTGTAAAGTATCCCATTTCCTAGGAAAAACATGAAGTATGGTTTCTGCAGTTCTGGTTCTCCAGGAAAATGTACATCCGGGAACTAAACAACTTGGCATGCTGAGGAAAAAAAAAAAAAAAAAAAAGAAGTAGACAGTGAACATAAACTCAAGAATCACATAATCATCGACTGACAAACCAAAAATTTTGTGTGTGCACAACATAGCAAACTACTAAACTTTAGAACCCCTGACATGGTTCCTAATTATTATAAATTAAAGCCTTTAAAGGCTGCGCATGTCAAAAAACAACAAACAGAAATTCCCAGCTCACTTACCAGCCAGCCTGCAACAAACCAAATTAATCCTGTCTAACAGTTCACATTAAAACAAGGGGTTTATTATATATGTGCTCCAACACAGGAGATGCTCATTTATAAACTTAGGACTGCAGTACACTGGGGTGCTGTGATGTGCCTGCTGCAGCTTACCCATAAATTTTCTTTTTAATTTTAAACGGTTTTTATTGAAGGCAAAAGAAACATGGTACAGCAACATGCAGTGAAAATATTAGGTACATGCCGTGATAAAACAAGGAGCTTAGAAATACAAAACTGCAGCATATAACATTCAATTAACATGTAACAATGCGATACATAGATGGGATCGACCCGGCGTCCCGTTTGGGATGCAAGGAGGGTACGCTCAAACTGTAGGTGTGGCCGAGGCCACACCGTGTGGATGGACCCCCACACAGAAGGGGTCTCAACCAAAAACCAAGGTATAGTTCTAAATTGGGTACGCCGGGGGCCGAGTGGGGAGGGGGGGGGCTGGGTTGGCAGGGGAGGAAAGAAAGCTGGGTAAGTGGGAGAGGGTCATGGGGGGGGGGGGGTAACAGTAGGTGCCCAGAGGGAGCCTCAAACCCCTCTAGGGGCCCAGGTGGGAAAAGAGAGCCGGTAATGGGGACACCCAATCAGGTGAGTACAAGGCTGTCGTCAAGGCCAGGTGGTAAGCAATGGTCAATCCAGGGCCGCCATAGCCGTTCATAGGGGGTCAATTTGTCCAACAAAATTGCTTCCATTTTAGCATGTAGCATGGCTTGGGTAACCCTGTGCAGCATAGCCAGATGACAGAGCGTGGGGGTTTTCCATGCTTTCGCAATGGTTTGCTTTGCAGCAGTCGTGACATATAGGTAAAGTTTGCATTGACAGTGGGAAAGATTAGGTGGCTTGCGATTCAGGAGAGCAGATGCCGGGTCAGGGGCAAGAGAGGTTCCA
This sequence comes from Pelophylax lessonae, assembly GCF_965119305.1. NCBI lineage: Eukaryota > Metazoa > Chordata > Amphibia > Anura > Ranidae > Pelophylax > Pelophylax lessonae. The sequence goes on along the minus strand of NC_138776.1, from coordinate 78,381,813 downwards.
AACATGGTAGATAGGGTATTTTATACTTCGGACCAGAAGACTCGCACCACAGGGCATTCCCACCAGATATGTGCGTGGGTACCTGGGGATTCGCATCCCCGGAAGCAACGGGGTGAGTACTGAGGTACATATTTAGAGATCCTAGCGGGAACCAAATACCATCTGGTAAGGACCTTGTAATTGGTTTCGAGTGCAACAATATTTGGGGATGCCGATTTGGTAGCCTGCCAAATTTGTATCCAGTCCGCATCGTCAAGCGTGATGCGCAGGTCATGTTCCCACTTGGCTGTGTAGGTGGGCGGGGTGGTCTCCTGAGCGGAGAGGTGGTGGGCATAGAGGTCAGAGAGGAGCCCTCGTCTGTGAGGGTCAACCCATACATTTTCAAATGTGTGCAAACTAAACCTCTTGTATTTAACGTGAACTGTTAGACAGGGTTAATTCTGTTTGTTGCAGGCTGGCAGGTAATTGAGCTGGGAATTTGTGTTGTTTTTATTTTGGAACTTGCCTTCGGAGACTAGAAAATAATTCAGTATTGGTACCTATACCTTGGTGAAATTATTCTACGCATAATTTCCAGGTGATCAGGACTGAAGGAAAAGAGAAATGTCCCCAACAGAGCCACAGAATTTAAAGACAAAGAATGAAGGTTTTGATTTCTTTCTTCCTTCACTTTCCAAGTATCCAATCAAGTCCATAGACTCTCTCAGACCCATAGATATTACTTATGTTACAGTGTTATTACCCATTTAACTGCCTACATTTTGGTTGGGCAAGCCATGGGGTACGGCTCTATTCCCCCTCTCTCCTGTAACCCCTTCACCAACACACTCACACTTCACCTTACCTCTCCACTCCCTTTCCCCTTATACCGCCTAACCCTATTTTATATGCAGGCCCTTTCCCCACCTTCTTCCATTCCTCAACCCCGCTATCCTCCCCATATCTGATCTTAAAAAAATAAAACTCTACACACTCAACAGAACATACTTAAGCCAGCCATAGATGGATCAAAATGCGGTCGGTTCAGCAGGTACCAGGTACATATTGATCCATCTATGGGCAGGCTGGTTGTAGTGAAGTTGATCCATCAGAGACAGTTTTTTTTTTTCAATCAAACACTGCAGGCAGTGATCATTGTATTCTGATGGCTGGGAAACGTTAAAGTACCAATGTTTGTCGCCATTCCACGAGCGTGTGCAATTTTAAAGCCTGACATGTTGGGTATCTATTTACTCGGCGTAACATTATCTTTCACAACTTTACTGTTTTCTTTTATTTAAAAATGTTTTATTTTTTCCAAAAAAATTGCGTTTGTAAGACTGCTGCGCAAATATAGCATAACAAAGTATTGCATCAATCTCCATTTTATTCTCTAGAGTTTCTGCTAAAAAAAAATATATATTGCTTGGGGATTCCAAGTAATTTTCTAGCAAAAAAACTGAATTTTTGTAAAATCTTACCTGTAAAATTCCTTTCTCTGAGTCCTCCGACAGTCGCCGCCATCTTCATATTCGTCACAATGGGGTATTAGACTTTGCTCCGTAGGAGTAGCTAGGCAACAGAATATGTCAATATTAAAGCTTTTAACATATCCCCACCCCAGGGGGTGGTCCCCTCCGTCTATACCCTCCTGCTTCCTGTTTCCTGCTTCAGTTTCAGTGGAATAGCAGTAGAGTACCTAAACCCCAAAAGAGGGGCGGGGGCGGCGACTGTCGGAGGACTCAGAGAAAGGAATTTTACAGGTAAGATTTTACAAAAATTCAGTTTTCTCTTACGTCCTCCGACAGTCGCCGCCATCTTCATATTCATCACAATGGGGACGTCCCAAAGCAGTGCAAACATGAGGGGTGGGAAACGCAGCCATGCCTAAAGGCAACGCAGTCTCCACATCAAAGAAAGTAACCTTACCAAAAGAAGGAAACCAGCTGGGCAACACGAGAAAAAATTTGCTCAACGGGAGCAATAACCCAGGAAAAAACAAATAACCCAGGGATAAAAAGAAATCCCAAACAGCCCAAAGGACCAAAACCAGGAACCCTAAGGGACCGCCGCACTAAGAACCTTGCGGCCAAAGGAAGCATCTGCCGATGCTCGAACATCCACTACGTGTAACAGAGTGAAGGTGTGCACGGTCGACCAGGTCGCCGCCCTACACACCTGGGCCACAGAAGCCCCATGACGACAGGCCCAAGACGTACTCAGAGATCTGGTAGAGTGCGCCTCCACAGGCAGAGGGGAAACTTTTCCCCGCAAAGCATAGGCCTGTTCAATGGCCTGTCTGAACCAATTGGCGATGGCAGAAGCCGACGCCGCTACGCCCTTCCGAGGACCCCCGGAAGGACAAACAAAGAATCCGACCTGCGAAAAGATTCAGACGATTTTAGGTAAACCCTAATCGCCATGAACAGCATCCAAGGAGTGCAACTCCACCTCCTCCGGATGTTTAGACTTCGCGCAAGGCGAAGGCAAGACAATGACCTCACTGAGGTGAAATTCCGAAACCCTCTTCGGAAAAAAAAAAGGGTTAGGTCGCAAGACCACCTTAACCAAGCGAGTGACCAGATATGGACAATGGCAGGACAAGCTGCCAGCTCCGACACTCTGCGAGCCGACGTGATCGCCACCAAAAAAGGTGACCTTCTAGGACAACATAGACAACGAGATCTACCTGATCCGTTCAAAAAAGAACCATGTTGTAATACGGACAGAACAAGATTCCAGTCCCAAAGAGGCAGAGGCACCCTCCTAGGAGGGACCAGATGCCCCCGAACAAAGGTGCCAACCAAGGAGTTAGATGCCATAGGACGTTGAAAAAAGAAAGGCCATCGCAGACACCTGACCCTTGAACGTAGCCAGCGCCAAACGCTGTCAACACCCTCTCGAAGGAAGGAAAACACCCCAGACACCGACTACGGGCGAGGTGAAGACCCCCTGGACTCACACCAGGCAAAATAGGCCTACCAAGTACGGTAAAAGACCTTCCCCGAGGAAAAATTCCTCGCGTCGATCAAAGTGTGAATGACCTCAGGGGAGAGACCCCCTATCCCTCAGGACCTCGGTTTCAACAGCCAGGCCGGCAAAGCCAGCGACTGTAAGGCAGGATGAAATATCAGCCCTTGAGACCGGAAATCTTCCCGAAGAGGCAGACGCCACGGGGCGTCGACCGCCAAATGCACGAGGTCTGCGTACCAGGACCGGCAAGGCCAGTCCGGTGTCACAAGAATCACTGTGTTTTGGTTCCGAGTCCAACCTGCGAAGGAACCTGGGCAGCAATTGAAAAAGGTGAAAACGCATACATCAGTCGGTACTGATGCCACGGAGCTACCAACGCGACTGACGCGTCTGCCCGATGATCGCGTGGCCTTGCCACGAACCTGTTCACCTTGCTGTTCAGACGAGACGCGAACAGGTCCACCTCCGGAAGACCCCACTTCGCGCACAACATCTGGAGAACATCCGGACGGAGGGGCCATTCCCCCTGGTCCAGGGACTGGCGGCATCTGATAATCCGCCCGCCAGTTCTCCACCCCCGGAACGTGAACCGCCGATATCGCCAGGACATGTGTCTCGGCCCAAGACAGAATGTCGGCCACTTCCCGAGCCGCCCGGGCTCTCTTGGTGCCCCCTTGGCGAAAGACGTAAGCCGCCGCCGTGGCAATGTCTGTCTGCACCCGAACCGGACAGTCCTTCAGCCAGTCCGGCCAACGATGAAGGCAGAGATTCATCGCACGCAATTCCAGAATGTTGATCGGAAGGGAGGATTCCGCCTCCGACCAAGTTCCCTGGGCGGACAGAACGCCCAGAACACCACCCCAGCCCGACAGGCTGGCATCCATGGTGACCACCGTCCATGAGAGAGGACGAAGAGACTTGCCCCCCGACACCGCCGGGGACTGGAGCCACCACAGAATATCCCTTCTGGTGCGATGGCCCAAAGAAATCTGGATCCAGAGATTGCGGTCGCCCGTCCCACCTGGACAGGATCTCCGCTTGAAGGACCCCACGTGTGAACCTGGGCGAAGGGAATCGCCTCGAAAGCCGAGACCATCAATCCCAGACATCTCATGCGCGTCCGGAGTGACGAGCACGGAACGTCCCTGAGGGACCTGACTTCTCCTGAAGAGTCCTGAGTTTGTCGTCCGGTAGGAAGACTTTCGCCTGGACCGAGTCCAGAATCATTCCAAGGTAGGGAAGACGAAACGACGGACACAGCGTCGACTATGGAAAATCAATCGCCCAACCAAAACTCCTGAGAGTCAGCATCGTGAAGGACAGGTCCTCCTCCAGACCCTGGCTGGTCGCAGACCGAACCAGAATAACTTCCAGATACCCCAGGACAGAGATGCCCTGGGCTCTCAACAAAGCCAGAAACCGGTGCAAGCACCTTGGCGAAGAAAAACCCGTGGAGCCGAAGCGAGACCAAAAGGTAACGCCACGATTGGTAATGATCCTCCGCAATGGCGAATCGAAGTCACCTCTGGTGACCCACAAAAAAACTGGATGTGAAGGCACGCATCCTTCAAGTTGATGGAAGTCATGAATTCCCCCGGAACCAGGGCAGCCACCACCGACCGCAGGGATTCCATGCGGAACTTGCGAACCCGCACAAAGCGGTTCAGAGCCTGGAAGTCCAGAATTGGACGTACCCTGTCCTCCTCCTTGGGCACAGTGAACAGATTGGAAGAGAAACCCCCGAAATCTGTCCCGATGAGGCACCGGAACCACCTGAGGGAAAAAATCTGCTCTCCGGCCGGGAGAGAAAACTCGATCTTGTAACCAGAACGAACGATTTCCTGAACCCACCTGTCCCGAACACGGGCCAACCAGGGTTGAAGAAAAACCGAGCAAGCGTCCCCCCACCCCAGAACAGGGTGAGGGTGCCCCTTCAGGCCGCATTGTTATGGGCAGCGGATCCGAACTGGCCGGACTTATGCTTACCCGACCACGGCTTCTTTTGGGAGCCTTGGCCTTTGAATGGTTCTCCCCTATAGGGCGACCGAAAGGCACGAAAGGACCCCTGAGAGGGCCGAAAAGAAGCATGCTACTTACCATGAGCAGCCTTAGCCTGGTGGGATCGGGGCAGGAGCGTGCTCTCACCACCCGTGACCCCCTTTATCAGTGCATCCAAGGATTCGCCAAAAAGGCGAGATCCATCATAGGGCAGATTGGCTAAGGTCTTGCGCGAAGATTGGTCCACAGACCAACACTTCAACCAAACCAGGCGGCGAGACAATACCGCCACACTGTGTACACGTGCAGCCAACGGTACTATATCCAGGTCCGCATCACACAAATACACGACACACTGATGGATTTTATCCCCCATATCCAATGTCGCCGGTGAGGCTGAATCAGCCACCAGGATGCGCCTGAGTGCCTGCGTCCAATTCGCGACAGCCTGAGCTGCCCTAAGCGAAGCAAATAGAGCCTTTAGCATAGAACCCGTAATAGAGTAAGCATGACGGGCAAGAGACTCCAGCCTCCTGCCTGTAGCATCCCGGAACACCGAGGTATCCTCTGCAGGAATCGCAGTGGACCTATTCATCAGTAGCGGGCGTGAAAGGATAACGCAGCCTGAACCTACTTGGTACAGCAAAAGGCTTGCGTATATTGCGCCATTGTACCTTAACAGCGCGCTGAAAATCATCAGTGCAGGGAAAGACCTGCGATGTCTTGCGTCTTTTCTGCGTCCCATAAGCTGCCAGGGCAGCAGGAGGACGTGGTTCAACCCGTAAACGCAGTGTTTGCTTGATAGAAGCAACCAATCCATCCATGAGTGCAAGCTCTTCAGGCGAGCCAGGGGGAGAATTATCCACCCCTTCTACCTCAGCCTCCACCTCGGACCCCACAAGACCCAGGGAGGAACGGGACCCCGATAAGGAGTCCCCAGCTATAGCAGCCCCATCACCAGCACCCTCTGTCAGAGGAGATTGGAAACTCTGGGTCGTTGTGTGGATTGAACAGCCACAAGCATTAGCACCTGAGCAGCAAGATTAGCCACAACCGCAGCCAAAACCCCCCCTGGGGGGGAAAACAGCCCTTGGTCACCCACCAAGTGGTAGGAAATTTGTGTCCCTGAGAATCCATTGCCCCAATGATAAGCCGGAAAATAAAGGGTTAACTGCCCCTTAAACAAGCGCGGCGAGCGCTGCCCACCGCACACACACACTGGCACAATTTTTACCCCCACCGGGAGAAAAAGGCTCAACACAGGCAAGGATAAAGGTATAGGGAGGTAAAAACCTGTAGAGACCATCGCTGCTGCCTCGATCGGTGCACCCAGGGAGAGGAAGCGATGCAACACAGGGCGCTCCATGAAAGCCTATGGAAGGCTACAAGAAAATGGCCGCCCGCAGTGATACCATGCGGCCGGAGCGAGCGCTGCCAAAATGGCACCGTTTGGCGCCGAAACCGCCGCTCCTCCACCTCAGCGAGGTGGACCAAACATAGCATAGCATGTAAAAACATGGCGGACCGCCGCAGCGGTCGCTGAAAGTGCCCCAAACATGATAAAAATCATGCCCCACAGCACACAGCCGTTCACACATACACAAACTGACACAGACAGTGCAGCACAGCCCCCCCTCCTTGCAGCCCACAGCATGCAGCCAGAGAGATAGGGATTTCAATAGTGTGAACACAGGCAGGGTTACACAGTCCCAGACTGACACCCCCCCAACAGACAGGTCCCCACATAGATACACTTACCTCCTAATGGCGTGGGGAACCCGCACAGGCGAACAAGCCGCTGCGCATGTGGCAGGGAGAGTCGCAGCCAGGACGCAAAAATCGGGGTTAAGAAACCGCACAGCGTCCAGTGAGGTAGCCACCTCACCAATCATCCCTGCACCGAACAGGGATGGGTCGTTCACTGCGCCAGGAGCGTTACCTGGCTGAACGCTCGATGGCAGGCTGGGAAGCCACTGACCCACAACCTGAGACCAGGGGAATCAGCCCGAGACCCAGCCCGCACGAATCCTCTTCATCAGAAGAACTAACTAATTCTGAAAAAAAGAACAGCTAAGTAAAGAGAGAGAAAAAACTCAAACAAAAAATCAAAAAAGAAGATAAAGGCTGAGACAAAATGCCCCAGCATAGAGAGATCCAGCTACTCCTGACAAGCTAGACATTGAAACTGAAGCAGGAAACAGGAAGCAGGAGGGTATAGACTGAGTGGACCACCCCCTGGGGTGGGGATATGTTAAAAGCTTTAATATTGACATATTCTGTTGCCTAGCTACTCCTACGGAGCAAAGTCTAATACCCCATTGTGACGAATATGAAGATGGCGGCGACTGTCGGAGGACGTAAGAGAAATACTGATTTTATCTTATAAACAACAAGTGTCAGAAACAGGCCTGGTCCTTAAGTAATGAATGTATGGCCTGCCGTACTATCTCCCTAGATACTATAGCCAGTATTGATATTAGCTTTTTTATACATCTATCGCTGTTCAGGCTGAAGTTACAATTTCTGAAATCCGTATTGAAATGTCCTGTTATCCTGATCCTCATCTGTTATTCTTATGTAATCAGTTCTGATGACAACTGTGATTTGCAAATCTGTTTATTTTGCTCTCACAATTAAGAACAATTTGATAGAATGGAAGTTCTGATCAGTCCTTACTCTATGCAAAGCATATGAACATTTTCTCCTTTGTCTATCACTGATATAAGAAAAACTGTGTTACACTAAACAACAAAAGACTTTTTATTAAACTTTCTCTTACTTGTCGTTAGCTTCAAACAGACCAGGATATTTGCAGGTTCATATAAGGTAAAGTGTAGAAAGTGCAAGCAATCTGAAATGAAAAGACATGGATAACATAAGCATCAGTCTAGTAATTCTTATCAAATATGCAACATTTAAAACAACATTGAACCCCAAACAATCTGCCAAATCAGTTCTTGTAATAGAAGAGGATTTATACTTACTTCTCCAGCGACCTGTATCTCCTATATACTCTCTGTAAGTTCTGCAGTCTCCATTACGTCCCATTGTGTAGGATGCCGGTGTCCCCCATGTGTGTTGTGGTTCCATCCTTCAATCCCTACATCACTACCTGCACAGCAGTGACTTAGGGTTCAGCAGATAGAACCACACTACGTGGAGGTGAACATTGGTTCCCAGCATACCTGAACATGTCAAATACTGAAGATTCTGACAAGGGCTGTAGACCTTCAATGGAAACTGGAAAGGAGGCATGGACCACCAAATCGTTACCTATAATACCTCTTCTATCACAGTGTCTTTAAAATTTTAGATTATTAATGATGGCCTGCTCATAGAATATTACATATTCCAGCTATTCAACCCTGAAATTACTAGAACTCTAATAAGTGATCTGTAAAGGAATCCCACCTTCCCCATGATCCATGCAGAAAGCGTTGATTATATACCAAAACCTGTAAGAACCCCAAATGTCCTGAATCCTTCCAACCCATCTCCCTCTTTACAGGTGGATGTGAAAATTCTATGAAATATTCTATTTATCTGCCGAAATAAAGTAATCAAGTCTTTGATCCATCCATGTCAGAAGGGGGACATCCCTGGTAGGAAAACCATCCCAAATACCACCTTTACATGAACTTGCAGTCTTATCTTGACTAGATGGACACTGGAGTGTTGGTCAGTTTGGATGATGCTAAAGTATTTGTTAGAGTATTTGTTAGAGTATTTGTTAGTATTTGGTAGAGTGGAATTTTCTGTGGCAGATTGTCCAGAGATTTGAGTTTGGCTCTACCGTCCTGAAGTGGCTCAGGATTGTATATTCCCAACCCACAGCTTGGATCAATGTTAACAGGGGGACCTCAGATCCCTATCCCCAACCAGGGGAATGAGACAAGGCTGTCCACTATCTACCTTGCTATACACATTAGCCATAGAACCTCCAGGGCATGAGCCAGGACACTTATGCTATGTGAAAGACATGCTCCTATACCTAGCTGATCAACGACCTTCCCTACAACTTGCACTGGACAGTAACCACTTGAAATACATAAAAATGTTACCCTCTTCATGATCAGGGCATTTTTTTGCTCTTCAGCATTGCGCCACTTTAACTGGCAATTGCATGGCCATGCAACACAGTACCCGAATGAAATTGATATAATTTTTACACAAATAAAGCTTTCTTTTGGTGGTATTTTATCACCACTGGGTTTCTATTTTATGTTATAAAACATCCAATAAAAAAAAAATGTAAAAAAAAAAATTGAATTTCTTCATAAATTTAGGCTACGTGTCTTTGGTAAAATAGAATCCCAATAAGTGTATATTGATTTGTTTGTGTAAAAGTTATAGCGTTCACAAACTATGGTATACATACTGGAATTTACGCGGCTATGACACTATACTGGTAATTGGGGGGGAATCAGTGACTTATAGTGGAACTGTAATAGTGTAACAGGCAATCTGGCGCTATCACCTCTTACTGGGAGGTACACTAACATCAATAGTGACACTGATACAGGGATAATATTGTACACAGTTACTGTACTAATGCCACTAGCTGGGAAGGGGTTAAAATCTAGGGGCAATGAACGGGTTAACTGCGTAACAGCTGTAACGTATGCTGTTTTTACAAACAGATGTGGTTGTTTTTTTTTTTTATCCCTGCAATAAGATCAATGCTCTGTGTACAGAGTCCTGTGTGTTTGTACACACAGGACTCTGTGCTGTGATTGGACACCGCCGATAAGCAGGTGTCGGTTATAAATTAGATAAGATAGATAAGAGGTTTATTGTAGTTGTAGAAAACAAATTCACAATGAAATTTCGTTTCTACTCCACAAATTCCCATTTAAAAACATGAAAACAAATGATAACATAAATCGGACTCATTTTATTTCTGCAATAATAGCTTTTATAGCCCCGGGAAAAAAGTATTTAAATCTATTTTTCCTTGCTTTTATTATCTCTAGTGATACAACAAGATATGGTAGTGTCGTCTGCAAATTTCATTGTATTATTGGTCTCATATTGGGGTGGTACAATCATAGGTATATACAGTAGTGCATAAAGAAAGGGACTTAACACCCAACCCTGCGGGGCTCCAATACCGAACTCTTGCTGGGAAGAGACATTTACCCAGTTAAACCACCTCTAAAGCCCCGTACACACGATAAGATTATCGAACGATCTGTCGTCCGTTGTTCATGGCATGCTAGTCTGATGTGGAAAGTGAAGAGGTTATTTTCATACGAATTTTCCCGTACGACAGAATTCTTCTTCAGAAGTGATGTCATGTGTTGGATTGTTTTGTATGTGTTCTTTCTCTCTGAGCATGCCTAGTCTTGCTCTATTTTTCTGTCGAAATCTGTACTAATGAGACGAAAATCGGACGTTGTATTACGGACAACAAAAATTTTATCAGGATTTTGTCAGCCGATAAGTCGTGGTCGGCTGTTGAAAGCACCATACTAACAATCCGAAAATCGGCAGATCGGTCGTCGGACGAAATTTCCCTTCAGATTTTCTTATCGTGTGTACGGGCCTTTAGTGATTTACTTTAAAAATCCCCTATCCAGGAGCAAATGAAAGGAGGCAAATCAAATTTTAGCATTTTTTTTTATTTTTTTAACTTACCCGTCTGGAATGATGGTCTTAGCCACTTGCCGACCAGCCGCCGCAGATATATGGCGGCAGGTTCCCGTGAAACGACGTACCTGTACGTCGCTTTGTGGGAGCTTCCCGGCTGGCCATTCGCCAGAGGGGAAGCTGATCTGCAGGGCCGGCGGCCGCGATTGCCAACCGTCACCTGCAGTGTATGAGCAGCACATCGCATATGATGAATGGTAGCAAGCTTCAATGCTTCTTCAACAAAGTTGTCTAAATAAATGTCAGCATTCTCTTCAGTTTCTAAACTTTCTCCAATACTTGCAGAGCTGTCTTCCTCTAACTCTAATATCTGTTTGTTACCTTCTTCATCTGCGTTCATCTTCTCAATTGTGCTCAACATGTTAGAAGCGTTATCTGTCACAACACATAAAATCTGTTCCTTTGTAATTTCAAAATCTTCTAGAACACCCTCCACTAACTTCTGAAGGTAATCACTGGTGTGATGTGCCTGAGTGTCCTTTAATCCGAGGGTCCGCTTTATTGTTTTGTTATTTTTATCCACAAATCTAACATTAATAGCAAAATAATTGACTCTGTGACGTGTGCATGCATCCATTTTAAGGATGACTGGTACAGCTGATACCGCGTTTGTTGCGCAGGATCCAGCTAGAGGGGAAACCAGTAATTCTGGTGGCTCCTGCATGGCTGCGGAGGGTTTGGTACGCACAAATCCAAAGGTTGGCAGTGACAAGGCCTTGGGTTCTTCGAATGCGTCCGGGCCTACTCTCTCAAGGTCCAATATTCCACCCTGCTCTACAGTCTCAAAATTTGATGGCTTGGCTATCGAAGCCTTAATCTTGAAGGAGGAGGGTGTATCCGACCCTGCAGTTCATATGCCAATAAATGCTAGGAAACCAGTCTCTAAAAACATTTATTACAGGGTCTGGAAATCCTACATTGCCTGGTGTGAAGCCAGGAAATGGCATCCCCGCCAATATAACATCGGGAGAATTCTAACTTTCCTTCAAGCAGGGGTAGATATGAAATTAGCCTTGAGCACTATTAAAGGGCAAATTTCAGCCTTATTGTTTTTTTTCCCAAGAACCGATCTCTTCCCATTAGTTGGTTCAGACCTTTCTCCGGGGAATGTTACGTTTGCTTCCGCCTGTGAAGCCACCATTGTGTCCTTGGGACTTAAATTTGGTGCTGGCAGTTTTGCAAAAACGCCTTTTGAGCCTCTGGGGCAAGTTCCCCTGTGTAAGATCCTGGTACCTGCAGTACCCTTCCAGCCTATTATTTGTACATTACGTTCCACCATATAGATAGGTGGAACGCATCTAGTACCTGTCCCTTTAAATTCCATGACCTCATCAGTGAGTGCCGCTCTGAGCGGCTATTTCAACCGCCGACATTCACTCACATGTGTTCGTGCAAACCGCTTGCTACAGCATTACCTAACGCTGCCGAATCCACCAGCTATTCCCTAATACCTGGATTGACCGAAGACTTGCTACAACATCTTGTATCTCGCTACAAGATCATTACCTCACCGCCGGAACCCTCTCCTTACAAACCTACCAGTGATAAGTACCCCACAGGGGAATACCTTCCTAATCTACTTTCACTACTACTCTGCTTACTAAAGACTATTGCTACTCTAAGAACTATACTGTTACATCTAACATCTGCACCGCTACTTAGATTGCAAGCTCTTGAGCCTATTACCATCTTGTCACTGCACTAGCCTAGCATCTCCTGTACACTTCATCTGCTCTTCACTACCACCTGTTACCTGTACATGATTGCTATCCTAAGTGCTTACTATCACCATCTGTCACCTCTTACCATTGCTATCACTATCCACGCCTGTCCCCTCAGTATCACCTCTATACTTTCACATATAAACATATCACTCCAGGAACATCTTTAATGAGTGTCTGTGTTTGTGTATGTGCTTGCTGAGACAGGCTGATGCACAATGATGAGTCTCCTGTACACTTCATCTGCTCTTCACTACCACCTGTTACCTGTACATGATTGCTATCCTAAGTGCTTACTATCACCATCTGTCACCTCTTACCATTGCTATCACTATCCACGCCTGTCCCCTCAGTATCACCTCTATACTTTCACATATAAACATATCACTCCAGGAACATCTTTAATGAGTGTCTGTGTTTGTGTATGTGCTTGCTGAGACAGGCTGATGCACAATGATGAGTCTTGAGAGTTGGATATGGTAGTTCAACACATCTCTACATGACTACTGAGTGTAACTCCCGCAGCTGCAAATCCACACCACACAAATAAACGCCGGAGCGTTACAGATTGCACGAACCAGAAAAATGGATTCAGCGGAAATAGCTACACATGTGATACAACTATCACAAAAGGTAGATTCATTAATTCTTTCACTTACTGAAGTGAAAAATGAAAACCAGACCTTGAGACAGCAGATAGCCCGTGTTTCACAGCTCACTGCTGCCCAACCCCGTGAGCCCAAAATAAACCCTCCACAAGTGTTTACGGGTGATCGGAAAAAATTCAGTGAATTTAAAAACGCATGTCAATTGCTTTTTAATCTAAAACCTCGTACTTACACTACAGACCAATTAAAAGTCTGCACCACTATATCATATATGTCAGGTGATCCACGGGCTTGGGCAGACTCTCTTATTGAGAAAAATGACCCTCTTCTCAACTCCTATCCTACGTTTTTAGCAGAGCTCTCTAGCCTATATGAAGACTCTAATAGGCAGAGTACTGCTGACAGCCAATTGAGGGCTTTAAAACAAGGAAGGAGACCTGTTGAAGATTTCGTAGCAGAGTTCAAGAGATGGACCCTTGATTCAGGGTGGAATGATGCATCTCTGTGAACCCAGTTCAGGCTTGGGTTATCTGAAGCCATAAAAGACGAGCTCGCCCGAGCGGATTTACCTGGCACCTTGGATGCCTTGATACAACTTAGTATCAAAATAGACAGACGATTGCGAGAGAGGAAGGCTGAGAAAATGGGAATCCCATTACCCAACCCTTCTCGGGAGTCGTCCTTCGATCCTACTCCTATGGAGGTAGGAACCATCCGCCCACCAATATCGTCTACTGAAAAGGCCAGGAGAAGAACAGAAAATCTCTGTATGTACTGCGCCTTCGCCGAACATTTGATAAGCGTTTGTCCCCTTGTCCACAAGAAAAAGGGTGAGTGTTCACAGGTCTTGCTGGGGGGATTAACGACTTCTTTTACTAATCCCTATCTCTTTATTCGTTTGATCCTACAGTGGGACCAAATTAGGATCACCACCAAGGCCATGATCGACACAGGATCTTGTGGGAACTACATTGACACTAGTTTTGTTGCTTTAAATAAAATACCTATTATTTCAAAACCCAAACCTGTCTCTGTTAGTTTGATTAACGGTATTCCGTTATCTTCTGGTCCAATTACCACTCAGACACAAGCACTCCTTGCTACTGCTAACGAGTCTCATGTTGAGACCACCACGTTTGATGTGTTACCCTCACCACATTTTCCCATTATTTTGGGACTTCCCTGGTTACATATACATCAACCAACTACTGATTGGAAGACACGGTCCCTAACCTTCCCTTCTCACTATTGCGAGACCACGTGTAACCTCCAATCTCAAAAGAAAATCCTGTCCATGGTGTCAGAGGAAATTACACCACCACCATGCTATCAGGATTTATCAGAAGTCTTCCTTGAGAAAAATGCTCAAGTGTTGCCTCCCCATAGGGACTACGATTGTTCTATTGACCTACTCCCTAATAGTAAGCTACCTTTCGGTCATGTTTATCCTCTTTCTCAGGATGAACTTTCTCATCTCAAGGAATACTTGGATGAGAACTTAGCGAAAGGGTTCATTAGACCCTCTACTTCCTCTACAGCTGCAGGACTTTTCTTTGTCCGCAATAAGGATTTAAGCCTTCGGCCTATTATTGACTATAGGCAATTAAATATTATTACGATAAAGGATCGCTATCCCTTACCTCTCATCCCAGAACTGATTGAACAAGTGCGTGGAGCCACTTACTTCTCAAAGTTAGACCTTAAAGGGGCTTACAATCTCATCCGCATCCGTAGTGGGGATGAGTGGAAGACGGCATTCAGAACTAGATACGGACTATTCGAATATCTAGTGATGCCGTTTGGGTTGTGTAATGCTCCCGCAGCATTTCAGCGGTTCATAAACGACATCTTCCGAGATCTACTCGATGTCTGTGTCGTAGTATATCTGGACGATATACTCATTTACTCTCAATCCTTGTCTGAACATAAAAGACATGTAAGACTTGTGTTGTCCAGATTGCTTGCACACAACTTGTACGTAAAACTGAAGAAATGCCTATTCCATAAGGAAGAGGTGTTATTCTTAGGATACATCATATCCAAGAACAGCATCAAGATGGATATGAGCAAGATATCCTGTATTCTGGATTGGCCTGTACCAACAACTCGTAAGGCCTTACAACGATTTCTTGGATTCTCAAACTTCTATAGGAAGTTCATCAAGAACTTCTCGTCTATTGTGAGACCACTCACACAACTTACAAGTGTTAAGCAAACATTTAAATGGTCTGAAGAAGCAAATAAAGCGTTCAGCTTGTTGAAATCAAGCTTCATTACCGCTCCCATACTACGCCATCCAGACCCATCCCTCCAATACATCCTGGAGGTAGATGCGTCAAATATGGCTGTAGGAGCAGTTCTTTCCCAACGACCTACGAATACTTCACCACTTCATCCAGTTGCCTTCTTCTCTAAATCACTAAGTAACCCAGAGGTGAACTACCCAGTGGGTGAAAAAGAGTTACTTGCCATGAAGTTGGCACTGGAGAATTGGCGACATCTACTTGAGGGCACCCGGTTGCCAATACTTATATATACAGACCATAAAAACCTCCAATATCTCCAGACCAACAAGACCCTTTCCCACCGACAGGTACGTTGGTCGCTATTCTTCCTAAGATTCAATTTCTTAGTGACCTATACACCTGCAGACAAAAACAAGAAGGCAGATGCGTTATCACGGTTAACCGAAGATAACTGTGCCGAAATTCCTTCATTACCTATAATACCCCATGACCGTATTATTGGTGTTGTTCGTCCCTTAAAGGAAGAGATTCTGCACAGTCTAAGACTGGATTCACCACCACCTCAACTAAGTACTGATGCAGAAGGCTTCCGCTACTTTAACGACAAACTCTACATACCTCCCGGTATGCGTACCAAAATCTTGGAGTTATCCCATGATGTACCTATGGCAGGACATATGGGTATGACTAAGACATTTAATTTGCTCACTAGGCAATTTTGGTGGCCTGGGATGAAGACGTCTGTACAAAAATTCATTTCTTCATGTGACATCTGTGCAAGGTCCAAAATTGACACTACAAAACCTTCTGGTTTACTTTGCAGTCTACCAATACCCAAAGTTCCATGGGAAGTTGTTTCTTTAGACCTCATAGTGGAATTACCACCGTCCAAGGGATTCACTACCATCCTAGTGTCAGTGGACCATCTGACAAAAATGGCACATTTCATTCCCATTCGCAGACTACCTTCATCTAAGGAAACAGCGGAATTGCTAGTAAAATATGTGTTCAAACTACATGGAATTCCAAAGACTCTTTTATCTGACCAGGGCTCGCAGTTTATCTCTAAGTTTTGGCAAGCTCTATGTCACATACTGCGCATTGAGCGAAAACTTACTTCCCCCTATCACCCGCAGACCAACGGACAAACTGAAAGAGTCAACCAGTGTATTGAACAATATTTACGTTGCTACACCTCATACCTACAGGATGATTGGGTGGACCTCCTCCCTCTGGCAGAATTTGCTTATAACAATGCAACCCACAGTACTACTAAGCAAAGTCCGTTCTACCTGAACTATTAACCATTCTTAACTTACAAGACACAACTTTTTTAGAACTGATTCACTTGAGAGCTCCCACGATCACTCCCACTCCTTCTACCTAAATTACACTGCACCCACTGTTCTGTCCCCACCCTCTGAAGACTTTGTTGTAGCTTCCACTGATTTTTCGATTATTAATCTTTCAGACTATAAGCTGTCTCCAGAGGAAACAGAAGTTCTCTCTAAAGGTTTAAGTTTTTGCCCTAGTACAAAATTAGATCGTTTTGACTTTATAAAAGATTTGCATCTTTTCGCTCGAAAGTTGAATTTCAAAATCCTGTATGACAATGATAAATCTTCTGAGATCTCAAAATCTAAGAAAGATCCGATCCTGGATACCTTAATCTCACTACTCGAGGAAAATGAGGATCTCATTGACCGAGTAGATTTGCCCTCCCTACTAGCGAGTGTGGATACAAAGAAACCTGAGCCCCCCAATCAGGGCTTATCTTTAAGGAAAAAGTCGGATACGTTTCCCCAAACCCTCAACCCACACGTTGCCGCCTTTGTTAAATTAGTAACGAAAGAAGTTGAAAAATTACATATTAAAAAACCAACTAATACAAATACTACATTTAAACAAAGGCTTGCGATTAAAAAACTTAAGCAAAATCCATCCATTACGATTAAACAAGCCGACAAAGGCGGCAACGTCGTCGTCATGAACAATGATGACTACGTGGCAATGTGTTTGAGGATCCTTAAAAACCTCAATTGGTACAGGAGGATTCCGGCCGATATTGTTGCGAAATATCAGCTAGAATTCTACAGCCTAGTTGACTCAGCATATTTCAATACAGTGATTCCCAAACACACTTGGGAATATGTTCGTACGGCTTTCCCTGTTACCCCTACTTTTTACGCCCTCCCCAAGATACACAAAGACGCCACGAATCCACCAGGGCGTCCAATTATCTCGGGGATTGGCTCAATAACAGACAACGCCAGCAAACTGGTGGATACTTTCTTAAAGCCTTTCGTAACTGCCCTACCCTCTTTCGTGCGGGATACAATACATTTCCTGCAGAAAATTCAGGATACAATTGTTCCTGCCAATTGCCTATTAGTTACTATAGACGTCGAGGCGTTATATAGTTCTATCCCGCACGATCGGGGGCTGGCGGCAGTCAGACGCGTGTTAACGCGGGGATCCACTTTTGATGCATATGGGGAGTTCATCCTGTCCATCCTCCAGTTCATTTTGTTCCATAACGTTTTTACCTTCAACGGTTCCCACTACCTCCAGGTGCAAGGCGTAGCGATGGGCACTTGTTGTGCCCCATCCTACGCCAATCTGTACCTGGGGGAGTGGGAACATGCTCTCCTTGATGATGATGAGACTTCGATGTATACGGACCACATCATTATGTGGGTCCGATACATCGATGATATTTTTATGCTATGGCATGGACCACGGGACCTTCTGGACAAATGGATGGACAGGATGAACAAAAATGACTTTGGTTTAAATTTCACGATGAACTGTGACCTACAAAAAATAACCTTCCTTGACGTAGAGATCCACAAAAGGCGAAGATGGTGGTCTCCACAGTGGGCTCTTCCGGAAGCCCACTGCTGGAAACACCATACTCCATGCTTCAAGTTTCCATCCTCAAAGTTTGGTTAGGTCAATCCCATACAGCCAATATCTCAGGGCCAGGAGGAATTGTACCGAACTGGTACAATTCCAAAAGGCTGCTGACGATCTACAACAGAGATTGCTTAAGAGAGGATATAAAAAAACTACCCTAAAAAAAGCCTATAAAAAGGCCCTAACCAGTGATAGAGCAGTATTACTGGCACCAAAAACCTCTAAACCTGTTGAAAACACCCTTAGAATTATAACAAAATATTCGGAACAACATCTCGAAATTAAAAAGATCGTCACGAGATATTGGCATATGCTCTCTCTTGACCCTATTTTGGGCAAACATGTTACAACATATCCTCAATTCACCTACAAGAAGGTCCCCGCTTTAAGGGACCAACTTGTACAAAGTGAATTTGTGGCTCAAAAAGGGAAAGACCATTGTAAGGTGAAAGGAACCTTTATGTGCGGTACATGCAGATATTGCAGATACATGCACACGAGCAAGGACCCAATTTTACCCAACGGCCAGGTTTTTAGGCCGCAACACTTTGCCAACTGCCGCACCCACGGAGTGGTTTATTTGCTCCTCTGTGGGTGCGGATGTTTTTATGTTGGGAAAACCAAACTCGAGTTCACTAAACGTGCATGCAGACATTTAAAAAGCATACAAACACGTGACCCAGAGCTTCCATTGGGACGCCATGCCGCTTTGATCCATCCTGACAAATTTCCCAAAATCAAATTTCTGATATTGGATAGAATCCATCCAAACCCCAGAGGAGGGGACTGGAATAAGACCCTCCTCCAAATGGAGTTACGATGGATCTACCGATTAAAGGCCACCGAGCCACCAGGACTGAATGATTTCATCTCATTCAGACCGTTTCTAGATGGTTTCGCATCTGGAGGCATGGAAAGATAAACCATGCCCCTGATTTGAACATAAAAAGATTTTTTGTAATACTATGGTGACCTGTTCGAATATGCTTTGCTGACAGGCTAATGATTAATGAGTAACTAGACCAATTGCACCTTATATATCCCATGATATTGTTTTCATATTTTTTCCTTTTTTTCTTGTTTACACATTAGTGATCATCATCACTATAATTATGCGTTTTCCGCTCTTTTCTCTCTTCATTTCCCCTATCACTATGTCTACCTTATTAATTATTTGTTATTGTTGTTATACTATGTTATTACTTTAAAGAATGTTTTTGTAATTTCCTGTATATAAATGTTTAATTTATATACATGCGCTTTGTAAATACTCTGCTCCTATACCCTAGCGCTATTGTACACAAATGTTGCAGTATATTCATGAATTGTCCAATCAGGAGCTAAGTCCGTTCTTTATGTACTAATAAAATATGTATCCAATTATAAGGTTTATAAACTCCAAGGCAGTCTGTTTATATATAAATTGTTTCTCTTTTTTTCAATAATATAATCAGTTTTTTCCACTAGGATTCAGAGTTTAAATGTCTGAGACAATTACTGTCTCTAGATGTGCGTTAGGAATAGCCCGGCACGGCAAGGCGGTCGCCACCTAGTGGCGCCCGCACATTAGACGTTCATCATTCCATCCCTACCTCCATGTGAGGTTAGCGATGCACGCCTAACACACTGATCTGCGGTCCACGCAGATGGGTAGTGTTCCGTGTCGGTGGAACGCATCGGCCGCTCACGCTTCCGCCGGATATCCGGCAGGGGGCGTGTCCGGCCCCTACGTTCCAGGGAACCTTGACGGCGCTCAGCTGGATGCGTGTAATCGAGCTGAAATATGTTTCAGCTGATTACCACGCTATTTAAGCCCTGTGTACCTGCCATCAGAGCTGCTTGCTCTTTTTGCCGGACACACAGGTCTTGTGAGGGACTCCCTCCCTCTGTGAACGTTTTTCTGCTCTATCAAAGGTAAGAAAGAAATCCCATTTTTATTAGGTCTATTTAGATACCGCTGATTCATTTTTATCAGCTTGTTTAAAATTGGCTATGTATATTACGCTTAATGGAACCCTCCAGCCTCCTTATAACTAATTGGAATCTTCCCATGGCCAGTGTTTTACCACTTGGCACTATATATACATATACTGCTTATATCTATTTTGATTTTGTTCCATACAATTTCATACTTATTTTTATGTCTTGATATGCCCTATTGAAAGCAGATAAGGCTGGAGGTTATTTGTCTATTCCTCCCCCCTTCCCCCCCCCCCCCCCCCGTTTTTTTCTGCCGGCGTACTATACATGCCTATTCTTTAAATTAACCTTTGCAATAATCATGCGATCTCTATTCAGCAGATCTGCTGTTTTTTTGGGGTTCCAGCTACTCCTACCCAGCCTCCAACTGAGACTGGTTGGCACATAAACTCTGAATACCTAGGATCCTGGCAGAAACCTTTTTTCATCTCAAAAACGGCACTCTCTATGGACAACAGTGATATGCTGACCATTTGTTTTTAAACTGTCCAGGCAGGCCATTCATACTTACCACCACAGTGGATTATGTAAGTCATTGTTAAAACACTCTGCTTAATGTATGTATAGACTTATATGTTAAATATTGAAACTAATTTGTCTTGTATTGATCACCCACAGACCACCCTCCAAGGGTACCCCTGAGGAAGGAGTTCCAAGAGACTCCGAAACGCGTCGGGTTCAAACCCAGGGGTCGTGTGGTCTTTAATCCGACTGTTAGCTGTGAAGTATTCTATAGCTTGCCTTATGTTTTTATATTTTTTTGTATGATCAAATAAAATAAAGAATTGATTTTATATAATTGATTGTTTTATACTTTGGTGCCTAAAAAGTCCCACCCCTAGGGGAACCCCTTTCCTTTTTTGGTTTTGTACCTGAACTATGGGTTCCATCCCACAATTCTTCCACCACACATCCTACCATCAAGTAACCCAGTAGCCTCTGACTATCTCACCCAAATAAAAGACTCTTTGGGCTTACTTAACACCATCATCTCACATGCTCATAGCCAACAAAAGAGGTACTATGACCTCCGCAGAAGATCTTCACCTCAATATGCTATTGGGGATCTTGTTTGGCTATCTACGAGGAACTTGAGGTTGAAAATTCCTAGTAAAAAGCTTGGACCTCTATTCCTGGGACCTTTCCCAATTGAGAAGCTCATTGGGGAATCTGCAGTTCGACTCACTTTACCGGCAGATCTTAAAATACACCCCACGTTCCATGTATCTCTATTGAAGCCACATACACCCAACCAAGGGATTAGACCTACCATCGCGCCTCCACCTCCAATACAAGTTGAAGGTGGAGAAGAAATTGAGATTAAAGAAATTTTGGATTCTCGTATCCACAGAGGAAAGCTCCAATATTTCATAAGATGGAAAAATTATGGTCCCCAAGATGACACCTGGTTGGATGCTTCTGACGTCCACGCACCCAGGGTTATACGAAGGTTCCACTCCAAATACCCGGAGAGACCAGTGTTATAGGCCTTCCGGAGCCGGCCTTAGGGGGGGGTACTGTAAGATCCTGGTACCTGCGGTACCCTTCCAGCCTATTATTTGTACATTACGTTCCACCATATAGATAGGTGGAACGCATCTAGTACCTGTCCCTTTAAATTCCATGACCTCATCAGTGAGTGCCGCTCTGAGCGGCTATTTCAACCGCCGGCATTCACTCACATGTGTTCGTGCAAACCGCTTGCTACAGCATTACCTAACGCTGCCGAATCCACCAGCTATTCCCTAATACCTGGATTAACCGAAGACTTGCTACAACATCTTGTATCTCGCTACAAGATCATTACCTCACCGCCGGAACCCTCTCCTTACAAACCTACCAGTGATAAGTACCCCACAGGGGAATACCTTCCTAATCTACTTTCACTACTACTCTGCTTACTAAAGACTATTGCTACTCTAAGAACTATACTATTACATCTAACATCTGCACCGCTACTTAGATTGCAAGCTCTTGAGCCTATTACCATCTTGTCACTGCACTAGCCTAGCATCTCCTGTACACTTCATCTGCTCTTCACTACCACCTGTTACCTGTACATGATTGCTATCCTAAGTGCTTACTATCACCATCTGTCACCTCTTACCATTGCTATCACTATCCACGCCTGTCCCCTCAGTATCACCTCTATACTTTCACATATAAACATATCACTCCAGGAACATCTTTAATGAGTGTCTGTGTTTGTGTATGTGCTTGCTGAGACAGGCTGATGCACAATGATGAGTCTCCTGTACACTTCATCTGCTCTTCACTACCACCTGTTACCTGTACATGATTGCTATCCTAAGTGCTTACTATCACCATCTGTTACCTCTTACCATTGCTATCACTATCCACGCCTGTCCCCTCAGTATCACCTCTATACTTTCACATATAAACATATCACTCCAGGAACATCTTTAATGAGTGTCTGTGTTTGTGTATGTGCTTGCTGAGACAGGCTGATGCACAATGATGAGTCTTGAGAGTTGGATATGGTAGTTCAACACATCTCTACATGACTACTGAGTGTAACTTCCGCAGCTGCAAATCCACACCACACAAATAAACGCCGGAGCGTTACACCCTGGTTCTTTTGACCACAAAACTGGTCTTTTTGATTGTGATAACTTCAGCTAGAAGGGTATCAGAACTAGCAGCTCTTTCTTGTAAAGAGCCATTCTTGATTTTTCATCAAGATAGGGTGATTCTATGTCCACACCCAGGTTTTTTGCCCAAGGTGGTGTCCACCTTTCATTTGAATCAGGACATTATACTACCTTTCTTTTTTCCAGATCCCCACTCAGAGGAGGAAAAGTTATTCCATTCTCTTGATGTAATGCATGCACTTAAGTTTGGGCACATCACCATCAAGCCTCTATGGCTCAGATTTGCAAGGCCGTGACCTGGTCGTCGGTGCATATGTTCACTTGTTTCTATCGAGTGGATGTTAGATCCCAGGAGGAATCTGAATTTGGCCGCAGTGTTCTGCAGGCAGCAGTGTAATCCTTTTGGTGGTCAGATGGCGGTATTTTTTGGTGTCCCCCTCCCCTCAGATGCATTGCTTTGTGACATCCCATATGTTATGATTTAAGGCTCTGTGATGTACTTCAAGAAATGGATTTTATAGGCAAGTCTGTATTAAAAAATCCATTATTTTTTGTTTTTAGCAGAGACCCTAGAGAATAAAATGGTGGGTGTTGCAATTTTTTTAGGTCACACAGTATTTGCACAGAGGTTTATCAAACACAATTTTTTTGGAAAAAAAAAAAAAAAACGGTGTCATGAATAATAAAAACAAAGCAGTAACGTTAGCCCAATTTTTTTGTATAATGTGAAGAATGATGTTACACTTACACGTAAATAGATACCCAACAGGTCACGCTTTAAAATTGTGTCTGCCCGTGAAATGGCGGCAAACTACGGTGCTTAAAATTCTCCACAGGCAACGCTCTAAACTCCTTTACAGGTTACCAGTTTAGCGTGGCACAGGAGGTCTGGTGCTAGAATTATTGCTCTCGCTCTGACATTCGCAACAATACGCGATTACCGTTTACATGTGCGTGCGGGAGTAACATATGCAGTCGCATTTGCGCGTAAGCATGGTGGGATGGGGCCTTTAAAAATGTTATTTATTTTATACAAACATTTTTTTTTTGTACAAACTTTATTGCTATTATAAGGATTGAACAACATCCCTTGTGACAGCATGGGCCATGACAGGTCCTCTTTATGGAGAAATTTGGGGTCTATTAGACCCCAAATCTCTCCTCTGGCCTCCCATGTAGCCGATCAGACCGAGATCGGTCTGATTGGCTGCTTCTCTGGCTGCTGGTGGCCAGGTAAACAAAGGGGCAGAACCAGAAGAGACGAATACTCGTCGCTCCTGGTTTCCAGAGAGAGGGGAATGACATCAGTTCCTCTCTCTATGTACAGGGCAGCCATTGTGCCCGGCCTCCGCCATGGGACTGGAGAGGTGGCGGTGGTACCTCTTCCGCCACCCGCAGAAGTGATCCAGTGACTAATTAGTCACTTAAATCACTTCTGCCTGAAAGGGGATCGCCGGCTGCAAACAATTATACCGGGATGATGCCTGTAGTTGCCGGCATCATCCTGGTATAACCACTGAAACCCAAAGACGTTCCCACCTTGGGTGGGAAGTGGTTGAAGTGTTACTAAACCCACAACAGTAAAATCAGACTGTATATGCAGTAAAGCATGCGGGTTATACTCACTGTGGAACCTAAGGGGTTAATCCTCCACAAAAAGGCTGTTTAATCCTGTCTTCTCTGATCCTACCCTTCTTCCACTGTCCCCAAACCATCTCCTGATAACACAATCTATGGAGTCAGGCTGCACATGCTCAGTTTGGTGTGTACTGCTAGACCCATCCCGAGGGTCAGGGGTCCTGCAGTCTGATAGGACAGTCAGAAATCTCCTCCTACAAGCTTTAACCAGTGCTTGGCTGGACACTGACAGACGTCACAAGACTGCTATATACTGCTGATGAGAAAAGGTATTTAGCAGTTTATATTTACTAAAACGAATACATTTCCATGTTCTGTATACTGTGGGAGACAAGATACAGTGAATGCAGGCTCCTGGGTTTAAGGCAGTGATGGCGAACCTTGGCACCCCAGATGTTTTGGAACTACATTCCCCATGATGCTCATGCATTCTGCAGTGTAGTTGAGCATCATGGGAAATGTAGTTCCAAAACATCTGGGGTGCCAAGGTTCGCCATCGCTGCTTTAAGGTCTCATTCCCCTTTTTTTTTTTTTAATTGCCCCCTGGTGCGGTTTAATGTGCATGAAAATGCAAGTGTTTTGCAGATGTTTCCGGGACTGCCGTTTAGAATTCATGGCACCCCCGTGCGCCCGTTTTTCCTGCAGATTGGGCAATTAATCGCACATTCCGGACCCGCACATATGTGACTCTAGGCTTTTAGCTGTATGCCGTTATCTGATTGTTTTTTTTTTTTTTTTTATATAAAAGAGACATACTCACCGTCATGCGCAGACAGTGTGCACGGTGCAGGCGATGGGCTGCGGTCACAAGGCCAGTGGGTGGAGCTTGCTGTGCCAAACCGCGTTCAGGCAGCGTGGAGGATGGTTATTATCAATAAGTGACAACAGCAGATCACCTCACCCACCCCTTCTCTGCTCACACACCTTTGCTGTTATAGGTGACAACCCTGAAGCAATTTCACTGCTGTAAAAAGACCGTTGTCACCCTATTGAAGGAAGTTGAAGGAGGGCAGATTTATTGGCAGAATCTGCCAGGTATCTTTTCAGGTTTCAGGGGGCACTTTGGGGACCGGAGCCTGACTTAGGACCACAACAGGAAGCCTACATCACAAATCTAATCTTACTTCATGCCTACGTAGGCGGCTACCATACTTTCCCGCTATCCCATTAGCTGGACCGGGCGCGTCACCATAGCGACAGGCCGGCCCCTCTCGCCGTGTGGGCATGGCTGAGCTAGGCCAATAGCCCGCAGAAATGCCAATCATCTTTCCGGCGCACGCGCACTACAGGAACAGAGCGTTAGCATGAGCAAGCGAGAGAGTAACTGGCCAATGGGGCTGTGTATATTGTGCGGGCTGCCCGGGGCTGGGAAGTCTACCTTGGCAGCCGCAATGAAACAGAAGGAGAGCCCGTACACTACTGTCTTATTGTCGTATGACGAGATCATTGCAGAGGATGCTTTTGAAGGAGAATCGCTCTGCGAGTCTCGCGGGGTTTCCTGCCAGTCTTCGGAACCGGGCGGAAGAGAAGTAAGTGAACTGACCAATAAAAAAGCTATACTTCAGCCTGTCAGCCAATCAGGGCTTATGAAACAGTCACTTGCTTCTTCCCTCACTAAAGATGGCGTTTGCTAACTCAGTATGAGTCTGTGTAGCCAACTGTTGTGGGCAATGTGCACAAATTGCTGGGGAACGTTGAGTAGTGTTAGGCGAAAACCGTAATGTGTTATTAATTAGCTTGTATTTACTAACAATTCATATCAGTATATTTTTATATTTCTCTGTTTAATTTCTTTAGGACTAAGCCTTTTTCTGACGTTTACAAGTAAAAATCATCATTTTTTTTTTTTTGCTAGAAAATTACTTAGAATTCCCAAACATTATTAATATATTTTTTTAACACAGACCCTAGAGAATAAAATATTGGTCGGTATAATATTTTATGTCACACTGTATTTGCGCAGCGGTCTTTCAAACGCATTTTTTGGGGGAAAAAATACATTTTAATGAATTAAAAAAAAAAAACAAAAAAAAAAAACAGTAAAGTTAACGCAATTTTTTTTGGATAATGTGAAAGATTATGTTACGCCAAGTAAAAAGATACCCAACATGTCATGCTTTAAAATTGTGCACGTTTGGCAACAAACTATAGTACTTAAAGCGGTTGTATACTGTCCCACTGCATCGGCCAGCAAAAGGAAAGGCTTTTCTTAGCAGTCTTTAGCTGCTTTAGGGCTCCTTCCCTAAACCCAACACAGCAGCCAGAGGAAGTTGCACACATGTCACGGCATAAATAATACCCCATGTTGCATCCTGGTGGCCAGGCCATGACCTATCAGGCAATAGTACAGGAAGTAAACCCTCCTCTGCAAGTTGTACCTATAGGTAAGCCTATGAAAAGGCTTACCTATAGGTACTGTAAATATCTTCTAAACATGTACCGTTTAGGAGATATTTACCTTACATGCAGCCAGTGACGTCACTGGCGCATTCGCTCTGAACAAACGGCCGTTGGTGCCGTTCCTTCAGAGCCCCTCGCCGTGACCGTCGGCTCCCGTGCGGGAGTGACATAATCGCAGGTCCGGCCAATCAGATGGCTGGATGCCGCGAACCCGGAAGAAGGATGACAGAACATATCACCCATGGGAGAAGTGAGCGGTCGGTGCTTCGTTCTAAGGTAAGTATATCATAATGAGCTAGTATGCGATGCATACTAGCTCATTATGTGTTTGTCTTTCAGGTGTACATTTTGAAAAAAAAAAAAAATTCTGAGGTTTACAACCTCTTTAAGGGTTAAAAAATATGTCTCTGAGGAGGTGAAATATCGCCTTCCAGCTCCCGTCCTGAAAAGCTAGCTACCTTTTTAGAGGGGTGGCAGGGGGTGCCACAAATGTAACGGAACCCTTAGGACTCGTTCAGTCCTGCAGCTGAGGGATGTAAAGACTGCTGTGCAGATGAGCTGTAAACGACACATTGCACTGTAACCCTTTTTTTTCCCATTAAGTTCTATTGGCTACAGCACGGTGCGATGTGGTGGATTGTGTCACGCCATGCTATCCATGTACTGCATGCCATCCTTTTTTCCAGCACACGCCACATCAACCTTGTCTGTGCATTGGGCAACACGCATCTGGTGTGAACAGCGCTTAAGAGGCACCTGTAGATAAAAAAAAAAAAAAAAAACTGTGCAGCTCTGACTAAAGTTGGATAATGCCATATACAGTGCCTTGAAAAAGTATTCATACCCCTTGAAATTTTGTCATGTTACAACCAAAAATGTAAATGTATTTTATGTGATAGACTAACACAAAGTGGGACATAATTGTGAAGTGGAAGGAAAATGATAAATGGCTTTCAAATTTTTTTTACAAATAAATATGTGAAAAGTGCGGCGGGCAATTGTGTTCAGCCCCCTTTACTTTGATACCCCTAACTAAACTCTAGTGGAGCCAATTGCCTTCAGAGGTCACCTAAGTAGTAAATAGAGTCCATCTGTGTGTAATTTATTCTCAGTATGAATACATATGTTCTGTGAAGCCCTCAGTGGTTTGTTAGAGAACCTTGGTGAACAAACAGCATCATGTAGGCCAAGGAACACACCAGACAGGTCAGGGATAAAGTTGTGGAAAAGTTTAAAGCAAGGTTGGGTTATAAAAAAAAAAAAAAAAAAAAATAGCCCAAGCTTTGAACATCTCACGGAGCACTGTTCAATCCAACATCTTAAAATGAAAGAGTATGGCACAACTGCAAGCCTACCGAGACATGTCCGTCCACCTAAACTGACAGGCCAGGCAAGGAGAGCATTAATCAGAGAAGCAGCCAAGAGGGCCATGATAACTTAGGAGGAGCTGCACAGATCCACAGCTCAGGTGAATGAACCATTGTTGAATGAAAGCCATAAAAAGTTCAGTTTGTAATTTTCAAGAAGCCATGTAGGGGGGACACAGCAAACACGTGGAAGAAGGTGCTGTGGTCAGATGAGACCAAAATTGAACTTTTTGTCCTAAAAGCAAAATGCTATGTGTGGGGGAAAACTAACACTGCACATCACCCTGAACCCACCATCCCCACTGTGAAACATGGTGGCGGCAGCATTATGTTGTGGGAATGCTTTTCTTCCACAAGGACAGGGAAGCTGGTCAGAGTTGATGGGAAGATGGATGGAGCCAAATACAGGGCAATCTTAGAAGAAAACCTGTTAGAGTCTGCAAAAGACTTGAGACTGGGGTGGTGGTTCATCTCCTAGCAGGACAACGGCCCTAAAAATACAGCCAGGGCTACAATGGAATGGTTTAGATCAAAGCATATTCATGTGTTAGAATGGTCTAGTCAAAGGCCAGACCTAAATCCAAGAAAAGACTTTAGAATTGCTGTTCACAGACGCTCTCCATCCAATCTGACAGAGCTTTAGTTATTTTGCAAAGAAGAATGGGCAAATATTTCACTCTCTCTAGATGTGCAAATCTGGTAGAGACATTCCCAAAATGACCTGCAGCTGTAATTGCAGTGAAAGGTGGTTCTACAAAGTATTGACTCAGGGTGGCTGATTACAAATCAACGCCAATTTTCAGATATTTATTTGTCAAAAACTTTGAAAACCATTTATCATTTTCCTTCCACTTCACAATTATGTGCCTCTGTGTTGGTCTATCACAAAAAATCCCAATAAAATACATTTACGTTTTTGGTTGTAGCGTGACGTGTCAAAAAATTTAGATTTTTACATTTTTTTTTTGAGAATTTCATATAAAAAAAATGTGAAAAATATTATTTTTTTCTAAATTGTAGATTTTTTTTTTGTTTATAGCGCAAAAAATAGAAATCGCACAGGTGATCAAATACCACCAAAAGAAAGCTCTGTTTGTGGGAAATAAAGGACATCAATTTCATTTAGGTACAGCTTCGCACGACCGCGCAATTGTCTGTTAAAATCACGCAGTGCCGAATCCCAAAATAGGCCCTGGTCTTTGAGCAGCCAAAACCTCCAGGGCTTAAGTGGTTAACAGAAACGAAGAAACTTTTTTTTTTCACATTTTCCGGTCTTTGTTCATTTGTTTAGCAAAAAATTGGCTCCTGCTGCTATCAATCAAATCTTGTGGGGAGGGAACAGGGGTGGGGCCAGGCTGCGCTGTGTGTGTCGATGAACGCACACAGTCCAGCTCGGGATTAAGTATGCATGAGTGCCCCCCATGGCAAGCGACTTGCTATAGGGGCATTCAGAAGGGAGAAGGAGCTGAGAGCACCAACAGGGGACCTGAGAAGAGGAGACTCGGTGTTGCTTTGTGCAAAACCCTTGCAAAGGGCAGGTAATTATGACATGTTTATTACTAAACAAACAAAAAAACACCTTTACAATCACTTGTAAAGTAAGTTGTAACTTTTTTCTTAGTGCATAGCTGTGCAGCTCACACTATATATGTATTAAATGCCTTGTATCTTGTGCCCTGTTTTGCAGCATTCCCTGTGGAAACAGTACCGCCAGCAACTCCTGCAGTGCCTGGAACATCTTATAGTGTCCGTGTCCAGCTCCTCTCTTCTACAAGCCCCCAGTGACATCAAAGACAGTTTGTGGAAACGGTTTTGCCAATGCCTGGCATGTCAAGGCTTAATCTCTGCCTCAAGTTCGAACTTGGAGTTCCAGCATTTTTGTATTAATCCGGTACATTTTCCTTTGTACTTCATACTAGATGATAATTTCTATTATCAGAGCATGCGGTATGAGGTATATCAGCTGGCACGGAAGTGTAAGTACTTTCCATTCATTATTGACTTTCCAGATTAGACATTCTATCCTCACAATCTCTATAGCTTGGTCACACATCCAATACAAGGGTGCTTTACGTTTGTTTGCTTTGAGCTTTTGTCCCTGGTATAGAAAGGGGTCAGGAGGCCCTAAAGCTACTCTGTCCAAACTCTGCAGATAGTAGACTGGTGGGATTCCAGGTGGGAAATAGGATAGAAGAGAAGATGTGATCCCCAAACAAGGATAATCTTAGGTTTATTCACTTTCAGCTGGTGTCCCAGGTTTGAACAGAGGGTATGGAGCCTCAGAGCTTCTCCATTTAAACTCTGCAGACACTGGATTGGGGAGATATGGAGTGGAAATTGAGTTTGAAGAGAAGGTCTCATTCAAGAACAAGGATAGATTTAGGATTATTCACTTTCAGCCCATGTCCCTGGTATATTCGGAGGTTATAGAGCATTGAAGCGTCTCTGTCTTAATTCTGCAAACAGTGGATTGGTGAGATTCGGAGTGGGAATTAGGATTGAAAAGAAGGTCTCATTCTGATAGAAGAGTGCCATTAGATTTATTCACTTTCAACTCAAGTCCTTGGTATGGACAGAGGAAATATGGCCTCGGAGCTTCTCCATCTAAATTTATCAGGCAGTGGATTGGTTGGGTTCAGGTTGGGAATTGGGAATATGGCCAATGAAGGTTTTATTGAGATTTTTAGGAAGTCTTAAAGAAGACTTTTCATTAAAATTTAGTTTAATGGCATTTACCTCCGTAGGGGACCAGGTTAATTTAGACTTGGTCCTATTCAAATCTGTCCCTTTAGATTCTAAGCAGCGTGGTTGGACAGGTTTCCCTACCCCATCTGACAATGCCTCTAGGAAGGAGACAGATTTGTGATTGACAGCTCTGGTCTCTGCCAGCAGGGACAGCTCTGGAGACTAGCACTGCCTTTCCCAGTTGCAGGGCTGTGTGTCTATCAGCAGCTGAATCTAAACCTACAGAGCCTTACTGATGGATCACACAGAACTGCAGCACTGAGTGATCTTTGAGTTTTATGAATGAACAACTGTGCTGGCATGCAATGTTATACACTACACTGGTCCCATCATCGCTGATCGTTCATTCATAAAAGTAAAAGCTAACACAGTGCTGCAGCTCTGTGTTATCCATTGGCTACGCTATGTATGTTTAGATGCGGCTGCTGATAGACACAGCGCCACAGCTCTAAGTGATCTGTCACAATTATGAATGAAGATCAGCTCTGCTAGATCAATCGTAATAGTAAAAGTAAAACTGGGGCTCTGTGTAATCTATCTGCAGCTGCTTTTACTTCACAAAGTGCACCGGCCGGTATGTTACACAGAGCCGCAACTTCAAGTAATCTTTTAATAATATGAATGAGCAAGCAGCACTGATTG
The DNA here is from genome assembly GCF_965119305.1 of Pelophylax lessonae. Classification (NCBI taxonomy): domain Eukaryota; kingdom Metazoa; phylum Chordata; class Amphibia; order Anura; family Ranidae; genus Pelophylax; species Pelophylax lessonae. The sequence continues at coordinate 78,350,339 of NC_138776.1, read as the reverse complement.
TTTATCCATAATAGTGATATATCACTCAGTTTGAGGGGGTGCGCGTCTGTGCTGACTGTACCTCCTTGTAACGAGACCCTTGCTCGCTCGCTTCCGCTCTCCCGAAACTCCTCTGTTTCTAGTGAGTCAGCTTGCAGATTGCAACGTCTGATGGTTCGGTCAACCAAGGATCCGGGATCCGAACTACAGCTATGTGCCGTTCGGAATCCATTAGAACAAACACCAAGCAGGCTGTATGTAAGTTCAAACAGGAAGACAATTTATTGGAAGCACACTTTTATACAGAATTTGGAACATCCTGCCCCCAACAACCGCTTTCCCATTGGTCAATTGCACAGTACATGCCGTTCTCCTTCAGGTCCTCCTTAGCCATGCAAATGAGGACTTGAAAATGAGTCAGCAGGGATTGGTTAAGGACTGTGATGTGTAATGAGACAGAAGCCTCCAGGGGGCAATCAATGTAAACAATAGCCAGACACGGAACAATGGTTCCATAACGAGCCCCCCTAATACACATTACTCTGAGTGTCAATACATCCCTTAGCAGACAACAGGTGAGTTCATTAGCACACCTGACAATAGGTGAATGGAAAGCCACCTCAGACAAAAGCAACATTGTTAGACAGTCTCCTCATTTAACTTCCTGGAATGACCTTATTAGGAGTTGTACTTCCTGGCCAAAGACCTCATGGCAAATGGGAACAAATCTCAATATTTCTACATGGAGACCTTGCTGACAAATATGAAGCAATCCAAACCATCACCCATCTGTCCTTAAATTCCAGTGACGGTGAACACTGTCACACTCCTTCTATGGGAATACCCATAATTTGGGTTTAAAATGGGGGAAGAGTGGGGAAGGATTAGATCTTCTGTTGGGTTTTCAATGCAATTTGGGGCTCTGTTTGGGAGATTTGCCATCACAATAAAAAAAAGGTGTTACTAGTTTAGAAATGAGGGAGAATCTGAAACGGGGACAAAGACAGAAATAAAAGGGCTAACGTGTGTGTGTGTATGTATGTATGTATGTATGTATGTATATACATATATATATATTATATATATAACTGTGTGTGTATATAGATTTCTTGTCTGGTGAATCTAACTAGCTGAGCCCCTGACATCAGTGAGATCCTAATAGAGGTTTCCTGCTCTGTCCTGAACTAAACATGTTTTAGCTAGGAATACAACATGCTAATATTAGGAAAAATGCACTGCTCTGCTTGTGTATTCATCATTGTTTCATCTTTCTCAGATTCTCTGGGATTCTGTCAGTTGTATCTGCAGTGCTCAACTGAAAACTGCTTGCAGAGGAATAAAGACAGACAACACCCTGTATTGGATAAGACAATCCTGCTGATGGAGAGGAAAATCGAGAAGCCCAATCCTGAGAAGAACACCTGGGAAGAGAACAGTCTTTTCCTGGACAGCTCTGGAGGAGGCATAGTAGATGAGTAAGGATGGAAAGCACTTGCTATGTAGGTTCCTGTATGTGACATAGACCGTATCACTGCATATGTATGTACTCTGAATAATTTTATATATATATTAGGGATAGACCATTTTGGTTTTCCAGGGCCGATACCGATATTTTGGTCACAAAGTATCGGTATCGGCCGATTAGGCCCGATATTCTGCACATCCAATGCAGAGTGACCAGTGCCCCCATCCAATGCAGAGTGACCAGTGCCCCCATCCAATGCAGTGACCAGTGCCCCCATCCAATGCAGAGTATTGTAAAAAGTATTCATACCCCTTGAGATTTTCCACATTTTGTTATTTAACAACCAAAAATGTAAATGTATTTTTTGGGGATTTTATGTTATAGACCAGGCATGTCCAACCTGCGGCCCGGAACCTCAGGCAATGCGGCCCACTAGCCCCTGACAATTTATTTTTTTTGCTGGGGAGGAAGGAAGTTGGGTCAGGGGCACGGCCACAGTGGCTTCCAACTAACGGTATGCAGAGGCTGCCTCGGAGGGGAGGGAGGAGGGGGGTGGGAGGCGAGCATGTGCAGCGTTTCTGACTCCTACCAGCAGGACCACTTCAGATCACTGAAGTGGTCATGGTGGTTAGAGTGTTCCTTTAATATCTCTCGGAATCAGTATACAGAGGTGTACTTCTTCTATTTCATTTGATCATCCTCTAGTTGTGTTAAATTAGTGCGGGAGGGGGGCGCGGCAGCGCGGAAAGGGAGTGCGGCAGCGTTTTATTACTTATATACCTTAACTATAGTATATATTTTATATGCGGCCCGAGAAAATTTCTCTACACTCAATGTGGCCCAGAGAAGCCAAAAGGTTGGACACCCATGTTATAGACCAACACAAAGTGGCACATAATTGTGAAGTGGAAGGAAAATGATAAATGGCTTTCAGAATTTTTTACAAACAGTAATTATATGAGAAGTGTAGTGTGCATTTGTATTCAGCCCTCCCTCAAGTCTTTTACAGACTCTTAACAGGTTTTCTTCTAAGATTGCCCCTGTATTTGGCTCCATCCATCAACTCTGACCAGCTTCCTTGTCCCTGCTGAAAAAAAGCATCCCCACATCATAATGCTGCCACCACCATGTTTCACGGTGAGGATGGTGTGTTCGGGGTGGTGTGCAGTGTTCGTTTTCAACCACACAACGTTTTGCTTTTAGGCCAAAAAGTTTTGGTCTCATCTGACCAGAGCACCTTCTTCCACCTGTTTGCTGTGTCCCCCACTTAGGTTCTCGCAAACAAGACTTCTTGTGGCTTTCTTTCACCAATGACTTTCTTCTTGCCACTCTTCTTAAAAGGCCAGATTTCTGGACTGCACTACTAGTAGTTGTCCTGCGTACAGATTCTCCCACCTGAAATGTGAAGCTCTGCAGCTCCTCCAGAGTTACAATGGGCCTCTTGGCTGCTTCTCTCATTAATGCTGTCCTTGCCCAGCCTGTCCGTTTAGGTGGACGGCCATGTCTTGGTAGGTTTACAGTTGTGTCACACTCTTTCCATGATGGATTGAACAGTGCTCCGTGAGATGAGTTTGGGATGGAGGAACTTGACTGGACAGAGTCAACCCGATAGAACACCTTTGGGATAAATTAGAGCGGAGACTGCAAGCCAGGCCTTCTCTCCAACATCAGTGTCTGACCTCACAAATGTGCTTCTGGAAGAATGGTCAAACATTCCCATAGACACAATCCTTGCGAACAGCCTTCCCAGAAGAGTTGAAGGTGTTATAGCTGCAAAGGATGGGCCAACTCAATATTGAACCCTACGGACCGGATGCCATTAAAGTTCATGTGTGTGTGTTGTGTGTGTTGTGTGTGTGTGTGTAAATGCAGGCGTCCCAATATTTTTGGCAATATAGTGTATGTATGCATATTACATATCAGAACTTTGAAGATTTTTGCTATGTCTTTCATCCCCACTCTTTTTAGGGCCAATCTGCATCCTATTTCTTGATCATATAGAAAACTATAGTGATTAATCTCTGGTGGACATATGGAGCATTCATAAAACAAACACAAAGAGGAACAAAGCAAAGTGTGCCAAAATTTTCTCAGATGTCTCATGTTCATACACCCCCCCCCCCCCTCCTTGATACAGCTTATCCATTCATCCATAGAGATCTACACTTCTATATGGCAGAGCTTCTCAGTTGCTGATACATGTACTCCTGATCGCTTCAACAAGTACTTCTGCCTATTTAAAAACAATAAAGGAAATGCTTTTCTCTATATTTTATTATTTTTAAAGTTAAGTCATAAGGGTTTGCCTGGAGAACTCTATCAAAGGGCTAGAAAATGGTGACAAAGATACCGCTCTGTACTGTCCTGCTCATTATTATTATCCTATTTGACAATGTAAAAATACCAGGGTGTCTACAATTGTATCCATTGCTAGCAACATAAAAGATAAGTATTTGTGCACTACTTTACTGATCTGTACTGGGCAAAGCTTTAAAGGAAGGTATCCGGACTAAAACTTCTATTTGCTGGTCAGTAATAGAATGCAGATACTAATCTGATATATCTGAGTATCATTGACTTTAAAGCTGAATTCCAGGTATAGATATTTTTGCCTAGTTATATAGGTTCAGCTTGGACGAATGTAAGTATGCATATTCCATACCTGGATGATTCCTTTTGGAAGCTGGAAATCACTGTAGTAGGCACTGCTACTACACTGATCTCTGCTAGCTTCCAGGTTTTGTGCTGAGCAGCTGCTTAGTGAGCACAGGGGGTCACCCTTTCGTCTTTACATCACCATCCCGCCTCTCTGCTTCATCCAATCAGAGAATGCTTTGCATTCATTGGAAAAAGCAGTGTGTTATCTGAACAGCGCCTGTGCTGAGTGGGTGACCTCCTGTGTTTACTAAGCAACAGGGCAATATCGGCCAGGTATGGAACATGCATACTTAGATTTGTTCCAAGCTGGACCTTTGCAATTATGAAAAAATGTCCATACCTGAATTTTAAAATATCACTGGGAGTAATGCAAAGCTGTAACTACAGCATGTTTTTCTTTTCAGTCCACTAGAGTTGTGTTCATGTTTTGCTGTTGCTTTTAACAGGTGTAGTTATGTTGCACTATTAAAATCAGAACTAAAGTCTCTAAATACTAATTTATGTATAACAAAATAAAAAATACGAGTTATGTGAATTCCAGCATTATAGTGTCTCTAGTGTTGCAGATTTATATACTTGGTACATGAACAGCGTCATCTAGTGGGTGAAGTGGTGCTTCAGGGCTGTTCTTGGAAAATGGATTTTGTTAAAGGGGACCTTTCACTAAAATTGCCCTAACCTATTTATTACCTCCATGTCACCCTCCTAAAGATTGCTAACTAAACATAAAAAAAAAAAAAAAAAAAAAGAACAACTTCAGACCCCCACAATAGACCTCTCAGTGCCTTCCTGCAGGCTCTTGGGAAACTTGAGAGTTCAACATCTCACACTCCTACTCAGTGCTGGGAGTTATACATGTGGGGTAGGGATCGACCGATATCGTTTTTTCATTGCCGATACTGATATTTTGGTCATCGCGTATCAGTATCAGCTGATATTTTCGTACATTTTTTTTTCTTTTTTTTTAACTTGACAGGTACTCTTGTGGAGGGATCTGGGGGTCTAAAAGACCCCAAACCCCTCCTCGGCACTTAAAAGCATCCAAAACGCCAAGTTTGGGTGTTTTAACCATTTGCTGACTGCCTAACGCAGATCTACGTCGGCAGTCAGCCCCTCACAGGCAAAGCGACGTAGGTCTACGTCGCTAGCTTGTGAGGGTCTAGGGAGCGAGCGCGCGCCGCCGGAGGCGCGCTCCCGCTCGGTCACGCACCCCCCCCCCCCCGGCGCGTGTGACTGGCGGACCCGATGTCCGCCGGTCACTCTGCGATCGTCGGGGGAGAGGGAGAAAGTCAGGCGGCTTGTGTAAACAAGCTGCCTGTCATTCTCCCCTGTGTATGAAGGATGATCATACGGTTCTACTATGTAGAACCGTTGATCACTGTTCATACATCTGAAGCCACAGCCAATCACAGTATAAAGCACGCCACTAGGGACACACACATAGTTACATAGTAGGCGAGGTTGAATAAAGACAATAGTCCATCCAGTTCAACCTGTGTAGGTGTGTGTGACTGTAATCATCTAACATAGCCCTCAATCTCCTGATCCTTGAGATGTAAGTCTAAGAGTCTTTTGAAAGTCACCATACTACCCGCAGAAACCACCTCTTGTGGTAGACAATTCCACAATCTTGTAGCCCTAACAGTAAAGAACCCCCCACGTTGCCTGAGGTTAAAACGCTTCTCCTCTAATCGCATTGTATGTCCTCGAGTCCTCATGTAATTCCTTCGAATGAACAGCTTTTCTTCTAAGCTGAGATCCCCATTAAGATATTTATAAATTGCTATCATGTCCCCTCTCAGACGTCTTTTCTCCAGGGAAAATAAATCGAGCGATTGCAGCCGCTCTTCATAGGTAAGGTCCTCCAACCCCCTAATCAGTTTAGTTGCCCTTCTCTGGACTTTCTCCAGCTCCAACACATCCCTCCTGAGGACTGGCGACCAGAACTGGACAGAATACTCCAGATGCGGTCGGACCAGAGTTTTATAAAGTGGAAGGATTATAGTCTTATCTCTGGAATACATCCCTTTCTTTATGCATGCTAATATTCTGTTGGCTTTGGAAGCTGCCGCTTGGCATTGCATGCTGTTGCCTAATCTATCATCAACTAAGACTCCCAAATCTTTCTCCATTTTTGATTCCCCCAAGGGTTCCCCTCCTAACGTGTATTGTGTTTTTATGTTTTTGGTCCCCAAGTGCAAAACCTTACACTTCTCCACATTAAACCTCATTTGCCATGTCGTTGCCCACTCCGTAATTTTGTCCAGGTCATTCTGTAGGATATCTGCTTCATGCTGTGCAGTTATTGCCCTGGCCAATTTTGTGTCATCTGCAAAAACTGATAACGAACTACTGATCCCTTCCTCAATGCTGTTTATGAATAAATTGAACAAGGTTGGTCCCAGGACTGAGCCCTGGGGCACCCCGCTTACTACCTCAGACCAGTCTGAGTATGCGCTGTTTCAAAGCCCCTCCCTTTCAAAAAAAGTTAACCCCTTCACTGCCAGTGTATTTTTACAGTAACAGTGCATATGTATAGCACTGATTACTGTAGAAATGTCACTGGTAACCCCAAAAGTGTCAAAAATGTCAGTCAAGGGTCCGATCTGTCCGCCGCAATGTCGCAGTACCGCAAAAAAAAAAATCGCGTTAAAAAAAAAAAAAACAACAAAAATGACAAAAATCTTTCCCTTTGTTAGTAAACGCGATAACTTTTGCGCAAACCAATCAAAATACGCTTTTTGCGATTTTTTTTTTTTTTTTTACCAAACATAGGTAGCATAAAACAAATTGGCCGAAAATGTTAAAAAATTTTGATTTTTACATTTTTTTGGGGGGGGAATTTCATAAAAAAAAAATGTGAAAAATATTGCTATTTTTGCAAAATTGACGCTCTTTTTTTGTTTATAGCGCATGATCAAAAAATCGCACAGGTGATCAAATACCACCAAAAGAAAGCTCTGTTTGTGGGGAAAAAAAGGACGCCAAATTCGTTTAGATAGTGTCGCACGACCACGCAGTTGTCCGTTAAAGTCACGCAGTGCCGAATCGCAAAATACCCCCTGGTCAGGAAGGGGGTAAAATCTTCCGGGGCTTAAGTGGTTAAATGCTGTCATTTTTTTAAATCTGGCGCCAGTACCCGGAAGTGATGTCATGACATCACTTCCGGGTTTTTGCATGGAGACCCGATCGGAGCTGAATTCGGCTTTGATCGGGTCTTCGGCGCCCGTGCAGGTTGGTTGCCCAGGTCTCCTGGTGGGACGGAAGACCCAGGCGAGCCGCGGAAGGGGGGGGGGCGTCCCCTCCTGCTCCTTGTAAGGACAGCGAGCGGCTTCTCAGCCGCAGCGGTTGTCATTACAAGACAGCCCACCGTCGGCTATGGATGCCGGAACCGGGGTGATGCCTCTAGCTGCAGGTATCACTCCGGTACAGCACTTTCCAAAATATCGGCAATATCGGTAACTTCAGGGGGCGATTCCGATATATTGGGGAAAGTGCATATCGGCTTTGCTGATAAACGGTCGATCCCTAATGTAGGGTGAGCAGGCTAGTAAATAAAGGGTTGAGAAACCATTAGTGAAAGGTCCGCTTTAAGGGGTCAGTTTTAATGCGGGTTGATTTTGAATATTCTAAGTATCTATTATGTTGTGTTTTTTTTTTTTTTTTTTTTTTTTTAGTACACGAATCAATGACTTGCTAAGTCGAGCCCTGAACAACCCTGTGCAACCTCTAGACAATGATAATGAGGAAAGGGTAGGTAAATTAACTTGGATATATTATCATACTACATAAGTTACATCGTTAATGCTAAGAAAAATGTTATAGGTTAGAGATGGGAGAACTTACATGGCACACCTTGGTGGTGCACTGTTTAAAAAAAAAAAATCGTACATGTGGTTTTTTTTTTTTTTTTTTTTTCTGTGGTGTCAAAATAAATAGGCTGCCTTGGGGGTCTAATGAAAAGGCTTCAATATCTCTATTTTAAAATGTTGCCTCCCCATTGCCCTGCATACATTTCTGCATAATGTGCTATGTAAATACCTTTTTAGCCCGCTTCTTTCTCTCTCTTTCCTTTTTCTTCTCCTTATTCTTCACCCCCCTCATCCTTACTTCCCTATTCCACTATTCTTCCCCTTTCTATCCACATCCACCCATTTCTTCATGCATCCCCCCATTTAACAAGACCATTTCTCACCTTCACTATAATATCACACAAACCAATTTTACTCCCACCATTACTATTTCTAGTAATGGACTCCATCACAATTATAACAAGAATCAGATATTCTATTTTCTTATGTTTCACTATAACAGGGGTTATCTCTGGCACCCATAGCAGTTTCCTTTGTCTCCCATAGTAGTACCGTTTGCCCCCTTCACAAACACACAGCGGTGTGTAGGTGTTAAGCCCCGTACACACGTAGCGCTTGTCGGCCGTAAATATTCGGCCGCCGAACGATCGGCCAATTGTTGGCTTGTTAGTATGCTGCTTCCGACAATCGACTGCGACTTTTCGGCCGAACAGAATCTGTTGTGCAGGCATTCAAATTTTTGTTGGCCAACACCAGAACGGCCGATTGTTCGCCAGTCAGTACAGAATTCGGCCGACAAACAGCAGATTAGCAAGACTGGGCATGCTCAGAGAAGAAAAAACACACGGAAAGTTAACCATCACATGACATCACTTCTGCAGTCGGCTGTTGTTGGCCGACAAAATTAGTGTGCAGTCTTTTGCACTTTTCAACCGACAGGACAGCCCTGGACAAAAGACAGCCGATCGTTCGGCTGACGATCAGTACGTGTGTACGGGGCTTTACTCTCCTACCTGACAGAGGATGTACAGCAGAGTGGAGTGCGGGAGCTGCCGGAGATACTAATCAAATTAACAAGTTGGTGATTAGTTGCTAGGGCACGGAGCAGTCCCAGCAACCAATCACCTACTGCTGAACTTGAAAGGTTAGCTGAGGCAGCTCCCCCTCCTGCCCTCTGTCCAGTACTGTGCTGCCTCCCGCACTCCACTCTCCAGTGAAGATGAGAGTGGCTGAGGCTGAGCGAAATAATCGGCAAAGCAGGGAGATGTTCACAATCTAACCGTTTACAGCGAGTTGCTGATCCCCTACTTTAACTTTTTTCTTTTATACAAACATTGATTGCGAAGTGGAAACTGTATATAGATGGAACATATTTTGCCCAATGTTATGAATTGTATGTGAAAAATATATAAAGAATAGGGATGATCGAACTTTTGAAAAGTTCGGTTCGACCAGAACACCCGAACTTCACGAAAGTTCGGTTCGGATTTCAGAACCCCATTGAAATCAATGGGACCCGAACTTCTGTAATCAAAAAACACAATTTTTAAGCCCTAAAACCCAATAAATGCCCCTAAAAAGTGCCTAGGGTTCTGGGTCATGCCCCAGGGACTATTAATCACACAAAAAAAAGTTCTTAAAAATTGTCGTTTTTGATAGATAGCCAATTATTGAAAAAATTAAAAAAAAAAAGAGATTTCTTTGGATTTAGTGTCTGGGGGTTCTAAAAGGTGTACCTGTGAAGTTTCAGCTCTGTAGCATGTCCAGAACCAGAATTACAGCATACCAAACCTTCAAAAATGACTTTTTTGCTTAACCGCACCTTTCTTTTGCTCCTAATCAACGGCTCAGCCAATGTGTATGATGGGGACATAATGCAGTGCACTGGGAACAAGATTAGAGGTTTTTTTGGAAAAAGGTGCTGTCTCTTTAAATGTGCATATAATTAACGGGTGTATTTCCACAATGGGGCTTTTATTACCAAATGTTTCAAGAAGTCCAAAGATGTATGTAATTGCACTTTATTTCATGTAAAATGGTGTTTGGTGCACTTTAACTTGAAATCTCACAAGAAACAGACATATATGCACGGATACATTGAGGGTTAGGGGTAGGGGCCACAATGTAGTGCAGAGTGAACAAGATTAGAGATGTTTTGGATGAATACTGTTGTCTCTTGACTTTGAATAGAAGTAAAGGATGCTTAAAAATTGGGCATTTGGTGGTGCGGACGATGCCTTGACACCATATCCCTATGAAAGTGCTGGTAATGAAAGCAATAATTGCCTTTGTAAGGAAAAAAATTACAATGATATGCATCTGTGTGACAGGTGCGCAAAAATTGTTGTTTGGGTGTTGGCGGAGCCATACCACTGTAAGCCCAAAGAGCTGGTGTTGAAGAAGGCGTAAAAATTATGAAGGTGTGCACATGTGGAACAGGTGCGCAAACATGGTAGTTTTGGTGTTGGCGGAGCCTCCCCACCATAACCCCAAAGAGCTGGCTTTGAAGGAGGCCCAAAAATTGTAAAGGTGTGCACCTGTGGAACAGGTGCGCAAACATTGTAGTTTTTGTTTTAGCATAGCCTCCCCACCATAACCCCAAAGAGCTGGCGTTGAAGGAGGCCCAAAAATTGTAAAGGTGTGCACCTGTGGAACAGGTGCGCAAACATTGTAGTTTTTGTTTTAGCATAGCCTCCCCACCTTAACCCCAAAGAGCTGGTGTTGAAGGAGGCCCAAAAATTGTAAAGGTGTGCACCTGTGGAACAGGTGCGCAAACATTGTCGTTTTTGTTTTAGCATAGCCTCCCCACCTTAACCCCAAAGAGCTGGCGTTGAAGGAGGCCCAAAAATTGTAAAGGTGTGCACCTGTGGAACAGGTGCGCAAACATTGTAGTTTTTGTTTTAGCATAGCCTCCCCACCTTAACCCCAAAGAGCTGGTGTTGAAGGAGGCCCAAAAATTGTAAAGGTGTGCCCCTGTGGAACAGGTGCGCAAACATTGTCGTTTTTGTTTTAGCATAGCCTCCCCACCTTAACCCCAAAGAGCTGGCGTTGAAGGAGGCCCAAAAATTGTAAAGGTGTGCACCTGTGGAACAGGTGCGCAAACATTGTAGTTTTTGTTTTAGCATAGCCTCCCCACCTTAACCCCAAAGAGCTGGCGTTGAAGGAGGCCCAAAAATTGTAAAGGTGTGCACCTGTGGAACAGGTGCGCAAACATTGTAGTTTTTGTTTTAGCATAGCCTCCCCACCTTAACCCCAAAGAGCTGGTGTTGAAGGAGGCCCAAAAATTGTAAAGGTGTGCCCCTGTGGAACAGGTGCGCAAACATTGTCGTTTTTGTTTTAGCATAGCCTCCCCACCTTAACCCCAAAGAGCTGGCGTTGAAGGAGGCCCAAAAATTGTAAAGGTGTGCACCTGTGGAACAGGTGCGCAAACATTGTCGTTTTTCTCATAACCAAAATGAGGTTCTGTGAACGTAAAGAGAATGAGAGGAGGGTTTGAGGGTGGCACCATGGTCCAGGCTTAAACTGAGGCTCAACTGCCACATCACAACGATAGCCTAGTCTACAAGGTCTGCATCAGGTGCATCAAAGCTTGATATCCACGACTGATTCATCTTAATGAATGTCAAACGGTCGACTGAGTCGGTGGAGAGTCTAGTTCGATGGTCTGTGACGAATCCTCCTGCTGCGCTGAATGCCCGTTCCGATAGGACACTGGAAGCAGGGCAGGCCAACAACTCCATGGCATACTGGGCCAGTTCTGGCCAGTGGTCTAATCTTAAGACCCAGTATGCCAGTGGATCGGATTCGTCACATGAAAAGCCCTCTGTGTCACTTTGTGCCCTCACGTAATCGTCCACCATGTGATGCAGACGGTGTCGATGCGATGTGGCAGCTGAGAGGCCTGGGCGGTGAGGACTAAAAAAAGACCGAAAGGCATCCGTCAACCGCACGCCTTCTCCAACGCTCCTCTCGTGACCACCAGTAGAATCCATGGTAGGTTGTCCCCGCCCCTGCACCCTACGGGAGTCGGGGAACATGTTCACCAGATTCCTCTTGAGACTGTCCTCAAGGGATTTGATCCTGTGGACTCTCTGGGTGGATGGGAAAAGCTCAGAGACTTTACACTTGTACCGGGGGTCAAGTAGGGTGGCCAACCAATAGTGGTTAGTCTCTTTAATGGCCTTGATTCTGGGGTCCTTTCGCAGGCTCTGGAGCATGATGTTTCCCATGCGTCGCAAATTAGCGAAGGCCTGAGAAGCTGACTCCTCGGGGTCACTCATAACGACATTATCTTCAACGGGCTCCTCCTCCTCCCAGCCACGTACTACTCCAAAGTGTCCCGAGGGAGTCAAACTAGGCCTTGCATATTGCCGCATGTCTTCCTCCTCCTCCTCCTCAAACCCTGCAAAAGTTCCCGCAGAATCGTCCTCCTCCTCCTCTTCCACCCCTGGATCCTGCTCGGGCCTCTGGGAGCTAGGCATAATGGGGTCAGGATTCTCAGGATAAAGGGGGCCTTGAGAGGCAAGGAAGTCCTCCTCTTCCTCCTGCTGCTCTGCCTCCAGTGCCCTGTCCATAATGCCACGCAGAGTGTGCTCCAACAAAAACAGTACCGGTAGGGTGTCACTGATGCATGCGCTGTCCCGGCTGACCATCCTTGTGGCCTCCTCAAATGGCGAGAGGACAGCGCATGCATCCTTAATCAAAAGCCACTGCCGTGGTGAAAAGAAGCCCAGGCGCGCAGAGCCAGTGCTGGTGCCGTACTCGCATAGGTATTCATTGAGGGCCCTCTGCTGCGTGTACAGGCGCTGCAGCATAGCCAAGGTGGAGTTCCAGCGGGTGGGCATGTCACAGATGAGGCGGTGTACCGGCAGGTGAAACTCGCGCTGCACTTCGGCCAAACGTGCAGTGGCACTGTACGACCGCCTGAAGTGACTGCACACCCTTCTTGCCATCCTTAGCACATCCTGCATTCCCGGGTACGAGTTCAAAAACCGCTGTACCACGAGATTCAGGACATGCGCCAGGCATGGCCCATGGGTTAACTTTCCCTGACGAAGGGCGGCCAGGAGGTTTGACCCATTATCAGTAACCACCATCCCTGGCTGCAGCTGGCGTGGTGTCAACCACCTCTGGGCCTGTGCCTGCAGAGCCCCAAGAATCTGAGGGGCAGTGTGCTGCCTGTCCCCTAGACACACAAGCTGCAGCACTGCGTGACACCTTTTGGCCTGAGACATAGAATAGCCCTTTGAACGTTTACGTGGTACCTCATCATATTCAAAGGACCATTCTGCAGAGGAGGGCATGGAGGAGGTAGAGGAGGAGGAGCAGGAGGGGGTAGAAGTGATCGATCTACCCGGATCAGCGACACCACCAGCTGTTTGCAGACGTGGGGGCAACACTGGCTGCAGCACCGAGCCCTGGCTACAATCCCTTCCACTGGCAAGCAGTGTCACCCAGTCAGCAGTGACAGAAATGTACCGTCCCTGCCCATGTTTGCTTGACCAAGTGTCAGCCGTCAAGTGTATCTTATGGCTGACTGACTTGGCCAGGGACGACACTACATTGCCTTCCACATGTTGGTATAGGGATGGCAGGGCCTTACGGGAAAAGTAATGCCGACTTGGCACCTGCCACTGTGGAACTGCACATTTTGCGAAGTCACGGAAGGGAGCAGACTCTACCAGGTTAAATGGTAATAGTTGCAGAGCCAGTAGTTTAGCCAAACTACTGTTTAGACGCTGGGCATGTGGGTGGCGGGGAGTATACATTTTTTTTCGTTCCAGCATGTGTGGAATCGAAATTTGGCGTCTAGATGTTACAGCTGGTGGTGTGCTGGAGGTAGATGCGACACTGCCTGCTATATCATCATCCCTGCCAGTGGAGGCTGCCAACAGGTGACGAGTGACTATAGCAGGGCCAGGAACAGACTGATGTGCAGGTGGAGCAGGTGGAGCAGATGGAGCATGAGGAGGAGCGCGAGGAGAACTAGGAGGCCGACTGACCGATCTTTGGCCCTTTTGTGGGTTCTTTAAATGCTCCTGCCAACGGGCCGAGTGGTGGGTTGTCAAATGCCTGTTTAGGCAGCTTGTACCCAGGTGGTTGACATTTTTGCCACGTTTTATACCCTTCTTACAAATCTTGCAGATCGCAACTGTTTTATCTGCATGGGATGTCTCAAAAAAGGCCCAGCAAGATGAGGTGTGTATAGTGGCCCGGGAGACAACAGGTGCGGCCTTAGATGGAGTAGGCCGTCTGCTCTCCCCTCTTGCTTGCTCTGCCTCCTCCTCAACCTCAGACCCAACATCTGACTCCATCAAAGACTGAGCATCAGGCCTGGCCTGGGAGACAACAGGTGCGGCCTTAGATGGAGCGGGCCGTCTGCTCTCCCCTCTTGTTTGCTCTGCCTCCTCCTCAACCTCAGACCCAACATCTGATTCTATCAAAGACTGAGCATCAGGCCTGGCCTGGGAGACAACAGGTGCGGCCTTAGATGGAGCGGGCCGTCTGCTCTCCCCTCTTGTTTGCTCTGCCTCCTCCTCAAACTCAGACCCAACATCAGACTCCATAAAGGACTGAGCATCAGGCTGGAGTAGATGGCCGACACTGTGGTCAAACAGCTCAGCTGACTCCTCTGCCATGTCTGAAATTGGGTCTAAGGGAGGACATGAGGTGGACATGGACTCATCTGTATTTGTTCTGACAACTGCAGAAGACTGACCACTTTTCTCTGCCTGGGTCACTGTAGTTGCAGATGATGCCGATGATGAGGGTTTGTTCATATAGTCCACCACCTCCTGTACATACTGTGGACGTATAGCTTGGCCACTGCCGGAGAACAATCCAAATGGTGGCCTGGCTGAGGACTGACCACCACGTCCACCCCTGCCTCTAGACACCCTAGAAGCTGTGCCCCTTTCCGCAGCAGGGCCACGTATGCCTTTTCTTGGTCTACCAGGCATATTTCTCACTGATGCGTTGGCAACTGTGTGCGGTGAAAAACGCACACTGCTATGCGACCCACAGTTGTCGCTGGATACAGCACAGCAGATGTGTCACGCACAGTAGCAAAGCCTTTTGCACAGTGGACCTAACGCTTTAAACAACAGGCGTTAGGTTGTCACTGATGCGTTGGCAACTGTGTGCGGTGAAAAACGCACACTGCTATGCGACCCACAGTTGTCGCTGGATACAGCACAGCAGATGTGTCACGCACAGTAGCAAAGCCTTTTGCACAGTGGACCTAACGCTTTGAACAACAGGCGTTAGGTTGTCACTGATGCGTTGGCAACTGTGTGCGGTGAAAAATGCACACTGCTATGCGACCCACAGTTGTCGCTGGATACAGCACAGCAGTTGCGTGTCACGCACAGTTGCAAAGGCTTTTGTACAGTGCACCTAACGCTTTGAACAACAGGCGTTAAGTTGTCACTGTATTTTGCTGCCTAGCAAGCACGTATACCTGCTGTGATAGAGCAGCACTGTGCCACGTGCTCACTAAACAGAACCCTCACACTTTCCCTACAGAAACTAAATTTTCAAATCTAACTAATGTAGTACAAAGTTCCCTAACTACACTAGATATCCCTTTCCACTAAATAGAAAGCTCCATACAGCAGAAGACTGACACTGTCCCTTAAGTTTTTTTTTTTTTTTTTTTTTGCAACTCTAAGAACCAGCACAATCGCTGTATCTAACTACACTGGCTGTAAGCTAAATACAATTCTGCTATATGGAGCTTTAGAACCACTCGATATATAGGAAATGTAGTGTAGCAAGCAGGAGTCAGACAGAACTGCTTCAACTCTCTTCAACAGGCTCTGGATAACTGTGCTAGGGGTTAGGCGGGGCCATCTTATATAGTGTGGGGCGTATTCACTCCTGATTGGCCTCTGGTCCCCGTAGTCACTCCAATCACGTTCCTAGGAGACTCCTGCCCCCTCATTGGCTTTTGCAGACGTTTCTGGGCCAATCACGGGCTTTTAAAGCCCAGTTCCTGTCCCAGTGCATTTTGGGCGGTTCTGGTGGCCGAATACCGAACTTTTGCCGCAAAAAGTTCGGTATTCGGCCGAATATCGAACATCCAATGTTCGGGTCGAACCGATGGTCGACCCGAACCGTTCGATCATCCCTAATAAAGAATTCACTCTGCCTTAGCTGCACATTTATACTAAGTAACCAAAGCTATATGGTTACATGACAGCATAGAGAATTTGGAGGAAAAAAAAGGTATTTACGTAGCTATTTCTGCTATAATATATGCAGCAAAATAGAGAGCCATAGGGAGGCAACATTTTAATGAAGGTTTATCGTAGCCATTCCTTCATCTTTAATGAACAGCACCATTAGGATACATTCAGTAGCACACCCTGCAATTTCCAGCGGCAGGAATCTGCGGATTCCTATGCCTGGATGACAGATTTGTGCAAGAAGCTACAGTCGCTCTGCTCATACAAAACAATGACATGCCGATGGCCTAATTTCAGCTACAATGAACCAATTACAGTTAATGCATTAAAAGCATTACAATGCTTCTGCAAAATCACATGGCAGCACATGTAAGGTTGCATTTACAACTACATCTGGTGTGAATAACCCATTATGTTAATGTGTGTACCCCTTGCTCTGAATTTTGTACCTTACTTCTTGGCAGTTCCTATTATTCAATTATCTGCCATCCTCTGTTAATAGGAACGGGATCGTGAAATCTGTGCGGCCAGTCTTATCCATCAGGCAGATCAAAGCCTACGACGGCTCATCTCAGAAGCGATGCAGACAGTGAAAGGTAATATTGTTGTACAATGACAGCACAGCAGCTTTTCCCAGTTTGACATCTTTTCATCATGAATTAATTATTTACAAAAGCAGCTGTCATGGATCCCATTTTCTTTATCTTAAAATGTTTTATTGGCCTCATGTCAGCAGAGAGTTGCTAGCAGTATCTAATGTAAGAGCAATGGAGGTATACATGCAAAAAGCTCTGGGGTAGTTGAAGAACTTTGATTTATATTAGTTTATTAAACGAATAGATCTGGCTTTGAAGCAGCCTTTATAGTTGAACTATACGCCAATGTTTGGTTAGGGATGAAGTATTGCAGAGTTTGATCCTGTGGCCAATTACTGCTTTTCATTAGCCCAAGAAAAAGATTTTCCCAAACCCCCTGCCCCTGGCTCCCCCCAGAGTGGACAGCTAGGTCTCAGATGTTAGATGAATTACTTTGTTCCTTGCTGGAGTATATTGGCTACATATTTCTATAAATCAGGGGTATTGAATGAAAACGTGAGGTCCAGTCAGTAGAATATCTCTATCGTTCATTGATGGATGCAGTCTCTGATCTTCATATCAGTATTGTTATACTGCCCCCTACAGGAGTAGGAGACTAGGCAGAAACAAAAGTTCTGGCTACACCTATGGGCAGTCCCCGGGGGTATACCCCCTCTCCCTGCTATAGGATATCAGTTTTAATCTGCCTAGTCAGGAGTAAGGACTTAGTTCCTTGCTGAGATCTCTGGGCCTGGCAAAAGTTTTTTTTTTTTTTTTTTCTAGATAGTTTTTTTCTAGTTAGCTTTTTCTCCGGATTTTTTTCCTGTGAGATCCACAAGCAACTAAGCCGGATCTGGGTGACGGGCTTGATTATATAGATCCAGTGGTCACCCCAGCCGGCCAGGGAGCATGCGCAGACCCCAGCTCCGTGCTAGTTCGGGCCACGACATAGTCCCACCAGACGGGGACTGGCCCCGCGAGTTAAACGTCTTGCCAGGTCGCATATGACTGGTTCTAGGCCGGAATCGCAGCGTTCCTATTGGCTGACAGCCCCCCCACTTCGGCAGAGAAGGGTTCTGTCAGAAGATAGTGCCCGCCTGTTCCTGGTATGGTGAGTAAATGTTCCCCCCTCTTCCCCGGTGGATTTTGGGGTGGACGCAGGCCCCTTCCAACGGTGGGGGCGGGTGTTTACCTGTCACTCCCGAGGCCCCCTTTCCTGTTGATCCCGTCCAGGAGAATAGGAGGTCCCCTGGAGGGCCCTCAGTAGCTCCGCAGGGCGCAATTTTCTCTGCAAGATTCTGAAGCCATATTGGTACACCCAATGGCCATTTTGCAGTGGATTTCTATTGAGAATCACTGGCGGCCATGTTCTGGGAGTTCTTAGAGGTGTTTTTTTCTGGTGGTGGAGCCCCTCCCTATACCCTAGTGCTGGCACTCAGATCTTTCTCTGAGGATCGAGATCGCTGCAGACACGTGCTGTGCAGACGTTCTGGGCCTTCCTGGTGCATCTTCGGTGAAGGGTGGTGAGTCTGGGGGTCTCTCTCTCTGCTGGGGGTCGTCAGTGCGCTCTGCCTGACCTCTTGTGGGCGCTGTAGCACGGTGGGACGTTCTTAAAAAAAAAAAAAAAAAAAAATTCTCAACTTTTTTGCTGACGGGTTCCCCTGTTGCAACATGGACCCTGCAGAACAAGTGTCCCCATCTACTACCTCGAACAACAGCAACAGGTCTTGTACTGCCCCAAACGGACCCTGTAAGCGGTCCGGGGACAAACGCAAGTTGGAAGGAAAGAACCTTGCTGGGGGACAAGAGCGAAACTCAATCTTGTAGCTGGTCCAAATGACTTTGTGGACCCACTTATCTTGTACCAGGGAAGTCCATGGGTCCAGAAACCAGCAAAGACACCAACCCCCCCCCCCCCCCCCCCCCCCAACGCTGATATGGGTGGGGGCACACCTTCATGCTGAAGGAGCCATGTCCGCGGGTCTGGAGAAGCCCGCACGGTTTGCCAGACCAGGTTCGTTTGGATCCTCCAAAGGCCCTGAAAGGCTTCAATCCCTTGTCAGTCGACCCTGAGGGACGAAAAAAACTTTTTATGAGCCAAGAAGGAAGGCCCACGTCTACGACGAGGTTCCTTGCTCTTAGTAGCCTGCGGAAGAAAGGTACTCTTCTCCCCTGTGAGACCTTTTATTTTGTCATCCAGGGTAACTCCAAACAGGCGATCTCCTTGAAAGGGAAGATCAGTCAAGGCCTTTTTAAAAGTCTGGTCCACAGACCAGTATTTGTGCCAAAACACGAAGGACCAAAGGACCACTCCCGAAACAGAAAACTGCGCCACTAGGGGAGCCGCATCCAAAGGAGGCATCACAGATAAACTGCAGCCCCTGGTCCAGCAGGTCCGCCAGCTTAGCAAAGGCAGGGGGGAGCTGTTCTCCCTTCAGGTCATGGCGTAAAAGCTTAGCTCATTGGTCAGAGTTTGCGACACCAGGGCAATGGTGAATACCAGCCTCAGTGCCGAACCAGCCGGAGTTTACATATTGTGGGCCACAGCCTCCACCTTCCTGTCACCTGGATTCTTAAAGGCCGGGGACTCTTCAACCGGAATCACGGTTGCCTTGTTTAATCTGGAAACCAGAGGGTCCACCACCAGTGGAACAGTCCACTTCTTAATAAGGGACTCCTCATAGGGGTAACGCCTAGGTACTGCAAGGGGACGCTTTGGTCGTCCCCACACTTTAGCGACAATTCTGTCAAAATAGGCGGGAAAAGGAAACACCTTTTGCTGCTCTGGATGGCTTGTGAGTGCCAAAGGGAACCTGTGCTTTCATCGCAGCTGCGTCCTCCATCTTCAAGGTCTCATGCACAGAGACAATCAGTGCTTCCACCAGCACAGTTTCGTGCGCGGTTGCAAACATGGAGGAATCATCCTCGCTATCAGAGGATTCTGGGAGCGTGGTTGCAGACCTAGCAGGGTGACCCACGTTCGGAGGCCGAATCAGATTTAGAATCTGATGAGACAGATGAGGCAGGGGAAGGCGGGGGTCACATAGGTCGGTTGCGACATAGCCCCACCGGACAGGGGCTGGCCAGCGAGTTAAATGTCTCGCAAGATCGCATACGACCAGGTCCCAGGCCGAGATGCAGCGTTCCTCCTGGCCGTCAGCCCCCCATTCTGATGGTGAGGGGTTCTATCTGGAGTGGTGCCTGCCTGGTTACTGGTATGGTGAGTAGCTGTCTCCCCTCCCCCCCCTGGAGGGTTTTGAGGTTGCCGTGGGCCCCCCGGGACGGTGAACCTTCTTCCTGTCAGGCACCCCCTTCATCTGTCCCCCCATCCAACCCCCCCCCCCTACTTAGGCTGGGGCTGTGCACTATGCTGGCGATTGGGGCGGGGAGGGTGCGCCCCTGGCAACCGGACGATCAGCTGTGCAGGGGGGGGGGGCTGTACCTAGTGAGGGCTCCTGCCAGGGCCGCCCGTCCTGCCTGGCTTGTCCTAGAGGCCTAGGGATCCCTCCTGGGTCCCTGGGAGCCTCGAGGTGCTGCGCGGGGCTGCCATTTTCTTGTAGCATGTGTGCTTCACATGTTTGTGTAGTCCGGCGGGCATTTTGCGGTGGTTTGCCATTGAAAATAGCGGCGGACAGTATAGCCCCTCATCCCCTGGTGCTGACTCCTGGATCCTTTTTGTTTCCTGATTGCCATTCGTGCAGTGCAGATTCTCCTGGTTGGTGCCTGGTTTCTGCAGGGTAGTGAGCCTGGTGGGGTCCTCTCCCTCTCTGCGGAGGAAAGAATTGGTGCTCTGTGACTGGCAACCGGGTGGTGCTGCCAGAGCGGTGGGGGTTGTCCCTTAGCAGTGTTTTTTACATTTTTTTAATGTAGTGTCCCCCTGGTGACACATGGAGTCTTTGGAGCACATCTCCCCACCTGATCCCCTCTCTGGGGCTGCGGAGCCCTCTGGGTCCCATCCATCCATCAATGCACTGACGGCGGTCCTGGAGTCCCTTGTGTCCTGGGTGGAGGTGGTTTTTGGACGACAGGCTGGAATAAAAGCGCCCCCCTGCTTTCCCCTGCCTCATTTGTCTCCTCCGGTCCTGAATCTGATTCAGCCACCGCGGATGTGGGTCACACTGCTGGGTCTGCGACCACACGCCCTGAATCCTCAGATAGTGAGGACGATTCCTCTGTTTCTGAAACCATGCACAAAAAGGCGCTGGTGGATAGTGGATGCACTGATTGTATCTGTGCTTGCAACCTTAAGATGGAGGACTGTGGCTGCGACAGAGACGCAGATTCCCTTTGGCACTAACAAGCCATCCAGAGTGGCAAAGGAGTTCTCTTTGCCCTCCCATTTTGACAGACTTGTCACTGAAGAGTGGGGAACGATCAAAGCGTTCCCTTGGGGGTCCCTTTAAGAGAGTTGCTAGGCGATACCCTTGTAAGGAGTCCCTTAAGAATTGGACTGTTCCACCGGTGGTGGACCCTCTGTTTTCCAGATTAGCTCCCCGTGCCTTTGCGGAGCTGGCGGATCAGCTGTTCCAGGGGCTGCAGTTTATCTGTGATGCCTCTTTGGATGTGGCTCCCCTAGTAGCTCGGCTCTCTGTTTTGGCAGTGGTTCTTCGGCATGTCCTTTGGCTCAAATGCTGGTCTGCAAACCAGACTTCTAACATGGCCTTGACTGATCTTTCCTTTCAAGGAGATCCCCTGTTTGGTGCTACCCTGGATGATATTAAAAGCCTCACGGGGGGGGGGGGGGGGGGGGGAGTACCTTTCTTCTGCAGGCTACTGGGGGCAAGGGCCCTCGTTGTAGAGGTGGGCCCTTCTTTCCAGCTCATAGGAAGTGGTTTCATCCCTCAGGGCCAACTGACAAGGCCTCCTCTGGCGGATCCAAGTGAACTTGGTCTGGCAAGTCAAGTGCAGGCTTCTCTGGACCCATGGACAAGGCCCCTTCAGGAGGAAGGTGCGCTCTCACCCGTATCTGGGGTGGGGGGATGTCTTCGCTGGTTCCCGGACCTGTAGAGTCCCCTGGTACAAAAACAAGTGGGTCCATGAGGTCATTCAGTCCAGCTACAAGTCCGAGTTTCATTCTTACCCTCCGACGTGTGACTGTCCCTGGTCCACTTACAGGCTCTTTTTGGGGGCAGTGCAAGACCTTTTCTTTACAGGTGATAGTCCCGTTTTCAGGGGTTTTACTCAAACCTGTTTACAGTCCCCGGGAAGGAAGGCAGGTGCGTCCAATTCTGGACCTCAAGGCGCTGAACTGCTTTTGGCAGGTGCAGAAGTTCAGAATTGAGTTAGTTCGCATGGTGGTGGCTTCCCTGCATCAGGGAGATTTTCTTGCCTTCATCAACATCAAGGACGCTTACCTTCACATTCCAATATGTGTCAGTCTCCAGCACTTCCTCTGCTTTGCCGTGGGATTGGAGCATTATCAGTTTGCGCCATCATCTTTTGGTCTCGCCCCTGCTCCTCTGGTCTTCACGAAAGTGTTGGCCCTGGTGCTTGCATTGTTATGCCAATGGGGGATCGCGGTACTGAGCTACTTGGAAGTTTGGCTGAATTATAAATTTTAAGAAGTCTGCTCTGGTTCCATTCACAAGCTGGACTATCTGGGTCTGACTTTGGATTCGTCCTTAGCCAGAGTGCTCCTTTTCCTGGACTAACTCCAGAAACTACAGGCTGCAATTCGTCTCCTTCGGTCGAGCAGATGATCATCCCTCCGGACTTGCATGTGGGGGCTGGGCTTGATGTGGTCTACCTTCGAGGTGGTTCTGTTTTCACAGCTCTATACGACGTCTCTGCAAGGGAGATTCTGACCAAATGGGACAAGAATCCACACTCTCTGGTTCCTCCCCTTGTATTGGACAGTGGTCACCACAAATGCCAGCCTGTCCAGTTGGGGAGGTGTCCTCGGCAAATATTCTTCTCAGGGGATCTGGACACTAGAAGAGTCCAGACTACTGATCAATGTCTTGGAACTCCGTGTGATCAGACTGTGCCTGGAACATTGGATGGATCGTCTTGAGGGATGTCCAGTGCGTTTTCAATCGGACAATGCCATGGTCATGGCTTATGTCAGTCACCAGGGGGGCACAAGAAGTGTCCTGGCGGCTCTGGAAGTAGCCGGCATTCTAAGGTGGGCAGAATGGTTTGTTCCAGCCCTCTCTGCCGTATATATTCCCGGGGTGAAAAACTGGCAGGCGGATTAACTCAGTAGGCAGGCATTGGACCAAGGGGAGTGGTCCCTTCATCCAGAGGTGCTTCATCAGTTGTGTCTCCCATGGGGCATCCCCGAGGTTGATCTGGGCTTCCTGGCTCAACAGAAAGGTGCAGAAGTGTTTGTGGCTCAGTCACAGGATCCTCTGGCGGACGCCACAGATGCACTGGTAGCCCAGTGGGGTCAATATCATCTGATTTTCGCCTTTCCTCCTCTCAAGCTTCTGCCAAGACTTCTGCACAGGATCGAGGTAGAAGGGATTCCGGTCATCTTAGTGGCCCCGCCGGGCTTGGTACGCTGATCTGGTGCGGCTGGTCGCCGATGTCCCTAGGAAGCTTCCTCTCAGGGAAAGATCTGCTGTCCCAAGGACCAATCTTCCGTCCTGCTTTACAGTAGTGAGTCGGTGTTTCCAACGCGGTTAAAGGCTAGGAAACCTACTTCTAGGAAGATCTACCGTAGTACGTGGAAGACGTACATTGTGTGGTGTGAGTCTCTTGGGGGTTCATCCTCGCTGTCATTCAGTGGCTCAGCCTTCCTTCATACGGGGGGTTGAGCAGAAACTGGCCTTGAGTACTATCAAGGATCAGGTGTCGACCTTAGTGGTCTTCTTTCAACAGCCTTTGGCCACATGCTCCCTGGTGCTTACTTCTCTGCAGGGAGTTAGGCACTTGAGACTAGTGCAGTCTCTGTTGCCACCTAAGGACCTTGATTTGGGGCTCTCAGTCCTCTTTTTGAGAATCTTCGGGAGATTCCCCTGCTTACGCTGTCCCAGAAGGTTGCCTTTTTGGTGGCTTTTACCTCTGCACGAAGGTTGTCGGAATTGGCGGCGTTATCCTGTCGTTCACCTTACTTGGTGGTCCATCGCCCCTGTATGTCTTTCCTTCCAAAGGTTGTCTCTGATTTTCATTTGAATGAAGACATCATGTTGCCTTCCCTGTGTACTAGGCCAAAACACCTGAAGGTAATTGCCTTGCATGCCTTAAATGTGGTGTACATTGCAGCTACGGAGTCTTTTAGGAAGTCAGACAAACTATTTGTGCTCACAGATGGGCCTCGGAAAGGGTTATCTACTTCCTCTCTGACCATTTCCAGATGGATCAGACAGACGGTGATTGAGGCCTATTCCATCAGGGGTCAGGTTACTCCTTTCCCTGTCAAGGCGCACTCTACTCTACTCGGGCGCTTAGTGTCTCCTGGGCCTTCCGTTATCAGGCATCAGTGACGCAGGTTTGCAAGGCGGCTACCTGGTCATCAGTGCACACTTTCGCAAAGTTCTATAAGGTGGATGTGTTGGCATCTGCGGATGTTTCTTTTGGCTGCAAGGTTTTGCAGGCTGCTGTTTAGGGGACCTGATCCTCTTTGAGGGTGTATTGTTTTTTTCTTAGGTGGGCTCCAATTGTTTTGGTTGAGCTCCTGTTGCCGGGTTGGCCACTGTTTAGCCTTGGGAAATTTTTACTGTTCCTACCCCTCATGTTTAACACTGCTTTGGGACATCCCAACAGTTATGAAGATCAGGAGGTGTGTGTGTGTGTGTGTGTGTGTGTCAATGAATGAAAGAGAAAATTGGATTTTTGACTTACTGTAAAATCCATTTCTCTGTTGTTCATTGATGGACACAGCACCCACCCCTCTGTGGAGTTGTAATTCTTCCGACACTGCTTTTAACAAAACTGAGTACCTATAGCAGAGAGAGGGAGTATACCCCCTGGCCTGCCCATAGGTGTAGCCAGACTTTTTTTCTGCCTAGTGTCCTACTCCTGTAGTGGGCATTATAACCCAATAGTTTTGAGGATCAGGAGCTGCACCCGTCAATGAACATCAGCGAAATGGATTTTGCGGTAAGTCAAAAGGCTCTGATATGGGCAGGCAGCAATGAACTACGAGAGTTCACCAGCATCCTTTTCGTTCATTGAGAACCATTACAAGCTCTCAGCCACAACCACTGTGAATTAATGATGTGGGCATGTGTTGGGAGAAGACCCCCCCTTAATTACACAGAGGAGGGGGGGTGTGTAGATACTGGAACATGATTGATGTTCCACATTAATAATGGGTGGAACAGTATCGCATTTCAAAGGTGAACGTCTCCTTTAATTAAATCATTAAGGGGTTGGTGACACCAAAAGATTTGCGTCTTCCTGCAGACCTTCACTTTTCTTTCCACATGGGGTAAGCCATCATTACAGCAATACTTTAACAAATGTGGAAGATAAACTCCACTGAGGCCCACACTGAGTTTGGTGCAGTTATAATTACATATACTATCCCCTGGCAAATCTTACACTCTCCCATACCCAATCCACCAAGATGTTACCTACAAAGATGCTTGTCAAAGTCTTCTAAGCTAGGCTCACGCATGCACAGTAACACGTTTTTCAATCATATGCTCCAGCAAACTCTGAACTCTGGGTATGATTAATTAGAGGCCCTTTCACACTAGGATGTGAATCGCACAGGAACGCAGATATACATATCTGGTGTTAAGACTTGTGATCTAGTAATGCTTATTGCAGATCCTTTGCTCACTTGCTAGTGAAGACAGAGAATGATGCTCTTCGCAACCAACTGTATTTTACAAAAAACTTTTTTTTATATTTTCAGGGTCATTTGCAAACCAGGATATTAAAAGAATTGCTCAAGAACTCCAGAGTGTAAAGTCTAAGGCTTTGGAACAATTAGGACAGCATATCACTGTTAAGACTGTCCCATCTGACAAAGACAGAAGTTTCAATGTGCAGTCATATTTTACAGAAGAAAAAGAGCGCATACTGCAGCTGTACTTGTGCCAGTCTCAGAAGCCATGGATGGATGGGCAAAAATCTACCATCGCCTAGTAATAAATCTAGATAAAGGACTATTGCTTGTATGAATTTATTTTAGCTACAGAATATTTTACTATCCCTAACATAAAAAATGACAATATGGACCCAGATTATAAAATCTAATCTCTCATCCAATAAATAGTGCTGCTCTTATCTCGCCTCTTTTTACATTCCAGGGCAGACCATCACAGTGTAATACCAAATTTCACAAGAAGGCGGCACTTTGGGTTTAGCTTTAATACCAGAAAAATAACTGAAGCTGCAGAAAGAGGGAACCTTCCCATTATTATTTTACAGAACAGTTTGGAACATTTCTTTGTAGAGTTCTCAGAGGGCAGTGGGAATTAGGAAGAAACCTATTGCTTGCCATCCAGTTTGATATATTAGTAGTACCATGTAATTGAGCAGAGTTTTGTTTTTTGTCTCCCTAGGCTCATAGTTTGATAGCCTGACAAGACATAAGCAAATGTGGGCAGTTTCTAAGGCTGTGATGCTTACTTTATTTAGCTTCACTGACTGCAAATTCATCACTCCAGGACTAGCTTGCAGCTAAAGGGACCAGGCAAAGAACAAGACGAAACATATATATTTTTGTTAGTATGCAGATAACTAAAAGTACCACTGCAATCAGGTGAAGCTGAGCGCTCTCTTAAAACACATAATTGCTACTTTAAGCCTCACGTATAAAGTGTTCCAGTGGATGAAGGAAAATGGGATGTGGAATCTGAGTGGTTGCTGGGGTTAACATAGGCTCAGACTGTTTATAAATAAGACTTAAGTCACTTCGAGCTATATTCTGGTACATGGTAACCAAGGAAGTTTCAGGATTACAGAAGTCACATCCTGTAAAGATAATTTCTGATTGGTTACTATAGAAACTGCACAATCTTATAAAATATTCAGTAAGGGGATTTAACATGTAATGTTTTTGTTTTCTAGAATTTAAAGATATATCTCAGATGGCTGGATAAATATAATGTCATAATCTCAATTTAAAGCATAAGTGAAGCTAAAATTAAAAACAGAAAAATCAGCATTGGGACTTAAAGTCAGGTAGATGTGTCCCTTGTGCAGATTCCTCTTCTTTTTAGTAGAAATTCTCCCTTGTCCTTACCCAGCCAAGGGGCCCCCTAAACCGCAGCCTGCAAAACCTTGCAGCCAAAGGAAGCATCCGCAGATGCCATCACATCCACCTTATAAAATTTGGTAAAGGTGTGAACTGACGACCAGGTTGCTGCCTTGCACACCTGAAGCACAGACACCTGATGGCGAAAAGCCCAGGAAGCACTAAGCGCCCGAGTAGAGTGCGCCTTGACAGGGAAAGGTGGAACCTTCCCCTAATGGAATAAGCCTGCACCACTTTCTGTCTGATCCATCTGGAAACAGTCGCAGCAGACCCAGGCAGCCATTTCTTCTGGCCATCCATGAGCACAAAGAGCAAGTCAGACTTGCGAAAAGACTCGGTAGACGCCAAATACACCCTAATTGCCCGAAACAACATCCAGGGTCTGCAGAGCAAACTCCTTAGGATGTTTAGGCTTAGAGCACAAGGAAGGTAACACGATGCCCTCATTCAAGTGAAAACTGGAAACCACCTTCGGCAGGAAAGATGGATCCGGCCGAAGTACCACTTTGTCCTTGTGAACCACCAGATAGGGAGAACGAAAGGACAGCGCCTCCAGCTTCGACACCCTGCATGCAGAAGTGATAGCCACCTTCTGAGACAAGGTAAGCAGGGGAACCTCCCGAATATTCTCAAAGGGAGTCCTCTGGAGCACCAACAGCACCAAATGAAGGTCCCATGGTGGTAGCAGAGGTCGCACCGGAGGTACCAAGTGTCGCACCCCCTGGATGAAGGTACACACCAGGGAATGGCTGGCCAATGGCCTCTGGAAGAAAATAGCCAGGGCAAATACCCTTGATAGTACTCAAGGCCAACTTTTGATCAACTCCCCGTTGAAGGCAAGCCAAGATCCGAGCCACCGAAAAGGAGCGAGTGGGTCCCCAAGGGACTCACACCACGCAAGGTACAACTTCCACGGACGATGATAAATCTTCCTGGAAGTCGCCTTCCTCACTTTTAGCAGAGTGGGAGTCACTGAAGCAGATAAACCCCTGTCCTTTAGCACCTGGCTTTCAACAGCCAAGCTGTCAAAGCCAGTGACTGTAAAGCAGGCTGGAAGATAGGCCCCTGAGAGGAAGTCTCCACAGGGCAAGAAATCCTTTTCTGCCTAGTGTCCTACTCCTGTAGGGGGCGGTATTACACTATGATATGCATCAGAGGACTGCATCCACCAATGAACGATAGAGAAAATGGGAATTTTTGACTTACCATAAAAAACATTTCTCTGATGTTCATTGAACAGGCACAGCACTTCTTCTTGACCATAGGGTTATACTGCCCCCTAGAGGAGGAGGACATTGGGCAGAGAAAAAAAGCTTGAGCACGCCTATGGGGCAGTTCCTGGCAGTATACTCCCACTTGCTTCCAGCTATTGGTCTTCAGTTTTGTAACAAGCGGTGTCAGAAGAAAAACACCCAACTCCATAGAGGGGCAGGTGCTGTGTCCATCAATGAACATGAGAGAAATGGGTTTTACAGTAATTCAAAAATCCCATTTTCTCTTTCGCTCATTGACGGACACAGCTCCTCATCTTCTTGACCATAAGGAGTGTAAAACATGAGGGATTGGGAACAGCAGAACAAAAACAACTTCCCAAAGGCTAAACCTAGCCAACCAGTTAGATTGGAGCTCAAAATGTCAAACAACTGGAGCTCACCTTAAAAAAAAACCTTTAAAGAGGACAAGTCCTCTAAACAGCAACCTGCTAAACTTTGTGGCCAAAGGGAAGCATCCGCAGATGTCAACACATCCACTTTATAAAACTTTGTGAATGTGTGTACAGACGACCAAATGGCTGCCTTGCAAACCTGCATCACTGACGCCTGGTGAGGGAAGGCCCAGGAGGCACTAAGCGGCTAAGTAGAGTGCGTCTTGACAGGGAAAGGAGAAACCTGTCTGTCTGATCCATCTGGAAATGGATGCAGCAGAGGCAACCAGCCCTTTGGTAGGTGTATCCGTGAGGACAAATAGTGAGTCTGACTGCCGAAAAGACTGTGTAGCTGCCAGATACACCCTTATTGCCCGAACCACATGCAAGGAGTGCAAGCAACTTCCTTAGGATGCTTAGGCTTGGGACACAGGGAGGGCAACACAATGTTTCATTCAGATGAAAATCAGACGACGTTTGGAAGGATTGACAGACATGGATGAAGAACCACCTTATCCCTGTGAACCACCAGGTAAGGTGAACGACAATAGAGCGCCGCCAGTTCAGACACCCTGCGCCCAGAATTAATGGCCACCAAAAAAGCCACCTTCTGAGACAACGTAAGCAGGGGAATCTCCCTAATAGTTCAAAAAGGAGGTTTCCAGAGAACTGACAACCCTAAATTGAGGTCCCACGGCGGCAATGGAGACCACACTTTGGGAACCAATCGTCTCACATCCCGTAGCAAAGGTACGCACCTAGGAGTGTGTGGCCAACGGATGTTGAAAGAAAACCGCCAAGGCCGAGACCTGGCCCTTGATGGTACCAAAGGCCAAGCGCTGCTTAACCCCTCAGAGGAAAGCCAAGATCTAAGTCACCGAAAAGGAACAAGGATGAACTCTGAGGGATTTACACCACGCAATGTACGGCTTCCACGTATGTTGGGAGATCTTCCCAGAAGTAGATTTTCTAGCTTTTAACAGAGTAGGAATCCCCGAGTCAGACAATCCTCTAACCTTCAGCATCTGGCTTTCAACAGCCAAGCCGTCAAAGCCAGCGACTGTAAAGCAGGATGGAAGATTGGCCCTTGGGACAGCAGATCTTCCCTGAGAGGAAGTCTCCAAAGGAGCATCAGCGACCAGATCAGCCTACCAAGACCGGCGAGGCCAGTCTGGAGCCACTAGGATGACCGGAATCCTTTCTGCCTTGATCCTGCGTAGGAGTTTCGGCAGAAGCTGAAGAGGAGGAAATGCGTAAAAACAAAATTGACACCAAGGAGCCACTAGCGCGTCTCTAGCATCGGCTAGAGGATTCCAAGACCATGCCACAAACCTCTGAACTTTTCCTGTTGAGGCAAGAGGCCAACAGATCCACCTCGGGAGTACTCCACCAGAAATACAACTGATGGAACACCAGATGAAGTGACCATTCTCCCTGGTCTAACGCCTGTTGACGGAGATAATCTACTTACCAATTTTCCACCCCTGGAGTGTGTACAGCAGAGAGGGCTGGAACAAATCTTTCTGCCCACCTGCCCAGCTACTTCCCAAGTTGCCAGGACACTTCTTGTGCCCCCTTGGTGATTGACGTAGGCCACAGCCGTGGCATTGTCCGATTGAATCTGTACAGGACACCCCTGGAGAAGACGTGTCCAATGATCCAGACAAAGTCTGATCGCTCGGAGCTCCAGTATATTGATTGCTAGCCTGGACTCTTCCAGAGACCAGACCTCTCTGGGCACACTCCATGTCGACACCTGCCCAACCAGATAGGCTGGCATCAGTGGTGACAACTGTCCAGTACAGGGGAAGAAATTATTTTCCCTGATGAAGTGACGGAGAATGAAGTCACCAAACCACGGACCCGCTCGTACCCCGGCTCAACAGGATCAGATTGTCCAGAGACTGAGGATCCTTGTTCCATTTTACCAGAATCTCCTTTTGCAGAGATCTTGTGTGGAACTGTGCAAATGGAACCGCCTCGAAGGTAGGCACCATCAGGCCCAGCACAGCCGAAGAGACGATCGTCTGCTGGATAGCAGAAGCTGAATTGCCTCCTGCAGCTTTTGAAGTTTCTCCAAAGGAAGAAACAAATCCAGAGTCAGGCCCAGGTAGTCCAGGCTTGTGGACAGAACCATAGCAGACTTCTGAAGATTCATAATCCAACCAAACTCCCTCAGGGTTTGCAGAGTAATCTCCAAGTTGTCCAACAAGGCCACAGTGAACATATGGTCATATGGTGGGTCAAGGCCTCTGACCGCCTATCAGCCAGGTCTGAAGAGACTGGGGACTCTTCAACCTGAATTACAGTGGCTTTATTTAACCTGGAAACCAGGGAGTCCACTACAGGAGGTACTGTCCATTTTTTTTAAGGAGGGACTCCTCGTAAGACTACCGCATTGCAAAACACTCAGGGATTGCAAAGGTGCGTTTTGGGCACCCCCACTGTTTTAAGACAATATTATCAATAAAAGCGGGAAAGGGAACACCCTTGCCGCTTTTGGAGGACCTGCAAGTGCCAAAAGTGAACCGCACCTCTGATGCTGCGTTAGTTGCATCTTCCATATCCATATGTAAAGTTTCCTGTACTGATACAATCAGTGCATCCACTGGCACAGTTTCATGTGCGGCTAGAGGACCAGAGGAATCATCCTCACTATCCGAACACGCAGGGCACTTTTTTGCTAGCCCGTTTGCCCAGGACCAAATCGACTTTGGATACCAAAGGACTCCAGGACCGCTGTCAGTGCAGATAGTTGTTGGGCCCTGCAGCCTCTGAGAGGGGGTCAGGTGGTGAAACATGCTCCATTGACTCCATGAAGAGGGGAACCCACAAAAAGAAGTGTAAAATACTGCAAAAGGGACAACCCAATGCGCACAAGGCAACAATAGACCACGAGATGGGGAGAACTCGAAGTGGGAGGGAAACCTGGGGGTCTGACCATGCCAGGGAGGGGCCCATGTCTACCCCAAAACCTGCCAGGGGTAGAGGAGGGACACCTACTTAACACACCAGGAACAGGGTGGGCACCGCTCTGGACTGGACACCGGTCTATCCTAACGTGGGTAATGTCGGCCAGGAGGAAACGCTGCGACTCAGGCCGAAGCCAATTCGTATGCGCCCTCACAAGACAGTTAACATGCAGGCCAGCTCCCGTCCAGTGGGGCTATGTCGTGGCTGACCTAGCGCAGGGCTGCAGTCTGCATGCGCTCGCTGGCTGGACCCCAGGAATCTAGATTATCCAGTGCATTGCCCAGTCCGGCACTTGATTGTAAATTCTCACAGGAACAAAATAAAAAGGAGGTAAACATTGGATTTTTGTCTTACCGTAAAATCCTTTCCTCTGATGTTCATTGATGGACTCCATTATCTTCTTTGACCCATGGCTTATGCTGCTCTCCTTAGGAGTAGGACACTAGATGGAAAAAGAATGGACTACGCCTCTAGGGCAGTCCTAGGGGGTATACTCCCTTGTCCTGCTATAGGACTTCAGTTTTGTAACAAGCAGTGTCAGAAGAATACATAACCCAACAGAGGGGTGGGTGCTGTGTCCATCAATGATCATCAAAAAAAGGGTTTTACAGCAAAACAAAAATAACGGTTTTCTTTTTTGTTTATTGGTGGACACGGCTTCTTTGATCCTTGGGATATCCCAAATCAGTGTCAACAAGAGGGGTGGGACAAATACAGCAATAAACCTATTCCCCAAAAGGGCTAAAAACTTAGCCAACCAGGTAAACCAGGAGCTCAACGTGGAACTGGAGCTCACCTACCAGGAAAAAAAAATACACCCTCAGAGGCAGGAGCCTCTGCAACAGCAGCCTGCAAAACTTTGCGGCCGAAACACAGCATCTGCAGATGCTAGTACATCCACCTTGTAACATTTTGTGAATGTATAGCTGACTAGGAGGCTGCCTTGCAAACCTGGACCACTGACGCCTGATGACAGAAGGCCAAGGCGGCACTAAACGCCCTTGTAACATGTGCCTTAACAGGGAAAGGAGGAACCTGACCGGACAAACAAGGAATCCAATTTGCAAATCAACTCAGTCGCCGCCAAGTACACCCTGATGGTCCCAACCACATCCAGGGAATGCAAGGCATTTTCTTTCGGATGTTTCAGCTTAAAACATAATGAAGGCAACACAATGTCTTCATTGAAGGGGAACTCCGAGATGAACTTAGAAAGGAACAACCGACAGGGATGTAGTACCACTTTGTCCCTGTAAAGCTCCAGGTAAGGTGACCAACAAGACAATGCTGCCAGTTTGGAGACCCTGCATGCCCTCTGCGCCCCTCAACCCTCTAGATCTCTCTAATTTGTTTTTCCCTTTATGGGGGGGTGACGGGGGGGCTGCGTCCATCCTCTCGCCCCCCCTCCCCCTCAGATCAGAGGAGGGCCCGCGGCGCTCGGAGCTCTCGGCAATTCATTTTCTCATTTTTTGTTATTTTTTATTATCTGATCTGTGGGAACCTCACAGGGCTTGTCTATCACATTTTTTACCCCACTATAGGATGCGCCTGGTTGCGCGAAGGTAAATTTCTTACGCGCCTGGTTGCGCGAAGGTAGAGTTCTTTCCTCCCTTTTTTTTTGTTGGGGGTTTTTTTTTTTGGGTTGGTGTTTTTTATTTTTTTTATCTTCCCTATGTCTGAATACCTGGTTGCGGGCGGGAGGGAGGGAGGGGGGAAGACACCGCATGCAACACCGAATACCCATAAACGAGGGGAAATCAGATGTAAAGTCACAACCCTCAATGTTAGAGGGCTATCTACCCCAGAGAAGCGTGCACGCCTACTGCAGGATTTGAAACGTAGCCATACACAAATAGCATTCCTGCAGGAAACATATTTCAGGAAGGAGTCTATACAATAAAGATTTTCCCTGGGTATATCATGCCCCTTCTCCTATTGCTAAGTCTAAGGGTGTCAGTATCCTTATTTCCAAAGAGAAAGTGTGGTCATATAAGGAGAGTTTAGCAGACCCCATGGGAAGATATTTGTTAGTAAAGGGGAGTATTGGACGGACAGATCTCACACTGGTGAATGTGTATCTACCCAACTCAGACCACCTAGCTTTTCTACAACAGTTGATACCGGTCATTTTGGGTTTTAGGGAAGGTCATTTGGTCTTGGGGGGGGGGGGGATTTTAATTTTGTGCCGGAACCCCTTATAGATACTTCAAAGAAATCTTCCTGTATTTCATACTCGCGACTGCGGCGTCTGCAGCGTGAACTTTCTATCTTAAATCTTGTCGACCCTTGGCGGTTAATGCACCCGAATGTAAGGGACTATACCTATTATTCTCCGATCCACAACGCCTACTCTAGAATAGACCACATCCTGGCCTCTCAGTCAGATCTTCCGTTGGTATTCTCCTCCAACATCGACAATTTTTCTATATTAGATCATGCCCCAACTCATGTCTGCATGGGATGGGATTCTATGCCAACTAGACCTACTACATGGCGTTTGAATGAATCACTCCTGCAAAATCCAGAGACGGGGGGGAAAATTGAGGAAGCGTTGAAAAACTATTTTCTAGAAAATAAAGATGACTCTTATCTCCTCCAATCATTTGGGAGGCCCATAAAGTTGTGGTTCGAGGGGTTATTCTGCGGCTGGCTTCTCAACAAAAAAAAAAAATCCAGGAGAAAAAGGTGAACGAGTTGCTTTCTCAAATTGAAGAATTAAGTAGACTCCACAAAAGATCCCTGGCCATCGAACATCTGGCCCCTTACCTGGGCAAGAGAGGAATTAAATAGTATCTTATTCTTAAAGATAAATAGGAGATTGATATGGCTTAAGCCTCGGTTCACACTAGGGCGACCGGTGAGGCGACCTGGTCGCTTCACAGGTCGCCTCCCATAGGGAAGCTGCGGACCCGTTCTAATAGGAGCGACACAAGTCGCTCCGACCTAGAAAAAGGGTCCGGAGCTTCTTTGGGGCGACCGCCATAGACTTCAATATTATAAAGTCCGTGGCGGCCGCTCCGAGGTCGCGGCACGCTGCTCGCACCGCGATCTCGGAGGTCACCCTGGGAATTAGCGTCGCGGTAGTGTGAACCGGCGCTAAAAGATACTCCTTTGAATTTGCAAACAAACCAGGGATGATGTTGGCAAGGGCGCTGAGGGGACCTAGGCAACAAACGCACATCCCCCGTATTAGGGGGGCGGGAGGTGGAGAGATGTCCACATCATCGGCAATTGCAGGTGAATTTCGTACATTCTATCAATCCTTATATAATCAGCAGAGTGAAGGGAATGGAAAAGTAAACCAAAATAAACAGTTAGAACGCATTGAATCATACCTTCAAAACTCTGGTATGCCGGTGTTAGCTGCGGAACAAGCACTCGCAATGGAAGGAGAGATTACAGAAACAGAACTGGCCGTTGCAATATCCCAGGCTAAGACACATAAAGCTCCGGGTCCAGATGGACTCACAATGTTATATCATCAACACTTCAGGTCTCACCTGATACACCCCCTTTTGGGACATATGAATTCTCTTCGGGACGGCTTGGCATTGCCTTTAGATTCACTGAGGGCGTATATAACGCTTATATTGAAAGAGGGGAAATATCCCCTTCTCTGTGGCAGTTATCGCCCAATTTCTCTCCTGAATTGCGACAAAACTTTTAGCAAAAATATTTTCAAATCGCCTCATTCCTTATATTCCACATATAATACACTATGACCAGGTGGGCTTTGTTCCGTCGTGTGAAGCAAGGGACAATACCATCCGGGTCATAGAGATTATCCATGCAGCTCATGTTTCCTGTAACAAAATGGTGATGCTCTCTACTGACGCGGAGAAAGCATTTGACAGGGTGGCCTGGAGTTTCATCAAGGCCACCCTGTCATATATTGGATTGGGTCCACAGATGTTAACATTCCTTCTGTCATTATATGCTAATCCATCAGCAGCTGTACGGGTGAATGAGTGGAGATCGGACTTTTTTTTAATATCGAACGGGACCAGGCAAGGTTGCCCGTTGTCCCCTCTCATTTTCATTTTAACACTTGAACCTTTTCTATGTTCAATACGTAGATCTCCCAATATATCAGGGATTTGGGTTGCTGGTGAGCAGCACAAAGTGGCTGCCTTTGCAGATGATCTCATATTTTTCGTTACTAATCCCATAGTATCTCTCCCAAATATACTGGAGGCACTCAGAGAATACAGAGCTTTAGCTAACTACAAAATTAATCTTACTAAGTCGTCGGCACTGAGCATTTCTATGTCAATACAGGAGGAACTTCAATTTCGCACATCATTCCCATTCTGTTGAGCTGAGGGCTCGATAAAATATTTGGGGGTCCAGATTACAGCAGACCCCTCAGATCTATATAGGAAAAACTTTCTACCTTTATTGAGGAAGATCAAGGGAGACCTGAGAAGCTGGCAACAGCTATTCTTAACTTGGTTTGGTAGGTGTAACGCACTAAAAATTAATGTTTTACCTAGGATTCTATACATAATGCAGGCCCTACCAATTGCAATTCCGTCTACTTTTTTTCAGCAGATTAAGATGTTGTTCCGCTCTTTCATTTGGGCTCAAAGATCCCCGCGGATCCGGTTACAGACCCTGCACCTCCCCAGAGACCGGGGGGGATAGGATTACCGGATATTCGTAGGTATTCTAGAGCTATTCACTTGACACGGGTAGTGGACTGGAATTGCAATGGGGCCCTTAAACGATGGGTTGGGCTTGAGGTAAACGAGGCAGGCCAAAGGACCCCTCCTGCGCCATGGTCAATATACTCTTCTGCGGACGAGGTGTATGCACATCCTACTATAGGGACGACAATACGGGAAACCAGACGTATCCAACATTTCTCTAAGATATCCCCCAGCCCCACTGATACCGATCTTAGGGAACCCTGAATTCCTTCTGGGATGTGTAAGCGCAAAGGTACGAAGTTTGGCACATGTCAGTAAAGTTCGTATATATGATATATGGAAGAAGGGGCAAATACCTACACAGGAAGAGATTGCGGAATGGCCAGATGTTGATCTGGATTATTTCAGTATTTTTCAATTAAGACACTTCCTGAGGACATATCAGAAAGGGGGGTATGTCCCTAGGAAATTAACCCCCTTCGAAGAGATATGTATCTCGAAAGGCCCCGCCCAAACATTTGATATCTTTATTTTATACATGGTTGTCAGAAAAAAAAAAAAAAAAGGGTATCCCAACCATGTGTGTCAAGGAACCCCACTGACTAGCATCAATCATATCGAAATAGGCAGGAAAGGGGAACACCTTAGATGGTCTGCGGGTACCAAATTGCACCGACACAGCAGATGCAGCATTAGTTGTGTCCTCCATTTTTTAATTTTCCCGCACTGATGCAATCAGCGCCTCTTCTCAGGGACCCTTCAGTTACTTCCCAGCAAGGGGAGTCAAGCTAGGGGACACCCCCCCAGGACATTTCTTACCATAATAATGGAAAATTAAGCTGCCCCACACCCAGGACAGCACAGCCATTCAGAAGGGGGGGGGGGTGTCAGCGCAGCGTAACCCTGCTAGTGAAGGGGTGCCATTAGGGTAAAAAGGACACATGGGGGCTGCGTCCACCCCAAATTTTCCCGGGGGGACACTACTCCCCACACCTTGGGACCAACGGGCACCATTCCATGCAGATCACCTCCCCATCTTGGAATGGGGGGTGCTGCGGGCCCGAGGTAGGCTGTGACTCAGGCCACGACTGCGTGTCCTCGCAAGTTGTTTCACTCTCAGGCCAGCCCCAGTCCAGTGGGGCTATGTCGCGGCCGGCCTAGCGCGGAGCTGTGGTCTGCACGTGCTCGCTGGCCAGACTGGGGAGACCGTAAGGATCTAGGATATCTAGTGCTTCACCCAGTCCGGCAGTTGAATGTAGTTCTCACTGGAACAAACTTGATTGTAGAAAGAAAAACAAATGAAAAAATGTTCAGTTTAAAAAAAAAAAAAAAATGCTAGGACCAAAGATCCCAGCAGGAAAATGGGTCCCTACTCCTGACTAGGCAGAAAAAATGAAGACCTATAGCAGGAAGTGGGAGTATACTCCCAGGGACTGCCCCATATTCACGCTTTTTTTCTCTGCCTAGTGTTCTACACCTATGGATGTGGGTGATGTCATGGTGCTCTCTAATATAGCTGGGTGGTACAAGGGAGGGGGATGAGAAGGAGAAGGGGGTATGGAGCAGCGAAGAGGGAGATCCAAAAGGTGATGGGAGGGGAGGCCACGTTTGGCAGCTGCCAACTGGAGCGAGGAGAGGCAGTCGATGAAGGAGCACGGATGCTCCGAACGCGTGCAACCCCCATCTTCTTCCCACCAGGAAGTGACGTTGGTCAGACCCGAAGCAGGTAGCCGGAGCCCTGCTGCGAATGCTCCGCCGCTGAATCCTACGGACAGGCTGCCGAACAACAGCTTCCCCACACCACCAGCACTAAACCACCCTCCTCTATGGTACTTCCCCAGGAGAAGAAGATGGATGAGCCCACTACACCCATCGTACCTATCTAACCTTACCTCAGAGTAAGTTGCTACATTCATTATTGCTGAATAAATTTATGCTACACTAAGCTGGCGCCGCTCTTCCCTGCTTAGTGTCCTACACCTGTAGGGGGCAGTATAACTCTACGGTCAAGAAGATGAAGTGCTGTGTCCGTTCATTAACGAAAAGAAATTTGGATTTTTCACCATTTTATGTTTTGCACGTGCAGTTGCACTCATTTTCTGCAGAGCTTAATAAATGTGGAAACTACGGATTTCCATTATCCATTCATGTGCAAGCAAAATTTTTTATTTTATTTTCATGCACCTGATTGGGTATTCTTTACGAAGTGTGGCTTTACCACATTACATTTACGAAGTTAAAATGAGTGTAACTGCACTTGTAGTTTGCCTTTAGTAAATCAACCCCATTGTACTGAGAGAAATATTGGAGCTATTATTGCTGACTCTCAAGTCACTTTAGGGAGATTTAACATTTGTAATTTCTCTGGCAAAGGAAGTAAAATCCTCACCAACCACAATGCAGTCAGCATTGAAAACATGACATTGTTTTTTTAGAGACACTAAAGTAAAGTTAAAAAAAAAAAGTACCCTCTATTCTCGACCTCCTAAAAAAATATTTTTTTTCTGCTGTGATCTGACTTCATGGTCCCACTGTGCGTAGGAACATAGCCACCCTCTCTGGCCTGCTCCTAAACCAGACAGACTATTGGGATTACTTGGTTGTGTAGTGTGCATAGAGCAGTGGACAAAACTGCAGCTAATGGAGAGGTCCAGTAGGTCACAAAGGATGGTACAAAATGGTAGTAAAACAGATTACAGGGCTTTTAGAGTGTCACTAAACCCACATCATAAAAAACTATTAATGCTGTTCATACTCACTCCGTCACTAGATTTGTTTTCTGTGTTCTGCAAAAAACCTGGTTGATTCTGCTGCTCTCCATATCCCCCGTCTGTTCATGTGCCCAATGCAGCTAGGGATTTTGCAGCTGTGGTGGCAACTCTGCACATGCTCACTTTTCTGCGAGTTTCTGTACTGAGCATTTCCTCCCTATCACATCTGATCAGTCCATGTGACTATAGAGTCACACATGTGGGCATATACAGTAATAAATCATAGCCCACTCCCTCCTTTGTTCCTCCATGCCCACTAACCAGCTAAACACAATGGGAGTGGGCTCTTACATGTAGATTAATGAAGGCTTCACCTCCATTATATTCTAAGACACATACTGGAGAGGTGTGGCAGAGCCTATGACTGCCAGAAATCTTCCCACATCATGTTATTTCCAAAAACTAAAAATATTTAATTTCATATATTTGTATGACAGTTTAAAACAGGTTATTATTTACGTTACCGGCAGCAGAGGAATAGAAGTCCCTCCGGCTTATTTCCCTGCAGACAGGCTGGGAAAGAACTAGGTCATGTGACAGCTGTATATCGATTAGGAAAAAATGTACTTAATTTTTTTTTTTTTTTATAAAGTCATTACAGTGCCATCATTTATATACAGAAATGGACAATGTAAATTAAAAAATGTGTGTTTAGTATCACTCAGTAGTGGATGTGTATAGTTTGTATTTTGGAGAACAGGACCCTCCCCTGTTTTGAATTGTATTGTAACTGTACTGTTTGCCCTAACGTTGCAAAGCACTGCGCAAGCTGTTGGTGCCAATAAATCCTGAATAATAATAATAATAATAATAATAATAATAATAATAATAATAATAATAATAATAAATATTTAAAGGTCACCTTTTTTGCTGGAGAACCCCTGTAATACTAACTTTTACCCCCTACTCTGAATCGCTGTTGCCAATTACTCCTTGCCCCACTTACCTTCTGGAGCACTGTGGTCCTGCACCAGTTAAGAGATCTGCTAAAAAAAAAAAAAAAAAAGCAAAAACAGATATAAGGAACAAGCCAAGCTAGAGATCAATCCATCAGTGGTGATGGTGGACAATACATTTATTAAACGGGATGGTTTACGGAGAAGTTTCAGTCTTTGGAAAAACACATAACACACTGTGAATATACCTACACAAACATACTTTGCAACGTGTGAGGATAAATTAACAAAAAAACAAAATAAAAACAAAAAAACAAAAAAAAAAAAACACTTTAGCTGAAATTTACTATAATTAATAAACGTACGTTATTTCCTTCAAGGCCCCCTTCCATCCAAAAGGGGAAGATACCGCTATTAAATAAAGTGTATTATCCCTATGACAAACCATTAAAACGAGAGCATGGTGCTCCGTTATACAACATTCATGAACACTTCCAGCAACAACAATCAATATTCCTCCATAGAATATAATGATGTTCACAATTTAAATGAATAACGTTCTGCCTCCTGATGCTCTCTATGACAATTGGCTTGGGACAACAGACAACTGGAAGACATCTAAACATTAGGTGCCTTATCCAGTGCACAAATACCATGCCCATCCAGGGTAAAAGTCCATTTTAGAGGTGCTTTCTGCTTATAGCAATCTTCACTTGCACCTTTTAAACCATTTCATCCTAGTTCCTCCCAATACTGTGATATTAGAATCTTGGCCTCCCTGACAGAAGTCAAAGCATGTCATCACAAAAGACATAACACACAGATATTTACATCCTATTTGTATTTTCCTCAAACAGGCACTGTAGTAACAGACCGTCCCCCCCGAGGAGAAGATTAAAAGAATAATTTGAGGATAAAAAAAAAGGCCACTAGGAGTCAGTTTTGGCTGTGCTGGCCTCTAGCAAAGTGACAAGCAAAGTCATACTTGTTTTTGCACTTGCAGCCACATATGTTGCATTGGAAAGGATTTTCAAAACCGTGGCAACCCATGTGGATTGTGTACAGTATATTGTCTGCAAAGTACATGTCACAGTGCTGGCAGTGATGAAGAAGTTGAGGGTCCTGAACAGGGAGAGCAGGAGCAGGTGTACTAGGCTGACTGTTGCTGATGCTGGGGGTGCTGGTTCGCCCGCTACGTTCGCTACTTGGCCCGGCCATGGGGCTACAGTTCCTGTGATTGTGGGTGGCACGGCCTTCTGGGCTGGCTGGTGAGGAGCTCTGAGGAACACTGGTGGATACTGCAGAAGCGCAGGCTGGTGCTGGAGGCTGTTGGATCATAAAGGGTTTCTCATCTGGGCAGGGACTAGGATCGGGAGAGGCAGGGTTCTGAGTGTCTGGCGGTAAGCTGGAAAGCTGTCCAGCCAACGTAGACAGCTGATTTAAAGGATTGTCCACCATGAGCTCTTGTGCGTCCCTAGACAGTCCTCCTGAATGAGAAGTCTTAGCTAGAGTCTCATAGGCGTCACTCTGAATGCTGGGGATCTCATGAGAGAAGTCACTCAAATAGTCAGGCTTATGCACCACCATGGATGGTGGACTCAGGTTGATTAGCATTCTACGACTGTACCCAAGGCTGCTGACCTTCTTCTGAAGGACCCCCCACATTTTCTTGTTGCCGAGAGATGGACGTGTGCCTTTAATTGGTAACATCTTGTGCTTGCGGCGCCGGTGATGGGAAAGGTTGCTGCGGTCGCTGCAGCGGAAAGAACACAACTCGCACTTGTAAGGTTTCTCCCCAGTGTGGGAGCGCATGTGAGCTTCTAGATGGCGCTCATAGGCAGATGCAAAGGGACACAGATGGCAGCGATGTGGCTTTTCACCTGTAAACAGATAAGGCAGAATGAAAGATGTGTATTTTAATTGTATATAACATGGAAATGTATAACACAGCAATTTTCCAGGTTAAATTCCACCAGCAAAAAAATTATATACACACACACACACACGTAGACGTGTGTATTCAAGCAGGACTCCTTCTAAAACAATTTATGTTTGGACGATGGCAGTGACATTTTCTAAAACGGCACATTGTGATTTACTAAATGAATAAAGTTAATACTTAATGTGGCTTTCACGTTATTACCATTCTTTCTGTGTCATTTTGTCATGATTCAGTTGAATACTGAGATCTGTAGACGTTAACTAGTGGCTATCTGTATATCAAACAGTACAGACCACAACCTTGCTTATCACAAGATCAATTAGCCACATGGACAGTAAGGAGAATT
This sequence comes from Pelophylax lessonae, assembly GCF_965119305.1. Lineage (NCBI taxonomy): Eukaryota > Metazoa > Chordata > Amphibia > Anura > Ranidae > Pelophylax > Pelophylax lessonae. The sequence continues at coordinate 78,308,289 of NC_138776.1, read as the reverse complement.
TACTAAGATTAGAGCAGTTGTGCGTGGCAACCAGTCCGCTTCCAACTTTAATTTTCAAATCGAAAAGTTACACCAATGTTTTATATTCCTGATATGTGCCTGCTGTACCATGTAAAGTACTTGTATGAAAGTATCCTATTCTCTTTGTATTGCTTCCTGCCAGTCCCTCTGCTTTCTTAATAAAATATTTACTCCCCTACCTGTCGCCTGCCTGCTCTGCAGTAAGAACCGAGCAATCAAACACTGCTGAATGCTCAGTTCTCCCTATCCACTCTGAGCAGAGAGCCGGGACTCTCACTGGAGCGCTCGGCTGTGGAGGGGGTGGGAGGGGCTGGCTCAGGCTCTCAGCAGATCGCCGAGCCAGGTGCTGTTCCACGCTGCTGGGTGGATCCCGACCATACAGAAAGTATCTTGCCTGGAGTGGCTCAGTGATGTCAGCTGACAGTGGACTTTAGCCCACTGTCGGCTGAAAATAGGTTACAGGAGTGCTTAACGAACTGCACTCCTGTGATCCAAAAAAAAAAAAAAAAAAGCTTTGCCTATACGTCTTTAAAAATGGACCACACTAGGCATGAGAACACATGGTGGTCAGCTTTCCGGCTGTGCTTGGATCTCAGCCTGCTCTCCTCCAATGACTAGAATTGTCCCGACACCCCCTCCTCCCTTGCACAGCCATTAACTAGGAAGAGTAGCTGCTGTTTCTCCTCCCCCCAGCTCTGGAGCTTCTGCATCTGAGAATAAAGTATATTTGATCACACAAAAAAAAAGTTTTATATGTACACATATGTTTTGCCTTTCATTTCCATTTTAAAACACATTTTTTTCACACATACTGGTTCTTTGCACAGCTGCTACAGATTCTGCCTGCTCCAATTTTAGTAAATTCCCCATAGTACGCATTTTTATTAGTCTCAACAGACTGATACACTAGGCAATAGGAGAAGTACAGTCCAACCACTACTACTCTAATAAATCCAAACTTCACTGAAACATATGTAATCTTGGATAGAGTGGGGAAGTGTGAAAGCCTTGTGAGATTTTTCTTTCCAAAGAACAGTTTTCTGGAAGGTGGTAGGGAGTGTGCATATTCTCCCACCATAGCCGAAGATCACGTTTTTTTCAGGGGGGGGCAGACAATCACAATTCGGTCTCATGCACACTGGACGTTCTAAAAACGCCAGTAGCATTTGGCTGTAGAAAGTTGTAACTGTAGAATGAGTTTTGCAATGTTTTTGCAGTAGCGTTTTTCAGGGTTTGGGTTTTTAGCAAAACTATACTCCCAGAAAAGCTTACGGCTCAAAAACGCTCAAACACCAAATGGCTGCGCTTTTTAGGGTTAGAACAATTAGATTTTTGGATTTACCGTAAAATCCATTTCTCTGATGTTCATTGACACAGCTCTTCATCTTCATAGGTTATGCTGCCCCCTACAGGAGTAGGACACTAGGCAGAGAAAAGCTTGAGCAGGTCTATGGGGCAGTCCCTAGGGGTATTCTCCCACTTCCTGCAGTGTCAGAAGAAAAAACAACCAAACTCGCAAGAGGGGCGGGTGCTGTGTCCGTCAATGAACATCAGAGGAATGGATTTTACGGTAAGTCAAAAATCCCATTTTCTCTTTCGTTCACTGATGACACAGCTTTTCATCCTTATGACCGTAGGGACGTCCCAAAGGAGTGTCAAACATGAGGAGTGGTAATAGCAGAAAACAAACTTCTCAAAGGCTAAACATAGCCAACCAGGTAACATGGAGCTCAACTGAGGAAAAAAAAAAAAAAGACACACCACCCCCCTCAAAGTGGACAAGTCCTCTAAACAGCAGCCTGCAAAACTTTGCGGCCAAAAGAAGCATCTGCAGATGCCAACACATCCACTTTATAAAACTTTGTAAATGTGTGCATAGACGACCAGGTGGTCATTTTCCAAACTTGCACCACTGACTCCTGATGACGGAAAGCCCAGGAGACATTAAGCATCCAAGTAGAGTGCGCCCTGACAGACAAAAGGAAGAACCTGACCCTTAATAGAATAAGCTTGAACCACAGTCTGCCTGATCCATCTGGAAACGGTTGCAGCAAAAGCAGCTAGCCCCTTGCAAGGTCCATCTGTGAGGACAAACCGTGAATCTGACCTTCGAAATGACTCCATAGCTGCCAGGTACACCCCGATTGCCTGAACCACATCCAGGGAATGCAAAGCAATTTCCTTAGGATGCTTAGGCCATACAGAAGGTAACACTGTCTTCATTCAGATGAAAATCAGAGACGACCTTTGAAAGGAACGATGGACATGGTCGAAGAACCACCTTATTTATCCCTGTGAACAACTAGATAAGGTGAACGGCAAGACAGCGCCTCCAGCTCAAACACCCTGCGCGCCGAAGTAATAGCCACCAAAAAGGCCACCTTCTGGAATAATGTAAGCAGGGGAATCTCCCGAATATTTTCAATGGGAGGTTTCTGAAGAAGACGACCACCAAATTGGAGGTCCCACGGCAGCAATGGAGACCGCACCGGGGGAGCCAAGTGTCTCACTCCCTGGAGAAAAGTATGCACCAAGGATTGTGAAGCCAACGGACGTTGAAAGAAAATCACCAAGGCCGAGACCTGCCTTCAATGGTACTCAAGGCCAAAACGTTGCTCGACCCCCTGCTGGAGGAAAGCCAAGAGCAGAGTCACCGAAAAGGAGCGAGGGTGAACCCCCTCACACTACGCAATGCACGCCTTCCAAGTAATATGGTAAATCTTCCTGAAAGTAGATTTTCTAGCCTTTGAAAGCTTGAGAATCAACGAATCAGACAACCCTCTAGCCTTCAGCACCTGGCTTTCAACCCTTGGAAATGTGTACAGCAGAGAAGGCTTGAACGAATGGTTCTGCCCACCTTAGAATGCCGGCCACTTCTCAAACTGCCAGAACACTCCTCGTGCCCCCTTGGTGATACCGTGGCATTGTCCGATTGAATCCGTAGCGGACATCCCTGGAGACGAAATGTCCAATGATCCAGGCAAAGCCTGATCGCTCGGAGCGCCAGTACATTGATCGGTAGCCTGGACTCCTCCAGAGTCCAGACCCCTTGAGCACAATCCGTGCAGAGGACGCCTCCCCACCTGGCATCCATGGTGACAACCGTCCAGTACAGGGGAAGAAACCAGGGACCCCTTGTTCTCCAGGTCAACAGAATCAGATTGTCCAGAGACGGAGGATCCTTGTTCCACTTTACCAGAATCTCCTTTTGCAAAAATCTTGTGTGGAACTGTGCAAAAGGAACCACCTCGAAGGTAGACACCATCAGGCCCAGCGCCTGCATGAAAGTTGGAAGAGATGACCATCTGGTGGATAGCAGAAGCGCCTCCTGCAACTTCTGAAGTTTTGCCAGAGGGAGAAACACTCTGGCCGAGGCAGAGTCCAGAGTCCGTCCCAAATATTCCAGGCTCATGGATGGGAGCAGAGCAGACTTCTGAAGATTCAGAACCCAGCCGAACTCCCTGAGCGTTTGCAAAGCCATCCCCAAGTTAGCAAACAGAGCAGTCAAAGATTCTGCTCACAAAAGCAGATCGTCCAGGTACCCCAGTATTGCGACTCCCCGCTGGCACAGTAATGCTAGAACCGGGGCCAGCACTTTTGTGAAGACCGAGGAGCGGAGGTGAGACCAAAGGGTAACACCACAAATTGATAATGCTCCTCGCCCATGGCAAATCGGAGGAAGCGCTGGTGGGCGATACAAATGGGGTAGTGAAGGTAAGCGTCCTTGATGTCGATAGATGCGAGAAAGTCCCCCTGATGTAGGGATGCTACCACCGTGCGAATGGACTCCATCCGGAATTTCTGTACCTGCACAAAGCAGTTCAGCGCCTTGAAGTCCAGAATTGAACGCACCTTGCCCTCCTTCCTGGGAACCCTAAACAGGTTTGAAAAGAAACCTTGAAAGCATTCCGACATCAGAACCGGGACAATCACTCCTTGAGACAACATGTCTTGCACTGCCCCATAGAGATCCTGTAAGTGTAGATTGGAAGGAAAGAACCTTGCCGGCGGGTATGAGCAGATGGGGGACCACCGAGCTGGGGGAGAGGAGACGCGAATGGGAAGGAGGGGAACCCGGTGGTCCGACCATCACAAGGAGGGGCCCATGTCCGCCCCAAAACCTGCCAGCAGTAGAAGGGAGACAGCCGCTTACCACATCAGGAACAGGGTGGGCACCGTTCCGGACAGGACGCCGCTCCATCGTAATGTGGGTGCTGTCGGCCAGGAGGAAACGCTGTGACTTGCTGCCGAAGCCAGTTCGTATGTGCCCTTCTGAGACAGGCCAGCCCCTGGTCAGTATGGCTATATCGCAGCCAACCTAGCGCATAGCTGCGGTCTGCACATGCTCGCTGGCCGGACTGGGGGGACCCCAAAGGATCTAGATTATCCAGTTCGTCACCCAGGCAGTTGATAGATTCTCACAGAAAAATGTAATTTAAAAAGAAAAAAAAATAGCTATTACCAGAGATCCCAGCAAGGAACTAGGTCCTTACTCCTGACTAGGCAGAAAAAAAACGAAATACCTATAGCAGGAACAGGGAGTATACCCCCAGGGACTGCCCCATAGCCGTGCTCAAGCTTTTCTCTGCCTAGTGTCCTACTCCTGTAGGGGGCAGCATAACCTACGGTCATAAAATGAAGAGCTGTGCATCAATGAATGAAAGAGAAAATATATACAGCTGAAAAGTTCCTCTTCAAACCCACTAGTAAAGTTTTTTTTTTTTTTTACCACCCAGAAAATGCTGATAACAGCCTATGTGCGCATGGACACAAAGGATAACATGCTGGACAGTTTACTGGCTGCAGAATAAAAATGCCTGAAGCCAAAAACAGCAGCTGCAAAAAAATGTCCAGTGTGCATGAGGCCTTAAGCTTAAGCTTTTATCAGAGAGCATTTTTACAGCTGAAAAACTCCTCTTAAAACCCACTAGTTCTGGGTTTTTTTTCCAGCTAGCAAACTCCCCTGCCAAAAACGGCTGATAGCCTATGTGTGCATGGACACATAGGATAACATGCTGGGGAGTTTACTGGCTGCAGAATAAAAATGCCTGAAGCCAAAAACAGCAGCTGCAAAAATGTCCAGTGTACATGAGGCCTTACAGGTAACTAAGAACTTTCAAAGACTAATAATTTATTTTAAGTCACAATTGCACATTACCTTCAGACTCTTAGTGGCAAGACCAAGGGGCCCCACACACCCCGAGTTAGATTGCTGGAGCTTTCAAGGGCAGGTTAAAGCTGGAATTAGGGCTATGTGCAGGAGGGTTCATCCCACCATTTTTGTAAATGAAGGGCTTCTATAAATAGTAATACAAATTGGACAGCTGCTCACCTCACTACTAAGTAAACTCCCAGCATACTAAAACCGCTATCATAGGAAGTTTAGAGAGCCATAGGTTGTCCAATAATAATCATCTGTACAAGCATACACACTGTACCGTACCCTCCAGCAGCCCCACACATGCTGCCCCCCATGCATACACAAACAGGGTCCTACCTGTGTGTATGCGAATATGTTCTATGAGACGAGCTGTGCCTTTGCTGGCATAGTTACAGTAACGGCATTTTAGTTTCCCATCATATGTCCGCTCAAAGCCATCAACCAGCATCCCCGCGCTGTCATCCAGCGACACCTCCACTGACGGGTGGTCCAGGCCGTTCTGATCACTGTCTGTCCCAGCTGCCGGTAGAGCAAGGCACGGAGAGTTAACGGTGAGCACATCGAGGTTTTGTGGCCCTAATTTACAGAAAGTCAGTCAATGAACAGAACCTCTCTGCCAACCGCCATGGGAAAGCCTCAGCCAGGGTTGCCAGGTGTTAAAAAAAAAAAAAAAAAAATGGCCAATGATTGGTTAAAAATTAGAAAACAAAAAAAAAAAAAAAAAACATAATCCCCCTCAAAATCCAATAATTTATTTCTAAAGTGAAAATGTGTGAGAGAAATACATAGTTTGCCATTGGTGACCTTGTTCTGAGGTGCTAGTTGCCTGGCTGTCATGCTGATCTTAAGATTTACATCATGTCTGAGACAATGACCCCAAGCAAGCATGCAGCCAGTGAGATCAGAGCAAAGCCAGATCTCCTTCTCTGTATATTTGTTCCTGGTCAGCGACTGAGAATTAAAGCTTAACTTCAGCCACTTTGTAAAAAAATGCAGGCATACCATGAGTTAAGTCCGATGAGGTGCATGCCACCTCCTGAACGTGTCTCTTTAATTTACATCTAAAGGCCCGTACACACGTACCGATCGTCGGCATACAAATGTCGGCGGACGAAAGATCTGCCGATTGTACGCTTGTTAGTATGGTGCCTCCGACAGCTGTCTGCGCACATTCTGCGGACAAGAGTCTTTCTTGCAAGCAATTCAATTTTTGTATACCGACACCAGAACGGACGATTGTTCGCCAGTCAGTACAGAATTCTGCCGACAGACCGCAGATTTGCAAGACTGGGCATGCTCAGAAAAGAAAAAACACAGGGAAAGTTAACCATTACATGACATCACTTCTGCAGTCGGCTGTAGTCGGCGGACAAAATTCTTGGGCAGTCTTTGCACTTTTCAACAGACACCGACATCCCGGGGAGAAAAGACGAACGTTTGTATGCCGACGATCGGTACGTGTGTACGGGGCTTAACAGTTTAATAGCGCTCCAGGAGGATAGCTATTGCTACCTTCCTACCGTTGTGAAGCTTGGCCTCATCTCCTTCAGCTGCAGAGTTGCATGCCGCTGCTGTGCTTACGCCTCCTGCCCAATCACAGAGCACTTTGCATTATATGAACCCGTTAAAATCCAAAGGCTTCTATGAACTGGCAGCAGAGGGGAGGGGCGGGCAGAGATGCTGTGTGTAAGGCGGCAGAGTCTCTCCTTTAAGGGCCCCAGGAGTGTAGCTATCCTTTCAGAGCTCCAAAAAAAAGATCAGATGAAAATTAAAGCTGTAGTAAAAGAACCGCCCTGCAGGTTAGTCCCATAATGATGTCCTAGTCACGGCTCCCCCCAGCTCTTCCATCGGTCTTCCTTCCAGGTTCGCGGGCTCACTGCACGGTGCCCTGCATTCCACAGCATACCGTGTGCCCTGAATGCAGAGCGTCACTGCACATGCGCTGGTGACGTTATCAGCTATGTGAATATCTTATAAATAGTACACATTTAGGAGATATTCATTGAACCTACAGGTAAGGCTGATTATAGGCTTACCTGTATGTACTAGTTAGGATGAGGAAATTAGTATCACTTTAAAGAGAAGTCCAAGAGGTGGCATAAACCGCCTTGGATTGAACTCATAACTGTATATTTTTCAAAGTGGCTAGATTATTGGAGTTAAGCTTTAAAGTCCACTGATTAGCAATGTGCACAGCACAGGCAATAGGCATTTACAGAAGGAGAGGCCAGCCTTGGTAGCTTATGTATTTCTCTCACTATAGGAATTAGTAATCATTTTGCTGAAAACCAACCAAACCTGGCAACCCTGGCACCAGCACACAGATTATTCAGGAGACATTTTATGAGGATGAAGGGGCCAGTGTGGAATAATGGCATGAAGGACATTCATTTAAATGCATTGGATGCTCATGTAGAGAGGTGTGAATGTGTTAAACTGTTACTAAACAACATATTATAGGTATGCAACTCCATGATAAAAACCAACTCCACTAAAAACATTATTATTTTTATTTTTTTGGTGAAGGGGGGGTATTTTTTTCCCCATAAGTATTTAATTACTGTCTGCTGGTGGGACTTGAAGTGCTAAAAACAAAGTACAAATAATTCAGGGTACCCAAGTGCCTTTACCCTTTAACCTAACTGTCTAGACTTAAAGTATTACTAAATAGTTTTGGATAGAGTAAAGAGGGATTAGAATCCGTCAGTTTTTATTGCTGTCTATGTCCCTGTTAAAAGTGTTTGCAAAGCCTTAATGCATTCTATACATTAAGTTGAAAACCTTTTGTGCTGCAGCATGCCCCCTCCCCCCGCTTTTTCTTACCTGAGCCTGATCCAGCGATGTGCAGTGCAAGAGCATAGTGGCTCCAGCCACAGTATCTCTCCTCATTGGACAGACAGAGCAGAAGGAGTAAAAAAGAACAAAAAAAGGGCGCACCGACCTAGCGCATTATCCTCAATAAAAGGCTTTATTTAAATAACATAAAAAATGGCTACTCACAGACGTAGATAAAGGTATAGCATATCAAGCTGAATTGCTCAAAAGTCCGTGTTTAGTCCATATAAGCGTCCATGATGAGATGACTGACGCGTTTCGAGGACCAGCCTCTTCCTCAGAGTCCTGAGGAAGAGGCTGGTCCTCGAAACGCGTCAGTCATCTCATCATGGACGCTTATATGGACTAAACACGGACTTTTGAGCAATTCAGCTTGATATGCTATACCTTTATCTACGTCTGTGAGTAGCCATTTTTTATGTTATTTAAATAAAGCCTTTTATTGAGGATAATGCGCTAGGTCGGTGCGCCCTTTTTTTGTTCTTTTTTGCCTTTAGTATCGGTGGACTACCCCAGTCCGTAAGGGCAGCAAGACCTTAGCCATCTGAGAAGCCAGTTGTCAGTCCCGTGAAGTGTGTGGTCAAGGGGTCTGGATACCAAGCGCAGGAGAAGGGTGGCTACACCTTATTGTTTTTTAGAGCAGAAGGAGTGATTGGTTCCTGCTGCTGGCAATCAAATCCTGTGACCCGGGGGGAGGGGTTGAGTCACGCTGTCTGTGTAAACGAGCCCGCACGGGTGCCCCTATGGAAAGCGGCTTTCTGTGGGGGCACCTGTTAAAGAGGCGGTGTCTGGAACACAGGCGGGGGACCGCAAAAGAGGATTTGGGTTGCTCTGTGCAACAGCATTGCATAGAGCAGGTAAGTACAGACATGTTTGTTTTATTTTTTTTTACAAAAAAAATAAAAGCTTTACAACCACTTCTACCCTTCCTTTTTGTCCTGTTTACCATTATCGTTGAAAGTAAAAGAAAATCCCAAATTTTGGTTTCTCCCCAGAAAAAAGATAGAAGGGAAATCGTCCAATGGGGAGTCCTGGTGACCCGGTGGGCCCCAAGTGATTCCCTTTATTTGCAAGGATTTCCTATCACTTCCTGTTTGGCTATGGGACACCAATTGAAGGGAAATCTCCGAAATGGGACACAGATGGCAAAAAAAAATGTTCTTACGGGTTATAACCCTCCCTTGCTCTATCTGAAATGAAAAAAAAAAAAAAAAAAAAAAAACACACCACGTTTAAAGGAAGCCTGTCATTCAAGAAATAGGGAGATGCCACTGTTGATTCTCCCTGACCCCATAAATACCAACTGACTTAAAGACACTAACCTTAACCAAAGTAGGAAAAGTGACAATGTCCTGCACTCCCTTGTAGCTCCTTGCTCCAGTATGGAGGTGTGTGTGACCTTGCTCCCCCCTACAATGGAGCTCCAGTCTAGCAGCCAAGAGCTAGGATCAAGCACTGTCATGTTTGATATCACTGCACCAAGGTCCTTGAGCCAAAAGCTAGGACTGAACACTGTCACATGATTGAGGGAATACGGTCACTGCTCCACCTCAGGTCCATGAGCCAAAAAGCTAGGACCGAGCACTCTGACATGATTGGAGGAATGAGGTCACTGCTCCACCCCGGATCCCTGGTTGCAAGGAAAAAAGTAATGAGCTGCAAGGAAGCACAGGTAAACTTGGGTCAGGGGGGAAGAATAGAGGGTTAGCTTTCCTATCACCTTTCTGCCATGGTCTCATCAAATTCTAATTCATATTTCATTTGACCATTACTACCTTTTGCAATCGGCACTGTGTGACCCATCCACATGCCCTGGTCAGGTTTTCATTCCACTAGGTCTATGAATCAGTGTACAGGGATGAGAATGTCATAGATAATGTGCCACATACCTCCTTGCAGGGTGTCGGCCTCCTTCTCTCCACTCACAGAGCCTGATATCATGTTGACGTGATGCGTCTGCTGTGTGAGATACTCCTGGAAATCTTTAACAAAGTCCAGCGCCTCTGGCTTTTTCTCACCCATATTCAGTCCCTGTGTGTCCCTGCAGAGCCCCTGCCTGGACAGGAGATGGGAGAGATTTATGTACACAGGAAAATAGTATATTCTTCATCAGCCACTGCACTGGCTGTCACAGCCAAGGTAAACAAACATTTCTATATCGGATATAAAAATTGTAATGAAAAAGGTCCAAGGCAGGGTTAAAAAATGATTGTGTAAATCTGATTGCATTATTTCTGGCAACTTGATAAATGGGAGTTACTAAATCTTGTATATTAAAGTTAAGATGAATTCCAGGTATGGACAATTTATATAGTTGGACCAATGCAACTATGTATATATATATATATATATATATATATATATATATATATATATATATATATATATATATATATATATATATATATATATATATATATATATATATATATATATATATATATAATCTATATCTATCTCATACCTGACCTATGCCCCTGGAAACTGGAAATCACCGTCTAGACACGGCTACTCCAGTGATCTCCACTAGCTTCCAGGTCCCATGACGATTGGCTGCCCTGCTGCATTATGAACACAGAAGGTTGGCTGCTCACGTTGGGTGCCATTCAGAGAATGCTTTGCAAAAAAAGAGAACGAATACATCCACCACATCTAATAATTAGTAAGTTGCAATAGGTTACATTTTTGGCTTGGGATTTAATACCGCTTTAACAGTCGGTTCCTCTGAGGACTGTTCTACAGTGCTTGCAGAGTTAATAATCCAATCGGAGTGTTTATTCAGGTGCAGCCGCCTTTCGCAGTGGTCAGATGTTTCATTTGTGACGGAGTTAGGATACTTAACACAAAACTGTACACTGAAGAGCGACCTATTAATCAGCTCACATACGTTACATTCTGAGTACAATCTACTTTACATTTACCAACAACTAAGCAGTGTCAGAGCCTACCTAGATCCATACAATATACAGTCATAAAGCTGCCCTCGTACTACATAGCTGTTGGTAAAGAGAGATTGTACAATCAGACTGCTGCATATGTGACCAGCATTATACTGGCCATACACATGGCAATCTGATTGAGTGACCTCCTATAGATCTATGGACAATCCAATAGTACAAGAGCCTACCGGACTGGATACAAATTTAGTGGATTGTGTAGGTAGGACTTTTGCTAAAAAGTTTTGGTAAATTTAAAGGAGGCTGAATAAAGCCCACCATACAAGTTACAATCTGCATGTACAATTTCTACATAAGCTTAAAGCAGTTGTAAAAATCAGGGAAAAAAAAAAACAAAAAAAAAAAAAAAACACACACCTGTAAGACAAAGGTATCGCATACTAGCTCATTATGAATTACTTACCTTAAAACAGTGTTTCTCAACTCCGGTCCTCAGGACCCACTAACAGGCCAGATTTTAAGTATTACCTTGAGGAGATGCAGACTAGAATACTGCAATCACTGAGCAGCAAATTATATCACCTGGGATGTATTTCAGTTATCTTGCAAACCTGGCCTGTTAGTGTCCCCGAGGACCACTGCCTTGGAACAAAGCCCTGCAGCTGTGCCCTTTCACCGCTGACATCTTCCCCGGTGTTTCTACCGGGTTCAGGGGCCCTGGCGCTGTAAGTGGCCGGAGCTGCAATGACGTCACAGGCTCTGAAGGTCCGGCACGATAAGCTGGACCTTCAGAGCACATGTGCTGATGACGTCATCGGCTGCATGCACTCTGAATACAGTAAACCCCCCTCCATCGCGTGGGTTACGTTCCGGACTCAGCTGCGAAAAGTGAAATTCCGCGAAATAGAAAAACCCTATTAAAATACACTGTAGGCATGTTTTTTTACTGTCACTGTACTTTTAAAAGCATTTTAAAGGTCTTTAAACACACTTTTAAAACAATAGAAACTCATTTAAACACATAAAAGATACTGAGAGACAGAGCAAGAGCTATGGAAAACACAAACATATTTCATTTTTAATGATTTATATAGTAAAATAACATTACAGAAAAAAAAAAACGCAATATACCGGGACCGCAAAAACTGAACCGCGATAGAGCGGGGGTTTACTGCATCTCCTAAAAAGTGCAAATTTAGGAGATATTCCCAGTACCTACAGCTAAGTCTTATTATAGGCTTACCTGCAGCTACAAGTAAAATAAGACTTTACTTCCACTGTAGGAGTTACCAAAATGTAATATGGGTGCCCACCTGAACTCTACAATCAATGTATTCAATCAGGCAGGTGCTGACACTACATTAAATGGTTTGTAGATCTAGAGGAGATTTTACAGTCAGATTGGAAGGTGTATGGGGAGCTTAAAGACTGCCCATTCAGGCTGCAAGATGTATGGCCATCTTTAGACCATAGTCACTTACTAAGCATAAACAAGCCTGGGCATACTTCAGATACCACCACTTAATATATTATTGTACCTTTAAATATAAAAAGGTGGATATTAACCCCTTCCCAACCAGCCTCGGATTCCCTTTAAACACTTGAGTTTGAGGATTTTACCCCCTTTAGGACCAGGCCAATTTTTTGCTATTTAGCACTGTGCTATCTTAACTGGTAATTGCAGTAATTGCAGCGTCATGCAAAAAGAAATTTAGATCATTCTTTTGGTGGCATTTGATCACCACTGGGTTTATTTTTTTTTGCGATATAAATGAAAAAAAAAAAAGACAGACAATGTTGAAAAAATATATATAAATATAAAAAAAGCACACAATACAATACTTTTTTACTTTCTGTTACATAACATATCCAATAAAAATAAACACTTATTCATAAATTTAAGCCAAAAATGTATTCTGCTACACATCTCTGGTAAAAAAATAAAAAATAAAAAAAAATCCCAATAAGCGTATATTGGATTGGTTTGCTTGAAAGTCATAGTCCACAAACTAGGATATTTTTACAGGAATTTTATTTTATTATTTTTACTAGTAATGACAACTAGTAATGGGACTGCAATAGTGCAGTGGGCACTAACTGATGCGAGCGGGGGGTGGGGCAGACTGCATGCCAGTGACACTAATACAGTGATCATACTATAAACTATCACTGTACTAATGACACTGGCTGGAAAGGGGGTAACATCAAGGACGATTAGGGGTTAAATGTCTGCCTAACTATGTGCTGCTTTTACTAAAATATCTTGGTTTCACATCCCTGCAAGAAACAGAGAAATGATTACCTCTGTACAGAGCTCTGTGTTGACTGTCAACACAGGGCTCTTGGTTGTAATTGTACACAGCTGATCAGTAGCTCCCGGCCGTGAATCATTGGCTGGGACTTGCTGACAGGCTTCCGCTGCGTACAATCACAGCAGGTGCACAGGTGTGCATCCTAAAACCAGAAACAGGTAGCAATGTATGTATACGTCGCTTTGCCTATGCAATGCATTTGTCGGCGGTCAGTCCAAGTGATTAATAGAGTCTGTACACCGGGGGGAAAAAAAAAAGATGATCAGTGAGCGGCTGATTGGCTATCACATGATTGTGAGCCTGTCCCACCAGCATATTAGGGACTAAGCGGGAGCGTTCTCTCAGCACAGAAACATCGGCCGCCCAGTGACGCATGTGTGACATGTGGGTGTTAAAACCGACCCTTCTACCATTGCACATACTGTATGTGTTATGCAGGCAGCAACATGTTCATCTACAGCAACTTTATCTTTAGGTTCACCTTGTAACGTGCAATCTGCAGCACAACTAAAAAGTATGGTGTTATATATATATATATATATATATATATATATATATATATATATATATATATATATAGTAGAATTGAACATTTCAGATGTGGTGACACTACAAGAAGTCCTCCTATGGCTCTGAGCATATCTTTGGATCAGCATTCCTGATGGGAGCCCACCTACTGACACAGACACAGTGACTGTCTTATTCCATGTTTGTACAACAGGCCTGTGTGTACAGAGCTGGGTGGCCTCCAGCCCTCCATCCAATCTACTACAGGGCACTGCCAGGCATTCCACTCACAGAGGGGGCATTGATAGAGGGATGGCCGTTTACAGACAGCTCAGATCACTGGGCCGTGAGCAACATTACTCCCATGTTCAGGGCAATGAATGTCCTGAATTTTAGGGCCAGCTCACACCGATCTGTTTTTGGCAAAAGAAAATAAAAAAAAAAAAAAAAAAAAAAAAAACAGCATAAAAAAAAAAAAAAATGTTTTTAATATTATGGAAGGAACTCTTCACACCAGTGCCTTAGTGTGAAGCACTGATTTGTTTTTGCCACACTTTTTCAATGGAGCAGTGTGAAAGGGCCCTTAATACCGGGGTCATTTCCTGTCATCGGGGTCTCAAAAAAAGAAATGACACCATCTGCCTTTTTAAAAACGCCTTCCTGACTGGAGGGGTTCTTTTGGGGCTACAAAGTTCTTTGGCACAGTGTGAAAACCCCAGGTCCCAGAGCATGTACGACATCCATATTGCCCAATATCATCCCCACAGGTGAGTGCTCATTAAAACGGTCCATTGGCAACACTTTTAAAGCCTTTAATGGTCCGATCAAACTTTATTTTACCCCAAGTTACGTTTTTAACCTGTTTTCATTCCATTTGTTTTCCACTACCTTCATACGATACATGTACTGCAAACAACTTATATGTTTTTCAAACATTTTATGTGTGACAAAGGATTCCCTGAGCACTACTGAAGGCTTAAAGGCAGCAAAGTAGCTGTCTAACAAAAAAGACAGCTACTTTTTCGAGACCACTATTGACTGCAACAATCTGGAGAGGATGGGGCAAAGCAATGCAAGGCTACCCTTAGCAGTGACAACAAGCATTTCCTACTCTTAGAGGGGCTTATTTTAACGCACACTTTCCCACCTTACGAAAAAATTAAACCAGCACCAATATTTCCCTTTCCTATAAAGAAGAGGAAGGGATAGTGTCAATCTGGCCAGAGTTTCTTTCTTTTTGATCAGCCAGAGGGCCTGGGGAATAGAGGAACCCTCCATGCTGTGCTGTTGTATTCTGACACTGAGACTTCTCTTTAGTCAGAATGCACTGATCACCTCTGCGGCCTGCTAATCGAATGAAAATATTCCAAAATCTCGTTAAAAAAAAGTTGTTCATTGGATTGACTTCTGGTCGAGAGGAACGGCCATAGATGGACTGAAATTCAGACTGAAATTCGGAAACCAGTCAAATTTTCAAACCATCTATGGGCAGCTTATATATGCATGGCCCGATTCTTTTTGTCAGCAGAGATGCAAGCTACATGGTCACAAGTTTGAGTATGTCTGTTGCTCTGGGTAAGACATCTACCAGCATACAGCCACCTATACACTAGTAAATTGGTGTTAAAAAATATCATTTTTGGAACTTTTATTTGAATTTCTGATGGTTAGTGGGGTCACAATCAACAATCATTTTCAATTGAAGTGACAATAATTCGAAGGAGCTGGATGGAAACTTTCTGAAAACAATGCTGTTCTAAGCACAAGGTCTGGACGTTTTAAGGGATTTTAAACTAAATTATTGGCTCAGTGATGACAAGAACAAATGCTCTGACAAATGATTTTTCAGAATTTCTGTACAGACGTTCAAACTAAATTCTATTGCTGTATGGCCAGCTTTAGGTAGCCCACACACATAGCAAATTTATTTCCTGCAACTACAGGCTGATTTCCCCATCTACACAGTGAGAGGGGAATCCCTCCCATGAGGCATTGCATTCTCCCGGCAGGGAAGCATCCCCAGCAGAAGATAATGATTATTAGTCGCATTTAAAAATCCAGCATGATGGTTGTACCCAAGTTGATCGATTGACGAACTTGGTACATTCAACCTGCCCATGCATGGTTGGAATCTCAGCCAGTATCCGAACTGTCCATGTCTTAAGTGTGGTACACACTATTAGAAAATATGACGCACGATCGTCTAATTTTCCTCATGGTTTCACAGCAAATCGAAACAGATGAACAAATATTCGTACGAAAATTCTCATACGACAAATGCTTTTTTGTTTTTTATGGTGTCGGATCATTCGCAGTCATTCTTTCCTGATTTTTCTTATATGAAAATCGTACATAAACGGTGCACATTAAAAGTAAATCATTCGGTCTGTTACCATACGAGAAAAATTTTGGAGTTTGTCCCTTTGGTAATTTTCGTACCAAAAGTCAGAATCGGCTGTCGAACGTTGTGTACACACCATACGAAAATGGTACGAATGGATCTTTGGACGAAAATTCTCGCCTGATTTTCTTATAGTGATAACTAGTAAAATTTTCCCTAGGAGATAAAACAGGAACACATTGATTAGGCAAGGGTCACTTTGATTTGCCTTCTACTCAGCAGGGGTCCCAGTCCAGCTCTTTAATCACGGACAATTAAATTACATACATTCTGTGGCAATTAAACGCCATGAGACAATTACCTAGCCGTAATTAAAGGAATGGGATTGCCAGCTTCCATCTTGGGTACTCCTTACATGCAGGCTAGATTTTAAATCATTGTAAAAAAATTCTGGGGGAAAAAACAAAAAACAAAACAAACATTAAATATATATTTCAGCGCATTCCTACATCATTTTCAACCTTAGATATAACAAATACTTTTTTTCCTCCTTATAGGCTGTTCAAACTGTTTAGAATCTGAGCCAATCTGGAGGATCTCCAGAGAGCTTGACTTCATTACAGAACTTTATAGATCATCATAGGACAAGAACTTACCAATCCAATTAAATTGCATTATATCTCAAAACAGAGCCAATACAAAATGTGCAGGCCTACTACAAAGCGCCTACAAAACTTAAAATGGTTGTAAAATCAGAAGGTTGTTAATCCGAATGCATTCCAGTGAGCAGCAGTCCCCTAATACTTACCTGAGCCCATCTCGACCCAGCGATGTTGCACAAGACACTCAGCTGTCTGGGACTATTCCTCCTGACTATCTGAGACAGCTGCCAAGGACAATTGGCTCCAGCTGCTGTCAAAGTCATTGAGCCAATGAGGACAGGGGGGGGGGGGGGGGGGGTCGTGCCGCGGCTCCATGTCTGAAAGGACACAGGGAGCTGTGGCTCGGCTCGGGTGCCCCCATAGCAAGCTGCTTGCTGTGGGGGCACTCAACAGGAGGGAGGGGCCAGGAGCACTGAAGGAGGACCCGAGAAGAGGAGGATCTTGGCTGCTCTGTGCAAAACCAACTACACAGAGCAGATAAAAACCTGTTATACTTAAACGGAAAAAAAAAAAAAAACACAAGACTTTAGTATAATTTTAAAGCAGGCCATATTTAGGTCCGTTTTTTTTTTTTTTTTTTTTAATTCAACCAGCGAGCTATGGAAAAAAACTGACCCGATTCCCCCATCTACACACTCAATATGTTTGGGGGAATACAACTTCAAAAAGCTCGCTAAGCCTCTGACTAAATACCTCAGACTGTATACTTTCCAAAAAGAGGTAATTGGGGGGGGGGTCCTGGCTTTTTAGGGCCTCAAGAAATGAGTTAGAACGGCTACATCAGGACTGATCTGATTTTCCGATATATCCCATAGTTTGTAGACACTAGAACTATCACACAAACCAGTCAATATACACTTATTGGGATTTTGTTTTCCAAAAACATGTAGCAAAATACATTTTGGCCTAAATTTATTAAGACATTTGATTTTATTGGATATGTTTTATAAAAGAAATAAAAAAATATACATATTTTTTTTTAAATTTGCAGTCTTTTTTTGTTTCTTTTGCAAAAAATAAAAACCCAGTGTTGATAAACTACCACCAAAAGAAAGTTCTACTTGTGTGAAGAAAAATGTAATTTAGGTACAGTGTTGCATGACCATGCAATTACCAGTTAAAGTAGTGCAGTACTGAAGAGAAATAAAATGCCCTGGTCTGGAAGGGGGGGGGGGGGGGGAACCTTCTGGAGGTAAAGTCATTTAAGTGGAACTTTAGGCAGAGAATTAAGTCCTGCTAGATTACTTCAGGCTGGCCCCTTTGCAGGTATAGCATGTAAAAGATTAAACGAGAAGTATGGAATTTCCTTTTTTTTTGTGAATCATACTTCCCTAGCTGAATGTAGCACCAGTCCCCCGGCAGCGCTAACACGAAGAACCCGAGCGATCAAACACTGCCGATCACTCGGTTCTCAGAGCTCCATGAGCAGAGAGCTGCTGACTGTTAGGCAGGCCATAGACGATTCGAATTTCGTTCGAAAATCGTAAATGGCAGTGTTATCGAACGATTTTCGTATCGTTAGTGTGGTATGTAAAACGTTCGATTTTCGTACGACAGCAAAAATTCACATATCCAACATGTTGGGTTTTTTTACGAAAATCGGCCGAATTTCGTATCATTAGTGGGGGAGTTGTATGATTTCGCCTAACAAAACACAGAACAGTAGGGAGTGTGTCCGGTAGAGATGTGGTTAAAAGGCACAAAAAATAGTGTTTCGTCGTACGATTTTTGGCTCACATTGATGGTACACTCGATGATGTGCACGAGTGCCGCTTTCGTTTATCGAACGATAAATCGTACGAAATTCGAATCGTCTATATGGCCTGCTTTAGTCACTGTCTCTCTGCTCTGCTGGGTGCCAATCCAGGCATGTGGGCCAGTCCCAAGCCTGGACCGGCTGTGACTTCAGCTGACAGCGGGCTTCAGCCCACTGCCTGCTGAAAATGGGTCACAAGAGCTGTGAACTGCACTCCTGTGATCTGAGCCCCCCTTTCTATCCAGCGATGTCCACAAGTCCCTCAGTCAGCCGGGACACTCTCCTGTTTGGCTGCGCTCTGGAGGTCCAGTGTATCTTGCCGGACCTTCAGAGCTCCTTACAGGAAAGTGAACTCTCGCGCGCATGCGCGGGACTGACGTCTTTGTTGCTCCGGCCACTCACAGCGCCAGAGCCGCCGAACCCAGAAGAGCCGCAGAGGGAACATGTCAGTGCCCTCAGTGGTGTCCAGGCGACCGTGTGGGGGCTTCGCTCTAAGGGATTTCATAATGTTCTAGTATGCGATGCACGCTAGAACATTAGGCCATTGTCTTTTTTTTTTTTTTTTTTTTTTTTTTACACAGGATACAACCGCTTTAAGGGTTATATGTTCTATAAAGTTTTACTAAAGGTTAATTTAAAAACATATTTTTTTAGTTTTGGATAAAGTGGAGAGGGATCAGAGAACCCGCCATTTGTTATTGTGGTCTGTGCCCCCATTAGGGAGACTCACCCCCTCTATTCATTCTGTTCACAATTATCATTGAAAATGAAAAGAAAAAAAGCATCTAATTGGGGTTGTCATTACCAACAGTGCTCACCATTCACTGACTTGCCATCTGTGTCCCATTGCGGAAATGAACCTTCACTTCCTGTCCCATAGCTAAAACAGGAAGTGAGAGGAAATCCCTGCAAAGGGAATCCCTTGGGGACCCCCAGCTCATCAGAACTAGTGCCCCCATTGGAAGATCTCCCCCTCTATTGCTGTTCTGGGGACAACCTAAAATTTTGAATTTTCCCTTCTAAAAACATCACCCCCCCCCCCCCCCCCACCCAATCAAAACCACATGGGACACAACGGCTACTGCCGACAGCTGCTTCTAATACAAGAGTGCACAAGGTCTCTGCAGCGGCCACATCTGCACTTCTTCTGAGATTGCGACATGCCGGAGTATCCAGACACAGCCTGGGGGAGGGGACCTGGGGGCGGATCATACTGTACAAGTGCCCAAACTCCAGGGGACATCTCCGGGGGAAAACCTAGAGGAAACTGAATGACATTCAGGGCTCATTTACACTATTTCCACCCTGGATAAATGCACTAACACTGCAAGGGTTGCTTGTTTTGGTCAGGGGAAAAAAAAAAAAGTACTTACCTGATCCTCCACTCCTTCCAGCAGCTAGACTGTTTCCTGCAGCTTCTTCATCCCCCTGCTCCAGTGGTCTACGGTCCTGGTGTCAAGACTGATGCAGGGTCCACAGTCCTGCATAGGATGGGAGAATGCAGAGGGACAGTCCACCGCTAGAATGTGCGGGGAGAACCATTTGCCAGGGAAGGTTCCAATAAGGAAGACGGTTTCTCCTCTCCCCTAGACAAACAGAGCTGTGCACCCATACAGTGCTGGCACAGCCCTACTACAAGGGATCATTCCACGTTTCCCTAGAGATGGGCTTTAACCGTTTCTATGAAATACTTGTTCTGGTCATTTCTGGACCTTCGTTACAGGATCACTGGATAATATTCCAATGAAAGCTGCAGGTTTCAGAAACAAATGAAAATGACTTTTAAAATAAGAACAAGGTAAAGCTCATCTGAGAGGTCAGTGATCGCGGTCACATCATCTACTATACACATTTCCATGTCACTGCTGTCCCCCATATTGAGAGGAGGTGGGATGAGGATGGAGGAGACGGACACTCCAGGAGGTGACTTCAGAGGGACAGCAGCAGGAAAGGTAAGTACTCCCATGCTTTTTTTGCAAGCATACCTGAATTAGAAAAGGTCACTTGCAAAAAAAAAAAAAAAAAAAAATCGCATTACAGCTTTTTTTTTTTTTTTTTTTTTAACGGAGCTAAAATACAGCCCATTCATTGTAATGTGCCTAGGCACACATGCGCATAAATGAGCAATAGAAAACTGCATTTTTGGACAGTAATTTACGCCTAATGCACACAAATACATGCAAATACGAGTGATTGAAATGCACAGGAACATACTGTTGATCTCAAAAATGCTAATTTGCATATTTTACAAAAACGTGAGAATAAGTTTGCGCGAAAGACGTGAATTTGCGCAAACGCATATGCGCGAAAATGCACGCATTTTTAATAAGACAAATACGCCTGAAATTTACGCTTAAAAAAGGAGATGCTCAAACAGGAGTAGTGTGTGTAAGAGGCCTTAATGTTTTCAACCAAGATAGATTTACACAATGTTTACCCAAGATTCACACACCTTGCAATTCAATTAGAAATCATGTGAATCTTCGGTAAGTGCATGGCTACCAACCAAGTACCAGACTTCCGAGGACGCAGAGTTGCTTGTGATCTGGTTTTCTTATGGGCCATACACACTATAAGATTTTCTGAAGACTTTTTCCTTTAGGCTGCATTCACATGTCAGCTTATAATCGCGGGCAGAACCGCCGCGGTTCCACCCGCGATTCGGAGATTTATTGCAAATCGCGGGACGCCTAGCGTTGCCCGTTGATTTGCAATAGCCCCGCAAACGCCGAGCGATGTTGCCCCGATTTACGCCCGCCGAATCGCGGCAACATCGCGCAAACAAAATCGCGGGACGCAATACGCTCCAAAGAAGCTCTTGTACTTTTTTGGAGCGTATTGCGTCCCGCGATTTTGTTTGCGCGATGTTGCCGCGATTCAGCGGGCGTAAATCGCGGCAACATCGCTCGGCGTTTGGGGGGCTATTGCAAATCAACGGGTAACGCTAGGCGTCCCGCGATTTGCAATAAATCTCTGAATCGCGGGCGGAACCGCGGCGGTTCTGCCCGCGATTATAAGCTGACATGTGAATGCAGCCTTAGATTTACCAAAACCATATAATATGAGGTCAAACCTAAACACTTTCAATGTGTATGCAATCAGGCAGGCCCTTGCCCTACATAGAAAAGGTAAATCTGAAGGAAAAAGTCTTCAGAAAATCTTATAGTGTGTATGGCCATTAAGTCCATATAGAATAAACTCCCATCCCCCTCTGTACTATATGAACACCAGTGTGATCCTGGAAAGAACTCAAGAACTGTCCTAAGATGGAACTCTAGAACTAACACTGGAAGGAACACTAGAAATGTCCCTGGAATGAACCCAAGAGAGACCCTAGATGAAATCCTAGAACCCCAGAACTAACACTAAAAGGAGCTCTAGAAATGTCCCAGAACAGAACCCCACCAGAGTGACCCTGGATGGAACCCCTCCCCACACTCAGCTGATTCCCAGCATGTTTTCAGTCCAAAACAGTTCATATAGTGTCGATCACAGGTGTCAAACAAGGCCCGCGGGCCGAATGCGGCCCCCCAGGCCATTTCATGCGGCCCTCGCACCTCTCCTGCAGCTGCGGCACCCCCCTTATCTCTGCCCCCATCTTGTTTCAGTAGTCGGCAGCAGAGAGGACAGAACTCCTTTGCCAGATCCTGCGCTCCTCTGTGCAGCTGCAGAAAGGCTCGTCTTGCCCCCCCCCCCCCTTCTCAGCAGTTCGCAGCAGAGAGGAGGGCAGAACTCCTCCTACAGATCTTGCACCTCTCTGTGCAGCCGCAACACCACCTTGCCTCTGCCTCCCCTGGTCTCAGCATTCAGCAGACTCTGGAAGCTGACTCCAGCCCTCCTCCAGACCCTGCACTTCCCAGATCCCTCTTCTTCCTGGCAGCAGCACAAGGTAAGGGGGGTGCATTTTGACGCAAAGAAGGGTGGGTGACTCTTGACTTCTAATGTGTAAGGGGGGTGTGGGGTGCTCTGGACATCTAATCTTATAGATCTAACCGGCCCTTTGAGGGCAACCATAATGCTGATGCGGCCCGCGATTAAATTGAGTTTGACACCCCTGGTGTAGATGGTCATTGTACAGATAGGACATAGGGGGAGGGGTGATATCTTATTGTTTATGGTCTTAGAACACCAGATCATTAGTAATGAGGTGTCCCGGGAAATCTGGTATTTTCATGGGTGGCAGTCATATACTGAAAGGCTGACCCTCAAGAGAACCGGTCATGTCTGCATCTCTCTACCTCACCACACATCTCCAACACATTCCACCTCCTGAGTGTACACATCCCAGCCCTGCAACCATGGGGCTACATGCATGATGTTATGGCTACTCAGGAGCTCTAAGACAGCATAAAAGGGACCCCAGAACTGTCCCTGGAGGTATGGAAACCACCGGTTGACAGCAGTAAAACATCAGCTTTATTCAAACAACGAAGTGTACAACACTAAACAGTCAACGCATTTCAGCAAAAACAGCCCTACTCGTGAATGGAACCAGAATGACCCTGGAGGGACACCAGAAGGAACCCAAGAACTGTCTCTGGAAGGAACCCCAGAGTGACCCTGGAGGAAACCCCAGATCTTTCCTTGGAAGGGACCTCCAAAAGGAACCCAAGAACGGTCTCTGGAAGGAACCCCAGAGTGACCCTGGAGGGAACCCCAGAACTGTGCCTGGAAGGGACCTCAGAAGGAACCCCAGAACTGTCCCTGGAAGGAACCTCAGAGTGACTTTGGAAGGACCTCAGAAGGAACCCCAGAACTGTCCTTAAAAAGGAACCCCAGAGTGACACTGGAAGGAATCCAAGAACTGTCTCTGGAAGAATCCTCAGAAGGAACCCAAAAGATGTCCTTGGGAGGAAACCCGGAGCGGTGTCTGGAAGTAACCCCAGAAGGGACCCAAGAATTGTCTCTGGAAGGATCGTCAGAGAGAACCTGGAATGAAACCCAACAACTGCCCCTGGAAGGCCCCCCAGAGTGACTCTATAGAGGAATGTTTCTAAACGTCTTTATGGTCCAGGCAGCCTTTAAAATTCTGCATGATCAAGGCACCCCATTCTAAAATGTAAAAAATTAAACTAATAGTTTTACATTGCGCAGCAACATCTACACACATAGGACACCCAACCTTAGAGGTGATTTATTCTTCCAAAGCAAATACACCTTTGGACACCTGTACAGACTAGTGTTCCAATGTTTCCCTTCTCCCCCTCACTCAGTTAAAGAGGAGGTCCGCCTGGAGAAACAAAAAATTAAAAGTCAGTAGCTACAAATACTATAGTTGCTGACTTTTAATATAGAGACACTTACCTGTCCAGGGAGCCGTGATGTCAGCACCCCAGCTGATTTTCAGATCAGCTGCCGCCGCCATTCTTTCTGAGGGAAACCGGCAATGAAGCATTTCGGCTTCACAGCCGGTTCCCTACAGAGCATGCAAGTGGACGGCAAGGGAAGGGTACCTGTCAAAAAAAGGTACCCGTTCCCCTCCCCCCAAATGTGGCATCGGAGGGGGGACAAATGAGCAGAAGTTCCACTTTTGGGTGGAACTCCGCTTTAATGTGACCCCAGTGCTGATGGAGAGGGGCAGGGGATTGGGCAAACAAGGATGTTGTGCTGGCACCCATTGATCTCCTAATCAATCAATAGCATCACTGGTTGTTAGGATGCTGGCGGTGAGAAGGTTGTAAGGATGCACAATGAAAACCTGTGGCTTTGTGTAACTAAATGCAGGATTAATCAGCCTTCTATACAGTGTTGGGTGAAATTTTTAAGCATTTTGCCAAGACACCCCTAAAGAAACTTGAAGGCATCCCGGGTGCCTGGGAACCCTTGTTGAAAAAGGCTGCTCTTGAAGCACCCCCGAGCGGTCCCTTGAAGGAACCCAAGATCTGTCTCTGGAAGGACCTCAGAAGAAACCCAGAGCTGTCCCTGGAAAGAACAAACCGCAGAGCTGTCCCTGAAAGGAACCCAAGAAGGATCTATGGCCAGAACCCCAGAGTGAACCTGGAAGGAACCCAAGAACTGCCCCTGAAAGGCCCACCAGAGTGACTCTAGAAGGACCTCAGAGCTGTCCCTGGAAGGAACCCAAGAATTGCCCATGGACGGAACCCCCAAGTGACTCTAGAAGGACCCCCAGAGCTGTCCTTGGAAGGAACCCCAGAAGGAACTCAATAACTGTTTTTGGAAGGAACCCAAGAAGGATCTATGGACGGAACCCCAGAGTCAACCTAGAAGAAACCCAAGACCTGCCCCTGGAAGGCCCCCCCAGAGTGACTCTAGAAGGACCACAGAGCTGTCCCTGGAAGGAACCCAAGAATTGCCCCTGGAAGGCCCCCTAGAGTGACTTTAGAAGGACCTCAGAGCTGTCCCTGGTCGGAACCCAAGAACTGTTTACAAGGAACCCCAGAGTGACCCTGGAAGGCCCCACAGACTGACTCTATAAAGGACCACAGATCTGTCCCTGGAAGGAACCCCAGAAGGAACACAAGAACTGCCCCTGGAAGACCCACCAGAGTGACTCTAGAAGGACCACAGAGCTGTCCCTGGAAGGAACCCCAGAGTGACCGTGGAAGGCCCCACAGACTGTCCCTGGAAAGGACCACAGATCTGTCCCTGGAAAGGACCCCAGATCTGTCCCTGGAAAGGACCCCAGATCTGTCCCTGGAAAGGACCCCAGAAGGAAAACAAGAACTGCCCCTGGAAGACCCCCCAGAGTGACCCTGGAAAGGACCACAGAGCTGTCACTGGAAGGAACCCCAGAGTGACTCTAGAAGGACCTCCGAGAAACCCCAGACTGCCCCTGGAAGACCCACCAGAGTGACTCTAGAAGGACCACAGAGCTGTCCCTGGAAGGAACCCCAGAAGGAAAACAAGAAATGCCCCTGGAAGACCCCCCAGAGTGACTCTAGAAGGACCACAGAGCTGTCCCTGGAAGGAACCCCAGAGTGACCCTGGAAGGCCCCACAGACTGACCCTGGAAAGGACCACAGATCTGTCCCTGGAAGGAACCCCAGAAGGAAAACAAGAACTGCCCCTGGAAGACCCCCCAGAGTGACTCTAGAAGGACAACAGAGCTATCACTGGAAGGAACCCCAGAGTGACTCTAGAAGGACCTCAGAGGAACCCCAAGACTGTCCCTGGAAGGCCCCCCAGAGCTGTCCCCCCCGGCTCTGCTATCACACACACAGGATCATTGTTGTGAAGACAAGAATGACGTCACGCCCCCTCAGGCTCCGCCCCCCGCCGTTTCCGCGGCTTACCGTCAGCGGGAGCCTCTTCCAGGCCGGCTCACCATTCCGCCTCCAGCCCACCGAGGGAAGCAGCCGCGGGTCTCTCCGCCCCGTCCCTGCAGATCTCCGCTCCTCTCGGGGCCCCGAAGCAGACCTCGGCACGCAGGCGCAGAGCGGGCCCCGCCCCCGTGACGGTAACACCGCGTCTCCATGACCCATGGTGCTGCTGGGAAATATCAAATACCGCGTGAATTGCAGAAATCTCGGGGCTATGCTATCCTCGGCCAATAAACGCTGTTCGGAATTCTGCTGCACCCGCCTCTTTTTACTGACATAGTGCGTTTCATGAACAGCGAGGCTTGGAACGCAAACTGAAGCGTCGAGTCTCGCGAGATCTTGTATCTGAGTCTGGTAAGCTTTGCCTGAGATCTCGCGAACAGAGGCGTGTAGGTGGCAGGCGATGGCAGCAGCTCTGTGTCGTAGTGCTCAGGTGAGAAGGACACAAAGACGTCCTGTACTGTGTTCTCTGTCCTTGGCTGCTCATTGTTTATGTGACCCGTTCATACTGCAATGCTGGCTGCAGAAACATGCAGCATGCCCGGGTGGCACCATGTGTTTCCGCACAACAGTGTCTCTATGGGGACATGAATAAAGTGTCACTATGCAACGCTTCAAATAAAGTTGGGAAAATGCAGTGTGGAGACAGCTGCCTGCATGTTACCGCATCGCAAAGGTGAAGCAGCAGTCTAGCCATACATTTCCAATGCAATTTAGTGTTTGGGGTGGAGGTAACTGCCATTGGCCAGGGCTGATTACACTGGAACTAAACCCATCAATCCAACTGATTCCCACAATACAGTCACCAGTATGGGTGATGGTTGTCATGGTTACTTGTGTCCTCAAGCCATCAAATTGATGTTTTAAAGGAGAAGTATAGCCAAAGCTGGTTTTGCTGTACACCTTCTATGGATCACACTTTGTTCTGCACTCCTATGACCCGGTTTCAGCAGAGAGCCGGCTGAAGTCCGCTCTCTGCTGACGTCACAGAAGTCGGTCCAGTCACCGCGCCATCACGAACACAGCGGGCTGAAGTCTGCTGATATCACAGAGCCGGTCCAGACTCAGGCAAGATCAAGACCCTGGAATCTGAGTCCTCCCACGTGCCTGGACCGGCACCCAGCTCAGCCTCACAGGGAGCCGCTGAGAGCCTGAGCCGGCCACTCCCTGCCCCCCCCCCCCCCCCCCCACAGCCCAACGCTCCATTGAGCAAGGAGGGGGCAGAGAGCCGGTGACTGACAGTCAGCAGTTCCCTGCTCGGGGAGCTGTCAGAACCGAGCGATCGGCAGTGTTTTATCGCTCGGTTCTCAGGGTAGAGGCGCTGGGGGACAGATGCTGCTTCGGACTAAGCTGCACCCATCTAGGTAAGTATGAAAGGGGGAAAAAATAATCCTATACATGTCTTTTAAAATAACTGATCACATATGGCAGCTTCCTGGGCTTTAAAGCGGTAGTATCATCATTTTTACAACTTTGCATAATCTAAATCATCTGTGTCCGTATTATATTACTAACCTTTTACCCTGCCTGTCACTTCAGCCGTTCTCCTTCTATTTACATCGCTGCAGTCAATTACGTCACTCGCGCATGCTCATTGTAACCCTATTTTCCGGCAAGATAATGAGCTTGCTGGAATAATGCAGGGTCTATTGCGGGGCTGCGTCATTTCCTCTGCTAGACGTCAGCCCCGTGCTCCCGCGAGACTCCGACCTTCCCTCATTAAAAAAAATTCTCCACATGATCGCGGAGAAGGGGGGGGGGGGAGCAATTGTGCATAAGGGCTACAGTGGACAGCCTCCTATTGGCTGTCCAAATGGTGAATGAAACCAACACGAGGCTTGGTTTCGGCGTCTACTGCGCATGTGCGGGATTTACGAACAGTACACATACTCTGGGCGGAAATACCGCACCGATGAGCAGCCGAAAACCACAGCAAGGATGGCGGCGCTCAACGTCCCAAAAAACCGACCCGAAAAAATCAAATTATACAGGTAAGGAAAACTGCTAAATTGATTGCTTTCATTATATTTCATTGAACATTACATGTTAATGGTGTTGATTGAATTTTCAGATATGCAATGACTGAGTTTACTACCGCTTTAAAGGATGAGAGGGTTTATAATTTTTACTCCCGTTGGGGAAGTAAGGGGCTAGGGGTGTTGAAAATATTTGTGTAATCAATGAATCCTTAAAAAGTTTTGCATCAATGTAGAGAATGGCTGCTTCACAATTGCATCAATGATGCCAGAGTCCTCCTCTCCATGCCTAAATGTATACGTGTGATCACACACAGTATGGATCTCCTGCTGTAACACTGACCTTGGATCTGAAACGTCTGGCGGCTGCTGTAACAAGATCCCGCTTCCTAGACCGGCTCCTATGATAGACGGCACACTGATCCAATGCCGGGAAATTGAATCAGTGTGACGTGTATTATAGGACCCAGTCTAGGAGGCGGGACCTTGTTATAGCAGCCACTGGGCAATTCAAATCCAATCAGGAGATCCCTGCTCTGTGTGATCTGAGCACTGATAAGGCTGCATTGATAATCACTAATGTGGCTGCATTGGTGGGCACTAATGTGGCTGCATTGGTGGGCACTAATGAGGCTGCATTGGTGGGCACTAATGAGGCTGCATTGGTGGGCACTAATGAGGCTGCATTGGTGGGCACTAATGAGGCTGCATTGGTGGGCTCTAATGAGGCTGCACTGATGGGCACTAATAATGTTGCACTGATAGACTGCATTGATGGGCACTGATAAGGCTGCGCTGATATTGCTGCACTGATGGGCACATATAAGGCTGGACAGATGGGTTTTTGATGAAAACCATGGGCAGTAATCATGATGCATCGTGGAATCGAATCGTTGACAGGATAATCAAATCGTATGACCAGTGAAGATGCACACTTCTACCCCCGGCACTCTCTTCTTCTGCGTGGCCCTCAGAATGTAGGCGGTTTTTCAGCATCCTCATGGCCAATGAATGGCTATTGGCCTTGCATTGTACTTAATGATGTCAGAAATGGAGTTCCTTAACCACTTCCAGACCAGCATGTACCTGTTCAGCACTGGACTTTAAGTGCTCATACTAGAGCTGCAGGCATCACCCCAGTACCGTTTTTTTTTTCTTTTTTTTTTTTTTTTTTTTTTTTTTAGAGCTGGCTCTCTTGTAAAAGCAATCCTAGTGGCTAACTAGCAGCTGGATTGCTTTTACATGCAGCGGGAGGAGATGTCCCCTCCACCTCCTACCACGGCTTTCTCAAGCTCTCCCGTCCCACCGGGAGACCTGAGCAACCAGCCGGTGCTTCTGCTGGCTGATCGGAGAGCTGAATAAAGCTGGGTTTGGCTTTGATGGGCTCTCCACTATGGTAGCCCAGAAAGGATGACCTGACATCACTTTTGGGTTACCCAGATTTTAACAGCGCCATTAAAAAAAAAAAAAAAAAACATTTGAAAACAATGATCTTGGTGTTTTTTTATGCATTTAAGGTCAGAGGAGGGATTTGGGGACTTATAGACCCCAGATTTATTCATAAAGAGTATCTGTCACATGCATATTTCAATAAAAGTGATAAAAAAAGAATGTGAAGCAACAGTTTAAAAATAAATTAAATTGAGACTTAAGAAAAAAAGCCCCCCCCCCTCTCCCCTTGCTCATGCACAAAGGCAAACATCATATCTGCAGCGCAGTGAGGAGGAGGATACAAGGACTGTAAATGGTTTGTCATTAACTGTGATCCACTAATGAAGTTGTGTTGCAGTTATACTGCCTCGTCCCCGCTTACCTTGGGGCAGAAAGAGGAGGACAGCTACACTGTACACAAGCTGTTTAAAGTGAAAAAGAAAAAAAAAAATTGAAACCTGTAGTGATGAAATATGGAGGATGCCATTACTGACCTCTGAAAATTCTTGTTGCCTGGGTGACGTGATTTCAATATTTTGTCTTTTTATTGTTTTTGGTTTTTTTTGTTCGTTAATCTCCTTTTTTTTCTCTCTTTTTAGCTTCTGGGCAGAGGGCTTCCTCGCTGCTTGGCCACAACTCAAAATCTCTATTGCAGATGGAGTTCAAAGAAAGCAGAGGCATTGTCTCCGAACACTGGAGAGGGCACCCCATTCCCTCCCTTGGCAACATTCACAGAAGAGGAGGCCATGATGAGAGACATGGGTATTTCATGATTTGAGTACCAGCCTTCAATGCACCTTCATTACCACGCCATGTTTTAAGTTACAGTGCTGTGATCGTTTGACTCAGAATTACTCAGACATGCAACACTATACCCAAGTGGATCCTTATATATATTTATTTTTAAAAGATACAGCTTTCTTGGTGGTATTTGGAATCCGCTGGGTTTTTTATATATTTTTTGCAACATAAAAGATAAGAAAAAAACAATGTTTCTCTTACGTCCTCCGACAGTCGCCGCCTCTTCATATTCGTCACATATGGGGTATTAGACTTTGCTCCGAAGGAGTAGCTAGGCAACAGAATATGTTAATAAAGCTTTTAACATATCCAACATATCCCACCCTCAAGGGGTGGTCCCCTCAGTCAATACCCTCCTACTTCCTGCAACCATATCTCAGTTTTAATGTCTAGCTTGTCAGGAGACGGACAATGCCACGGCGGTGGCCTACATCAACCACCAAGGGGGCACCAGGAGTGCCCGAGCGGCTCGGGAAGTGGCCGACATTCTGTCTTGGGCCGAGACTCATGTCCCGGCGATAACGGCGGTTCACATTCCGGGGGTGGAGAACTGGCAGGCGGACTATCTGAGTCGCCAGACCCTGGATCAGGGGGAATGGTCTCTCCACCCGGCTGTCTTCCAGATGTTGTGCGCAAAGTGGGGTCTTCCAGATGTGGACCTGTTCGCGTCACGTCTCAACAACAAGGTGAGGAGGTTCGTGGCACGGACGCGCGACCCTCGGGCAGACGCGTCGGACGCGTTAGTGGCCCCGTGGCATCAGTACAGACTGTTGTATGCGTTTCCACCGATCCAGTTGCTGTCCAGGTTCCTTCGCAGGTTTCAATCGGAACGCAACACGGTGATTCTTGTGGCACCGGACTGGCCTCGCCGGTCCTGGTACGCAGACCTCGTGAATCTGGCGGTCGACGCCCCGTGGCGTCTGCCTCTTCGAGACGATCTACTGTCTCAAGGACCGATATACCATCCTGCTTTACAGTCGCTGGCTTTGACGGCCTGGCTGTTGAAACCGAGGTCCTGAAGGAGAGGGGTCTCTCTCCGGAGGTCGTTCATACTTTAATCAACGCGAGGAAGTCTTCCTCTGGGAAGGTTTACTACCGTACTTGGAAGGCCTATTTTGCCTGGTGTGAGTCCAGGGGGTTTTCACCCCGCACGTACTCGGTGTCCCGTGTGCTGTCTTTCCTTCAAGCGGGTGTTGATCAGCGCTTGGCGCTGGCTACGATAAAGGGTCAGGTGTCTGCTCTGGCCGTTCTGTTTCAACGTCCCGTGGCATCCAACCTTTTGGTTGGCACCTTTATTCAGGGTGTGCGGCATCTGGTTCCTCCTAGGAGGGATCCTCTGCCCCCTTGGGACTTGAATCTCGTGCTATCTGTGTTACAACGTGCTCCTTTTGAACAGATCAGGGAGATCTCGTTGTCTATGTTATCCAAAAAGGTCGCCTTTTTGGTGGCGATCACTTCGGCTCGCAGAGTGTCGGAACTGGCGGCTTTGTCCTGCAAGTCTCCGTACCTGGTTGTTCATTTGGATAAGGTGGTCTTGCGACCTAATCCTTCCTTTCTTCCGAAACGTGTTTCGGAATTCCATCTTAACGAGGACATTGTCTTGCCTTCGTTGTGCACGAAGCCTAAACATCCACAGGAGGTGAGATTGCACTCTTTGGATGTTGTTCGGGCGATCAGGGTTTACCTTCGATCGACTGAGTCTTTTCGTAAAACGGACTCCTTGTTTGTTCTTCCAGAGGGTCCTCGGAAGGGCATGGCGGCTTCGGCCTCTACCATCGCTAAATGGATCAGACAGACCTTTGAACAGGCCTATGCCTTGCAGGGGAAGGTTCCCCCTGTGCCTGTGAAGGCGCACTCTACTAGATCTCTGAGTACGTCTTGGGCCTGTCGTCATGGGGCTTCTGTAGCCCAGGTGTGTAAGGCGGCGACTTGGTCGACCGTGCACACTTTCACAAAATTCTACAAAGTAGATGTTCGGGCATCGGCGGATGCTTCCTTTGGCCGCAAGGTTCTTAGTGCGGCTGTTCCCTAGGGTCCCTTGTTGGGGACTCCTGGCTGTTGGGATAAGTTTTGTATCCCCTGGTTTTTGCCTTTTCCTGGGTTGTTGCTCCTGTTGAGCACTTGTTTTTTGCTGTTGCCCAGCTGGTTTCCTTCCTTTGGTAAGGTTCCTTTCTTGATGTGGAAACTGCGTTGCCTTTCGGCGCGGATGTGTTTCCCACCCCTCATGTTTGCACTGCTTTGGGACGTCCCCATATGTGACGAATATGAAGAGGCGGCGACTGTCGGAGGACGTAAGAGAAAACGGAATTTTTGTAAAATCTTACCTGTAAAATTCCTTTCTCTGAGTCCTCCGACAGTCGCCGCCCCCGCCCCTCTTTTGGGGTTTGGTTGTATACTCTACTGCTATTCCACTAAAACTGAGATATGGTTGCAGGAAGTAGGAGGGTATTGACTGAGGGGACCACCCCTTGAGGGTGGGATATGTTGGATATGTTAAAAGCTTTATTAACATATTCTGTTGCCTAGCTACTCCTTCGGAGCAAAGTCTAATACCCCATATGTGACGAATATGAAGAGGCGGCGACTGTCGGAGGACTCAGAGAAAGGAATTTTACAGGTAAGATTTTACAAAAATTCCGTTTTTTACTGCCTCTTGCATTTCTTAGGGATCTAAAAAGGCGGGACAGTACAAACACCCCAAATACTGTTTAGTTTAACACATACCATACAGAGAACTGGAGTCAGACCTATGTACAGTACAGCTTGCAGATTTTAGTGGTCAGAAGTTGTTGCCCCTTTATGGTATTGGTTGGTGTTGTGTGCCCCCTTAAATGTTGGTGGTCAATGGTGTTTTTTTCCCTACATAGCACTAGTAGTCAATGTTCCCCTCTTTATGGTCTCTCTTCCCCCTTGGTGCTCTGTGTGACTCCTTTATGGTTATTGTGCCCCCTTTCCTTTTGTAGCTTTGTAGTCAGTGGGAGAAGTGGTATTAGTTAAAGAAGAAATGTGATGGGGGGGGGGGGGGGCTTATTTTACATTTTTTTGTTTACACTTGTGATTTCTGTGATTGGTGCACAGCAATCACAAGGTACAGAGCCTCTAACTTTGTGCATTTTGCCTGTTATCTGCTAATAACAATACAGTCACTGTGTATGCACTTGGCACATACACAGGCAGGGGCCATTTATAAACTACGCTGCAGAGAACTCCAATTTTTTTTAAAAGCAGACCTAAACTCTATTTTCCTGTACAGCCAACAAAACTGCCATTTTACCCCCCAGTTATTCTGCAGTTTCCATGGTCCTGCACATGTTCAGTTATGACACCAGCCATTTGACAATTTGGTTGAGAGCACAGGTAACTGTGACATTTATCATTTACGGCATGCTTTCGAATGTAACTGTTTTGAGAAACCATTAAATCATTGGGTTTAGTTTGCTTTAAGGTGGTTAAGCAATAAATTGCTCCCTCACTGGGAGCCAGGTCAGTTCTCTTCCAGCTTGCTAATTATTAAAAAGCAACTTGTGATGTTGTAATAAACAATGACCTGAATTGGATGGGTCAGGAGATGGACTTGGTTCTTTCAGCAATTTTGTAACTATTATTTTTGAAACCTGTTGTAATCCTGTATATATATCCTTTGTGTGTGTGTATATATATATATATATATATATATATATATATATATATATATATATATAAATATATGCGTGGCACTATGAAGTCAGGTTGTGGGAGGGTTTGGTGTGACAGACTCACTATCCTTCAGCACTTCAGAGCATCCTGTGTCACTAGGCTCCTTCAACAGCCAATGCTAAGGGTGCAGGGTAATTATTACAGTATACAGTGTTTCAATGGAAGTGGCTCTAAAAACGACATATTCTGCATAACATGTAGATTTTTAGATCACACTTACATTAAGTGCCGGTTCACATTTGCGCGATGCGGGAACGCTGCGAATATGCAGCGTGATCCCGCATCGCATCTGCACCTCTGGCAGTTCACACTGCCGTATGCGATACGCAGGGGGGTGTCAATTAAAAGTTAACGACACCCCCAGTTGCGATCGCATATCGCAGTGCGATCTGCAAGTTCGCACAGAATCGGATCGCACTAGTGTGAACCACTATGCGATCCGATTCTGCTGCGGATAAAAAAAAGCCTCATGTGCGAGTTTATTGCAGATGTGGTGCGAATTCAGCCATACAAAGTGTGTGGCTGAAATTCGGACTGCACATGAGATCGCACAAATGTGAACCGGGGCTGAAGGAGGATGTATATCAGTTGCTGAAAATAACTAGATCTTAGGTCTAATTCTCAAAACTAACATTCCGGGATAATTATCTCCTATTTTTTTTATTAAAAAAGTGACAGTTATTTTCAGTTTAGTCCAAAGAAATTTGAACATATACTTACATGGCTAAATATAAAGATACTTCTCCTTGGAAACTGAACCTTTTGTCTTTTAGTGTAAGTGCTATTTTCAGGATATTTGGCATCATGCTTCATTGTTTACACGTTTCTTAAAGCAGAACTAAACCCATCAGTTTAATGGTTTCTTGAAACCGTTACATGCAAGGCATTCCATGAGTGATAACTGTCACAGATGCTAGTTCTCAACGGAACTGTCAAGCCATCAGTATGTCAAGCGTCATAACTGAGCACATGTGCAGCACCATGACAATTGCAGGTCAAACAGAGGCCAAGATGGCAGCTTCATGGGCGGTAAAGCATAGGT
Source organism: Pelophylax lessonae (assembly GCF_965119305.1). Lineage (NCBI taxonomy): Eukaryota > Metazoa > Chordata > Amphibia > Anura > Ranidae > Pelophylax > Pelophylax lessonae. The sequence continues at coordinate 78,273,571 of NC_138776.1, read as the reverse complement.
GGGTTTATTTGCTTTTAGCAAATAATTTTTGGGAATCTGTTTAAAGCCTAATTCTGGGCAAAAACAAAATGTTCCAATGCAATGGGGCTGTGCCCACACTGCATGGGTTAACTGCTCATTGTTTTCTAGGGGATTAAAGAACAGAGATATATTTACCTGATCCTCCCTGCACAGGACGGTCCATGTGGCTCCTGCTCTCCTGCGATCTAGCAGTTTTGCGCAGTGGACTGTTCCTGACGTCATCATGCCCGTAGACCAGCTCTGGACGGGAGGAAAGCAGGAACAGTCCACCGCTGTATTGTGGAGGAGCGCAGTTTACCAGTGGAGCAGAGGATTAGGTGAGTATACAGCTTTCTCTTCTACCCTGGACAAAATGAGCAGGTAAAGCGGTATAAACCGCTGCATGCAAAAGAAAGTTAAAAAAATCCCCTGCAAGGCAACAGCATAATGTGCTAGTATACATCGCATGAAATACTTTACCCATCACCGCTGGCAGGGCTTCCATCTTCATCCAGTCTTCCTTCTGGGTTTGCAGGCTCCAGCAACTGGAATTGCCGGGCCGCGATGACGTCATATGCGCGTGAGTTTCATGGCCACGGCACAGCACTCTGAAGAAACAGCACATGTATACCAAAGAGCGAATATCTCCTAAACCATTCATGTTTAGGAGATATTCATTTTAACTACAGGTAAGCTTTATTATAGGCATACCTGTAGGTAAAAATCACAAATGGGACTTTACTGCTGTGTTAACCAGTGTAGTGCGGGCACAGTCCAAATCCATGTGAAAATTGTTTTTTTTGCCCAGAGTTGAGCTTTAAAGGTTTCTTACGTGGATTTCCTGCCAGTAACCACACTTTGTTACAGATTAAAACCACTAAACCACTACCTCACAATCAAAATCATCATTCCCCCTTGTTGTGTGCACTCTTTGGGCTGCCTGTTGGGTCTCTCATTTTGCTTCACCCATATATTATCCATTGCACCTGGAGAGAAGGAATTTTTCAGTTCATTCCAGTTATCCACTCTCCAGAATGTGATCGCACTTTTCTGGAACACACTCAGTTCATTCATCATGTTACTGTAGATTAAACAGCCCGGCCTAATCTCTTCTTTTTCTCTGCAGTGAAAAAGTTTGCCCAGGATCGCGTTGCCCCACTTGTAAAAACTATGGACGCCAATGCGAAAATGGATGACTCCATCATACAGGGCATGTTTGAACTTGGGGTTGGTATGATTGTTTGCTCTGTAATAATATCTGTAACTTAAGCTGGATACACACTATACTACTTTCGTTGGTAGATTTTCTTTAGATTTACCCTTCAACTATGTAGTGCAAGGGCCTGCCTGATTGAATACAAATTGAAAGTGTTTAGGTGTGACCTCATATTATATGGTTGGTAAATCTAAAGGAAAAAATCGTCAGAAAATTGTATAGTGTGTATCCAGCTTTAGTTTCAAAGAAAAAAAAAAAAGAAATAATGTATCGCCGATAAATACATATATAGTACACAATATTAAAGTGGCTGGGTTTACCTTATGAACAATGACTGCTATTGAATTACTACTATTGGGGTATAGCTTCAATGCCTAAAGGGAGCAGTGACTGCAGCAGCCTCCCCCCCCGGGTCAGGGCTTAAGCAGTGTTTCCCTTGCTACATGTATGGTGCTAGATTACCAGAAATGAAAATTTACCGTAGCAGTAGCACCCAGTTCAGTGCTGGAGCAGAGCTGCAGGTCCCATCTTGCACTGACAACTCACCAGGAGAGCTAGTTAAGACACAGAGTTGTCTGCTGTGATTCCTGGTGGAAAAAATGCTGGGCAGGTTTTTGCCCCTTTTCAGTTGTCCATGACCACCGTTTTTTTTTTTTTGGGACTTCTTTTGGACACTGGGAGAAAATAGTATTTCTTTTACTCATCACAACATCCTTTTGTCCTGTAGCTTATAGGGGGACACAGCTCCCCTCTCTCTGATGGGTGTCTACTTTTATGTGTTGACATGTTGCCACAGTAAGAGAGGTTTTTACAGACGGGTGTTTTTTCCCCCTTGTTCACAGTTGGCTACTTATGACCTTTGTGCAGGGGCATAACTCTATTATTATCTAGTAGTAGCAAACCTAAAAGAAAACTAGTCAGGAGAAAAATATAGAGGCTGCTTTTGATGACCTTTTCCTGAAAAAATGCTAGTTGCCTGGCTGTCTCTGAGTTCAATACTTTGAAAATGGTCACACCACCATGGGATCCAATAAAGAAAAATTCCTTTGTTCACTTGAATGGTGCAGGGTAGGACAGTAGACGCGTTTCACACGAATGCTACGTGCATGTTCACTAGGTAGTGTCCTACCCTCTCCTACCCTGCTGTACCTTGTACCATTCAAGTGAATAAAGTATTTATTCTTCATTGGATCCCGTGGTGGTGTGCGACCATTTTCTTCTTTTAGTTTCTCCCCATGGCAAGCCGAGGTTCAGCACCCACTTTTGGATTGTGGACATTGACTTGCCTGAGCGGTGTCATCCCTTCTCGTCATTCAATACTTTGATCACTGACTAGGAAAGAACTCCTAGGAAAGAGAACTCCAAGTTTAATAGTTCTTTTTTGTAAGCATCCAGAGAGTCCGTGTTCAGTGGAGTAGGTAATATTTTCAGAAAGATGTCAGCGATGGCAACCTGCTATTTCTGTCATGACAGGTTTTCTTAAATGCTTTGGTTGTCTGCAGCAAAGCTAGCTTTATTAGAAAAGTGATAGCTGCTCATGTAAACGAGGGGTACAGTTGTGTGCGTTTCAACCATTCGACTGAATTTATATCCCTATCTTCTACCTTTCAGCTAATGGGAATAGAGATGGATCCTAAGTATGGAGGCACTGGTTCAACATTTTTCTCATCCATTCTGGTGATCGAGGAGTTGGCTAAAGTGGACCCATCCGTGTCAATTGTTTGTGACATCCAGAACACCCTCATCAATGCCTTGTTCACAAGACTGGGGACAGAACAACAGAAAGACACCTACCTGCCCAGGTTGTGCAAAGACATGGTGAGAAACTGTTAGTTACCTCAGTTATGGGATCTAGTGAACTTTCAGATCTATGTAGATGCAGATCATTGTTCCCACCCGGAGGAACTTCCACCAATGATGACGCTGCATTCCCATTCCATTTTGGTTCAGTAGATTGTAAGACAGCGGAGATGTATACCTTTTACTAAGATTTCAAAACAATATAATATTATTTTTAGACCTAATATTACAGTGTTACTAAACCCACAATAGTAAAATCAGTCTGTATATGCAGTGGGCATGCTTGCTATACTAACTGTGGAACCTAAGGGGTTATTCCTCCACTTTGTGTAAAAAGGCTGTTTGATCCTGTCTTCTCGGATCCTCCCCTTCTTCCACTGTTTCCAATCCATCTCCTGATAGTACAGAGCATTGGGGGCACTCCTCACGTGCTCAGTTTGTTGTGTATTACTAGAGAGTTTTTTTTTTTCTTGGGAGTGTGCATGTGATCAGCACAGGGCCAATCAGCATTGTCCAGACAGAGGGTCAGGAGTAATGCAGCCTCATAGGACAGAGGAGAATGAAAACTCCTACTAAAAGCTTTAACTAGACACTGATAGAAGTCATAAGACTGCTATATACTGCTGATGAAAAAAGGTATTTAGCAGTTTATATTTACTAAAATAATTGCATTTCCATGTTCTGTGTTCTGTGGGAGACCAGATACAGTGAATGCAGGCTTATGGGTTTAGTAACATTTTAAGCTTAATTGGGGTTAAAGTGTTTAATTTGTTTTGTTTTTTGTGAACCCGTGTTTTCCCATAAAGAGCAAAGCAACTGGTTTAGCTGAATCCCAAGCTTTCCCAGCATCACATACTAATCTTTCCATCTTATTCCCTGACTCCACCTTTGGTTGCCAGGAGCAGGAGAAGCCTAGCCGTCTAATCTGTGGGTTGCTCAAGTTGCCAGTGCTGATGCTTGGTAATTGTCCCAGCACTGTTGCATGGAATTGGGAAATTGAATATCCCAGTTGCACACAAAGCAGGACGAGAAACCAGGATTAGCAATGGGGGTGCTGGAGTAACTAGATAGATCGCATCATCAATATTGGACAATAGGTCACATTTCACCATCAACAAAAATGAGGCAAAGGTGAGTAAATCCTGCTAAGAAGAGGCACATTAAAGCCCACCTTTGGGCTAAGCTCTCTCTCATCCCCCCCCCAACCACCTTACCATCCACTCACCAATTTTACAAATGTACCATCTGAAGCTGGATTTTACTCACATAACCTTAGCATCTCTGTCCCTCAATAATGCTGCTTCTATAAGTAACAGACCCAGTGATCCAGCACTGCTTACTATGCCTGCCCCAAAGAGTCACTTTGTTGTAACATCATCATGCTATCCAGTCTTAGGGATGCTGAAATTACCCCATTGCTTGAAGGCAATAAAACATGTCCACATCACCCCAATATCAGCAAGAGCACCCAAAGAAGGACCGTTCTGCTCTCCAGTGAAAAAGTTAGAAGACCCTGGACTTAGCGCATCACATGACCATGGGTTTCGATAAAATAAAAGGGCCTTTATCATAAGATTTTTTTAAACTAACATTGGGAAGACGCGGTTAGGGGAGAAGGCAAAGGTTATTGGGAGGGAGGGGGGTAATGCTTGGGGTTCAGCTTTGAATCAAACCTGCTGCCTGTACCCTGTATGAGGATAGCACAGCATTGCTTTTAAGTTCTCAGTAGCTAAGGGCCCTGTCTGTGGAAGCAGATTAATATAGAAGGTGAATTGCTTTACCTTTGTCCTGTTCAGTGTTTTTACAAGCATGCAGATAATTGAGGATGAAGCTGCATTTTTACCTTTTTCACAGGTGGGCAGTTTCTGCCTTTCAGAAGCCGGTTCTGGCAGTGATGCTTTCTCCTTGAAGACCACAGCTCAGAAACACAAAGATTACTATGTGATCAATGGCTCCAAAATGTGGATCAGTAATTCAGAGCAGGCCGGAGTCTTCCTCGTCATGGCCAACAGTGATATCTCTGCAGTGAGTCCTCTGTTTGTCTCTCTTTTTATCTCTGGTTGAAGTTGTTATACCTTCTCTCTTTTACAGGGTAAAACACAATAATCTGTGTAATGGCAAATTTATGCACAAGCTCATTTTTTAATTTTCAAACATCCAGAACCTACAGTGAACTCTTTAGATTTTGTATTTGACATGTTAAAAGTAACTTGTGAGAGATAATAGGGGCTGGAGGACCACTGGAGATAATGGAGGCGTGCTGCCCAGATAGCAAGCATAACTTGCCACATATTTGTGTCCGTGTTGAATTGTAAGTCTGTTAACTTGCTGCACATTTTCACTGGCAAATTGTACTTGCAGAGTACTTGAAGCACAAATTCTAGTTGACACTTTTCCAATTTGTAGCAAATTTGCATGGCAAGCCTCTAGCAAGAGCAAAGTTGCAGTGGTGAGTCTACAGCAAGAGCTCTGCAAGTCTACAGCATGAAAGTTCAGCCACAGCGACCCCTGTGGTGGGATGACTATTGCACAACATCACTGAACCAGAACTTGCAGCAGACTTGCAAAATGTTTGCAAAGAAGTTGATTTGGAGTCATGAAATGCGGACTTGCTACAATTGTGCAACAAACTAGTGAAGCCTGGCAAGTCTAGCAATAGCTTGGCAAGTCATTTTCAAACTTGCCGCACTATTGCTTGCTATCTGGGTGACCACTCCTTTTGAAACTACTAGCTTTCTAGTTTTCAAGCCGATCAAATGGCTCCAGAATTTTTAAAGCACTGACCTAGAACAAGCCTGCAGATCAGGAGGTCTGACTTTAAATGACATGTCCTTATTTTCCAAGGATATTCCATACCCATCCACTACCTAAAGGGGTATTAAACCTAAAAGCAAACAGATTGCAGCTTACAATTTCTTAAATGTGATGGCTGCATTCATTTTGCTTTCTTCTATACTTATCTGGTGAGTCAGCCCGTAAATCTGTTGTTTTTTAAAAGAACAAGTTCTCCAGCAAAATGTATCAGTTACAGTGATGAGACAAACCACCTAACACTAGCAGGGGTGGTTACAGTGGTCAGCTTTTATTTATTCATGTAAAACCTTTATCCAAAAAGAAAAAACAATGTTTGCTGTAACTGCTTTTTAAGTGTTAGCTGGAATTTGACTTCAATTTGTTGGTGTATCTAAATTGGCT